>NC_092809.1:8410381-9148556 GCF_040954645.1 Diabrotica undecimpunctata | reverse complement strand
GTATAGGGTGACGCCTATGGTTTTTTGACCTGTTGAGGATTTGCATACATAATGTGCTATCAATATGATGGAAAAGGACTATAAATCAGTGACATAAGTTTTCTTTCTGATTCCTTCTATTCCTTTTCAATCTCTCTTCGTTATACCTAGCATGCATCCCCCACTGCCCTTTGAGTGACTTTAAATTTCGTTGATTTCGTCCTCATGATTGGTAGTATACACTGATAAAATATGTAAGGAGTATATACATATGTACGTCGTCGTTTAAGGAGATTTCAACCGGCTATACTTCAGTTCATAATTTTTTAAACTTTTTCGGTAAAAAAATATATTTTTTTTGTTCAATAGTAAATATTCATTAAAAAATGTTTTTACTTAAATAAAACTAAATAAAATTATATCAAGGCCATCTCGTTATTGCGGCGTGTAGCTTATTTTTAAGTCTGTCATTCGACGTCTTTTTTGCGTTTAACGCAAGGTAATAAATATTTTGCATAATGCAAAAATAAATATTTTTCTCCTCTCTGTAGCTGTATATAGTTCCAGGAAAATCGATGGTGCTAATTTAGCTCTGGCGCTACAGGGACTACTTTGAGGTTGGAATATTTGGTTGCATTTATAACATTTATGAACGCAATTAGCGAGAAATGGGAAGGAGAATGCTGGAGAATGTTTTAGCTACAGCTTTACCAAAATTCACGTAGTAATCGATAGTTAACAGTGAATTATGCAATGTACAGAGTGTACAGAATTAGAAAAATCGATGTTATAATCCACGACAACGTAACCACAAAAATATCCAACGACTGACATACCAGTATAACTGAACCCATCTACAAGGACGATAAAAAAACTAATCCGAAATCCGAAACTTTATAAAACCACAATATTAGACCATTTATTCGGACGACAATAGAAAAACAGGAGAAACATGATTTCTTTTTTTTTTAATACCTATTAAAACTTCAATTTATTTTTATTTTGACAATAAATATGATTAATTAATATCTACGAGTACACTTTATTATTTCAGTTATAAGTAGAGTACAGTAAAATTGTAAAAAAAGATATTTTCACCTTAAGTTTTAGATTAATCGAATTATTGACTTCCCACAAGAGATAGTTGAGAGGTGAACAATTACTAGGGTGGTAATAAATTCGTAAAAACCTAGACGAACACTGTGGTATTTCAAAAATATTTTTTAATTCTTGAATATTAAGCTAGCGGAATCGTTCCCTTTGGAGTGAGGTTTGAAAGTGAAAAATTATTGGGTTGGTAATAAATTAGTGAAAAATGGGTGTAAAATATGCCATAGGCAAATTGGATTTCTTTTAATTCTGCTAACTTGAATTCTAAGTCAGCAGAATGGCTCCCATTAAGGGTAGTTTAGGGGTGAAGCTATTAGGATTAGTAAAAAATATGGCGTAGGTTAAATTGGATTCTGCTCTTGTATTCCCACTAGTTTAAGGATCCTCTCTCTATAATTATCCTACTCCACTTGTAGACAATTTATCTGAGGGTATGTCAGTATTTCCATATCTCTTTCTTCTTCTACTCATTCCTCTTTATAAGCAATTCTGCTTGTTCATTGGCAGATTAATACCTCTATGAAAGGTTGTCACTCCATCTTTTGCGCGGTCGTCCGATATTTCTTCTCCCGATTGGTGACATCTCTTGCTATTTTGACGACACTGGTCTCCTCCATTCTGCTTATGTGGTTATTCCATTCTTTTTTTCTATTTTATGTCATTTATACACTGTACGTTATATTTTCTTCTAATGTCTTCACTTCTTTTTCGATCTCTCAGCGTATTTCCTGTAATTCTTCTCAGTACTCTCATCTCTGCCGTTTCCAGTAGCCTTTGCGTTGTGGCTGTGTCGGGTCTTGTTTCTGAGGCATATGTCATTATTGATCTTACACTGGTTTTATAAATTCTTGATTTCATCTTAGTGTTAATGTGTCTGCTTCGCCATATAGTGTTATTAAGGCATCCTGCCAGTCTATTTGCTTTTTGTACTTGATCTCTCACTTCTTTGACCAGGTCTCCATAGCTCAGCGGTCGGGGAACCGGGGTAAATTACCCCAAATGGGGTAAAAATTAAATTTTTGGGGGTAAAAATGAAGAAACTTTTGTGAGTAAAAAGTATATATTCTTAATTTGCTATTTTATAAACCTGTTAGTATTTTTTCAACTTAAACAATTTAGCGACATATGCAGGCCACGCCATCTTACTCTCCATCACTAGAGTGTTCTCGAGTTATATCTTTGCGTAGTAAAGCACAGTCCCGGCCCCGACTACCTGCTCAGTTCGTGCTATGCCGTCAAGATACAAATACATTGACGAGTCAGAGAGCAAGTTTTTACTAATTAGTTGCTGACAAGATCACCATTTTATCATTAATCATCGATATATCGATCAAGGTAAGCCGCAATTTAAAAATTTCTCTCTTAATGTCTAAATGTCTCCCTTAAGATGGCAGCAAATAGAAAAAGAACATACCAAGACGAATTCCTTAATTACGGCTTTACATAAATAGAAGACAATGGTACAATGAAACCAGAGTGTGTTGTACGTGTGAAGGTACTGACTTCAGAATCTTTCAAAAAAAGTCAATTAAAGAAACATTTACAATTTAGATAATTTGCATTCACACCTGTCTTCCAAACCGCGAGATTACTTTGCAAATTTAGAAATACCTGTTAAAAGACAAATATTGAATAGCAACTTGTTTGATACATTTGATCGGCGTCCAGCATCAAGGGCTAGCTCTGAAGTAGCCTGATTGATTGCACGAAATAAGAAACCATACACTATTGGTGAAGATTTGGTTAAACCAGCTGCTGTAAAAATGGCAGAGATTATGTGTGGTGAAAAAGAAGCAAAGAAACTGAATTCAGTGCCCTTGTCTGCGAAAATTGTGAAAGAACAAATTTCTATATTAACCGAAAATGTAAAGGAACAGGTTATTTTCGTATTAAACAGGCTAAATATTTTGCTATTCAGCTTGATGAGATAACTGATTTTCGTAGCAATTCACAGCTAATGGTATATGTTCGCTACATAGGTGTAGATAATTTTGAAGAGGAATTGCTGTTTTGTTCTCGTCTCAAGTTGAGATCTCGTGGAATTGATGTCTACAATAAAGTAAATGAATATTTCAATGCGTAAAGTTTAAAATGGGAAAACTGTATTTCTGAATCTTTGCATGGAGCTCCAACTATGCTGGATCATATTAATGGTTTTTCAGCTTTTGTAAAAAAAATAACCCAAATATTGAAGTTACTCACTGTATGATCCATCGCCAGGCCCTTATGGTCAAATATTTAGAACCTACACTGGAAGCTGTCATGCATGATGTCATCAAGATTGTAAACTTTATCAAGGGACATGCACTAAACAAGCGGCTATTTCGTGAATTATGTCAGGACGGTGAAGCTGAATATACGGACCTACTTTATTATACAGAAGTAAGGTGGCTTTCTCGCGAAAATGTACTAAATCGAGTATGGACTCTCAAAACTGAAGTCAAAATTTTTATGGTTGATTAAAAAAATATTCTCGCAGATAAGTTAAAAACTCTTCCTGGGTTGCATATCTCGCATATTTAGCGGGCATTTTTGAGAGTATAAATATATTAAACAAAGAATTGCAAGGAAAGAATATTAATATCATTTCAGCGAGAGAAATAGTGTCAGCGTTTGGGTTAAAGCTGCAATATTGGAGACAGAAAGTAGAACCGAACAAGACAGCTACTTTTTCAAGGTTAGCTTTGTTTTTGGAAGATTGCGAAAATATTACTTTTGTTGACATCAAGGATACAATTGTAAGACATCTTATCAAACTCAGAAAGCGGTTTTCAGATTACTTTCCAGATCTTGATACACTTACTCTCAGTTGCATTGCAGATCCTTTTACATGTGAAATTGCTATGATACTAGAAGAACCTTCAGGTTTAGCAGAAGCAATTCTTGAACTTCGATCTAATATTCAATTTGAGAGTAAACCAAATCTGTTATCTTTTTGGATGTCAAAGCTGCAAAGGCTTTTAAAATTGTACATGAAGATGCGGGTAAAAAATTGTTGCCATTTGGAACAACATATTTGTGCGAACAAGGCTTTTCCACTCTAATGAACATAAAAACGAAGAACAGAAATCGATTAAACGCTGAAGACTGTGTTCAAATCGCTCTTCCACCAAGTCCCAATTTTGAAGCAATTGTATCGAACATGAAACCTCTCCCATGAAAATTCGCCCCCACAGAAAATATAAGCAAATGATAATTTCTCGTTATTTTGTATTTCATATGATATTTTTCTTGTATGACAAAATAACAAGAAATTATCATTTACTTATATTTTCTGTGGGGGTGAAAGTTATGGATTACTAGGTATTACATTGATAAATTGAATAAATTATGTTTAAATTAAATTTTTAATTATTGTTTTCTTTTCAAAATTATCATGGGGGCTATAACATGAAAGATGCTAAAAAGAGGCGATTTCGTTTTTTCTTGCTCTTCGCCATGGGGTAATATCAACTTACACAAAAATATTTTGGGGTAATGATTAAAAATGTTCCCCGACCGCTGCCATAGCTAGATAGTGTAATTCCCAGGTATATTATAGAACAGATAGAATAAGCATTATTTAATCAATTATGTAATTTAAGACAGTTTCTCAAGTAATACCTAAATGTTTATATAACACTGTACTTAATATTTCGTTAAATAAATATACTGTTGCATTCCTTTCTTGTATTAAACCTCCCTCGTACTTTCCAGTTAAAGAAAAAACCGCAGATTTTTCAGCAAACATACCCAACTTCACTCCAAATATATTTTATGCATTATATAATTTCACTTAATATGTAATCAACGTATTAAAGCACACATACACATATACATACAAAAAAAACACATTGAATTTCTCTCTTCATATAATGATCCTTCATTATTCCAACCTGTAGTGTAGTAGTTTATATCTGGATTAATATTCTTATAAAAAGTAAAGCGAGCGAATAACTCCATTTCTTCTCGGATTTATATAATTATTTCTCAATGCAACGAAGCTGTAATTATTCCATCTTGGACCCCTTGGCTTCCAACTAAGCCGCCCTTTAGACCGTTCGAGCATAAAATTCACTTGATCAGCTCAACGTAGCGCCAAATCAAATTAAATTGGCAGCCTAGAGAAAAACAGAGCTTGCGATTAACCAACCAACGCAAGAAAAAAATCGCTTTCAAGTTAAAGTTGAATCGAATCACAGTCGAAACATTTTTTACGATTGCCTTCATCAGAAAGTCTGATAGGTTTAGGAATTCGTCCAATGGACCCGCGTAATTACAAAAAATTTAATTCGAATCAAGTGCTGGAATATATTACACTAGTGAATTGTTACGCTGATAATGAACTCAAAATTATAGTGACTAATAAAATTGTCTACTAAGAATTTTTTATATTGATATACTGCCCCATAAAATTATCCGGACAAGTTTTCTCCTTTTAGTTTTGTTGAATTGCCCTGTATAATAATATTTATCAAAATATAAGTTGCATCTACCTTCCACAAGGAAAATGAAATTGCCTGTATCCATTCTTTTTTTGTCATTTTTGTGGCCGAAAATAAAATAAAGTTTTTGTTAAGGTGCTCTTCAAATGTTTACTTATAAAAAAGAATGCTTGTAAGTTGATTTTATTCCTTTTTGGTAAATTGTTGGATGGTTTTTCCGGAAAGAAAAGTGTTTTTAATAACAAAAATAAATAACAATATGGCTTGATAAAGTATCGCAAGCTGTTGCTGTACATAATGATGGGCGGTCCATTCGGTATATCGCAGAAATGCTTGGTGTTCGCAAAGTACAATATGCGATGCTGTACAAAGATTTCAACAAAGATGTCTTTGTACAAAGATGTACAAAGAAGGACAACAAACGGAAGATCGGTTTCTTAAACTTCAAGTGCTTCGATAGTGGACAGTTACTGCTACAACTTTGACTAGGAAACTGGTAAATATTCATGGTACCATAGTTTCACCTGATACCCTACGCACAAGATTAAGCGACAAAATTTATCATCTTATGTACCTGTTACATGCCCTTTATTGGTCGCAGCAATTAAGATATGTTAGAGGCAGGTGGCCTTAATGCTGATAGGTACATTAGGGAATGTCTGGAAGAACATGCAGAATAATGCTCCACTGCAAATAGCCAGAGTAATAATGCAATATATAACTGATGTTGGTATTCAGGTAATAGCATGGCATCCTAGAAGTCCAGACCATAACTCTAAATAGCATTTGTGGGACAACTTGTGGGGAAGAGTAGTTAGCCAAATTATGGCGAGTGTAAAAGACCTGCAAGAAAATTGAGGCTTTCGAAATGTGGCTTTATCATCGAATCTAGAAGATATCCTATACCGACCACGTTACTAACCACTACCTTTTATTAAGAATGCAAAAAGGGAAACGTTTTTAACCACAATAAAAATAGCCAAAATCGAATATATCGGTCACATCATAAGGAACAGCGAAATATATGGGTTGCTACAATTAATTCTACAAGGAAAAGTAGAAGGAAAACGGAACCAGGAAGGCTAAGGATTTCCTGGCTGAAAAATCTACGTACGTACATCCGAAACGGACAGGCACTACAAGAAAAAGATGAACAATATAACTACCTCTGAAAGTTGGGAGCCAATGTATAATAATAAAACTCACAACTTTCTTTGGGAACCAATTGTTAGGCCTAGTCCAGTTTAGTCTCTCATGTGTGAGAATATGTTATCTTAAACGTTAATCTGAAAAATGAGTTTTGCTTGGAAAAATAAACCTACGAGCCCCTACCCACATCAGTTGGCCCACCTATGGAATTTGCAGTTTAGTCGATTACCATAAACAAATTATACTCTGCATGTTTTTATAAGTTTCCATATTAATTAATATGGCATTTTTAATAATATTTATTAAAAACATTATCCTTATGGTTTTTTTATTTATTTTCAACAATAAAAAAATTCACTAAACCCTAGCTATGCATTCACTTATGTCAACATACGTTGATTTTTTCATAATTACGTTAAATCCAGAGGTAGCCATGGAACAATGACATCAAAACAATAATATTGTCAGTTAATGTCAAATGTATTTTGTATCATTGTAAAGCTTTTTGCCGTTTGTGGATTGTACAATGGGTCGAGGTAAATTTATCGATGAGAAAATTTGTTCAATCACTATTAGATTTTTTAATTCGGAAATCGCGAATATGTTGCAATTGTCACGCTATAGTGTAAGAAATATAGTCATCATCATCATAAGTGGCTCGACAATCCGTTGTGGATCTTGGCCTGCTCACAAAGAAGTCGCCACTCCTGTCGATTCCTGGCAACTTCCCTCCATCTTCTAACCCCTAGAATCTGTAGGTCTTCTTCCACATCATCAATCCATCTCATTCGTGGTCGTCCTCTGCTTCTTGTGCCCTCTGGTTTTGAAAATGTTAATCTCTTCGTGTATTCGTGATCTGACATCCTAGCAATGTGTCCAGCCCATCTAAGTCTCTGCACTTTAACGAATTTCACAATATCTGGATTGGTGTATAACTGATACAGTTCAAAGTTGTATCTTCGACGCCATAGCCCATTTTTATTTACGGCCCCAAAAATCTTTCTAAGAATTTCTCTCTCAAAAATACCAAGAAGTCTTTTATCATTTTGAGATAAGATCCACGTTTCAGCCCCATATATCAAAACTGGTCTTATTAAGGTCCTGTATATATTAAGCTTTAGTGCACGTTTTATATTTTTATTTTTTAAATGTCTCTGGAGGCCGTGAACAGTTCTGTTTGCTATTGCTATGCGTCTTTTTATTTCGTCGCTTGTCGTGTTTGTTGCGTTTACTAGCGATCCAAGATATGTAAATTCTTTGACTTGCTCAAAGGTATGGTTGTTAATTTGAATTCTTTGTTGGATATTTCGAGGGTTTTTAGAAACCAACATATATTTGGTTTTTTCCTCGTTTACCACAAGTCCTAATTCACTTGCTGCGTCCGCAAGCCTTGTAAAACACTGCACCATGTCTCTCATACTTCTGCCCACTATAACTATATCGTCAGCGAATGCGAGAATTTGCGTCGATCTATTAAAAATAGTTCCATTCATTCTAATATTTAATTGTCTGATTGCCTTTTCCAAGGCAATATTAAAGAGGAGACACGCCAACGCGTCCCCCTGTCTTAGACCATTATTAATGTCAAAGAACGTAGAGTTTTCTCCTTCAATTCTAACGCATGAGCTTACGTTTTGCATTGTTAGTTGGGACAACTTAACTAACTTAGGTGGGATCCCAAACTCTATCATTGCATTATATAGTCAGGAGATACAAAAATACAGGTTAAGTCGTCACAAAATCTAGAAATGTACGAAAAAGTAAAATAACCGAAGCAGATAGAAGATCATTAGAACGCATTATAGTGAAAAATCGATGAGCAAATTATATGGAGTTACGCGTTTTATGGAGAAACGTTATTGGAAGAAACGTTTCTAGATCAACATGTCACCGAGAGGCACATAAATTAGGATTTGGTACTTACAAAGTTGTCATTGCAAGAAGAAAGGCGGACGTGGTCGAATCATTCAAGGCGCTTGAGGCAGCAACAAAAAGAATGGGACTAGAGGTTAATACTAGTAAGACGAAGTATATAAAAGAATCAAATTATATACAAGCAGCACAACCCGAAGATCTAACGATCGGAACATATACTTTCGAAGGAGTAAGAGAGTTTATATACCTAGGCTCACAAATTAAATAATGCAGTAAGTGCAGAAATTAACAGACGGATATATCTGGCAAATAGAGCCTATTATGGATTAAAAAAAAAATTTAACAAGCCTAGTTACAAAAAGAACGAAACTAGTGATATACACAACTCTTATCAAGCCCATCCTCACCTACGCGTCGGAAACATGGATGATGATAAAAAGCTATGAAGAACGTTTAAGTTGCTTTGAACGTAAAATCCTCCGGCATATCTATAGAGACGTACAGGAGGGCGGATTATGGCGTAGACGCTATAATTTCGAACTTTACGGCCTGGATGACAAACCTGATATTATTAGGTCCATCAAAATAAACCTGCTGCGGTGGATAGGTCACATAGAGAGAATGAATGAGATGGAGCCGCCAAAACATATTTACAACCAAAGAATAGATGGAGTGAGAAGGAAAGGCAGACCCAGAGCACGATTTAAGGATCAGGTGGAGGAAGACTTGAGAATGTTGGGAGTACGAAACTGGAAAGCCAAGCCGAAGAATAGGAGAGAATGGAGACTTATTCTTGAGCAGGCCAAGACCCACCATTGGTTGTGGAGCCAATGATGATGATGACTTACAAAGTAAGTTTTATAGTTGAAAAAATTAGTACAAATTGTTTTTAATAAATTTCATTTTATTTTAGGCTAAGGAAAAGCCACTTTTAACATTACAACAGAAAAATAGACTAAAATGGTCAAGAGAGCATAAAGATTGGATTCAGTCGCAATGGGATTCAATACAATGGAGTGATGAGTCCAGATTTGAAGTGTGTGTTGGAGACAGTAGGAGTCGGGTCATTCGCAGGAAAAAGGAAGCTTTCCATCCCGACTGTCTGAAGAGAAAAGTCAAGTTTCCTGCAATCTGTCATGATCTGGGGAAGCATGTTGCTAAAGGAATGGGAAAGTTACAGGACATCTCTGTAAGTATTTTTTTGATTTCTTTTTTTTTGTGGTTAGTCCTCTCCATCATTCCGAAATAAAGGAATCCTTATCCACGGCTCAGCTCTCCAACCAAAACACGAGTAACAGTTTGCAAACGTTTCAATTTATTTGATTATCCTATCTCCAAGTCCAGTAATTGTTCAGTCCCTCCTTTCAACCCCTTATAAGCAAATTATAAATTGTTACATTCTTGGCAAAAATGTACCAGTCTATTTCTGTTTTTATTTCTTTCTCCTAGACTGAACCCAAGGTCAA
The DNA here is from genome assembly GCF_040954645.1 of Diabrotica undecimpunctata. Classification (NCBI taxonomy): domain Eukaryota; kingdom Metazoa; phylum Arthropoda; class Insecta; order Coleoptera; family Chrysomelidae; genus Diabrotica; species Diabrotica undecimpunctata. The sequence goes on along the minus strand of NC_092809.1, from coordinate 9,138,553 downwards.
GGTACGTTTGATCAAGGTACGAAAAATTGGATACCTCGGCCATATTCTGAGACGAAAAAAATACGCAATCCCTCAACTAATCATCCAGGGAAAGATTGAAGGCAAGAGAGGAGTAGGTCGCAAACAAATGTCGTGGCTACGCAACATAAAGAACTGGACAGGCATAAATAACACTGGCGATATTTTGCATGCCGCAAAAGACAGACGTCTGGCCTTAAGATAATTCGCCAACGCACTATAGGTGCACGGCACTATAAGAAGAAGAAGAAGACTGAACCCTTAAGTAATTCCGGGAGTTATGCCTTCTCCTAGTTTAGCGTTGAAGTCTCCCATTATCACACAAACTTTATGTTTCTTTGTGTCATTCAGTGCTTGTTTTAATTTATGGTAAAAGTTTATAAAATTATTTGTAAACTCTTATAATTATAGTCAATGATAAATTAATGAGCGCTTGAGGTTTTCTTGCTTTCCTCATTATTTATTCTAAGGAGCTTAATATTAATAGTAATATGGAAATTGGTTGGATCAAAGGATACGCAAAGGCAAATGAAATCCCTAATGCTAACAAGTCAGGGAGCCAGGTTGCTAAGCGTTTCTGAGGAGGGCTGGAATTTATTTGTCCGCATAAACGATTAAATCATAAAATATACCGAGCTGGAAAAAAGTGATATTCAAATATAAATAAAAAAGCTTACAGAGAAGTAAATACTTCTAGTAGTATAATGGTATATTTTATTTTGTTAATAAATAAATAAAATATATCCAAAAGTTTTACAAAGTCAAAACGTTTTCGGTTCAGTCAGACCATCGTCAGTGAAACATTTTAAGAGTGCATAGTTGAAACTATGTATAAATAATATACCATAGATAATAGTAATTATCCCACTACATAAAAAGGGAGATCAGCTTCAATGTAAAAACTACCTTGAAATAACGCTACTAACTGTTTAATGTAAAATACTGTCAATACATTGTGTATGACTGATTGAGACCATTCTTCTTCTTTAAGTTCCATCTTCTATGGAAGGTTGGAAATCATCATGGCTATGCGGACTCTGTTGACTGTCGCTCTAAAAAGTTGAGACCATATGCGGAACAAATAGTTGGGGGATATCAATGTGGTTTCTGCAGGAAGAAGTACACAATAGATCAGATCTTCGTCTTGAGGCAAATCTTGGAAAAGACTAGTGAATTTAATATAGACACACATCATCTTTTCATTGATTTCGAGAGTGCCTATGATAACATCCATCGAGAATTTCTGATCCATGCATTGAAAGAGTTTAATATTCCAACTCAACTCATTGATATAGTAAAAGAAACACTTAAAGTACAAAGCAAAATTCGAATTCAAAAGGCACTAACAGATACAATCCATATGAGAACGGGCTTACGACAGGGAGATGCCCTATCCGGTATTCTATTCAACATCACATTAGAGAAAATAATTAGAGAGTCAAAAGTCAACACCAGAGGAACAATAATATCAAAAAGTGTACAAATATTGGCATTTGCAGATGACGTTGATATCATAGCTAGAAGCGAAAGAGAGATGATAGAAGCATTTAATGCGATAGAAAGAGTGGCACAAAACAGTGGCCTAAATATTAACGAAATAAAAACCAAATACATGAAGGCCAGCAAATCGACAGGCCAAAGAAACCTACAGAATCTGACAATAGGAGACTATAACACCGAAAGTGTAAAAAATTTTTACATATGTAGGTTCACTAGTTACCGCAGATAACAATGTCAGTGAAGAAGTCAAGAGAAGAATACATATCGCTAATAAAACATATAATGGACTAATTAAACATCTAAGATCTAACACCATCACAAGAAAAACCAAATGCAAAATATACAAGACCCTGATAAAACCAGTCCTTGTATATGGATCAGAGACATGGACACTGTCGAAAAGCGATGAGAACCTATTAGGTACGTTTGAACGAAAAATCCTTAAGGGGTGAAAGAAAATGACATATGGCGTAGAAGATATAATTTTGAACTATACACAGCATACAATGAACCCGAGTTCATAACATCCATAAAGATCGGACGTCTGCGCTTGAACGGATGTTGGAGACTGAAAAACCAAAACATATAATGAGGCAAACACCAGTAGGGAGAAGGTCAAAGGGAAGAGCCAAACTTAGATACATGGAACAAGTGGAACAAGATCTGAAAACACTTAAGATTGCCAACTGGAAAAATAAGGCAAGGAACAGAACAGAATGGCGGAAAATCCTAGAACAGACCAGGACCCAGAAAGAGTTGTCGAGCTACCTTTAAATTAGATGACAATCATGGTTATATTTATTAAAGTAATTACACGAGGTCGATGTTATAATATTTCACCTATAAGGAAAATACTTTTTCCCTGCTCGAAAGGGGAACTACTTTGTCCACTATCCAACTGACTAAGTCAAGAAGGAAAGAAAATTACATCCATCAATTTTGGGATTAATAATTATATATTTTTTAGCAAAAAGAAAATAATATAAGGATGAAGACTTTCAGGCAGCATTAAATCTTATCAAAGATTAGTTTAAGAATGGCATCAAAACGCTTTAAAATAGATAAATCCACGTTAAGTACACGGTTCTATGGAAAATACAATAAAATACAAGGTCGAAAAACCGATCTAAGATCCGAAAAAATGGCATGGCCTTACCGGAAAAAATCAGAGTTTTGGCCAAAGGGGCTTTTTGCGATAACAAAACAAGAAATATTATAAACGGTCCCATCATTTGTAGATGAGAAGAACATCACAACTCAATTTAAAAACAACAAACCTGGACACGACTGGTTTCGTGCTTTTCCTAAAAAGCAAAAGTTAAACCAGAAGATGGAGCAATTTGAATTAAATATACGAACGGCAACCAGCGATGCATTTTTAGTTTATGGTAAGTAACTCTCCTGAGTTTATTTGGAACATAGATAAAACCACTTTTTCTTCCGATCCTTCTCGTATTAAAGGTGTGACTTGAAAGGAGCAAAAAGTTCATAGCAACGTGAATTGAAAGAAAGTTATCAAAATCTGAATTTTCGGACTTATGTGAATTATGGAAGGGTCGTCGACAGGAGACTGTGGTAAAGTCTACAATAATCAAATTCCTGTCTCTTTCGAGCTACTTCTAATCACGAAGGTTAAAAGAACGACTCCAAATCCGCACAAAAGGCGCAAAATATTTGGATCTGCTAAAGTATTAACCAGTTTTGAATACATGCAAGAAATTATTTCTAAAACTGAAATAGGAAAGGAACTTAAGAACAAAACAAACAACAAGAAGAATGCAGTATTAAGTGAAAACGAAGAGAAGCGCGAACAGATTGAAGAAATCTATGGAGATGAAAGTGACATGACAAATTTGACACTAAACGGGTAATTACATGCTCGTACAATCTCCTACAAAAAAGATTGTACATTACGTTGCTCATGTTGAATCGGTAGATAATGGTTCTCATGTAGCATCTTATCTTCGGCGTAGGGGCAATTCATTTATATATCCTACCAATCCAGAAACGTACGAGGTCGATCCTATAGACGCAGTAATGAAGCTTCCTAATTCGACTACCCATCGTGGGAGAGAACGCATGAAGTAGTCATTAATATTTGAAATAGATATTTTTTCTTACAATATTCAATAAACCTTAAATTTTTGTTAATCTACATTTCCATCAGAATAATGATTTGTTTACTATACCTGCATACCTTTAAACGTCTTTCTTTTATAAAAAAAAAGTATTTTCTAATATAGCTTGTGTATCATTTTTGTACCATGCGGTTTCACTTTCTCCCAAACCCAATTTTACTGACTTAACACAGCTTTTAAATATGTGTCAAATTTGCCCATAGGTTGGCTCATAACTGTACCTTATGAGAGGTGAAAAATGAGAGATCTTCTTCTTATGGTGCCCTATCCAATTAGTGGATGTTGGCGACAATTCTGGCATACTCCTCTCGGTCTTGTGTGGCTCTAAAGAGTGCATGGGCGTCGAGGTTTGTAAAATCCCTTATGTTTTTAAGCCATGAGTATTTCTTTCTTTTTAATTTCTTCTGGTGTTCATGGTAAATTAAAAAACACGCCAACGCTATGAAAAATGGAAAGGCTCCAGGACCGGGGGCAGTACCCATTGAACTGATTAAATATGGCCCTGACAAACTATTTCAGCTATTGGCTTATACTTTTAATTTATTCCTGAGAGGAGAAGAGCTTCCCCCAGAATGGAAAACTGCATATATCAGCAATCTATACAAAATTAAGGCGACAGAAAAGATTGTAAGAACTACCGAGGGCTTAGTGTAACTAACTCAATCTGTAGAGTCTACGGGAAGATAATTAAAAGCCGAATTGAAGATTGCTGGGAAGACGCTGAAGATCAGAGTGGCTTTCGTACTGGTCGTTCTTGTATGGACAATGTGTTCTGCCTAAAACAAACAATAGAAAAGCGTTTGGAACATAATATGGAGACACACATGGTATTTATTGATCTTCAAAAAGCGTATGACAGTGTCCCATTAGCCAAGCTATGGCAGGTGCTAGAAGACAAGAATATTCCACCGATTTACATTAATGCTGTAAGGGAGTTGTACGATGATATGACGAGTGTAATAAAGATTGGACAAAAAGTGACAAAAAAGATAAAAGTGACCAAAGGACTTCGCCAAGGCTGCTGCATTGCACCTACACTCTTTAAGATTTATTTGGAGTGGGTTTTGGATATTTGGAAAAGAAAATGTGAACCTATGGGTGTTAAAATTGGAGACCATACACTGTACAGCTTACATTTTGCTGATGACCAAGTAATACTTGCATAAGATCAAGATGATATCCACTACATGTTACGAAAAATAGATGAAGAATATACTAAGTGGGGCTTATCAATTAATCCATCAAAAACAGAGTACGTAGTAGTGGGAGGTGAAGGAAAGCACTTAGAACTAGGAAGCAAACAAATTCAAAATACTGATAGCTATAAATATCTCGGTGTAAACATTACAAACAATGGTCGGAATACAAAAGAAATAGCTACTAGAATTGGTCAAGGAAATTCAGCAATACGTCAACTGAATAGTATACTTTGGAATAACCACATCACCCGAAACACAAAAATTAGGATATACAAAAGTATCATAGAAAGCATTGCTACATATGGTTCAGAGCTTTGGGTAATAAATAAAAATGACGCATCCAAAATAAAAGCAATGGAAATGAATTATTGGAGAAGATGTTGCCAACTCACTAGAAGAGATAGAGTAAGGAATACTGAAATCAGAGAGCGTATGGGCATAGACATTGACGTCCTGGAAACTATAGAATGCAAAAGGCTGAAATGGTATGGCCATGTAGAAAGGATGAATGATCAACGATGGCCAAAGAGAATGTTACAGTGGATCCCCACCAACCGCAGGAAAAAGGGAAGACCAAGAAGATCGTGGAGACAAGAAGTAAAAGGTGCAATGGAAGATAGGGGTCTACAAGTAGATGACTGGAACGATCGCAAGCGTTGGAAGCTAGGTTGCGAGAAACGGCGGCAGCTGTAATAAACTCGTTATATATATATATATATATATATATATATATATATATATATATATATATATATATATATATATATATATATATATATATATATATATATATATATATATATATATATATATTGAAATGTTCGGAAAGATTTCCGCGGTTAGTACAATTAAACTTAGAGCTAAGATTAATATTATTATAAAAATTAATATTAAACTCACCAGGTCTCGGTCAACACCATCTTCATACAGGTCACAAAATTGATTTCGAAAACTCCAGAACCATAGCCCCCATCCGCTTTTATAAACCAAGAATTATCCGAGAAGCCATAGAAATAGAAAAAAGACCAAATTGCCTTAATAAAAGAGATGACGCCATACGGTTACCTTCTACATGGAGACCTCTCATAAACAAAATATCGCCCCCTCCATCTTCGAATCAAAATCCCACTGTCGGAAATGTTCGCGCCAACTCTCGCGCCAATCCCCACCCTAACCCCCACCTAGGCCACGTCACCATCGACGGTATAAATGAACCGTCCCCTGGTCCCAGTCGTAGTAGTGAACTAGTGAGTGAACTAGAAGTGACTAGTGAGTGTAGTAGTGTCTGGGGGCTCGGGAGACTGAGACCTCGGAAGCCCTGAAGAAGACATCAGAGAGGATGTCGAAAGCTCGGCAAAATGAATATCGACGCGGTTCAACCCGGAAGACTGGTGAGTTTAATATTAATTTTTATAATAATATTAATCTTAGCTCTAAGTTTAATATATATATATATATATATATATATATATATATATATATATATATATATATGTATAGATATATATATATATAGTATTTCTTTCTTCCGATGCCCCGTTTTCCTTCTATCTTCCCTTCCATAATAAGCTTTAAGAACTGGTACTTGGAATTTCGAAATATATGACCCAGATAAGCAGTTTTTCTTATTTTTATTATTGGCAGCAATTCTCGTTCTCTGCCCATTCGATTTAATACTTCGACATTTATTGTGTGATCTGTCCAGGGATTTTTAAGTAGTCTTCTAAATACACACATTTCAAAGGCTTCCAATCGGTTCATCACATTGGCCTTTATGGTCCAGGTTTCTACACCATATAGCAGTATGGAGTAAATGTAACATTTTACAAAGTGATATCGAAGCGTTAAGTTAAGGTTGGTGTTGCTTAGCAAGGTTCTCATATTAGTAAATGCTGTTCTGGCTTGCTCAATCCTGCTACGTATCTCTATGTCTGGATCTAGATCTTCAGCTATCCAACTGCCGAGATATCTGAACTGAGACATAAACGTCATATTTTTAAAAAGAGTTGATATTTTATTGGTAAATTGACCATATGAGAGGGTTCTGTATATATTTCTGCACATAAACATGTTTTTCAATTTTCATTGTAATTGCTCCACTTTATTCTTATATAACATTATTTTCTGAAGAAAAAAATGCTATATAACTTGTTGTTATACTAAAAAATATTCAAAAAGAAGAATAGATTTATCCCAGTCAATTACATAAGATGTGATCGAGGTCAAGAAAATATGGGAAGCAGAAATATAACAACGATAAAAAGACATTCAAATATAATAAGAAAAATGTTACAGAAGGTCCGAAAAACATGTGCAAAGAGGGACCCAACAAGTAAGTCTCATAACTCATTAAGAAGTCTATGTCTTTATCAAGATATTGATGACAAGAAATAATAATATTATTAAATTACAAATGAATTTATGTTCATATGTCGTTTACATAACAGACATTTGTTTATTTTTCCTTTCCATAAGAAAATAAGTTCAACATTTTAAGTTTTCCTCTCTATGAATTTTCGAGATTTGTCCCAAAAATCCCTATACGCTCAGCCAACAAATAACCTCGACCTCATGAATCTTCCAAAAATTCGGTAATTCGGTTCAGATTTGATTTGAAAGGACACACCTCCGGCGCGATCCCATGGTATTTGGTATTAGAGTTCATCTTGCTCCTGAAAATCTACAAATCGATGAATAGAGGACTCATACTCATATGGACCCCAATTCAATATCTAAAATATATAGGTTGAGATTTTTGCTCTAAGCGCCATCTATTATAGAGTGTTCAACGTTACTTCTATTTAATAGAACTATAGAAATAGTGAATGTAGAAAACTGCAATATGTTTAAACCTAAAGTTTCATAGTTCAGTACTTTTTTTAGAGAAATAGTTTTTTCTCTAACATTTTTTGTTCACAAGAAATATAAAAACGTCGTTATATTTTTCGATTAATTAATTGCAAATAAATACCTTATTTATTTTAAATCTGACCGTTAAAATTAGCTATATATTATTAGATAACTACATAAACAAGAACTGTCATTAATTATTTTCGCAAAAATTGGCGTTCCATTAACACTTTAACTGCCAGGTAAATTCAGAGTAAATTTTGTACCGGGTCTTCTAGCCCAAAATATTTTTTTCTTCCTAATTACTCTATTTGTGTTTGTTTTTAGCAAAAATCATAATTGTTTTTTGGTTATTTTTGTCAAAATTGCTGTGTCCTCATATAGTGCACGCGGCCTGCGATTGTGAAATTGTTACTAATGTCTAGTCTAGTTGCAGGCCATGTATACCACAGATGGACGCTGAAGGTCAAATAATCTTTCCAGTAACAGAGTGACACGTGACACATGTAAGGATGTAAGATGCTAAGATGTTTTAGTTTGTTATTTACTTCCGATGGGAGCGTATCGTCGACTTCACGATTGAAAAAAGCTAATATGGCGCACAATAACAAACAACTCCCTTATTTAGAGTTGGAATTAGAAGCAAAAAATGCTGCCGGTGAGTAAGGAGTTTAGAAAAATGAACATGAGTGATGATTTTTCTGATTATTCGGATTCGGATTTGGATCCTACATATAATATAGATGCAGCGTCGACGAGTGAATCCAACAATGAACCTATAGCGAAAAAAAAAGAAAATTTTGAGAAAAGCTTTGTTCACTAAAATCTTAAATAAAATTTTAGTTTGTATAATTTGATTTTTTTACTATTAGATTAGTTTCACACAAATGAATTTACGTTTGTTTTACGTATTATAAATATATTATTTAAATTGACACAAAACCTTGATTTGCGCATAGATAAAGTAAGCATTATCTGAAAATGGACTAATATATCGATATATTTTTGTAGAAGACGTAAATCCCTATACTTCTGCAGGACCATCCCGTGTTCAGTCATCTCGAGTAATGGAGGAAGAATCAGACAGTTCTTTGACTCAAGATGATGATTTTTTGGCACATACTGTTGAGGCAGAAGAAAATTCTTTACAAGATTCAAACTAGGGACCTGTTTTCGGAAATTTTCCAATTTTCGATTGTCCTTTGAACTTTGGCATTCCTGAACATTTGAAAAACGAAATGGCTGGTAAGAATGAACTGTTATACTTTGAACTGTTTGTTTCTGAAGATGTGATAAACATGATTGTCCTCGAAACAAATAGGTATGCAGAGCAACAAATTCTTACTGGAATAGTAAATGACACAATTACGAACGAGTCACGTTTTAATTATTGGAAAGAGACTAACTACACTGAAATGCGTACATTCATAGCGCTCCTTCTTTGGATGGTACTCAAAGCCATCAATAGCTGATTACTGGCGCAAAATTTCATTATATAAAAGTGATATTGCTAAATGCATGCCCCGAAATCAGTTCGAATTGCTCTTGCGCATGTTTCATCTAGTAAACAATGACGAGTGTTCTGAAAATGCCAGACTTCATAAAATTCAATATCTGGTCAATGAAATGAACGCTAATTTTCAACGATGTGTGATTCCAGACTCAACTTTTTGCATTGATGAAACGATGATCCCATTTAGAGGCAAGTTATCTTTTCGACAGTACGTGAAAGGAAAACGTCATAAGTTTGGAATGAAGCTGTTTAAAATTTGTTAGTTATGGAAATGATTAAACCTTTATTGGATCAGGGTAGGACTCTTATTACGGACAACTAGTATACATCAGTTAACCTTGCTGAAATTTTAAAAACTACTCATCTTATTGGAACGTTGAGAAAAAACCGAAAAAATCTTCCCAAAGATGTTGTAGATGCCAAACTGAAGAAAGGGGAGATTATTGCCAAACAAATCAAAAATGATATTGTAGTTATGAAATAATAAACAAAACATAGAGACGATATGATAGAGGTAACGCATAGGGAAGGTCCTAAAAGAAAACCTGCAGCCATTGTCGAGTACAATAACACAAAAGCGTTTGTGGACATGTCAGATCAAAAGACAGCTTACTCAAACTGCTTACGAAAGTCTGTCAAATGGTACAAAAAAGTGGCATTTGAGATGATTACTGGTACTTCACTGATGAATGCTCTAATTATTTTCAATAACACCAACCAAAGCAGTTCTTCGAAGAATAGGACATCAACGAACTCTATTAAATATTATTAAGAGGCGTAAACTAGAATATCTTGGACATATAATCAGAGGACCAAGATATGAGTTCCTTCGGCTAATTCTCAACGGTAAAATCGAAGGAAAGAAATGGATAGGACGGAAGAAACTGTCTTGGTTGAGGAATTTGCGGCAGTGGACAGGTTTGACAGCGGACCAATTGCTACACGTAGCGCAAGACCGAGATCAGTATAAAAATATTATAAGCATGGTAGTCGCCGACGTTCCGTAGGGATATGGCACTCTAAGAAGAAGAACCAAAGCAAAATGTCAGTTACAAATTCCAAGAAAATGTGTTCATGCAACTTCTTCAATGTAGTAATCTACCCCTTCTTGTACAAGTTCAAACCAAACATGACCTTACTCTAAATGCTTTGAATAAAAGAGGCAGATGCACGATTTGTTACAAAAAACTCTGAACTACATGGTCGAATTTATGCTGTAAAAAACACAGAACGAGTATACTCGGTTCGCTATTCCTAGTCCGAACTGTCTAGTGAATTTAGTAATAATTTTTTTGCGAAGTTAGTTACTTTTTGACAAACTAAAAGTGGCTGGAAATTACTATACAACCAAGCACACGTACTCATAGCCAATATTAATAGTAAACAAACTAAATAGTAAATAAAATAGAACTTTGCGAATTACCGACAATCAATATTTATTTATCTGCACCATATAATAAATAGTTATGTTAAATTATAACAACTAAAATATATTTTTTAAATATATTATATTACCCAAAATTTGATGGGTTTAGTATACACTTCCACTATGTAGAATAATTCTTCTTTTTTTAAAGAAAGAAGTCTGCAATAGTAGGATACTTGAGCTATTAATACTGAGAAGTAGGAATTGTTGTGTTGTAGGTTTCCGACAATGAATCTGTCAAAATATGCCCGAGCTAAGCGAATGGAGTATAAGTATAACATATGTATGCAACGGATGTGAACACACCCCTTTTATTTGTTTAGAATGTTTCTTTGCCAACCATGTTTCCACAAAAAAATAAATAAAACATGTACAACAAAACTGACTCTCAGTACTTAATTTTCTAGTTAAAAAATACTACATTCGTTTTACATATTCCCATCCGTCAACAAACGCACGTGAAAGCCAAACAGGGTCGTACTGAGGTATATTATATGATTTTTAAAAATATTTACTTTTGAAACTATTAGTGTAAGAATTTCTTGAAATTTAATCACTGTGAGCCAAATTTAATGTTCCATTGAAGGAAAATGTGCTAAAATAAAATATTCATTAACTGAGAGATACATAACAAAGTAAATATTTTGAATAAAAAAGCAACACTACAATTTGAATTTAAACAGACTGGCAAGTTTGGATCTGTAACATGAGAATCCGTCTGGCTTAAGGCAATAAATTATATTTAATAGCCTCTTGACGAATGAGAGGGCGAATATCAACACGTGCTCATGTTTACAGATGGTAATCTGCTAAATGAATAAACTTTATGTTCCTTTTGATTATATAATACGCTGTACTAAAATAATAAAAAAATTTATGTATACATATTTAATTTTCATTTTATTATCCCTTATACCTTTAAAAATTAAAAAAATCCCAGGATATTTTTAAATGTCATAGTTCTACGCCAGACTCAATCATATTTCTATTTAAACTAACTAAAATTGCCTGTGTCCACATATGGTACACATGGCAGTTAAAGTGTTAAGAACCGCTTATTATAGGATAATATTAATGGATGAGCGTTCCATCTATATTAATCCAATCTTCCAGAATTTTCTTGTTTGCAATGAGGCTATTTTTCTTGGTTTAATAGTTGGGATCAATTATTGCAGGCATATGATCGACATTGAGTATTATCATTCTCTCATACTTATACATGCACGTTTCGAGGGCTTTCTGCTATAGTCTGAATTGAATTGTATGGAATTGTGATTAAAAATTGTATAGAAAAAATTACTGTAGTCTTTAGTTTTATAGGATTTGTTAAAGTGAGGTTAGAATAAATGCTAAATATTTGCTAAATAAATGTCTATTATATAGTAATTCTGCACTGATAAAACAATAAATAAAAAACTAGATAATAGAGCCAACAGAAACCATCTATAGTAATAATAACATTTTTTATTATTATTCTTTTTGCCTAAAGAATGTAATTTATGTATTTGTAGCGAGATCTAATATGTTCTAAAAGCTATCACTTACAACTCTCCTCTTGTCTTTCGGTTATCGTTTTATTATTAAGAGAACTACATAATTGGATTATGTGCTCAAACGATGTATCGAAAATATCATCCTACCGAAAACCTAAGGGGTTACATAGGTCTTGTATTTTCAAAAATTGATGTATTTTTTTATTTAGTGAAAGTATACCACTTCAAGAGTATTCAAACCAAATGTAAAGTAAATTCGAGCAATATTACCAGAGTTATAGAGATTTGAATACTGCGCGGTCGATACGTGCGTCCTCAGTTTAAAAATTTCAAACGCGTTTTGCTCCAAACTTTGTTTTTCTGTGCGGTAGGCACGATTTCTCGAGAATGAATCGATCGATTTTGCTTAAACTTTGCACAGTTCAACTTTATAGTATTGTTTCGTGATTGAACGAGGGGATTTTAAATCTGTTGACTCGTTCTTGTTTTATACAAAAAAAAAATGTTTTAAAAACGATGAGAATCGGAAAAATGCTAAAAAAAATGGGATGAAAATTCATTGAAACTTACGTCAAAACATTGTTTTTCCTTCGCTCAACCACGAAACAATACTATAAAGATCAACTGTGCAAAGTTTCAGCAAAATCGGTCTATTCGTTGTCGAGAAATCCTGCTTACCGCACGGAAAAACAAAGTTAAAGTTAAATACCGACCTCGCGGTATTTAAATCTCTATAACTCCGGAAATATTGCTCGAATTTACTTCAAATTTGGTGTGAATGCTTTTGAAGTAGTATACTTTCATATGGAATAAAATACAAATTTCAATTCTTTGAAATTAGAAGACCTATGAAACCCCTCTTAAGGTATTTACATATTATACAATTGTATATTATACAATTATACATTATTATACAATAAGACTCTTTTGTTTGTAACCCTATTCTAAAACATTATATATGCTTATTACCAACAGTTAATAAAATAGACGATCCTCCAGCCAAAAATGAAGACCCTTAACCTTGACAAACCGTCCGACCCTCTCCCCCGAGATTTTAGTTCTAACCCCTCGGTTAAATTCTTAACAAATCACCAACAATCTCTCATTATTATTGTTACAATTATTAATAAAACGTTAAAATACAATCTATTTATTTTCAATATATCTCAGTTCAAATAAAACGAGTTTTTTGTCTTGCCGTTTTTGCGTTGAGACGTCTGCTAGAACAGTTTGTTTCTTTCAGTATCTAAACATGCTTCGATATTATGTTACCGCCAATTCCCCTATTCTCAATATCAAAATAATCATTTTTACGACCACAACTGGTGATGAATGTTTTTCCTAGTACCAACCGGTTCGCTAATTCATTACAAAAAACTAAGTTTTATGTCTAGAATTAGGTCAGTAATGTTTTTTTTTCGGAATTCGTAAAAGGGCAATTAATCTTTAGCTTTATTGATTTAGTATTATGCAGTTTCAAACGGCATCCCCGAATTTCAATTGACCCTATTTAAAAAAAAAATGATAGCACCTAGATGTCCGCCTGTTTGGATTTTGATTCTACACATCTAAACGAACCAACTCTGCAAGTTGCGGATATATTTTGCATATTCACCTCTGTCCACCACCTCTTTGTCCCCCACGGAACTGTCCGCCCCTGGAGATTTTGCTTGGTTACATCATGACCTACTTATTCCCAAATTTTGGTGCACTATCTCGATTACGAGCGTCACAATAAAACCGCCACTTTCATCATATTGTTGCGATAGATAATGACGTGTCATGACTCAAAACTGTAAACATATTTATTACTAATATCCTTCTCATTCAAGTCTTCTAGATCATATACCAGCCGGCAGAAGCCGCTATAAAAAACCAGTATGGCGTGACCTTCTAGTCTTTTCGCCAAGGGTCAGGAAGGCCGACCAGTTTCTAGACGTATGGATCCCCCTCCGATATAAAAAAAATCTGCTTTGGATGGAAGGTCATCGATTTTTCGCCGTAATTCGAGAATAACTGTATTTTATATATATATATATATATATATATATATATATATATATATATATATATATATATATATATATGTATATATATGGAACATTTTATTTAAAGAACAGGTTCCGCAGTACGCGGAACTAAATAAATATTGTGAAATAAATTAGTGAATATTTTAATAAAGACTTTAATAAATTTGTAAGTGTTATAAATAGAACCTTTGATAATAAACAAAAACAATAAATTAGACTTAATAAAAGCATAACAATATCAATTCAATTTTTACAGAAAATAATCAAAAATGTACTGATGTATTATCTGTCATTAAAATGTTTATATAACAGTTATCTTGATAGGCTAAGTCTCTGTCTATTATAGGTTTTCACCATTCTTGTAGGTATATTTGAATGTCGGTCAAAAATATCATATTATTTGAGATAGTATGTTATTTGCGGCAGTGGATAAAAAATATAATTTTAAAGTTACATGTAAATTTAAAAAAAAAACTTTAGTACTTACTAGAATCACCATTTGTTTTGTTCAAGTTGAGATCTAAGATGGCGCCAGTGGTTCCCGTACTAGTTGCATGCGGAGGACTTTGAGGAATTGGATCAGAAGGAACACTTTCACTTTCTGTAATAAACATGTTTCGTCAAACAAAGCCTTTTACAACAAAAGTGATGTATAGTTGGAATCCCATTCTGTGAAATATAATCAAATATAGTATGGCTATCGATTTCATTTTGTATCCCTGTTGCAGTACTGAAACGGTAGATCTGCTTTTGTGTAAACTTAAATTAACAGTGTTATTTGACATAAAAATTGAGGTTTGATTTTGGTTAGATGTACTAATATGTATGTTCGTAAATAATGTTATATACCAAAGAAAATGTGTTTTCGTTGAGCAGGTACCTACTATTCGCTCGCTAACAATTTTCGGAGCATTTACACAAACAGGCACCAAGTAATGCTGCTCTGTTGAACACTATAACCAAATTTATAACTGAAAGTGTTTTCAATATGATAATTCCAGTTTCGCCAGTAACATTCTGTATAGTGACAAATGTCATTTTCATTTGTCGGGTTGCAGTGTGACCTTCTGGTGCGCAGTTTCTGAACGAGGAATTGTTGGAATAGAATAGAATAGAAAAAAGCTTTATTCTCAGGATTCACAAGTTACACACAAATATAAATTGTCAATAGAGAGAATGGTGTCAAATACAATTTATAATGGTTGCTGTAACAACCTACACTTAACATAAAAGTAATATTAAAATATAAGGATAATAACAGTGACATTCTACAAGATGTATCTGTTTTAAACAGATTTACAATTGGAAGCGATCACAGATTGATTCGAGCAAAAATTCTGTTCAATTTAAAGAATGAACGAACAAAAATGATAAAATCAGACAATCGTAAATGGACCCCGCCCGAAAATATAGACCACTTTCGTGACATCATTGACCATAACCTTCAACAAATCAACGACGAAACACAGGTCGAAGTTTTAAACGAAAGTATCGTAAAAGCCCTTAAAGAAGCGGAGAAGTTGTGCTGTCCTAAAATGAAGAAAAAACATGAGAAAATAAGTCTCAACACTAAAAATCTGATCGAAGAAAGAAGGGGGCTAAAGGACAGGTATAACACAAACTACGCAGAATTTAATCAACTCAGTAAAACAATAAACAAAGAAATCCGAAAAGACATACGGCAACATAACATGAGAGAGGTGACAAAGGTGATAGAGAAAAATAAAAGTCTGAAAGTTCTAAGACACAACATGTCCACAGGAAAAAAGAACATGCATAAGTTAAGAAATAAACAAGACGACATTGTGACTGATAAGGAAGAAATAGTGAAAACAGTGGAAGACTTCTACAGACAACTCTATGAAACAAGTGAATCCGATGAAAGACGCCCCTTACCAAAGATAGAGAATCAAGGCTCAGAATTAATGCCGAACATAACTTGACGAAATTAAAAATGCACTTCGGGTGATGAAGAACAATAAATCCCCAGGTGAAGACAGGGTAATGACCGAAAGCCTAAAACTAGGAGGAAATAAGCTCTTACTGACACTTGCTAAACTGTTCAATAAATGGCTGTGCGAAGCGATAACACCGACGCAGTGGAACAACGCGGAAATCATCTTACTTCATAAGAAGGGAGATATCAGCGACCTTAGAAACTACCGCCCCATTAGCTTGTTGTCACAAGTATATAAGCTGTTTACAAGAGTTATTACCAACAGGCTAGGAAGTAAGTTGGATTTCTATCAGCCAAGAGAGCAAGCAGGTTTTAGAGCAGGATATGGCACGAATAATCATTTACAAGTAATTAAGAACTTAATAGAAAAGAGTGTTGAATATAACAAGCCATTAGTCATGATATTTGTTGACTACGAAAAAGCTTTCGACACAATAAGTCATCAAAAGATGTTAAAAGCCTTAACAGAGTGCCGTATAGATCATCGCTATATAAACATGATAAAATACATCTATCAAAATGGGACAGCAAGTGTGAAACTGGCAGATAAAAGGACCAACGTATTTAAAATAAACCGGGGAGTGCGACAGGGAGACACAATTTCGCCAAAATTGTTTACAACATTATTAGAGCATATGTTTAAGAATGCAAATCTGAGTGAAAAAGGAATTAATGTCAATGGAGAAATGCTTAGTCATTTGAGGTTTGCTGACGATATTGTCCTTTTTGCTGACAGAATCGATGATGCAGTATCGCAACTGGAGAAACTATACCTAGCCTCCCTACAAGTAGGATTAAAAATCAACCACACAAAAACACAAATCATGACAAATCTTGTGTTAAGAGAAAAGATTTCAGTAAATGGCATGCATATTGAAGAAACCACCTCATATAAGTACTTAGGACATGAGATACGCCTAGGAAGAGATAATCAAACGTGCGAACTAAGCCGCCGCATAGGACTCACTTGGGTGGCATTCGGCAAGCTAAGCTATGTTCTTAAATCAGAACTGCCTATGTGTCTTAAAAGAAAAGTCTTTAATCAGTGCGTGTTGCCAGTACTTACATATGGTGCAGAGACATTAACACTAACCAAGAAAGTAAGAAATAAAATTTGTGTTACCCAAATAGCCATGGAACGATCGATGTTAGGCATTTCTCGTAGGAATCGGATCACGAACAAGGAAATAAGACGGAGAACAGGAGTGACAGATGCCATAGAAAGAATTATGACCCTTAAGTGGAACTGGGCGGGGCACATAGCTAGAATGTCGGATAACAGATGGACACAGCGAATAATACAGTGGAGACCGAGACAAAAAGCACATCGAAGTAGAGGTCGTCCACCAACAAGATGGTCTGATGACATAAAACGGATCGACAAAAATTGGATGCAAACAGCACAAAACAGAAATACATGGAAAAGACTGAGGGAGACCTATATCCAGCAGTGGATAGATCCGGGTTAAATGATGATGATGAACAATGACATTTAGATTCAGATAAGAGCCCTCAGTCTCCCTGCAGGTCAGCTTGAAGGTATTCTTCCACTTTGTACGGTTCAAGGTGTATGAGCAACTGTTGAACAGACTTTCTATATTTATTTATGTCAGTTTCTATTTTTATGCTGTAAGGTAGTTTATTAAAGAATTTAATACAGGCATATTCTGTGGTTTTCTCAGATGCTGTTAGTCTATGTATTTGGGCCTTGATACATTAGAAAAAATGTACATCTGGCAAGTTGGTAGCTACCACCTGCCAACAACGCAAGTTCTTCAGCATTATTTAATCCAATGAACTACTTTTGACACACCTTGAATTCCTGAAAGTATTCCCAGAAGACCTCTTAGCAAATTTCAACGCTTACAAAACTATGAATATTTGTGAATTGGCACCCAGAGTGTCTCGAAACTGCACTCAAAAACACGTCGCGTCCTAACCCCCAAAGTCTCCAGAGTAACCGCCCCTTGAACCGCACCTGAAAACTATCCACTCACGACATAGAGGTTAACCTAAAAGGAATTAATGTCCCTCTTACAAAAGTGCCCAGCTTTCAGGGCCCTGAAAAGGCCCACGCCCAAATACGTAGAGGCTCATCGACAGGGAAAGATTACTTTGTGAAATCTCCAAGTCTAAAAATGTCATCCTACCTATGTGTGTATGTATGTACAGAGTTAACAGGCCTTTTAAGCCCTTTGCTGGATGGATTATTTCCATCGTCTTCTGTTCTAAGCTATCAGCTTGCCATCTCTCTCATATCTTCCATCACTACATCTCTCTATTTCTTTCTTGGTCTTCCTCTCTTTTTTTTGTCCTCAGGTACTCTAAAGCAATATTCTTGACTAGTCTATTACCTTGCATTCTTTCTAGATGTCCGAGCCATTCTAGTCTACGTTTTTTCACCACTTTTGTTACTGTAGGGTTAGCATACAAATGGTACACTTCTGCATTAGTTCGTCTTCTCCATTCTCCCTCTACTATAGCATTGTGGGTCTAATTATAGTTTTGTATACTCTTATTTTTGTGTTACGAGATATATCTTTGGCCTTAATTATTTTGCTCATGACTCCAGCACAACTGTTGCTCTTGGACAGTCTCAGGTTGATTTCAGTTTCTTCCTTACATGTCGGATCAATAAGAGTACCTAAGTACATGTATTCATCCAACTTCTCGAATTCTACAACTGATCCATCCTCCACCAACAATTTAAAGGATCCCCTGGTGTTTATTCCTTTTTTGCTCGAGATTTCCATGTACTTCGATTTATTAATATTAACTTTCAGTCCCATTTTAGGGCTTTGAAGAGCAGAACGGGTCTCCTTGGCGAACACCTTTTTTCACCTCGAATTCTTCTGAGACTATACCCTTGCATTTCACAGTTTAACCTTTAATCAAGGTTTAAACCATGTTGGTTAACCTGATTATTGACAAAATGATCAGAAAACATATTATTCTAGTACTTCTGAATACAATACTAGTGTGTATTATGTGTATATTAAAGAAAGCAATGCAAAATTGGCAGAAATGAATTAAACAACTTATTAAGGAAGAGCTGGAAATGTAGAAGTTGGACAGTTTTATAGAAAAAACTCTCTGATTAGTTATTGTTATTAGATTAAAACAGCAAGTCATCAGATTTTTCCATTTTGGATGGAAAGGGTTATTAAAACTGGCTTAAGATTAGTTGATATAATATATTTAAATACAAATACATATATAATACAAAAATATTTTATAAACATGCCAGAAATTAAAACATTAGCTGCTAGTCTGTATTTTTTTATTTAATGCATACATTAGATATACATCTGATCTATCATCTGATTCGAAGGCACTGTCATGAACTGTAATAGCATTATGAAACTCCTTGGAAAATAAGATGGTAGGAGGAATTTGTCTTAATAACAGTTGGTTAGAAAGTAGGAAAATACGAAAAGCAACCCCACAGATCTTAAAACCTACCATTTGATCAGCCTTCGCTACCACATGTACAAATTATTTATAAAGATACTAATATTAAAGCCAAACTAGATTTATATCAACCTAACTGCCAAACAGGTTTCAGGTCCTGTTATGGTACAAATGACCACTTACTACATCAAAGAAAAATAATTATTGCACTAGCTGATTGTAAGGTAGATCATCATTAATTAAAAATATATATAAAAGTCAAAGAGTAAATGTGAAACTTAATGCTAATATGTCAACATTTAAAATAAAACCCAGAGTATGGAAAGTTAATAAAATCTCATCAGAACTGTTTACAACACTGCTGGAAGACAAGTTTAACAAGCTTAAATAAAAGAACAAGGGGATCAACAATGGGGATAATCAATAGTGAAAGATTAACCCACTTATACTTTGCTGACAATATTGTGTTGATCTCAGATAATCTCAATGAAGCCTAATAGTTGCTAAATATGGTTCATGTAATAAAAACGGTATCTAAAAACAATATATACTGATACATTTTAAAGAACATTTTTGAATAATGTGTGATCTCCTATACTGACCTATGGCGCAGTAACTTTAAAGATTACTAAAAAACCTTTAGAAAAAAATCAGAGTCTCAGCTATGTATGGAGTGGTCAATACTGTGATTAACACAGAGATAGAGAGGAGTGGGGAGAACGAATGACACTAGGGAACTAAATGCATAATGGAGTGGTACCTTAGATGTCAGACACCTAGAGACCTTTGACATAGTGTTCAGGTGAGATATTAAAGACTACAATAAACTGATTTATATGGCACAAGATCAGGAGCACTAGAGACAACTTAGGGAGGCAACCTATGTTCCGCAGTAGATAATACAGGCTGTGTGATGATTATGATGTCAAAATGGCTAATTAATATTGTTTAAAAAATGTTTCATTGTCCAATATAATTTTTTTATGGAATTAGACTATATATCCTTATGAAATAACCATGTTAAATGGGCCAGTCAGAAGAAGAAGGGGGTGACCCAAACTCAGGTATCTGGACAATTTGCAGGACAATTTAAGGGATATTGGAGTAACGGGATGGAGAAGACAGACACTTGACAGAGAAAGATGGAAGAATATTTTGAGGCAGGCCAGGGATCATGAAGGGCTGTAGTGCCAACTTATAATGATGATTAAGACTATATGAAGGATTTTATGTCAATCAGTATGTCAGTAGCTAGGTCAGATGAAAGTTTCAATGGAAAAACTGCTGGCATGTTTATATAGATAGATAAAACAAAGATTCTAACAGCGCAACCCGTGGGAATGAGAAGACGGGGTAGACGAAAGCTGAGGAGGATGGATGGGGTAACACAAGATGCCGAGAAGATCGGAGTCAGCAACTGGAAAATGCAACCAAGGGACAGAACCGAATGGCGTAAAAAGCTTGAGAAGGTCGAGGCTCTTTAACGGCTGTAGCACCAAGATGATGATGATGTTTATATAGAAGACAGAACAATGTCTAATAAACTCATGTATTATTATTTAAACTGACTGACTTCTGAACTGATCCTATTATGTCTTTTAGTATTTTTTAACACGATTTTTGGAATATTTGTAATTACTCTAATGTCTGGCACTTAATAAATAAATACAAAAACAAAGTATTTAATAACATCAGGCATCCTTTTTCTTAAGACATTCTACAGGCAATAAAGCTACTTTAGGCAATATGTTAAAGCTATTTGAAAGTTTTGGAAGTCAAATTTTCTCATATATTTTTTAAGAAGTAAAATGAGTTCCAATGGCAAAGCTTCTGGACATTTGTCAAAACGTAAATGCCTTCTTAGAATTCTTTGATATACTGGATAGCAGATATTTGATTTAATTTTAAAGGATAAACCTTTTAAATTCTGAAAATTCAATCTCCTAGCATTTACATTAGAACTAGAAAAGTATGATAAAGTATCCACTAACATTGTTAACATTGAATTGTCTATTTTTGTAATGTAACAATTGACTATTAAATCATCTAATGAAGGACAACAAACTATATTACACTTATACTGTTCGTAACCTTTCAAATAGAACCAAAGGGTATAAATGCCATGTTCCTTCCAATTTTGAGGTAAGTCCTTGGAATATTCTAGTAATTGCTTCAAATTAAAACCTTGGTTTGAACTGTTGTCTTTGCAATGATTGGGCACAAATCCATATTCTAACATTAGAATGTATATGACACCAACCAGAATATCATTTCTAGAAGGATCTGTTATATATTGCTCTAAAGAAGCAATGACGTTCTTAACTGATTGAGGTAATGTCTCATTTTCAAAATCTTCTACTAATATTGGATCCATTGTTAAAATGCTTAGTGAAATTAGAACTGCCTGTTGATTCTGCAGAACATTACACAATTTTTGTGGTGATCGTGAGTAATGACATACAACAATTTTAGGCACAACAAATGTCCCAGTTTAACACTTTTCAATGTCTGTATTTATATTCAACAATTCTCAATACTTAACAAAGTTGTTGTGACTCATATAGAAAACATTTCTAACCTCAAAATTTGACAACTTTGTTCTTTCTATCATTCTAGAGTAAACTTCAAAGATACCCCCAAAAATCTGGAACAATTTGATAATATGTCAGAATCGGCACATGCTCACAACACTTAGCCCAATCAGAAAAGTTTGTAATTAGTTTAAAAGTTTTGAATTATCGCATATAACATTTGCACAAAGCTGCTAATCTAGTATGTTTGGACGGAAATATTGATATAGTTAAATCTTGCTTACCATTTAGCACTTTATTGTCTTTATTTAAATTTGCATTTTGCGCGGTATTTGTTTCTGAGTTCGTATTTACGGTATTTATAACTACACTTGCACTACACTCGGCCATCTTTCACTTAAACTTCCGTATTTGGCAACAGTTCGGCTATTTTGAATCTAGTTGTCAGTGTCTTAAGGCAGGGGTCAGCACATACTTGATCTTAGTAAAGAAATCTTCCAAGATTCTTAAGAGTATTGGCACAAAGTGAAAAAACAGATACTATTGTTTTATTTTATTATTGGTATCGACTATAACCTTGATTCATATTGTACTATAACAATTTCCCTTTGACATATCAGTTTGTATCAAATATTTATTTTGGTACCAACCACAATTATAAAATAAACACTTTATTTGATGTTCCCGCTTAAAAAACGTTTGAGTAGGAGCAAATGCCCGCGAAAGACGGATGCCGTGACACAGAAGTAGACTTAAATGTGAAATACTTAAAAACAGATTAAAATAGAAATCACATTCGTTGTGACGAACCTTTCAAGACCCAGAGAACTCCACCATTTTACATGTAACAAAAAGTTGAAATCAATTTACAACTCAGGGATGATGACTTTAGGAACTCTACAAGCCTTTTCTTCAAAAGTCACTTATAGACATTGCCTACAGTATATTTTAAGAATGAAATGTGTCTGTAGATTTCAAGAATAGTCTGCAGTTTTCCTTTTTTTGGGGATCATAGTTGTGTTTGCTATTTTATATATATCAATCGGTTTTAAAACGTCTTGCGACGTTGTCCGATGCCTAATTTCCATGACACTCTATCATCCCATTGGCCCTCTCTAAGATCTCTTGCGCTCATCGCCTTCGTTACTCCCTCTCTCCAAGATTTCTTGGGTCTTCCTCTCTTTCTGCGGTTTGGTGGTATCCATTGCATAATTATATTTGGGAGTCTTGAGTTATCCATCGTACCATATCAGCTGTTTTCTTTCTATGTTTGTTGTTAGAGAGCCGTCAACCCCCATTCGCTGTCTTATCTCATTATTACGTATTCTCTCTCTGCGTGACACTCCTACTGATCTTCTAAAAGCGTCCATTTCTACTGCCTCCAGTTTTCTTCTGTTGGTTTCGGTTATTCGCCAAGTTTCCGCTCCGGACAATAGACTGCTTTTAATAAGAGATTCGTAGACATTGTGTTTTCTTCTTTTTCCTATTTCATGACTCCACAGTACGCTGTTTAGACAACCTATGTTGCTATTTTCAATATTAAAAAGAATCATAAAAATAAATCAGAGGATAAGTTTAGCAGATGAACAACAAGGTTTTCGTAGTGGAACAGACGACGCAATATTGATAGTTCAAGATGAATATAGTTTGCAAAGACTGGTCCACAGATTTAATATAAGAGCAAAAGAATTTAATATGACAACTTCATCTCAGAAAACTAAAACAATAGTAATCAGCAAAGAACCAATCAGATGTATTATAGAAATTGATAGCATCAGTATTGAACAAGTAATGGAAATAAAATACCTGGGAATTACACTAAGACACTTTGTCCAGATCTAGCTATTAAGTACAAAAGATATTAAGTACAAAAAGCAAATAGACTGTCAGGATGCCTTAATAACATTATAATGCGAAACGGACACATTAACACTGAGATGAAGTGAAGAATTAATAGAGCCAGTGTAAGACCAATGACATATGCCTCAGAAACAAGACCCGACACAACCACAACGCAAAGGCTACTGGAAACGGCAAATTTGAGAGGACTAAGAAGAATTACAGGAAATGCGCTGAGAGATCGAAAGAGAAGTGAATATATTGGAAGAAAATATAACGTAGTGTATAACTGAATGGACACAAAATAGAAAAAAAGAATGGAATAACCACATCAGCAAAATGAAGGAGACCCGTGCCGTCAAAATAACAAGAGATAAGTCACCAACCGGCAAAAGTAGTATCGGACGACCTCGCAAAAGATGGAGTGACAACTTTCCATAGAGGTATTAATCCGCCAATGAACAAGCAGAATTGCTTATAAAGTGGAAAAAGAATCATGGAAATCAAGTGGATCATAGACTACATATCCGAAGAGAGGTTGTAAAGAGAAGTAAGCTTTGTCGTGAGAGGAGCTGAGTTGATTGAGGGCTGGATAAGGGGATTCTCTGAACGGAACTTCTTGGTGAGTATGCATACGCAATGTATGTTCTAGGCTACGGTTGGAGCATATAATCCTTTGAAGCCCTTTTAAGCTAAGATATCGGCTCGTACAGTAGTTTGAGTATTTAATACTTTTATCGTAGAGGAACATTGTACAATTTTGATATTCCACAATGGCTTTCCCGCCGTCAATGCGAATATTTCTTGAAAGGGCCTCCAGCGTATTTTCTTTCAGTCTGCAAGGACTCTGGCGAAGCTATTACTTCTGTCTGCTAATAAATGGCAGCAATAGAACCATAAATAGTGAGGTTTAGAAGAAGATACAACTTCAAGAAAGCAGATTGGTGTAAGTTCAGCAATACTCTTGCTTCATTATAAAGTTACCAACATACTCTTACCAACAGCAGAAAATCCCATACCACCATAAAACGACGGGAGTAGTTCGAAATAAACAACTTTGGGACATCTATTAAATCTCTGAACTAAACACAGCCTGTGAGCCTCGATGACATATAAGCATCTAACAAATAAAGCACTTTGGCCCAACTACAGGAAAAGTGGCTTTTGAACTTTTACAATTCTTGCATAACCTCGTGTATGATCCCGAGAATGTGGAGAAAAGCGTGCATTATAGCCATTCTCAAACCTGGTAAAAACCCTCCCGAGCCAAAAAAATCACAGACCAATCCCTCTGCTTTGGAACGAATCATCCTTGACCGGATTATGAATATTGTGGAACCCCTTCTGACTCCACGATAAGCGGTTTCACCTTCCACAGCATATCGAAGACAGCTTCGAAAGGGCGAAGGCTACAGGTGACACTTTGTTGACTTGACAGCCGCATATAACACCGTCAATCAAAAATCCTCCTAAAGAAAATGTATATCATCACAAAAGACTTCTTATTAACACGAATAATATCAACTTTTCTTTATAACCACATATATTTTGAGGATTTTCAGGATCAAAAGAGACGTTGACGAATCCAAAAACAAACAGTTTGCCACAGGGGAGTATACTTGTTCCACTACTATTTAATATTTATACCAATGACTAATATCTCCCCGAAAATACACAAAGCTTTCTATACGCGGAATTTTTCTATATTTCTGGCGCTCGCTGCTCAGGCCGATGGCGTCGAAGAGTTAGAAACCACATTAACCGATGCATTAGCTGACCTAGGTAATATGACCCTAACATATTATAAACAAAATGAACTAAAACCAAACACTAATAAAACGCAGATCTGTGCACTGCAAAACACCAAAATGAAGGTAGTCGCAAGAAACAACATTATAGCGAAGTTAACTGAAACTTCCTGGGGGGCAGACCCACAAATCTTGACAACAGCCCTGGCTCTGTGGTACTTTGCTGATTAATTTGCCAGTACCGTAGATCCGTACATGCAAGGCAAACGGATATGTTCCTGCATGAAACATAACTGAATGCTTGTGACCAACACTTATGGATTATGGACAAGATCCATATCCTAGCAGATCACTTCCCCCTCCACCCGGAGGGATGCAGCTGCCAACCAATGCAGCCAATTTATGATCAAAATTTTAATTGTTTATTGTTGTAATAAAACTCGGTATTTGTTTTATTTTATGTTACTATTGTCTAGTATCTGTTATTTAATTTTAGTAGTATTACTGTAATTAATATTGAAAAGATGCTTTTGACACGAATAAATAATTTTTATGTTTATATTTTCTTAAAAATCGTTTATTTATCATTTTTGGATTATAAATTTACAATTAAATTAACGACAGATTTCCAGTTGTTTGTACGAATCATCTTAAAGGTAATCGCTGATTTAATTCTTAAATCAATTTCCTTTCACTTTTTGTTGTTTGTCCTTTATCAAACGAGTTTCCGAGTTTTTAAATGTTAATACACCCAGTTTTAATAATACTACATACCTATGTATTTACAATGTAACTACCAATTGAAACAGCAAATATGTCTAGAAAATATACTATTAACTAGTACAATACCTACCTATTAGTATGGAGTTATTTTCCTGTTTTCAAATCATGTTAGACTTTATCAACAAACGCTCTTAATAATAGAAACTAATTATTTTGCTAATTATGTTGGAAGGAATATGATTCCTTTTAATTTCAATTGTCAAATCGGTTAATGATCCTAACACTACATAAAATATCAATAGCCGGGTTCTGCTACCTGTTAAATTATGCCTTAGCCTTAAGCTTGATCTTAATCTGTCTAATGCCTAACTTCATTTACTTATTCCTCTATACGATATATCATACATTCTGATAAATAAGCCGCTTTATTTGGTTTTTTTTGTTATACTCTTATTAAAGTTGTCGTATCCGAAAATTACAGTACAGCGAGGAGTAGGGCAAGGAGACACCGTCTCTTCAAAGTTCACGACGCTTTTAGAACAAGGCACATCTGATCGAACATGGTATCATGATAAATGGAGAGAAGCTCAGTCATTTGAGATTTGTAGATGACATCGTCCT
Organism: Diabrotica undecimpunctata; assembly: GCF_040954645.1. Lineage (NCBI taxonomy): Eukaryota > Metazoa > Arthropoda > Insecta > Coleoptera > Chrysomelidae > Diabrotica > Diabrotica undecimpunctata. The sequence continues at coordinate 9,111,556 of NC_092809.1, read as the reverse complement.
TATAGCCGATCGTATGGAAGATGCAATAATAATGTTTGAAAAATTATATCACGCCTCCTTGGAGGTCGGACTAAAGATTAATATGAACAAGATGCAAATCATGACTAATCTGGTCTTCTTCTTCTACGGCACTACAGCCCAAAATGAGCCTTGGCCTCCTTTATTTTTTGCCTCCACCCTTGTCTGTCTGTGGCTGCTCTTCTCCATACACGGACTCCTAAAAGTGCTTGTGCGTCGCTGCTTACTGTGTCTTCCCAGCACTTTCTTGGCTTTCCAACTGGTCTCTTTCCCTGCATTCTGGCGTTCAGTGCTCGTTTTGGTAGCCTATCCTCTCCCATTCGTATCACATGTCCGGCCCATTGCAATCTTTGTATTCTAATGAAGTCTGACAGGGGTGTTTCCTTATACAGTTGATAGAGCTCGTTGTTATATCGAATTCTGAAGATTCCGTTTTCCCTCACAGGTCCTAGTGAGTGACTAATCTGGTGCTAAATCGAAATATTGCTGTTGATGGAAGGGATATTGTGCAGACTACATCGTATAAGTACTTAGGACATGAAATTCGGTTGGGCAGAGATAACCAGTCTCATAGGATTAGCCTAGGCAGCGTTTGGCAAATTAAACTATGTATTTAAATCGCTGGTATGCGATATAATACATGCTGGTAACAATTTTCAATGCCATATATAACACCGGCCACATTCCACAACGGATTGGCTTTATTCAACCTTTATAATGATCCCTAAATCACAAAGAGCGACAAAATGCAAAGACCACAGACTGATATGTTTAATGAGCCATTTACTTAAGCTGTTTCTTCGCGTCCTTCACACAAGAATGTTCAGAAAGCTGGAAGATCTAAGCGGTGAGACACAATTTGGTTTCAAGAGCGGACTGGGTACACGTGAAGCAGCTTTCTGCTTGAATACGCTTGTACAAAACTGCATGGATCAACGAAAGGATTTAGTCATAACATTCCTCCATTATGAAAAAGCGTTTGACACCGTAAAACATGATGCAATGATAAAAATGCTACGCAACGCTAACATTGACGAGAAAGATATAAGAGTTATCCAGAATCTCTATTGGAATCAAAAAGCACGAGTGAGACTGAACAAATCAACCAACACAGAAGAATTTGAAATTCTAAGAGGGGTGCGATATTCTATGTGGAGAACATTTTTGCGAAGGCACTGGAAGGCTCTGAGTGTGGAATATCGGTAAACGGGTTCCCGATAAATAACATTCGTTACGCCGACGACACCGCGATAATAACAGACAACGAACATGATATGCAGTTGATGTTAAATAAAATAAACACCGAAGGAAAAATACATGGCTTGAAGATAAATACAGGAAAAACTAAATGTATGGCAATAAGAAAAAACGTACTTTTAAGAATACAACTGCAAGTAGATAATGCTCCAATCGATCAAGTGAAAACATTTAAATACTTGGGAATGATGATGAATGACCAATGGGATCCTCAACAAGAAATAAAATGCCGTACCGAACAAGCAAGACAAGCTTTTATCAAATTTAAACCGCTACTATGTAACCGCAATCTTTCCTTCAATCTCCGCTACAGGATGGTTAAAAGCTATGTATGGTCCATATTGTTATACGGCATGGAAAAATGGACGTTAAGAGTACCTTCCATTCATAAGTTGGAGGCCTTCGAAATATGGACGTTACGAAGAATGTTCCGCATACCATGGACAGATAGGGTGAGAGACGAGGAAGTCTTAAGAAAGGCAAATACTGAGAGAGAACTACTCAATTTGATCAAGGTACGAAAAATTGGATACCTCGGCCATAGAGGAAAAAAATACGAAATCCCTCAACTAATCATCCAGGGAAAGATTGAAGGTAAGAGGGAGTAGGTCGCAAACAAATGTTGTGGCTACGGAACATAAAGAACTGGACAGTGGACGAATACAGGTTCATGATGATGATGATGAACTGGATATTTCTACTTACTGTTGCAGTGCAGTGGTCTTTAAGTAATTAAGTGCGAAAAAAAGTTTTCAATGAAGTGGAACGTAGAACAAATTTCCAAATTAATTAATCAATTATAATAATTAATATTACCCAACATACCGAGCTAAGGGACATACATAGCGCCTTGTGCAAAATAAACAAAAAAACGTGACCCTTGGGAAAAAATTGAGAAAGTTCTAAATTTGGAAGAAGAGGAAGTGGAAAAGAAAATGAGATGCTTAATCGGACAATTTCAGAAAGAGCAAAAAAAGATAATAGGGAACAGGAACATGTGCAGATGAAGTGTACAAATAGAAAAGGTTTGCGATTGTGGCAGATTTTTTTACCTCTTTGGGGCAAATTTTATATAAATCTTAATAAACAAGGCGAAAAGCACGGGTTCGTTCGGAAAAATATTCCCATGAGGTTTTTTTACATAATAAGATACCCCATAAGATTCAAGAGTTCGCCCAAGCAAAAAGTTGTTCAAATTTTTTTAAACAAATTGTAACAATAATTTTTTCGGCACGGACATTTTTTTTAAATTTGTTGGATCATTCTTAACAAAATAGGTCTCTTTAACATAATTAAATCTAGGTCTCTCTAATAATTAAATTAGGTCTCTAATAATTTTTCTGTAAATTTGATCGTTGTCGAGTTATAAATAATTTAAATGTGAAAAAAAAACGCAAATAACGATTTTCAAGGCTCAAAAACGCAAGTAAAAACATTATTTTTGAAATCATTAAGTGCCTAAATTCTAGTTCAAGCCTTTATCTATCAGCTCCCGATGAAAATTCGGGGCTTATTTTATTTTAAAATATTGTTAATAAAGCGCGTATGGCAGGGCGAGCGCTCATTTGTACAATGAGAATTCAAACCAGCAAAAATGTGTGCCCTAGATCTTTGTTTCTCTCTCTTATACACGTGGCAGATCGAGCGCGTGTCCTATCATAAGCGCTTCATTTACGATTAAAAAACATTGTTTTAAAATGAAATAAGCCCAAAATACTTTTCAGGGTATGATAGAACAATGTTTGAACTTGAATAGGTCCTTGATGATCTCAGTTGATATTTCCCAGTTTGAAATTATTTATAACTCGAAAACAATCAACTTTAGACAAAAAATACAGCAACCCAAAAAACACATGGGAATATTTTTCCGAACGAACCAGAGCTTTTCGCCTTGTCTAGAGCATAAAACATCGAAAAAGGTCTAAATTTATAATGAATTTTATTTGAAAAGATACAAATTACAAACCACCCTCACAACTATTTCAGATAGTATGTAAATACGATTTAATGTGACACTTCTTCTCAAGAAATTATGCAAATAAACATAATAACACTACTTTTCTGGCCCCAGAAGCATTTTCTTAATACTCTAAAACACAAATGACATTCCAAACACGTTTACTACTCTACGATCACGACTAAGGCGGTAATTAATTATTCTTTCGCCTGAATCTTTGTTATGAAGTCCCAGATATGGTTTCATAACATGTGTTTATATGGGAAAGTGCTTCATCTCCTACAAAAACTAGGGTACTCAAAGATATCTTCAGGTAAATCGACAGGGTTTAGGAAGAATAATTTATGTTTTCTTGGATCACCAATTTTTAATTCGAACCATCTAGTAGCTCTGAAGTTTTCATCAGGACAGCTGGCGCTTGTTCAGTAAGAATTTCACCCGGTAAAGCGAATGATTAGAGGCTTTGGGATCAGTGGCGGATTTAGACATTTGCTTTGGTGGAGGGGGGGCGAAATGAAAAAACATACCCAAACTACATAAAAAAAGGGTTTCTTTAATTTTGGACCTTCTTGGGGAGGAGGAATTCCTTTTTTTCACCCCCCATGTATCCAACCTTGATCTAATTCCTTAGTATTTATAAATTATATACGAAAGTTGAAGTATATTCGTCTTCAACGAACACGAATGGATGAACAGAAGACAATTGCGGTCGAAAAATGCAAGAAGCTGCAGAGGCTATAGGAACCTCGCTTTATTATATATATATATATATATATATATATATATATATATATATATATATATATATATATATATATATATATATATATATATATATATATATATATATATATATATATACAGTAAAACCTCCGTTAACCGAAATAATTGGGGGGGAGGCCGTTTCGGATAACAAGAATTTCGGTTAAAAATAACAATATTTTCTAATAAGTAAATCCAAAATAAAGTAATAAAATTAAGGAAAATGAACAAGTTTAACATGCTTTTTTAAAGAAATCTTCTATTTTTTGCGTTTTCGTTTGACAACGATGTTTCTCTCTCCCTCCATCGTTCATTTGCAGAACGTCATGAGTTTGCCTCATTAGATTGTTCGACGAAACGTAAAGCAATCTGAAAAAGACAAAACTTTAGGCAATGACAACAAAAATTAAGAACCTAGTTGTGTCCCTAACTAATTAGTCCTACTGTATAAACTTCTTTCCTCTAAAGCATTGAAAATCTCGTCAACAGTCTTGTGCTGCCTGTTGTCTCTTGGGTCGTCATCTTTGTCGTCTGATATGCTCAGGTTGTCTGGATAAAGAACCATATCAATGATGTCATTGTCGATGAATTCACGTTCTGAGTCATCAGCTGCTAACCACTCACGTATCTCTTCTTATTTAATTTCGTCATATCCCGGCAAATTTTTAATAAAAGGCTTAATTTCTTCTGTCGTTTCCTTACCATTTTCTTCTTCAGGATCGTCAATCAAAATCTTATCAAAAAGTTTGTTCCAGCATTTTTCCAAAGTTTAAGATTTGATCTTGGCCCACGACTCAGCTCAACAATAAACATGTTACATTGTTAAAGATTTGAGAATTTCGGGAACACTTTTGGATTAATTCGTCTCTTGTAATAACAGATGTCTTAAGAATGCTCCTCTATAATGTCTCTATGACTCCCTGGTCTAACGGCTGAATTAAGCTTGTGACATTCGGTGGCAAAAATCTGACAATTGTCACCATTTTGTAGATTTTGAGGGGTGAGGGCGCATTGTCAACAAGCAACAATGCTTTGATGGGAAGGTTTTTTGATTTTAAAAAGGATTTTACACTTGAGACGAATTCATTTTCGAACCATTCTAAAAATAAAGTGATCGACATCCATGAACTTTTTTGGTTTCTGAACTGAAAGTGCTTTTTCGGAAATATCTTTTAGAGCTCTTGGTTTTTGTGATTTCCCAACACTCATAGACATCAATCGGTGAGTGAAATTAACGGAATTGTTTACGTTTTGCGACAAACATTTACTATTTATTGACGAAATTATTGAAACTGTCAGCCGTTTCGGTTAAGGGAGGTTTTACTGTATATATATATATATATATATATATATATATATATATATATATATATATATGTATGTATATATATATATATATATATATATATATATATATATATATATATATATGTATATATATTATATACAAAAGTATTGGTATAACTCATAGAGTACTGTGTATCAGCTTGAAAAATTATTTGCTGAAACAGCAATGTGTTATGTAACTTTATGTTAATAATTAGCAATGGTTAATTTTGGTCTATTTTATTTAAATTTCTATTTATTGATCAAATATATTATTTAACAATGTAGTTTGGTCTTTCTATTCCCTTATTTTAATACTGAATAATGCATTTTTTACATTACAGGCTTTTATCCAATGCCGATCATGTGACTAAGGAAAGTCCTGAATTGAATAGCAGTTAACCCTACACAGGAGACTGGATAAGAAAACAGGATAGGTGTAAACACAGACATATAATATAAGATAGACTGAGTGTTGCAATACCAGTGCATTCCCCAGTGTGACAGAGAAAACTGAAGCAAAGCAGTCCCTGCATCTCACAAAATATACCCCTACACGAGGCATCACAAGTGTACAAACAAAAATATACAAGGACTGAGCAGATATATGATTCCAATCACAAACTCTGTAGGAAATGACCTCACGAGCAAATTTAGGCAGCTTGGCAGAAATGACTGTTGCTATGAGGTTTTAGGTTGGCTGGATATGAGAACACTTTTTTTAGAAGCTTGTTATAACTGGTCATACTGCAGCTGATTTGCTTATTGTACATCTTCCATTAGTGTAATCTTCTAACTCAGGTTGTTAATGATTTACATAACTAGGACCGATGGCTTTAAGCACTATTAGAAACAAGGTGGCTGTTTAGTTAAATTAGAAATTGCAATATTTACCTTAAAGTACAAAAAGGTTACAGCACCAAGCCACAGCTGTCACCCTTACAAAAACTCTTGACATATCAGTAACAACAAATAAAAGGCCTGTGGGATGTTCATGGTGAATTTATCTAAAATAGATTTGCTATTTTTGCTAAAGTATAGAGAAATTTAATATTTAATGAAAGATGTGTAATGGTTAATTAACTGCAGTATGATTAGTTAGGAATAGAGAGCTTTCTGAGAAAACAATCAGAGGTTTTCGTTATAATTAAAATTTTGAACCAACACAATCTATTCACAAACTGATGTCATAACAAAATTATGCACAGCACAATTGCTATGTATAGCAGGGATATAAAAGCTGAAAGACCAAGATTGTTACTGTTAAAGCTAATCATTTAAATGCTAATGATAATAGCAATAACCTAATCTAAAACTTGTATTATGAATATGAATAAAAATAAGAACAATAATTATAAAACTTATAAATAATTGTTTATTTAATGAATAAAGTTAATATACACATTCAATATATTTTCTTCATCCATAGTCACAAACATTGGAATTAGAAGTTCCTGAAACAAATAAAAATATTACAATTTTATCAATAAAAATAGGGAAAAAATACAAATGAAGAAACACACAATGTATTAACAGTTCTAAACATTCTATGTAGTTAATACAAGGTGAATATTTTAGTAGACAAGAGGTGGTACATTAAATGTATACTGTATTAGGTACTACTATGATTAGATACTTATATAATTAGACTAGTAGGTACAAGGTAGTGTGTCTAAAAATTGATCCTTTCCAAATATGAATTTTTCCTTAGTTACTGTTAAAAAAAATATCTTAATTTAATCTTACTTTATTAAAAATAAAAACGAATAATTGTTATAAAACAAGAAATTATTTATGAAGGTATTTAAACAAATCACCTCCTACTTGCAAGGTTTATTATTGAATTACAAACCCTCTGTACCATATTCTTGTCTATAAATGTCAGCACCAAGAATTTGAGCTACTGCATCTTCTGGACTCTTCAACACGTTCAAAGTAAATATTTACAAGAATTACCAACAGAAAATCTAAATGGTTTAGATGTTAATCTAAATCTTAATAAAGAACGTTACATGTTAAAAGAAGTCGTCCTGTAAGACAGTCCAATGTTATTCTATACACTATGTTTATAGTCCAATTTTAGTGAGATATATCTCTGTTTTGTTAATGCAGTAGTACACACATAGATCTATTTCCCATAAATGACCAAGAACCAAAATCACAACAAAAAACTTACTTTGCTAAGATTCCATCTTTCTTTGTTAACCTAACAATGCAGTCATCTGATTCACCCATTCTCCTAATAGCACCACACAATGCGTAGCTTTTAGAGCTTTCGGTCATTCTGCCGGTTTGGGGATCTACATCAGCAATGCTAAGTTGGATGGAGGCATGATCTTTGGCGTGGATAATTCTGTTGCTGGCGGAGCTGAAACATAAAAATAAATTTAGGTTTTATAGAAATACATAGGTATCAAATAGTTAGTGTTTAACTTGTTATTTTTTGATAAAGTAAGTATGTTAAAATAATGTAAATCAACTGAAAACACGTGTACACATAACCTTACCATTTCCTTGGGCAGTACAAGTCAACGGTTTCACCTGCGTCGTTTTCCATCTTTTATAACTAAAAAAGAAATATCACAAGTATAAATAAATATAATTTATGACTCTGTTACAATTATAGCTGTTATTAAACTTACTTTTCTTTTATTATAAATTCCAGAAAATGGATTCGTTCGCAAACGTCAAAAGAAAGAAACTTTCAGTGTTGCCATTCATCGTCCTAGTTATAAAAAGTGAATTTTTGATACACTCGCCATCATTACGTCATTCTGGAAGAAAAAAAGAATGAATTTATATAACGATTATAGTAGATATATTTCAGTAGCACATAAGAATTAACAGTTTGGTACTTTATTATAAAAAGGACATGTATTTATTTATTATTATTTCAATTTTTGATATAAAGGCTAAAATAAAGTATATAATAAATGGCTATACACAAATATGGCATCAATGTCAATGTCAAATACTTTATGTTATTGTGACATCTATCAGCGGTTAGTTTAAGCTTAGTCAAAGGTTTATGATGGATGTTAGCCATTTAAAGTCCACATTAAATGAATTTTACAATTTTTCGATAATAACGCGCAGGCGCAAAAGATGTTCAAAATACGCGCGACGGAGACTTTCAGTTCAATACACACGATGAATTTTCACATTCACCACTCAATTTTGTACCACTACTACTACGCGAAATACTATCCTCATTCACCAGTTTACGTGGTATAACATAAAATTGCATTATTCCTTAATCTTCTCACAGAGAGTCAAGTCTTGCATAAGAAAGAGAGAAATTAGTGGAACGAGACTCGAATGAATTGTGTTATTTTGTGTGTTTCGAAACAATACGCGAATCTCAAGATATGTTCTGAAGATATTGTAACTGGGTCAGGATATTTTTAAGAAATATGTCACTAAAGGTTAGTTTTTGTATTTTTAGATATAAATATTCTTGTATTTTTAATTTGACTTGCTTTTATATATTATTAATCACTACTGAGAGATCGTTAGACAGCGAGTGGTTATCACGGTTTGTTTACATATTTAAATAGAAAATTTGAGTGAAATTTTTATATATTGCGGTCAGATATTATAGATATTATTTTTGTACAGAATTAAATCATAACATCTATGTACAGAATACGTATTATATAGATAAATAAAGTACTGTTATCATTGTCCCGCAGAAAAATCGCTAGTCCCGCGTGCATTATTATATGTAATGATTCCACAGGCAAATATGCAAAAAAAGTGAAAAATATGCGCATAAATATGCACTAATTTACATAAAAAATGCATTTCTTTTAGAAAATATGCATTAAATATGCATTTTTTTTTAGAAAATATTCATACTGTAAATGGAAACGTTTAATAATGGTATATTAATAATGTTTATTTTAATTATTAGAAAACAATATAAATAAATTTAAAAATTAAGTAGGTAATTGTACTGTAGTAATTAATTGTAATGAAAGTAGTAAAAAAGTAAAAAACTATTACCTAGAATAGAAAGAATAAGTAAATGACCAAATGGTTTCAAAAATTTTCCAATAAAAGCTTATGGCTTCGATCTGTGTAGGGGAGACCGTGGTTAGTTGTTACAATTTTATTTTTTTGTGCATTCAATGTAAAATAGGCACCTCATAAAAATTGGTGTAAGAAGCTCTCACTTCGATATAATTATTTTAAATATTAGATTTACAAGAAACTTTTAGGAAAAAAATATATATTTGTTTAGTCTTGCAAATTGTCAATCAAATTACCCCCCAATTGGGTAAGTTGTTACATGGCAGGGGCAAATTGTTACACTAGTAACTTTTATGCTTTTCAAGGAATATTTTAATTTTCCTAATGAAAAATCTTTATTTATTTATTTTTTTATTAAAATACAAACTATTGTGCGACATTTTAATAAATTATTTAAATCAATTATTAGAGTTATCAGATTGGTATGTATGCATACAAAAATTGGAGAACCTATATATACACATTGCACACATTTCTCTTTTGATTTTGAATTAGTGTACGAATCACAACATATAAGCAGAAACATTCTTCATCGCTTTCTTTTGAAACAATTGTCCTTTTGACTTTTTGTTTTCCTTTTTTAATAGTTTTTAAGTTTCTCAGTTGCTCTTGCTGTAATAATGCTTTCTTTTCAGGCGTGCCCATCAAAATAGTCGTATGTCTTCGTTTTTTATTTTGTGCAGTATTTTTTCTGAGTTGAGCTTTAGGTGTAGGACGAATATCTTTAGGACTAATAAGTCCTGTAACTAAAGCGCGAGAAGATGAAGGTTGCGCATCTTGGTCTGGTTCCTTGTTGATAACTTGTGGTAGCGTACTTGGTGATGTTCGTCGTATATTTTGTGTGGCTGCTTGTGACTGAAACTCTATATTTTCTTGCGGCTCAGGTCTATCTGTAATGGATGATGGCAACAAATCTTCATCAGTAAAAACGTCTATTAAATGGGAAAATGCCAGTTACACGAAAATCCAGAAGGGAAGTTTTCACCCAGACATCCATCTGACTGCTAATAAATTTTTTTAATGGTCCAAACACCGATCTGTGCAAATGTTGCAATCGATGAGAGCAATGCGGAGGCAAGGTCAAGAGAACAATGCTGTTTTCCTTGCAAACATCTGTTACCTCAATCGACAAATGGGAATCGTAATTGTCCAGTAATAATAATACTAGAGTTTCCTTAGAACATTTAATATCCTTATGAAAATGTTTCACATAAACTAAGAATTCCACATTCGTCATCCATCCAGAAGGATTACTCATTCCTATACATCTTGGTGGTCCACTGGAAACAAAATGTTCTCGATAATTTTTCCGCGGAAAAATAAATATTGGCTGCACTGAGTTTTTCTTTCTACTTCATATATGGGATTAATTTTATATCGGATTATATTTTTTGATTTTTTGAGTATGTCTGTATATGCTAATGAGTAGTCTGGTATAGCTTTATCTTCCAAAATTGGTTATTTGCATTTATAGCTTGATTTAACTTATTTAAACTTCTTATTAAGTACTATGTTATTTTTTTCAGACATTTGTTTCAATATGTATTTATGGGCTAATATTTCTTTTTGTGTGCTTTACAAGTTTTAGAAGGCACAGTGGTAAAAATTTGAATTCAGTTTCGCCAGGTAGGAAATCGTATGATTTCTCTTGTTTTCATATTTGTTACGCTATAGATGAAATCCCAGATACTTTCTTTCATTTTTCCATGGGATTTCCATGTTTTGGTACGTAAGGTGGGGGAAGTTATAAGCTTGAGCTCTTATCCTAAATATTATTGCTTTTGATTTATGTTTTTTTTTTGATTTAATAAAACTCCAACAGGAATCTTATGATTATTGCTATCTGATCATTCACTCTGATCAATAAGGTTAGTTCTATATACAAATATTATAAAAAACTTATCTAAGGTTACATTCAGCAATATTCCTTAGTCTCTAATACATTAAAGTACTACTAGCTAACGTGTACACTTTAGCCGAACTTTGCTCTGCTTTTTCACTTTTACTCACTTATAGCACTAATTCAAACGGCTTCGTTCTCTTAAGTCTTCTTATCTGGTTGGCGTTGTCTAGGAGTTTGATGGCCTCGACATTCACGTGGTTGGAGAGCCTTTGTTCATGACTCTCGGCAAACTTACTTATAGTCTGGATAACCGTATCCATCTGGAGGTCTCGATGAAGATCACAGTTTCTGAAGTACCATGGAGCGTTAACGATGTTCCTTAATAATTTATTCTGATATCGTTGTATAATTTGAACGTTACTTTCTTTTGTACAGCCCCATAGCTGTATCCCATATGTCCATATCGGTTTAAGGACTTGCTTATACAATAACAATTTGTTATAAGTAGAAAGAGTGGATTTTTTTCCCATCAACCAGTACATCTTTCTGGACTTAATTTCTAATTTGTTTTTCTTAATATGTACTTTCCAACGTAGCTTGGAATCTAATGTCATACCCAAATATTTTTCAGCATTTGCCTAAGGTATTTGGTTTCTATTTATACTAACTGGAATATGTTGTTCTCTTTTGTTAGTAAAATTGACATGAACAGATTTTGTTTCATTTAATTTAATACGCCATCGCCTGGTCCAGATGTTAATTTGTTCAACAGAGTTCTGTAGCATGGTTGCTGCATCCTCGTGGTTTTGTCCGACTGCTAAAATGCATGTGACGTCTGCAAATGTCGCAATTGTGTTAGGTTCTAATGATGGAATATCGCTGGTATAGAGCAGGTATAGCACTGGCCCCAGGACACTTCCTTGTGGAACTCCAGCTTTAACTCCTCTTAATTCTGAATATGCTTTCTCATATTTAACTCGAAAATATCTGTCAGATATATATGATTCTAGTAGTTCAGAATATTGTTTTGGTAAGTAGCATCTCATTTTATGATATAATCCGTCATGCCACACTTTGTCAAAAGCCTGCGCTACATCGAGGAAAATTGCGGAACAGACTTTTCCTTTTTCTAGAGCTTTTTCTACTATATCTGTTATTCTATGCACCTGATCTATCGTTGAGTAGCTTGCTCTAAACCCAAACTGATGATTAGGAATTAGATTTTTTCCTCTATAATCGGTTTTAGTCTCTTCAAGAGTAATTTTTGGTATAATTTAGACATGACAGGTAACAGTGAAATAGGCCTATATGAAGAAGGTTCTTGTGGAGGTTTTCCTTTTGATTTATGTGCTGAGATTTTAAAATTGTGTGTTTCGAACCACTCCTGTAATTTTTGTAAATAAGTATTTAAGAATTATTTAATTTATATATATCTGACCCTTGTACCAGAATTACAAAATCATCTGAATATGGGAAGCACTCCATTTCAGGTTTGATTAATTCGTGTAAGGACCTTGTGTATAACTGGGAGGTGACCCTTGTGGCAATACAGTTCATGCTTGGATTGGGCCATATATATTGTTTGATTTATTTTAGATATAAATATTTCAAATATTACATCAAAAACGTATTGAAAGTATCGTATGCCCTACTAATATCCAAAAAATTGCGATTGTATTTAAATTTTAACTAAATCCTGTACTAATATAATTTATTGTTAAAGCTAAATTACCGTTACATCATTTATTTCTTTTAAATCCTAACTGCTTTGGTTTTTTTCAATTATTTGTTCAATTCTTAATTTAATTATATTTTGGAGTATTTTCCCAATACATGACTCTAAAGCTATATTTCTATAGTTATCCGCGCATAATGAATCTCTATAGGGTTTTAAGAAAGGAATAACAACAGTATTTTTCCATTCTTGTGGAAAACCAGCTTTTCTTTTAATTATTTGATTAAATATTATTGACAGTGATTCTAATGCCCCCTGAGGAAGTCTGCCAATCGTACTATATGTTATTAGATCTAAACCAGTAGTCTTATCCTTTTTTATGACACTTTTTGTTACGAGATTATAATCGGTTACCTGTTACAACAATGCCAAGAATATTAGGTAGTATCTATCGGTACTATCGGTAATATTGAAGACTGAAATATTGAAATAAAAGCAACATTGGAATCCAGTTACTTAGTCATTATCTACTGTTATATAAATATTATTTAAAGAATCCACAATTCAAAATAAGTTAACGTTAACGCATAAATATGAGTCAGATCAACAAAGCATCCGCATTGTCGGGATGTCTGCGGGAGATAGTCTGGTCAAATCCGTATATGCGCACAGATAGTAAAATTACAATCTACAAGACTTGCATACGACATATGGCATAGAAGTAAGCGAAGATACCAACAAAATGAAACAGATGCCAAGGGTTGCCGAGATGAAAACTCTAAGAACAATAGTGGGCAAAACAAGAAGAGACAGGGTGAGAAATATAAACGTTAGAGAGCAGTGCAAAATTCAAGATATTGTAAGATGGGGAAGGCAGCGTAAAAGGATGTGGTACAGTCATGTAAGACGAATTGATGAGAATAGACTCCCAAAAATTGTCCTGGAAAATAACCCGCCCGATTCGAGACCTCCAGGAAGACCACCTGAAAGATGGAGGGATAGTTGGCAATCAGAGTTAAACATATCGAAAGATCACCAAGAAGTAGAAGAAGAAGAAGCATAAATATGCAAAATCTCCAGATATTTGCATAAAATATACAGTAGTTATATGCATTTTGCATATTTAAGTCTAGTACTTAATGATTAAATACTGAGGTTTTAAAAAAAATTGTTTTTATTCATTTTGTCCCAATTAATTCCAACAGTATAGTATTTCCCGGTTGTCTAGTTTTAACAAGTTAATTTGTTCTGTTTCCAAAGTAAAAAAATAAGGTCGTTTATTTCTCTTAAATACGGCTTTCGATTTATAACTCGAAACGCAGCATAAATAATTGATTTTGTTAATTGTGTTGCTTATTCGCAAAAGTGTCTTTGTAGAAAATACAGGTGCTATAAAGAAACAGTGTCAGAGCATAATAGCCTTGGTCAAGGTTAAGAACAAAAAAAAAAACGAAGAAGTTGGAACTGTGAAATCGCTATGGAAATTTCATACTGAATGAGATTGAGAAACTCAACAAAACAATAAAAAATACGAAAGGTATATTGAAGAATAATAAAAATGTGGAAATAAATAAGTTATTTTTGATTTATTACTACTTGCGACTGGAATTTATATACGTTTATTAGAGTATGTCTAAAAATAGCAATTATGCAAAGCCATTTAACAAATCAAATATTATTAAAGAAAATTTCATTAAAATAATTGGACTTTTTGATTAATAGAATATCTCATATGTGGGATGATTGATTTAAAAATTTAAAATTCTTGTATTGTTAGAACAAAAACAAAAAGAAAGAGTCAAACATTCAAATGATATTTGGCATTATTTTAACATAGGGTATTTATTGTATATATTTGTATTCCAAATAGTTTTTAAAACATTTTCTTTATACAAGTTGTCCCGTATCGGTATATTCAAATTTTGGAAATGAAGGTAATCTAGGATCAATTACACGACGAACGAATATAAAAGTTGATATCATGAATGTGTTGCTTATGTGAGTCCATTTTAAAAAGGTAAAAAAGAAATAATTAGACTTACAATCAGTTTAATTTTACGACCTCAGACGACCGGTTTCGCTTTCTAAAATTTGCAAGGCATCATCAGGTCCGTGGTACAAAGTAAATTAAATGCTGAAATTATAAAAAACCCATATGGGCTTACTACTACTACTTACAGTACCTTTATGCACAAGTAATTAAAGTATTTTTTATATATATTTGGGTATCACATGTATCAACTTAAACTGATTAGTTTGTAAGGATTTCTTATGCAATTTGCAATTTATTTAAGTTTTGCAATGAATTGTGTATTTTTATTATCATTTATTTTGTGATATTAACGATTTATGTAATTTTAGTAAATTTTAAATTGTTATTATTATTTTTCTATCCGTTTGTAAGCTTTGTCCATAAAATTGTACAATTTTCAGTGACAATGAAGCATATTTCTATTCTATTATTTAAATAAAATACTTTTTACACATAAATTATCCACCGCTGTTACTTTTTTATTTTTTTGTACATATTTTTAACTTTTAAATAAACTGCTAAAAGGGTAATAAATCCTATTCGGTCGCTTTAAAAGTTATTTTCATAAACTTTTATCACCAACATTTTTTACGTTATACAACAAAAATATCATGAAAAGTGCTACTGCGTATTTTTATCTGTTTTCTATTTTTAAGCCGTTTTCAAATATTTAATTTCTGGCCACAATGTTATGTCAACAATCGTATCTCTAATGAATATAAAAGATGTAAAAAAAATCATAAAAGTACCAATATTTTTATATCGTATACTTTCTTGTTAATAATTGGCAAAGTTTGGTAGCTTTCGTTTTAAGGTATGCTTTGGTGAGGAAATGTTTTCGCCGCAAAATTTTTATTTCAATTGAAGCGTTTATTTGAAAAACAACACATGTTTTGTAAATTTGACTTTATATGTTGTTTGCTTAGAATAGTAGTTTTTTATCGATCTCACACATTCAGTTGTGAAAAGTCCCAGAAGTCTGGAGTAAACTACATAGAAAATTCGGATAGTTTTAGAAAAACAACAGATGCTCATGCGGTTTGTTGTAAAAGCAACACTCGTCCCATCTTAGTCAACGGTCATCGCTAAGCGTTAATGATCTTGTCTATAAATTTATCAGTTGTGTATTTTTATTTTGCTAAGTATTGTTGTGTTATTAATAATCTAATTTATTGTTTTATTTATTATCAAAGGTTCTACACTTATAACACTTACAAGTATTTTACACTAATAATTATATAATTTATCTACGTGCGTTACATTTTAAAAACTCGACGCGATGTTCAAAAACTAACTAACTCTTTACAACAAAATTCCTTCTTTAAATATAAAATGCCGTTAGTTCCGGAATCCCCTAGAAGCAGACATGAATTGGCTCGAACATGGGGGAAGACCGGTCGCAGCGGTGTTGACCTGAATTGCCTCGAATGAACGGGAACTCAGGCTGGTTTTTTATCGGAGGGGACCCATCGGTTATTACCTGCGGTCTCTGCTGGCTGGTGTATGATCTAGAAAATACTTAAAAATAGAAAATATATTAGTAATAAATATGTTTACAGTTTTGCGTCATATGATGCGTCATTATCTATCGTAACAGTATCTACCGATTTTTGTTTAAAATATTAATAAAAATATGAAATCAACTTGTACAATTATTTTGATATCCACATTCCTTCCAAGGAATATCTTAGTAAAAGCAAGCTTTAAAATAAATTGAGGCTGGACAGTTTTGTGTGTTGAAGTGTTGTTTTTCGTGTTGTTTGGACAAGTCATCAGACGAAAATGCCACTGAACCTTTAAAAATGATATGAACACGTTGAATTTTGCTGAGAATGTCAATTTTGTTACCCCAAAACATGTTAATAAGTTTACTACTCCTGCTGCCCATCTTCTCCCTAAAACCTTCTATTTATTTAAAAATTCTATTTATCAAGAATCTGTAGAATCTTTAGTCTGTTAGAATCTTTATAGAAAAAAATTTTCAAATAAAAAATGAAACAGATAACTTTGAATAAAGTAATTACTATTTAAATGGGAATAAGCCACAATTAAAGGTTAAAGTAAGTTTATTGACGTTTCAATTTCCACTTCGGAAATCGTTTTCAAAATACAAACATTAGTAAATTGAAATTTAAAAAATTTAAATTTAAAACGATTTCCAAAGTGGAAATTGAAACGTCAATAAACGTACTTTAACCTTTAATTGTGGCTTATTCCCATTTAAATAGTAATTACTTTAAAATGCCACAAGAAAATAGCTTCAGAACAATTTTGAATAAAACTGTACTTTTTCTGTAGAATGAACCGTTTTCTCAGAAACAAGGCTTGAAGCGACAGGCGATATTGAATTACGCACGCGAATTTCGATATCTTTTCATCAGAATATAGTATCGACAACAATCAAAATGCGTTTTAAAGGTAAAAAGTGCATCATTCGTATTTTATGCATATTTTTGTATTTTGCCTCAAGTGAAATCAGTTTTTATAAATGTTGCGCGATTTTTGCCATTTGTCCATTTGTTTGAGACCAATAAAATTTATGACTTTGATTGAACGGTCACTATGGAAGTTTCATTAATAGAGCCTAATCTTCAAAACTTATAGCATGAATTTTGGGTTTTGAGTTTTGGCAACAAATGCGAGGCATTTAAAATTTTTTGAGAATTTCTTAAAATGTCTTAAAATCTTAAAAAGATATTTCTTGATCAAAACTAGTTTCAGGGTATTCCTTAACACGGCTAAACGGTATTTATTCTTGGCTAAACTTGAAAAAAGAAAACTGAAAAAAGCAAAGTAAAAAATTTTCGTATTGGTGAATATACAGCGTTAAAGAAATTCTTATTTAATGTTATAATTCATGTGAATGGTTATATTAGCCGAGATATAAAAGACATCTATAAAAATAATAGAAACATTAATAGAATTGGGGACTAATCCAGAAGAAGTGGAATACGATCGAAAGTTGCAGATTAACGAAATTAATTCCTTGATCTCAAATCGTAGACGTAATCATACAAAAAAGAATTCATTATTTCGTCATACGAAATAATTTTTTCCTGATATATGATTTTCTTGATAGTAGATTAATTGTAACATAGATATAACAGTTAGAACTGTTTCCTTTTCGTTAATACACTCAGATGCAAAAAAAACCCAACGGAGAAAATTTTGGTCAAATTCAAAGCATTTTAGTTTTTTTAATTTTAGCCCTATTTTGATCATTTTTTTTAGCACACTATGTAAAAATTTATAAATTTTATTTTAGTATAGTAAGTTTTTTAATAAAATTTTGTATTTGACTTATTATACGGGGTTAATCGAAAGGTGGTTCTTTATCCTAACTTTGAAACCTCCTGTGGAATAATTCCATTAGCGGATTTTCATAAAACCTTATTTCTCGGTTGCAAACATGTCTCTTATGTATTGTGTTTTTTGTTTTATGTGAAAATATGGATTGGTTCATTTTTAGGAGCGAAATGACTTTGCCACCCACAATTTACGACTTTTCTTATTATTACCATTATATTTTGTATTCATTTGTAATAAGACGATTGGGGCTTTGGTGACTGATATCAAAGGAATGTCATATCGACATCCCGGAAGTACTGTATTTAAACAATGATAACAATAACAAAACATAAAAAAACAACCTTAATGTAACTTAACTTAGGTAACCAAATAACAAAGAAAAACTACTAAAAAATAACTTAATACTTTGTATTGCCTCCCCTATCCTCTATAATTGCCTGTACACGTCGGCCCATGCTGTCTATGAGGTTGCGAATATCATCTTGCTGGATGTTTTGCCATTCCTCTTCTAGAGCCAAGCGAAGTTCGTTAATTGAGACTGGTGCGACTTCGCGACCTCTAATATTTCTACCAAGCATGTCCCAAACGTGCTCTATTGGGTTCAGATCTGGCGAACATGCTAGCCAGTTCATTTTATTAATACCATCTTCCTCTAGATAGTTCGTGACACACATTGCAGAGTGGGGTCTCGCATTATCTTGCATTAATAGAAAATCATCGCCGATATATTGAGAAAAGGGTACCTACTACGTAATTCGCTTAAATTTCCTTAACATACCGGTGTGCAGTCAACGAACCTCAATAAATAGCAATTCAGTGTGCACCTCTCGGAATATTCTTGCCCATACCATCACCAAACCCCCTCCATGGCTAAAGCAGGGACTGAAAGCGCCCTCCGCAAATCTCTCTCCAGAGTCTCCAGTTCGACGCCATATTCGTTCTCTCCCATCTCATGAGTGAAGACAGTATCTCGACTCATCCGTAAAAAGAACATTACTCCATTCCATCGTCCTAAATTCCAATGTAAATGTTCCCTGTAAAATTGTAGTCTAGCTACTCTGTGTCGTGGAAGTAATTTATTCCCAGTTGCTGGTCTGCAACTTTGCAAACCAAATTCATGTAATCATCGACGAACTGCAAATACACTTACATTATTGCCTTGAACCTCTTGAAGCTGATTTCTTGTTTGCACCGCTGTTAAATGACGATCCCGCAAAGCGTTGACTCGTATAAAACGATCATCTAAAGAAGTAGTTTTGTGCTTCCTGCCACTTCCCGCTTTACACTTGTTTGTTCCAGTTCTTATAAAACGTTCCACTATCCTTTGGGTGGTAGAGCGATGAGTGTGTAGTACTCTAGCCACATATTCATAATTTCGCCCATCTTCAACCTGAGCAACGGTTTTCGCACAATCTTCGACACTAAGAACCATGATCAATCATAGGTAAATAAAATGTAAGTGTCAATATGACATAATGATAGCAGTCACCAAAGCCACCTCGTCGTACCTATTACAAAATAACTCCAAAATAATCATAATTAAAAAAGTCCTAAATTGTGGGTGACAAATTTATTTGGCTCTAAAAAATGAACCAAGGTATATTTTGACATCAAACAAAAAACACAATGCTTAGGAGACATGGTTGCAACCGAAAAATAAGGTTTTACGAAAAGTCGCAAACGGAATTATTCCACAGGGTGTTTCAAAGTTAGGATAATAAAACCACGTTTTAATTAACCCCGTACAATAAGTCAAATATAAAATTTTACCAGAAAACTGACTATACCAAAGTAAAATTTATAAATTTATACACAGTGTGCTAAAAAAATCATCAAAATGGGACTAAAAATAAAAAAATTAAAATATTTTGAATTTGACCAAAATTTTTCCGTTGCGTTCTTTTTTTGCATCTGAGTGTATTTTGTCATAACTCAATAATCATATTTATCGTGACATGGTGCATTGCCTTTGGCGATTACGTGATAAATCTTCTGACAAATTATCGATAGACAGGTATACTAGGAAAGTATTTCACGTCGTGAACAGAATAGAAAGGCTGGAGGTTAATAAACGCCCTGTAGGTATAATTTGCGCGCCCATACGCAATCAACTTGGCATTTAGTCCTGTTTAAAAGTAGTGAGTACTGTCTATGATCATCTGGATTCGAGGTTAAACATTAGAAATGATATACGGCTGTTTTTCTAAAAATAATATTGCCGTCATTATGTAGATGTAAAAGGTGTACTTGTGATTTAACTCAAGAATAATTGCTTGAAAATTTATGGTTGGTTTATCATCTATATATTATATAATAATAATGTACGAGAGCTGATTATCTTCGAAACAAATAAGATGAACAATACATTTAGATTCATCTATAGTTGATGAAATTTGAATTTATACCATCACACTGGTTTTCAATTTTCATACAAATTGTTATTAATTACTATTTAAATGGGAATAAGCCACAATTAAAGGTTAAAATAGGTTTATTGACGTTTCAATTTCCACTTTGGAAATCTTTTTTTTTTTTCGAAATTTCGGATTTCCGAAGTGGAAATTGAAACTTCAATAAACCTATTTTAACCTTTAATTGTGGCTTATTCCCATTTAAATAGTAATTAATTTAAAATTTCACAAGAAAATAGCTTCAGTACAATTTGTTAAATAGCCTCATTGCATTGTTGTATATAAT
The DNA here is from genome assembly GCF_040954645.1 of Diabrotica undecimpunctata. Classification (NCBI taxonomy): domain Eukaryota; kingdom Metazoa; phylum Arthropoda; class Insecta; order Coleoptera; family Chrysomelidae; genus Diabrotica; species Diabrotica undecimpunctata. The sequence continues at coordinate 9,090,648 of NC_092809.1, read as the reverse complement.
TGGCACAAGAACTTTCCATAGGTCGTTGATTGTACATTTCAAATGGGTTATTTGGCTTCATAGATCCTTCCACAATGCACCCTAAAAAACTTTTTATGCATAGATTTCGTAGGGATGCTTCTTATCCATTTCATAGATAGGTTTGTTACCTAATGAGTTTCTAAAAACACCTTTTCGTTTTCTTCTTCTTATTTTTATATAGACTTGATTCTATCGTCTGCATCGTTTTCATGGTCTTCCTACTGATCGTCTTCATATTTGGGGAATCGTCTCTTGCCGTCTTTACTACTCTATTTGTTGTCATTCGGCTTATATGATCGTTCCATTCTACTCTTCTATTTCTTACCCAGTTCTTGATGTTCTACACCTAGCCTGTCCTACAGTGTGTTACCATCAATTTTTCTAAGTGTCTTCATCTCTACTGTTTGTAACATCCTTTTTGTCCTGTCTGTGTCAGGTCTTGTTTCTGCCGCGTATGTCATGATTGGTCTGATGACTGTTTTGTAAATTCTGCCTTTCGTTTCTTTCCCAATATTTTTCATCATCATCATATAACGGGGGTCCTACGGCGATTGCCGCTTCCCGCATTTCAGCCTCCGTCTTTTCCTATCTCTCCAATCTCCCTCTTCTAAGCCTCTAGATTGCATTGTTTTTGTAATTTCTCTTCTCCAGGAATTTGGTGGTCTTCCCCTTTTCCTTCTTTCTGGCGGAACATACATTAAGGCTTTCTTTGGCCACCGCTCCTCCTCCATTCTCATCACGTGACCATACCATTGTAATTGCCTTCCTTGTATTCTATCTGAAAGAGTATCTCTAATTCCTGTACGGTTTCGTATTTCCTCATTCCTGATTCTTCCCATTCTCGATACTCGACATGACCTTCTAAGATAATCCATTTCCACAACGTCTACTTTATCTCGTTCATTGTTTGTCATCGTCCAACATTCGGCACCATATGTGGTAATTGGTTCTACAATTGCAATGTATACGCGAAGTTTGGTATGCATCTTTATTTTATTAGACCACAGTAATGAATTCAGTATTCGGATGCATTTTTCCCTTGTTATTTCCCAATATTTTTATTTCTCCATATTGTTTCATTTAGGCAGCCTGCGGCTCTGTTTGCTCTATTCACTTGATTTTCCACTTTAGTTTCGAGCTTTCCGTAGCTAGATAATGTGATGCCTACATATTTAAACTCGTATCACTGACCTTCCAGCTACAATTTACATCTTAGTAAATTTGCTGTTGTAACTATGCATTTTGTCTTTTTTGGGGAAATTAACATGGTAAATTTTCTGGCGGTTATATTAAATTGGTGCAGCATACGTTGTAAATCATCTTCATTTGAGAGAGTAGTATTGCGTCGTCTGCATAGCAGATTATTTGAAGTTGTTTTTCTCCCATTTGGTATCATTTTTTAGTTCTTTTTTTTTTTATTATTTCATCCATAATTTGGTTGAACAATAGAGGACTCAGAGAATCTCCCTGTCTTATCCCATTGCCAGCTTCAATAGGGTCGATTAGTTCTTTTTCTACTTTTACTTTTATTGTGTTGTTTTGGTAGATATGTTCGATCGTTTTGATTATTCCTAGAGGTATCTCTCTTGCGTACAGTAAGTGGATAACGTCTTTTAATTTGACCCGGTCAAATACCTTCTTAAGGTCCACGAAACATAGATATGCCAGTTTGTTGTATTCTAATGATTTCTCTTGCACTTACCTCATTATAAATATAGCGTCGGTGCATGATCTTCCCGACCTAAAACCTTGTTGGTCTTCTGTTAGTGTTATAATTTCATTCAGTTTATTTGTTCATCATGTATCATTTTGGTTGTTAATTTTAATGTTGTGTTTAATATCTAGGACACATAATGCGCCATAGGGAATTTGAGCAGCTCCAAGTAATATTAGAAGGCAAGATTAAAGGTAAAAGGTGCATAGGACGAAAGAAAAATCTTGGCTACGAAACATCAGAGATTGGACTCACACAAAATGAAATGAATTATTTCATCAAGCCGAGAATAGAGAGAAATTTGTCATATTGATCGCCAACCTCAACAGAGAAGGCACTTAGGAGGAGGGTTTTGATAAATTAATTCCTCTGTAATTTTCCGGGTCCGATTTGTTTCCCTTTTTTGAAGAAAGGTATTAGTATGGTAAAAAGAACTCTTCTCGATATTTCTGGCATGGGTAACCAATTGCTGTGCTATTGGAGATACTATGTACATTCGGCTATTCCCTCTCCATTTTTGTAAAATCTGCTTGTTGGTCAACAACTTTTTTCGCTCTTTAATTATATTGGCAGTCAAACTACCTTGGGCATTAATCATTTTTTAAATTTTTTCCGATAAATCAGCTTAAATATGTAATTTTCTGATCACTTCTTCTTTGTGTGCCGTGCTTGTATTCAAGCGTTGGCTATCGTCATATTGACAAGCTGATGAAATGATTCTCGGTCGGCAGCTAGATGAAACAGTTCCTCCACCGTTCGACCTGTCCATTGTCTAATGTTACGCAGCCAGGACAGTTGTTTTCTTCCGACCCAACGTTTTCCTTCGATTTTGCCCTGAATGATTAACCGGAGTAAGCGATATTTAGGTCCTCTCATTATATGACCGAAGTATTGGACCTTTCTCATTTTGATGATGTTGATCAATTCTCGCTCTTTGTGTACGGTCTCTAGCACGCGTTCGTTAGATATGTGTGCTGTCCACGGGATTCTGAGCATGCGACGGTAACACCATAACTCAAACGCTTCTAATTTGTTAAGATTTTTTATTTTTGTTGTCCAGGTTTCACATCCATAGAACAAAGTGGACCAGACGTAGCACTTCAATACTCTTAGACGTGTGGTCAACGACAGACTTCTACTGCATAATACAGAACGCCAGTTAATAAAGTTTTTCCGTGCGAGTTCTATTCTGGTCGAAATTTCCTCGTCACTTTCAACCCTGCAGTCAATCTAGCTACCCAGATATCTAAAGTGTTCCACCCTTTCCAGGATTTTGTTATCTAATCTTAGTACTGAGTCTTCGATATTAATTTTTCCGACCACCATCCATTTTGTTTTTTTGCGTTGATTGTTAAGCCCTTTTCAGTGCATTCGTTGTTTACAGCATTCAACAGGGTTTGAAGATCTTCTAGACTCTCTGCCATTATTGCGGTGTCATCGGCGTATCTGATGTTGTTAATAATTTCACCACCGATCTTAACACCTTCGCGGCGATTATTTAACGCTATTTTAAAAACTAGTTCAGTGTAGGCATTAAACAACATCGGTGACATAACACATCCCTGTCTAACACCACGCTTAATAGAAACTTTAGCTGAAACCTCTTGGTCCACCTTAACACAAGTGGTCTGATTGTAGTAAAGATTTTTAAGCAATCTAATGTCATACGTGTCCAGACCAACTGAGTCTAAGCATTGATATAATAATGTATGTGGTACTCTATCAAAGGCTTTTTCGAAATCTATAAAACATACGTAAATATTTTTCCTAAACTCAATGCTCTTTTGTAAGAGTATTCGTATGCAAAAAAAAGCTTCTCCCGTCTGATCACTATCGATTAGTAATATTGGTAAGTGTTTCAATAAAAGTTATAGATTACGAATAAAGCTTACTAAAACCTTTGCGGAAATAGACTAATATTTTTCCGTTTTGAACTTATATCAATCTGGAATATTTCATTAGACTTTTGTTTTTTTCAGAAAGAATCTTTATCCGACGTTCAATTACATTTAGCAGCCCTCAACGGAGATCTACCCTTACTAAGGAGGATATTGGATAGTGGGAAAGTCCATGTGGACTCTAAAGATAAGGTAAGTTTATTAATAGACATATATAAACTTAAATCGATACAAAATATTTTTCGAAATGTGTAATCGATTAATAATAATAAGAATAATAGTCCCCTTTTTAACACCGCATACATGATTTAGTCCGGTAAAATAAGGATGCAACCTCGGAATGAAAGATAATAAGCTGAAAATTTGCATACGTCTTTATTTTGATGGTATAAAACTTACCTCAAAAGTCTCATATAATCACGTGTCCGCGACTTAAGATATTTAAGGTCAAAGGTCACGAAAATGAGTTTTCTGCAAATATCTCGTTTCCCTTACACTTTATGACATTTAAGGTAGTAAGAAAAATTGTAGAATGGAAAATTCTCTTCAATTTTTGTCTCAAGTACTTTTATGTACCTTCAACCCTTCTTAAGATAGAGCGCAAAGAGTGGGGAACCGCTTACCTGTGTATACGGTAACGCGAAGTCAGCCGGTTGAAGAAGCAGATAAGTGTGTGCGTGAAGCCGTCAATTCAGCTGACTCTATTATTGTGAAATACGTGATAGCTAGTGATGTTTCAAGTGTTATCAAATCGCGGATCATAAGTGAGTGGCAAAACCGGTGGGAATTTTCAGTGTCCAATCTTCGGAATATTAAACCGGACATTAAACCATGGAGATGTTTCCCCACTAAAAGAAGGGATCAAGTGACAATACCTCGTCTTAGATTAGGTCATACCAGTGCCACGCACAAGTTCTTAATTACTAAAGAATCCGAACCAAAATGTGAGCAGTGTAACGTTAAACTCTCGGTGAAACATGTTGTTGTAGACTGTCCAGTTTTCTCCACAGCAAGAATCAATTATGGTATCTCAATAAACTTAGAGAAAGCACTTGGTGCAAATTGTTCATTCACAAATATGTTAAACTACTTAAACGCTATTAATTTTGTTAATATATAATATATTTAATATTGTAAATCTGATTCTCGCTAATAACCTTCGGGTTGATGCGAATTTGTAAATAAAAAATATTTTTTTGTAATCAAATGTACAATTTCTACAGTAAAAACTTGAATGACAGTTCGTGTAATTTAACAAATTTTTGGTAAACTTACATGATTGTGTAAAATTAACATGAATTCGTTTTTTCGTAATTCGATAATTAATAGATACTTTTTACTGTTTGTCTATACTTCAGTTTGAAAATCGTACAAAAGAAAACATAATTAAATTAAATCTTGCATTCTCCAATCGATATTAATTTTTACATAGTTTTAAAATCAATATAACAGTAAATGTTTGGCAAATTTCTAATTTTTCTGACCTAGATTTTTGTATTCGAGCCCACCAGTTTATTGGTTTTTTATATGACTATTTGTCTCCGGTGATCGTAACTCATACATAAATACATCAACACGCGCTAATGGTGATTGTTTTACATCCATTAGTCTTTGTGCTTCCGCATAATCGTTAGCAGTTAGAACTGTGCCATCAGCCAACATGCTAGTTGCGGTATTCTTTCTTCTTAGCCGCTTTTTCTTCATTCCTTGCTAGCTCATTACACAAAGACGTGACTGCTGACAATAACCTAATAGTTTTTTAATGAAAGACTCTTTATATGTGGACTATTATAAATTATATAAAAATTATATCTACAGGGTGGCTCATCCTATACGCCTCGGTCTCTGTACGGAAAACGACTTAATATCCAAAGCTTTTTCTTCACGGAACTATACAGGACCATTCGCACTACAATTTAAAAATAATTTGAATTATACAGGGTGCTCCAAAAAAGAGTGGTATATTAAAGTTATATTTTTTCTTAAGGAATTGTTCGTAAAAAATAAGCTATACTTTTATTAGGGTTTTCTACAACTACATACATGGTGTTTTGATTTATTTCGATTTTTCTAAAAATGTAAGGTTTTAGAAAAAATTTAAAATGTCTATGAATCTAAGAATTGGAAACAAATTTTATCTTGAACCTTAATAAAAGACTATTTGCCATATTTAAACATATTTTTATTATAACAAAATTTTTTGCACGGTGGCCAACATATTAGATTGTCCTATTAGGAAATTTAAGCTGTAGTCTTTCTTCTTCTTCTTCTCCACCCTGTATTCTTCCACTGCTGGACATAGGTCTCTTCCATTTGCTTCCATTGATTTCTACTCTTGGAAATTCTCATCCACTGCTTGCCCGCGACTTGTTTGATATCATCTGCCCACCTCTTCTGTGGTCTGCCTACTCCTCACCTGTTCTCTCTTGGTTTCCAGTTCGTTAATCTCTGTGTCTATTTTTCGGGATTATCTCGGGCAACATGTCCGACCCATTGCCACTTAAGGCTTGCTATACGTTCTGCGAAATCAGTAATCTTTGTTCTTTCATGAATGTCGATATTTTTGCTTTAATATATGCCTTCTAAGAATTGCAAGGCAAAACAGACGTTGATAAAGATGTTATTAGAGACATGGGGAATCTAAAAATTACATTCCACAACATATCTCCTCAACTAAGCAAAAATCCTTAGCGAATTAGTTTCTAGTACTCGTACAGAGTATATCGGAATAAAAGGACAAAAGACAGTTAAGATTTGATTTCACCTACAGTGCGTCTGTGTAATAACATCTTTATCAACGTCTGTTTTGCCTTGCAATTCTTAGAAGGCACAGATTAAAGCAAAAATCTGAATTTGGTTTCGAAAATTAGTTTACGTATTTTAATATCAGATGTAGCTATTCTAAGTAAAGTATTGTGAAAGTTTCTAAGTAAAGTATTAACCAATTCTCTGTAATCAATATCTTGTTACAAGCTGTGCCTGAAATTGGAGAATCCTAGAATTATTGTCTACTTCTAGCCTTGTACCCCCAAACTATACAAAATTAAAAATAATTATCGAAACGCTCATCAATTCGAATCGATTATTATTGACAAGTGACACACCGAAACAAATCAATCGAACATTTCTTTTTAATTATTTGATGTTTTTATATTTTTTATTTATATATAGAGTTGGTCTTTTTCTAATTGACAATGTGATAAAATGCTGTATTAAACTAAAATATAAATAATAAGAAGAAATTATTCTGCAATTGAGTGGCGATCTGATAATGTTAGTGAACCATTTCAAAGCTTCAAGAGATAGGTACATTACTATATAATACAGGAAAAATGTTTGTGAAACATTTCAGATTTTCAATAGATGTGTATGATAATTTAAAATTAATTATGATTTGATTAATGAATAATTATGGATTTATAACCTAATTGATGTTTGTTTATATTCTCCTGTCATATTCTCCAAAAATTTGGCACATCGCTACTTATTGAAATTCTAACATTGTACAACAATTCTTTTATACAAAGTCCGACGATTATGTCTATTTCGAAGATTGTACAGTAAAGGGGTACAATGCTAGAAATGGACAAAATTTTCCGTACAATGCTAGGATTGTCCAATTTCGGACATTGCTCGTAACATATGTTCCTATTTTTATAATAAAAATAATTTATTTGAGTATTTTTACTGTTATGTAGGTAAATAGTTACTCACATTAAGCGCGCCTATAGATTTAAAAACAAAAAGAAAAAACATCGTAAATTCAATTTACTGTAGAACGAAACAAGAAATATATCCGGAAACTCCGCATCCGTATTTTGTAATTTGCGCAATGAATGAGATAAATGAAGTCTGTGTTTATTCAGTTAAAAAAGGCATTATTCCTGCTAGTCCACCGTTTCGGAGAATTGAGTAACAATGATGGGCGAGATAAAACGGTCAAGCTCGTCTGTTAATTATTCCAACATTTTCATTTGTATACACAGAAATTTGAAAATCAAGTAGATATGTCTTCTGTATTAAAACAAAACATAAAAACAAAGCAATTTTTTCATTGTCACAGAATATTGTGTGAAAATGAAACATATTTATTTTTTTAGTTATCGTATGGCACTTGACAAATTTACATTTAAATTTACACATACATATTTAGTATGGTACGGACTGCAAATGAATCTCAAGAAAACGGAATCAATGATATTCTCAAAAAAACCACAAAATGTAGATAATCTGATCATCAATAATACAACGATCGAAAGAGTAACAACATATAAATATTTAGGAACGTGGCTAACCGAAGATGGAGATCAAACAAAAGAAATCAGATCTAGAATAGAAATGGCAAGAAACACGTTCATAAAATTGAAGAACTTACTTTGCAACCGTAACCTTAATCTAGAGATCCGCACAAGAATGCTACGTTGTTACGTTTTTTCTACTTTATTATACGGCATGGAAGCGTGGACAATAAAACAGTCTGAAATCAAAAAATTAAACTCCTTTGAGATGTGGCGCTACAGGAGAATCCACAGAATATCGTGGACTGAAAAAGTAACAATATAGAGGTGTTACAAAGAATGAAGAAAGAATGTGAAGTCATAAAAACTGTTAAAATTAGAAAGATTCAATATCTGGGTCATATAATGAGGAGCGTACGTATTACTTAGATTAATTATGCACGGGAAGATACAAGGGAAGAGAAACCCAGGACGACGCAAAATATCCTGGCTAAGCAATTTGAGAGAGTGGTTCGGTTACAGCTCATTAGAATTATTCAGAAGCGCGGCCAATAAAATTAAAATAGCGATGATGATTTCCAGCCTCCGATAGGAGAAGGAACCTGAAGAAAAATTTTGTATAAAACATAATACATATATGTTTACAAACGAATATATCTAACCTATTTATATAGTCTATCGACTCTGAAGACCCCATTAGGACATCTTCTGGCCTGCCATGATAGGATCATGTGGGACATTGTTCTGTAATGTGACAGTTGGTTTGTGGTTGTCCGCAGTCACAGAGTGGGGATGGTCGTTTACCTAATTTTGTAACGATTATATTGCCTACCACATAAGGTATTACTATGGGGGGTTGAAAATTGGGGACAGAAATTATTGGGGTGGAGATAGGGCAAGCAAAACAAATCGAAACTATTACGAACGGCTACTAAGGAGTTATTTGGAGAACTGAACGAACTTTGAATAAGTGAATGGAAAGGGGGCTTGGATTGGGGCAACTACAAAAAGTAAAGCAAAAGGGTACTTACATAAATCTCCTGGAACAAAACACAATACAAAAAGGTTCTCAAGCTATTTAAAATGGACGTCGCTTTGAAGAATCTTCCTGCTGGACGAAAGAAAAGGTTCTTTCTTACTAAAACACAAAAAAAGGGTTAGAGAGTTAATTAAGAGGAATAAACAAAATGGTTTAGAAAAAAATTTAATATTTATTGCTGTCTCACCACAAACGGTTACAAATATAGATAATAACAATAAAATACAAAATATCAAAAACAAACTTACTATGTTCTATCAGTTTACAAACTCTTGAAGTTGAAGATACTACAAAACTTACAATTGTTAATGGGCGATAATTTGTAGCAGAAATAAATTATTACAAATGAAAAAATATCTTTTTAAGTGAAACTATGCATAGAGGTTAACCTTTTTCTAAAAAAAAAAACAAAGCAAAACAAGATCTGTTATGATTAGGTATTTACCAAATGTCAAAAAATAAAGCTAGCTGTCAGATGTCAATATTAAATTTTAAAACTGAGAACAATTAATATGACAGCTAAGAGCCACACCCTAACATCTATAATTTTAAGTATTACAATTTCTTAAACTGTTATGAAAGCAATTATTATTAGAGAATGTTTATTTTTCCTTTAAAAATCAACACAAAAGAGTTACCTGGATTTCACTAAAATTTGTTTAAAATTTCTGGGGTTAGGAACTGGACTTACACTCTCTGCTACACGAACAAATTCATCTTCAAACAGCGCGAATATTCTGAAACGGCTTCTTAGGACAAACAAATTGAGGCTGAAAGTTGTTCACTGGGACGCAAATTTTAGACTCGGCTTCTTAAAAAACTGGAACATATGTGGGTATCTTTCAAATCTGTTGGAAACGCCGCAAATCACTTAGATACAAATCTCTTAGGTGAGAGACGACATAAAACAAAAACAGTGATTACTTTAATTAGAACTGATACATTACATTGAGTATAAATCACCTTTTTTCAACAAATTTGCCGGTTCTTGACACCGACACTTAAAATTGTAACTATAATTGCTCACTACATATTTTCCAAAACATAACACGAAAAAACACAAAACATTACAAATTTGAAGAAAAATTTGGAGCAACACTGAAGCCAACTGCCCCTGACAGCGGGCTCAGCGAGAGTGATGTAATTATCTTTAAAATTCATTCGCGCAACTCGATAAAAACCAAACGCATAAACGGGAATATTTATTTAACGCGCAATATCCTAAAGTGGCTCTCGATCAAAGAATACCGAAGAAATATGCATCTGTGATATATAAACAAACTCTAAAATGTGTTTATTATCGACCTCGGCGACGAAAAAAGATTTAACTTGTACGATAGAAAACAGAAATACATTGAAAATATTCTTCGGTGATTTAATACATACGGGGTGATTTCAATATATACCAAAGAATTTAAAAATGCTACAATTTGTGCAACATGTAACCGCATCTGTCGTGTTGGGTTCTGAGCATAGTCCATGTGTTGCGTGGTAAGTCAAAACCTGGTGATTTTTATGTGATGCAGGGTAAGCTGCTATTTTGTTGTTCCATCCATTCTCGAGTCCAAGTGGTCGTTAAATTGAACTCATTTTCCACAGCAGTCTATGCTGTTTTTATTGGCGGTCGTCTGGGCCGTAGACGGTTACCGTTGGCAGCATCTATATCTTGATGGATAAGCAGGATCTCGTTACTAAGTATCTTTCTGTACTCTCTAGTGAGGGAGTGTATACGCCGTAGTTTGGGTGGTGTAATGTGGCTCAGTACTGGTTGCCATTGCGTAGGGATGGATTTAATAACGCTAGCAATCATTCTCATTGCATTGTTCAATTGGGCATCTAATTTGTGTATATGTGGGCTGTTAAGTCAGGCTGAAGAGCAGTATTCCGCGGTTGAGAAAACAAAGCCCAGAGCAAATGATCGCAAGGTGGAAGCCGATGATCCCCATATTGTGACGCACAGCTTCTGGATGATGTTGTTTCTGGATTTAAGTTTTTCCACTGTTTTTGACAGATGTTCCTTGAAAGATAGGGTTCTGTCAAGAGTCACTCCAAGGTACTTTGGTGTTTCATTATAGGAGAGTGTGGTGTTTTCAAATTAGATGTTGACTGTTCTTCCTGCAAGCTTGTTATTTAGGTGGAAACCTCTGTTTTGGTAGCGTTTGGTTGGAACCTCTATTTACTAAAATACTTTCCCACTGTGTGTAAGTCCGCCGTGAGGATTGCTTCTGTTTCTTCAAATGACTTACACCTTGTTGCAAGGACCCACTTCTCGGCGTAACCAAACTTCCTTGATCTGGTTTCTGGTATATCAGCGATGTACAGGCTAAGGAGAAAAGGTGCTAGGATAGATCCCTGATGCAGTCCATTCTTCAGTTGTCTTGGGATGCCGGTGTCGGTTCCCATGACTACTTGAATCGTTCGGTCGGCTAGCATGCTGTTGATTATTCGAGCGGTGGATTTACAGGAGATTGTACGGAGGAGCTTGTATATCATGCATTCTCTCCAGACTGTATCGTAGGCCGCTGTTAGGTCTATGAATGCGGCTACAGTTTTAAGTTTTCTCTAGAATCCTGCCTCAATAAATGTGGTAAGTGAAAGAACCTGATCTGCGCAACTTCTTTTCGGTCGGAAACCTGCCTGATCAACCGGTATTGATTCAAGTAGCTTTGGACTAATTCTGTTGTAGATAAGTTGTTCTAGTAGCTTGAACGTTGCCGATAGTAGGGCTATTGGTCCGTAGTTCTTAGGGCTGTTATCATTTGGTTTCCCTGGTTTTAATATGGCAATGACCTTCGAGCGTTTGAGTTCCTGTGGTATGGTACCGGTCTTCATAATGTCTGTGAAAAAGTGAACCATCCATATTTGCCGGTATTAATTAAGAATTCGGGATGAATATTGTCAAAACCTAGGGCTTTACATCCTTGAGACCTATAGTGACTTCTTAGCAAGTGAAAGAGTGGGCCCTAGATGTCGATACCAAATGTGAGGCAATAGTGTTTGGGTTAATTGTTGTTTTGTTGTTTTGCTGTTTCGCAGAGAGCCTACCCCACATAGATTTCTTTAGATTCCACCGTGGGTGGGGGATGGATGTGATTATAGGAATTCGGGTTCCTGCCTCTATGTCACTGAGTGGTGTTGGCTGTGTGATGTACGAATGAAATATAGTGTTGTGGTTATTTTACCATTTAATGTAGTCTTTCATTCAATAACCGCGAATTGTATAAATACTATGAACAATATGTCTTCAGTTTGAAGACGAAATAATTGGCATGCAAAAATTGAACTCACTTTAAAAATGTCTCTTGCCTATGTTTACAAATTATAAACTATAGTTGGAAATGTAAAGTGAATATTAAATATTGAATAAACTATCATATTTTTAGTAACTTTAGTAACATAATCTTCTCGTCAACATTTTTTCGTTCCTGTAGTGGCAACTGCGAGATGAAATAAAACTAAATCTCTAGGAGTAAAAAATTCAGATTCAAAGACGATATAAAACGGGTTTATCAGCAAGTATTAGAAGAAAAGCGTCTTTCTACGGGATAGACAAGAATTAAGAGGCTAGATGACTTAGAAAACAGTCACGAAAAGCTAGGCGTAAGAGGGTGACTAGACGACCGAAACAATTGAAAGAGCATGATCAAATTTGATCGTTTTAAGAATTTATTTTCAAAAATTAAATGTTTTGAATAGTTTTTTTATTTGTAACAACTTATTAAAGGTTGTTCCTTGATTGTTGTGATAATATCGTTAAAGATCGTTTAATGTACTTTATCAGATGATAACACCATTGATATTCTGTGCAATGGATTCATATACATAAAAATTTTGAGTTTCTGGGTCTTCCCAAAAATTTGTTTTAAAAAGTTGTGTTAATGACATACATATCATTTAAAAAATATTGTATAAAAAGTTACTACATCTTTACGAATAAGTGTGGGTGAATTAGGTTTCAAATTTCCGGACGGCTATCTGTAGCTGTACAACCACTTTATTTACATTTTTATCCAGGGCTATCAAAACTGCTATGAAAAAAGGTATAATGAATGATAAGCAAGCCATTCTTGCCCTTGAAATAAAATCGTTTATTATTAATAGCCTCTAAACAATAAGACGATAAAAAACAGTTTTTAAAAAATGTCTACATAATGTTGCAATACTATTAAAATAAGGATTAGTCAATAATTAGTTTTTATTTCCATTTTCCACTTTATTTCCACGTACTAGTAAATAAATAATATTGCTGCATACAAATGATATTCCAAATTTATTCAATATCAATTATTTTACTCAATATTTCTTAATAAGAACTCTTTGGGATCTTTTATATTAATAAATCTATTTTAATTTCGTTTATATTTAAGATGTTCTGTTTTTAACACGGAATATTTACCACGTCTTAACGACTATCTTTACCTTCAGGATGAGTTAAATCAGACAGTTAGTTCACTTTTTATGATAATTTTTATAGTTTTGCGTTCTTTATCTTTTCTGGTTAAGACTTCTCTGTTTTTATTCATCCAAATAATTCGCAATAAACGCCTCCAATACTATCTAAGCCTTAAAATGTTTTTGGTGTTAGTCAATCAATTTATCGTTTAAGTTAATAGAGGAGAACGATGAATATTTAACTTGAATGCAAATACACTTTTGATGGAAATGATGATTATTAAAGATTAATTTTATATGATTAAATGGTTAAACCCATTTATACAGCTGAGTCCATGGTTCTTTACCCGTTCATCGTTTAAACCATACGAAATAAGTCGGAAATTTACTCCACGCAACAGAAAGTGGCTACTGCTCCGATCACAGATTAAATTATAAAATTTGACGTCATCAAATAGATATAATGTAAAATTTTAGTTTTGCTTTAAAATGTTGAGGCAGAATTACAGCTACATTTGAAGTAGCTTACTAAATACTTTTATTATCATTAGTGATTAATAAATAAATAAACAATTTATATAAAAAAAAATTAATAATAATCTGCAGTCAAGGATTTGGAACAAAATAACAAACTGGCGTCTGAAATAAAACCTTTTGCTAAACTGGCATTAACCACTATAATTTTTTTTTATTATAACCACCTGGTTTACGTACACTTTTGCTGTTGTTATCCAGCCACGGCATCATTTTATTTCTCCTAAAAAAAAAATATTCAGAAATTATTATATTAGAAATATTATATCACCGCATAAGTAATATTGTTACAAACACGATATAAATTTCTTATCAGACAACAGTGCTGGTTTATTTAATTTTATACATTATTCAAATTACGTTAAACAATGCGTGTATGACTTGCTCATGGAATACTTTTAGATATATTAATAATTTTTACCTACAATTTATATTATTTGCTATAAACTAATACAAGGAAAGTCCCAGAGGTTGGCTGTGGTTGGTATGTGAAGAAGAGATTATATATATATATATATATATATATATATATATATATATATATATATATATATATATATATATAGTTATAAAATAATTCCAAAGAAACTATCTTAAAAGGTTCTAATGACTTCAAATTTTCATATTCAAAAATATTCTCAGCATTATGAAGGTAACAAAAAGAAATCATTTTATTTATACAGTGCTAGTCAAAAGTCCGTTTCCCCTTCGTATCTTTTGAACGGTTATATTTATAATAGTGAAATTTGGAGGGAGGTAATAAAAAGACGTAGGCTTCTTAACTAGTCATAAAAAGTGGCGTAATAGTGACATATGACGTTACAGCCCCACTGTGACAGATAATTTTAAATGGCAAGTGATACCTCATTTAAAAGGTATTGAAAATACCTATTCATCCATACTTTTATTTGAGTTTAAGCTCATTTTGATGAATAAATTAAATAAATACTAAAATTGTAGTTTCGCATTCAATTAATAAATATTAAAACCTCCGCCTCTGGTTACTTGTCAAAAAGTTGACGTTTTTTAATTCTCCAATTGTTTTATGTCAACGTCATCCTTTTTGGACAATTAACCAGAGGCGAACGTTAGAATATTTGTTAATTAAATGCGAAACTACAATTATTTTAATATACCTATTTAATCATACTAATTTTGTTTGGATTTTGACGAATAAATTAAATAAATACTACATTTCTAGTTTGGCATTTAATTAATAAAATTCTAACGTCCGCCTTTGGTTATTTGTCAAAAAAGTTGACGTTTGTCAATTGTGACCCCGACCGAAGACTAGAATTATGTGAAAATATGTCCAATAAAATTAACCAACAGCCCGATTACATAAAAACAATTTGTTTTAATGACGAAATTACTTTTTCTCTCAATGGAAATGTTAACACACACAATGTGAGGGATTTGAGTGACACAAATCCTCACGTCTTTCGTGAAACACATACTCAATTTCCAAAAAAAAAATAAATGTTTGGGCAAGTATTTTGGGAACTGGTCCGATGGGACCGAAGAGGGCCGATCGGACAACGAAGAAGAGGAAGACCGAGACTTAGGTACCAAGACAACCTAGAAAATGATTTGAAGTCTATCGGAATTAGAGCATGGAGAAGAGTTGCCAGAGACAGAGGCGAATGGAGGATTGTTCTGAAGAAGGCTTTGGCTCATAAAGAGCTGTAACGCCACTGATGATGATGATGAAGTATTTTGGGAAACCACATAGTTGGGCCTGTTTTTCTCAATACTAACTTAATCGGTGAAGCGTATCTGAAGATGTTAAAAAATGCAATTGAACCGTTAATACCTGAAATTCTGGAGGATAATCCAGATGAATTCGGCAACTTGAAAATAACTTTTCAACAAGATGGTGCTCCTGAACACCAATATGGTGCAGTAAGGCGTTACCTAGATGAGGAATATCGTGGTAGATGTATTGGACGACGAGGTACGATAGAACGGCCAGTTCGGTCACCGGACCTCACACCATTAGATTTTTTTTTCTGTGGGGATACTTGAAATTTAAAGTTTACGCTACAGCACCCAACAATATTGACATTATGAAACAACGAATTGTTGAAGAATGTAGGGCAATTTCTTTCGATACTTAAACCCGTGAACAATTTCACCCGAGCTTAAACTCAAACAAAATTATTATGACTGAATAGGTATTTTCAATACCTTTCAAACGAGGTATCACTTGCTATAAGGTCCCATTTAAAATTATCTGACACAGTGACGTTGTAACGTCATCTGTCACTATTCGTCACCTCATGACTAAAGTTAAGAAGCCTACTTTTGTTTATTACCTCCCACCAAATTTTACTATTATAACAATAACCGTCCAAAAGATACAAGGAGGAACGGACTTTTGACTAGCACTGAATATTCATTCTTTTAATACTATAGATACAAAAAGAAAAATATAGTTAAGATTTGAAACCAATTCGTTAAGGATTTTTGCTTAGTTGGGGAGATATGTTGTGGAATGCAATTTTTAGATTCCTCTCTTTTAGATAGTCTCTCTTAACATCTTTATCAACGTCTGTTTTGCCTTGCAATTCTTAGAAGGCACAGATTAAAGCAAAAATCTAAATTTGGTTTCTACAATTAGTTTACGGATTTTACTACAGATACATACACTTATTTTGGGGATTTTATTTTTCATAATTCATCATCATCACTGGCCCGACAACCCTTTTTGGGTCTTGGCCTGTTCTAGGATTCTTCTCCATTCCGATCTGTTTCGTGCTTTTTTTCTCCAGTTTTTTATTTTTAAGGTTGTTATATCATTTTCTATTTGTTCTAAGTATCTCATTTTCGGTCTTCCTCTTGTTCTTTTTCCTACTGGCATCTGTTTGAATATTTTGTTTGGTATTTCGCCTTCTTCCATTCTTTCTACATGTCCTATCCAACGAATGTTATAATATCCGGATCCTGGTATATTTTGTATAGTTCAGAGTTGTATCGTCTTCGCCATATTCCGTTTTCTTTTGTGCCCTTATATATGTGTCGCAAGATTTTTCTTTCGAAGGTGGCTAACAACGTTTCCTCTCTTTTAGTAAGTGTCCAGGTTTCTGAGCCATATGTGAGTACCGGTCTTATTAGGGTTTTATATATTTGGCATTTTGTCTTTCTTGCGACGTTATCTGATCTTAGGTGTCTAATTAAGCCATGGTAACATTTATTTGCAATAAATATTCGCCTCTTCACTTCCTCCGTAACGTTATTATCAGACGTGACTAGGGATCCCAAGTATATAAAGTTTTTTACCTCCTCTATAATGTATTCTCCTATTGTTATATTTTGTGGCTGCCTTATTTCTGCGTTTTTTCTTACCTGCATATATTTTGTTTTGGTCTGATTGATTTTAAGACCACTATTTGTGCAGCTCGTTCTATTTGGTTGTATGCCTCTATCATTTCTCTTCTTGATCTTGCGATTATGTCAACATCATCTGCAAATGCTAGTATTTGCACGCTTTTATTAATGATTGTTCCTCGTGTATTGACTGTTGTGTCCCTCAGTATTTTCTCGAGCACGATGTTGAACAAGATGCATGATAGAGCGTCTCCCTGGCGTAGTCCCTTTTTCACATCTATTGTTTCCGTTAATTCATTTTGTATCCGGATTCTACTTTCTACTTTTAGAGATTCTTTTATCAGTTCTATTAATTGTGTTGGTATATTAAATTCTTTCATTGCTTTTATTAAGAATTCTCGGTTTATATTGTCATATGCGCTTTCAAAGTCTATGAAGAGATGATGGGTGTCGATGTTATATTCACTTGTTTTTTCGAGGATCTGTCGCAGAACAAATATCTGGTCTATTGTTGACTTCTGTCTACAGAAGCCACTTTGGTATTTGCCAACTATTTTTTCAGCGTGTGGTGTGGACATTATTTTGTATGCTGCATTCAGCAGCGTGATTCCACGGTAGTTTCCACATTCTAACTGATTTCCTTTTTTATGTAGTGGTACAATAATACCGCTATTCCACTCCGTTGGTAGCTGTTTATTCGACCATATCTTTGTTATCAATTCATGTATTGTTTTTTGTAGTGCGTCTCCTCCTTCCTTTAGTAACTCCGATGCTATTTGATCCGATCCCGGTGCTTTATTGTTCTTTAATTTTTCTACTGCTGCTCTAATCTCGGCTATTGTTGGTGGAGTCTTTTCTCTGTTGTCTGCTTGGTCTAATGGTATGTCAGGGGTCGTCTCTCTCCGATCTCCTTCAAACTTTTCCGTAAAATGTTCTGTCCATCTACTTAGTATCTCTTGCTGTTCTGTCAATATATTACCTTCCTTATCTCTACACATCGTTGTTCTCGGTTTGAAGTCTTTTCTGCTTTTGTTTAGTCTCTGATAAAATTTTCTTGTCTCTGTTGATTTACTTAGTTCTTGTAGTTCTTGAAGTTCTTTGTTCATATATTCTCTCTTTTTTCTTCGGTGAGTTTTCTTTTCTTCTTTGCGTAGTCGTTTATATTCTTCCTCTGCTTGTCGGGTTCTGTGCCCCTGTTGCATCAGTAAATATGCTCTGTTTTTTTTGTCTGTGATGATCTGACATTCTTCGTCAAACCAGTCATTCGTTCTTGTTTTTCTTTCTCTACCTTTTATGCCTAGTACTTCTTTAGCTGCCTCTTTTATGATGTCTCTGCATTCTTCCCACTCTTTATTTAGGTTTTCATGTGTTATTCTGTTTTCTAGTTTGTTGTTTATCTTTTCTTTATACTCTTTATTTTTGTTTGTTTCTTTGAGTCGTTCTACCTTGTATCGTTCATGTTTAGAGCCTCTTTCCTTTTTGATGTTTGAAATTCTAGCCCTTACCCTACTTTCGACCAGGTAGTGATCAGAATCCGCATTTGCCCCTCTTCTAGTGCGGACGTTTATTATATTCGATTGGTGTCTCGAGTCTACAATAACATGATCTATCATATTTACTGTAAGTCCATCCGGGGATTTCCAGGTACCTTTGTGTATATCTTTGTGAGCGAAGTATGTGCTGGCAATCACCATGTTAAGTGATCTTGCTAGGTTTATTAATCTATTGCCATTGTCATTTGATTGCTCATGGAGACTGTGCCTACCTATTGTGGGTTGGAATTGCTGTTCTTTTCCAACTTTGGCGTTTAGGTCTCCATAGATTATTTTTATATCATTTTTTTGGGCATAACTGATATGCGGACTCTAATTCGTCATAAAATTCTTCTTTAATTTCCTCTTCTTTTTCTTCTGTCGGGGCATGTGCATTAATTAGACTGTAGTTAAAGAAACGACCTTTAACTCTTAAAATGCACAGTCTTGGACTAATGGCTCTGAAATCTCTTATAGTATGCTTTACTCTCTTGTTTACTATGAATCCTGTGCCCAAGACGTGATCTTTAGGATCGCGATTTTTCATAATTTATTTCTAATTTTATTGAATTATTGTGTATCTATAATAAAATTATAATATCTTTTATACTTTATATATATTCCTCTGTTAATCTAATTTCCGACATAAAGTTTCTAAACAATAATACCTGTATAATAACACATCTAATCTATATTAATCACTTTCTCATATTTTCTCTAGAAATTATTTTTACATTTTTTAAAAATTACTATTCTTTTATTAGTAATTATCTTTCATTCTCATGACACAAATCTACTTGTATGCAACATGTTTTTCCAGAAAATAGTAGATTATACACTCTACTTATAACTGATAAAAGCCTGCAATTAGATTCTTGACTGAAAACAATAATTTACTACATTATATGTTAGTCCAGTGAAAACGTTCGAGTGTTCGTCCATTTGTGCAATCATTCTAAACGGAAAAGTCATATAACCTATGAAGTTAGCCCAAGCAATAGAGGAGATGTTACAAAAATTTGTATAAAGCTAAAACTTGGTATAAATGTTTGGGACATCATTACGAACGAATTTTAAAAATTCCTCATTAACGCAAATCATCATCAAATGGAATGACTTTGATTTGTTATTAATTAACATCTCATTTAATTTGCAATCTTTAAAATTTTACAATACTTCTTCTTCTTTGTCAATCATTTTCCATCCACTCCTGAATGTAGGTCTCTCCCAATTGCTTCCATCTTTCTCTATCTTGCGCCAATCTAATCCACTGTTTGCCTGCCACTGTTCTTATGTCATCTACCCATCTTTTTTGAGGTCTTCCCATGCTTCTTGTTCTCGTCCTTGGTCTCCATTCTAGAATTCTCCGTGTTCACCTGTTGTCATTATATCGGGCTACGTGACCTGCCCAGCGCCATTTCATTTTTGTAATTTCTTCCACAATATCCCTAATCTTCGTTCTACGTCTTATCTCGCTGTTTCTAATCTTGTCTCTTAGTGATATTCCAAGCATGATTCGTTCCATTGCTCTTTGCGTTGTTTCTAATTTTTTAGCAAATTTTTTGGTAAGGGCTACTGTCTCCAAGCCGTAAGTACAAACTGGTAGTATGCATGTGTTATACACCTTTTTCTTTAAGTTTACAGGCATGGAGGTGTTTTTCAAGATATATGCTAATTTGCCGAAATCGCCCCATGCCAGTTGTGTTCTTCTTTTAATTTCAGCATCTTGATTTGGTTTTCCTAGTTTGTTAACATAACCTAGATATACATAATGTTCAACATTTTCTACGGTATGATTTTATATTGTTATATTTGTCTGGTCTCGGCTCAGTATTTTTGTTTTGCTGTAGTTCATTTTTAAGCCTACCGCTCCTGAAACTGCATTTAATTGTTGTAACATATCATTTAGTTCTTGGATATTATCGGCTATTAAAACTATGTCATCTGCGAATCGCAAGTGGTTTAAGTATGATCCGTCGACGTTGATACCCTTATTGTTCCATTCTAGTTTTTTAAAAATGTCTGCTAGAGCATGGGTAAATAGTTTGGGAGAGATGGTGTCTCCTTGTCTTACTCCCCGTTGTAGTCTTATGGGATTATTTTTTGTGCTTTCGTCCAGCTTTATCTGCATGGTGGCATTTTCATATATGTTTTTAATTATGTTGTGTATCTTGAATTTATACGTGCATTTTCTAGAGATTCAAGCACTGCCCATAATTCGATGGAATCGAATGCTTTATGGAAATCGACGAACGCCATATGAATTGGAACATTATACTCGGTGCATTTTTCTATCAGTGTTCTTACGGTATGCAAGTGGTCTATGGTACTAAAATGTTTTTTGAATCCAGCCTGCTCGATAGGTTGATAGAAATCGAGCTTATGTGTTAAGCGGTTGGTTATGATTTTAGTTAGTAATTTATACAGATGTGAGAGCAAGGATATTGGTCGGCAATTCTCGATGTTTGCTTTGTCTCCTTTCTTGTATAGTAAAATGACTTCGGAGTTGTACCATTCTTGAGGAATCTTTCCTTCATCAATTACTTTATTAAATAAAATATTTAATACCTGTTCTATTTTTCTTCCACCCATTTTCAACATTTTGAGACTGTAATTTTATCCTCTCCCGGATATTTATTCGTTTTTAGTTGATTTAGGGCCATTCTTATTTCATAGTCGGTTATGTCCGGTATTTCTTCTGAGCCGGTGTTAATTATTATTCGTTCAGTACGTCGTTGTTGTGGTTGTGTATTTGCCGAGTATAATTTAGTGTAGAATTTTTCAATGGCCTCGCTTATTTCCTTTCTGTCTCGGACGGTGACGTTTTTCTCATTTTTTATTTCTATGATTTTTCTTGTGCCGTTTGAGTTTTTTGCTTTGAGTACTTTCATATTGCAGTTATCTTGTATTATATTTTTTATTAGATTGTTAGTATAGTTTCTATGATCGTTCCTAATTTCTTTCTTCACGTTTTTGTTTAAACTTTTGAAGCTGTCCGAAGTTCGATCTGTTCTGTTTCGTCTTTCTTTTAGTAATTTAATTGTATTAGATTGAAGTTTAGATGTTTTGGCTGTTGTCGTGTTTGAGCATATTTTCTTAACCGATGTTGTTACAGTTACTTTTATTTTATTAGCTAGTCCGTTTATATCCATTTGTCTCAGTGTCTCTACTGATTTTAGTCTTGTGCTTAGCTCTTTTTGGTATTCCGTTTATTTTTGAAATAGGACATCGGTGGTTGGGTATCGTTCTCGTTTAATAAGTTTGTTTCGTTCTATTCTCGTCTATATTTTAATATTGGCTCTAACCAATCTATGGTCACTTCCGGTATAGAATTTGTTTAGTACAATACTTAGGCTAATGTTAATGACAGTAACAAAACATTTAGGAAAAGTGTCCAATGACATTATCTCTATTATTAATTAACCATTAATGAATCTCTAATTAACCATTAATTGTATTACTAACTCATCAAACATGGTAATGTGTAGACTTCGATGGAAAATCATTTGAGGTTGATTTTTAATTGAATTTTATGGTCAGCCTTAGTCTATATAAAAAATATAAAAGATATTTTCTAATTTATCACCCACGTATCTACATCGGGCTAAACTGTTATAAGTAGTTTTATTATATTTGCGCTCCATTGATTTCTGCAGGATATCTGTTTTTTTAAATCTTCTCACGTAGAACGGTAAAAATAATATGGTTTGAAGAGAGTGGCGTAGAAAATTAGCCTCAACAGCGATCTATAATATATTTTTTATAATTTAATATAATCTTTTTCTTCGATACTTTCACGATAATATAACCATTGAATTATATGAATTAAAATATTTGTTATTGGAACAGCAACTGGATACTATTATAAAAATTAATATTAAACTCACCACCGACTCCATCGTCTCTGCAGCTGCCTCCAGCGACTTTATCTGCCATGAAAGACAGTATAACAACTACTGTAGTTTATATAAAATTTAAAATATATAGCGAATGAAAATAATGGGAAAAATCTTTCTAAAACTTCCTAAAAAAATAGAATCGTAAATTATGCATTTGACCATGTGATAATCTTTAGCAAAGTTGTTGTATACTTTTTCCAATGTCAGTTTGCCAAGCGTCGGCTTTTGAGATTCTTTGATGCCAATGCCGACCATTGGCGTGGAAATTAAGAAAAGGGATCAGTTATTAAACGTATATTTCAAGAAAAATCATATAATTTTAATTAATTTTTACATAATTATATTCAGGAAAATTTCTCAATTTTTGGGCAGAAATTGTTTAAACATTTTTTTAAACAAATTCAAAATATCACCTTTTGTGCTCCAAAAAATATTTTTTAGGTTTGTGGGTGACTCTAAATAAGATCTATGTCATTTTTCTCAAAAGTTAATAGTTTTGGAGATGTAGGCGATTTAAAATCCGAAAAATGCGATACCTAATATGCATTTTCGAGGCTTGAAAAATATGTAAATGAGTATTTTTGAGATTCAAGAGTATCTAAACTAAAGTCTCAACATTGATTTTGGTGAGAAATCGGAGCAATATTTTCCGTGGCAGAAAAAGGTGATCTTTTGAATTTGAATTGTTTCCGGCAAAAATGTCCGGCACCCTTCAACCTTCGATTTGTTTAAACGGGGCATTTTTGAATAGGACTCTTCAAAGGACAGAATCAGTTTTTTTTTCAAATGGGAGCGGGCTCATAACATCGAATAAATAACAAATTAATTCTTTCAAATTAAAGCTTGTTAATTTTAGTGATTAATAAGAATATTGGACTTATTATTTAGTTTTTACATAAACCATAATATTTTTTTACAATTATCTGTAAATAATGGCTCATTCTGTCAGAAAATTTTAAAAGATTGTCTATCCAGCAATTAAGATAGTCAACTGAAATTTAATTTTTAAACATGGCCTACTGTTAATGCACAAACAGGGTGAATCTTCAATATTTTGCTTCGAGTTAGAGATATCTGAAAAAGTTATTTGGAAAAGATGTTCCAAATATTATTATAACCACACATAACAAAGTTTTATGTCAAAATTCGCACTTTTACTTTTTTCATTAATTGAAGAGCTTATTTCCAAAGTCTCTTAAATCCAAAATTTCGATTTTTTAATTTTCTTTTTTTAAACTTTATAGATTTCTTCAAGTCTAGAATAAAGTTATATGTACCAAAACAACTTCTTATTTACCATTTAAAAGTGCATATGAAAATTGTAAAATTGTATAATTTGTATGTTAAATTTGTATGAAAATCTGTAATTTCATGGATTTCATTATATGGATTTAAGACACTTTGGAAATAAGCTCTTCAATTGTAGTCAGGATTCTAAAACGGACAGTTGGCTGTCCCGAGATGCATCTTTAGACAGCCAATTGTAGATTTAGGATCGAGATTACAAATAATACTGAAAAACTAAAATTGCGAATTTTGTCATGAAATTTGGTATGTGCGGTTACAATAAGTGGAACAACTTTTCCAAATAAGTTTTTCCGATTTCTCTAACGCGAAGCAAAATATCGAAAATTTACCCTGTTTGTGGATTCGCAGTAAGCCGCGTTTAAAATTTAAATTTCAGATGACCATCGTAAAAAAATGTGCACTATCAACATGTATGACTGTGCAAAATGTCAAATCTGTATGTATTTTAGTAGCTGATATATAGAGGTGTCTTCATCTTAAATGCGACACACTGTATAATAATGAATACTAGTGTTCAAGATGCATCGCGATAGCTGTAAAGAAATTAATTAGAAGGACTGAAAAGAATCGTCAGAGTCTTCTGAAGTCGAATCGTTCCCAGGTTGGATAACTATTGGTGCTATTGCCGGTAAAACAGGATATTCGTTTTCTATTTTTACAACATGAGCTTCGCAATTTTTCCACACATCGCTATTAATGCCACTAATTATTTCTCAAATATTCTCAATGGCCATTGCGCTTAATGTTGGTAACTGATTATATTTTCGCAATCGTTTTTTTACGGTACCCCAAACCATTTCAATTGGATTAAAAATGCAATAGTATGAGGGTAATCGCAAAAGAGTATGGCCGTGCCTGCTGCAAATGGTGTCAATAACGTATTCGTTTTTAAAATTCCGACTTTTGATCATTCTAATTAATTCTTTCTTTACTGGAATCTTTTTAGGAACAGTGATGTTTTTGAGTTGCATAAATTTTAAAATTTCGTCCTTTTTCGTATTATTAGGTATTTTATTAAATTTAATATGCGGGAATGATACGACGCATTATCCATAACAATCACTGAATTCGGCGGAATATTGGGCAAGAGTTGTTCAACAAACCACTTTTCAAATAAATCGGCTGTCATATCTTCGTGATAATCGGCAGAAGACTTTGTTATATTTTTGGCCGACAATAGCAATGCATTAGATACAAAACCATCTTTGCTTCCGGCATGAAGAATAATAACACGTTTTCCTCGTGAACACGGTGTATTTAACGCACACTTATTTGTGTTGTCAACCCAGCCGTACTTGACAACATCATGCGTATCGAACCAGGTTTCGTCTAAATAGATTATGTTTCTGTTTGAATTACGATACTGTTTTATTTTACTCAAATACTCTCGTCGAAGTTCAACAATACGGCGAGATTCCATTATTACCATTCGATTATCTAATTTCTTATATTTAAATCCACAACTTATCAAAATCTCGCGCCGTGTTTCCAGAGATGTATAAATATATTCAGGGAAATCTCTTAATTTTTCACGAATCAGTTCTAAAGTAGGCACTCTATTTTCTTTGTAAAAATTGTAAACTGTTCGCTGAATAACGTCTTTTGCAGCAGTGTCAATCCTACCCAATTTTTTATTTGGTCGCTTTCGTTTTAAGGAATGATCTGTAACTGTGCCTAATTTAATAATTGTATATATCGTCTTATTGGAAGAACATTGTTAAGCAGGCCAAGACTCACAAAGGGTTGTAGCGCCATTAGAAGAAGAAAGAAGAAGAAGATATATCGTCTTATACCCGATTTTTTTAATACATGAATTCTCGAAACAATTGCATTATCAGCCATCCCAATATTTTCTTTTTTCAAACACTCATACATATTTAAAACTATTCTTTGGGATTGTACGTGCAAATCTTTATTTTTTAATTCGGAGCTGTCATTAACATAATTGTCATTATTTATTGATAACACAGAAGTTGATGCATCTTAAAAAATGCCATCCTAGAAAAATATAATATTACTTACCTTATAATAAGCCTCCGCCTCTGCAAAAGGAAATATTTTAGGGTGTCACATAGCGAGACAAACAGGTGTTCATTACGATTGATGGCTTTGCGCTTCGCTGTTGCCATAATGCATGAGTTTAAAATTAGTGAATATAACTTTAATACCATATTAATATTTCTGCAATTTTTCATGTTTCCAGGTAAGGTATAAAATCAATGAAATTTGGAAAAAAATAATACAATTCTTGTAACCGTTTTTGAGAACTTGGATTCTTAAAAAATGTCTGATTTCTTAAAAGTCGATCATTATATCTATAAAAGTATTACCGCTAAATTCACCAACATGGCAACGTCGATATGGACGGAACGTTCAAATTCTCTCCAGACTACAATGTTGCCGATATTCGAAAATTACTTAGAGTAGGTATAAGTAATATATACAAAGTTCACGGTTGCTTTAATTCATTAGTGAAGAGTCCATGGAAATATTAGTACCTAGTTAATTAATTTATAGATATATTTTTTGAGAATATGTTCATATTATTTTTTAAGAGTGTCGTTCGTTGACTAGCAATTGAATACTAACGAATAGAGAATAGAGAATATTTTTTAAATATATCCTTAGAAATTTTAGGAAATATGTCTGACAACCTTGATTTGAAAGGCGGTCTCTTTGATACCAGAATGAGGCATGTTTATGTTGGAAAATTATTAGTGGACGTACTATACACATCGAGCAAAAAGACAGAAGAGGGAATGTAAAGGTAGTGGGGGCAAAAATATTGTTAGACGGGAAGTGCCATTTTGAGAGGCCACATTAAACAAGGAAAGAGAGTCTCTTTCCTTGTTTAAGAAATCAAATTTAGTTGGGTTATGTTATTGTTTGTCCCAACAGTCACAAGAAAGCTTATTTATATTGAAGTTTTTTAACAATTGTATCACATTTTAGACTATTATCGTTATTATTTAATTAAAATTTTATCGTCTAAGACACATCCTGAAAAATATTTTATAGCTACTGTTTTATGACCTTATAAAAAAACATGAAACATTTTCCTAATTAAAACAAAAAATTTTCAAACTTTGTACTAATTCCATTAGATAAATTAGAACCCTACACCACTGTATGAATATTGTGAAGTGTCATAAATTTTAATTTGGCGCCTTTGCATTTCCGGATATGTCCGCCATATTAAGAGGCCTTCTTCTTCTTATGGTGCCGTGCACCTATAGTGCGTTGGCGAATTATCTTAAGGTCAGACGTCTGTCTTTTGCGGCATGCAAAAGTTCGCCAGTGTTAGTTACGCCTGTCCAGTTCTTTATATTTCGCAGCCACGACATTTGTTTGCGACCTACTCCTCTCTTGCCCTCAATCTTTCCTTGGATAATTAGTTGAGGGATTGCGTATTTTTCCCCTCTCAGGATATGGCCCAGGTATCCAATCTTTCGTGCCTTGATCAAGCTGAGCAATTCTCTCTCAGTATTTGCTCTTCTTAGGACTTCCTCGTTTCTCACCCTATCTGTCCATGGTATGCGGAACATTCTTCGCAAGGTCCACTGCATATCATGTTCGTTATCTGTGATTATTGCGGTGTCGTCAGCGTAACGAATGTTATTTATCGGGTACCCGTTGACCTTTATACCACAATCAGTGCCTTCAAGTGCCTCTGCAAAAACATTCTCCACATAGAGGTTGAACAGCATAGGCGACAAAATACACCCCTGTCGTACCCCTCGTAAAATTTCGAATTCCTCTGTGTTTGTTGATTTGTTCAGCCTCACACGTGCCTTTTGATTCCAATAGAGATTCTGGATAACTCTTATATCTTTCTCATCAATATCAGTATTGTGTAGCATTTTTATTATTTCATCGTGTTTTACGGTGTCAAAAGCTATTTCGTAGTCGAGGAATGTGATGACTATATCTTTTCGTTGGTCCATACAGTTTTGTACCAGGGTATTCAAGCAGAATGATGCTTCGCGCGTCCCGAGTCCCTTCTTGAAACCAAATTTGCCAAATTGTGTCTCGCCGCTCAGCTCTTCTAGTTTTCTGAACATTCTTGTGTGGAGTATGCGAAGAAATATTTTAAGTAAATGACTCATCAAGCTAATCAGTCTGTGGTCCTTGCACCTTGTCGCTCTTTGTGATTTAGGGATCATTATGAAGGTTGAACAAAGCCAATCCGTTGGAATGTGGCCGGTGTCATATATGGCATTGAAGATTGTTACCAGAGTGTCGATGTTGTCATCATCCAACAGTTTTAGGGCTTCCGTAGTAATGCCATCCTGCCCAGGGGCCTTGCCCAGTTTTGCTATTTTTATAGCGTACTCCACCTCGGCGCGAATAATCGGAGGACCGGACAAAGTTTCTGTAGATAGGTTAGTAGTTGGCAGATTCGGTCTGTTGTCTGCAAAGAGGGACGAAGCTTAATCTGTCCAGATTTTAGCTAGTTCTTCCTGGGTATGTACGTAGTCGCCTTGATCATTTTTCAGGTTTGTCTCGTGGTGTTTCTTGTATATATTCGAAGAGGCCACTTTTATGAATTTTGGTCTCCTTTTCATAACGATTAGATTCCCTCGATTGTGTTTTTGATCGATGGTACGACCAATTTTCGACAGATGGCGCCACTGTCATTCTAATGAATTTCATATATTGACAGATATACCGTTCAAATTCAAACGTTTACAGTTCCAAGTGAGACTATCTTTCGCAATTACTATCAACAAAGCACAACGACAATCGTTGGAAGTGTGTGGGTTAAATTTAGAGAATCCATGCTTCTCACATGGGCAAGCTCTACGTGGCCTGCTCACGCTTCGGAAAACCTTTTGATTTATTTGTTTACGCACCAGAAGGAAAAACAAGAAATATTGTGTATCCCACAGCACTTCAATAAATATCGAATTGAAACGAAACGCTGCAATGTCACAATTTTTTGTAAATGAACAAAATCAATAAAATGACTCAAAATGAAACGTCTTTTCTTCAAATTTATTTTAATTGGTGACGCAGCAACGCGCGCAGTGTCCAAATAATACACAATAAGAAAGAATACCGAATTAAAATCAATCGCTTCCGATTGCGATACACAAACCTTACTAACAAATTTCTGAAAAAAAATATAAATCTATCTGTAATATCAATATAACTGTCAAACACTTATTTCGTAATATATTCGTAAATGTAGTCTATTTTACAAATTTTACATTAAAATTGGTGTACGCTTATGTCGCTAATAATCACGCGAATTTTTTGTGTTGGACTTTTTTGTGTCGAAATAAAAAAAATTCTAGCGTTTTTTATGTAGAGGTGGCCCCTTTTTTTTCTCTTGTACCGCCTGCGCTGATGAGTAATGATCAAAACTTTCTATCCGTTCGTAAGAAAAAACCGCTGAACCTAGTAGGTAATTACAATCAAGTTTATGATTATTTACGACAGAAAAGACGAAAAGAAATGGCATAATATTCAGTAAGGTGATTTGTAATTGTATCGAGACATTCTGTATTTGTTTTCGCAATATTTGCACCGATAGAACTTATACGAGCATTTATAGAAAATTCATTCTACGATAGTTAACATACTTTTGATGAAATCAAGGTCGATTGAATCAGAACAGGAAAAATTAAATTTGTTTTTATGGTTTTATTATCCCAAGAGATGTCGATCACGGATATGGTTATCGAAACTTTCATAATTAAGTGTTAAATAAGAATTAGTATTACTCCACATAAGGATCGAATAAAAATAAAGTATAACGACTGCTTAATTTAATTTAACAAAATCTTTATACATATAAGAAAAAGTTTAATTGTTACATTTTTACTTTTCTGTACCTTCTTCTTATTTTGTTATTACACATGTTGACACAATTTTTTGTTTCTTTCGATCATGATCAGACATAATCCAAAAACGCTATTTACAGTAAAAGTAATAAAATTTAATCAAGAAAAATAAATGGATGACAGACGACATCTTGAAATTAATGGAACAACGTCGACTGATAAAATCTAGTGAAACAGAATATAGACACCTGCAGAGAAGAATAAAAAGGAGATCAAATTAGCCAAAGAAAAATAGATGAGAGAAAGGTGCGACGAAATGGAGGATGTAATATCTAAACACGACTTATTTAATGTGCACAAAAAACTAAAAGAAATGAGTAACATATTTAAAAAACGAGTTCCCTCTGTACTCGTTGGCAATAATAACGAAATTATTGTAAATGAACACGAAATAAAAAAAGTATGGCAGCTATATATATATATATATATATATATATATATATATATATATATATATATATATATATATATATATCAGAGTTGTTTGAAGATGACAGGAATAATATTGCTGAATTCTACCAAAACTGTACTGACGGCCCAGAAATTATGAAATTCGGTAGAACACGCTATAAATAATACCAAAATTAGAAAAGCTTGTGGTCTAGATGATACACCAACTGAGTTGCTGAAACTAATAGAGGATGATAACATAAAAGTACAAGTACAAAAACACCTGAGTGATTCCCACAGATTGGCTCAAATTCATCTTTGTCGCAATACCTAAACAACACAATGCGAGAAAATGCTCAGAATATCGATTAATTAGCCTAATGAGCCACTCTCTTAAAATTTTCCTAAAATACTTCACAACAGAATTAGACGCAAATGCGAAGAAGATCTCGAAGATACCCAATTTGGTTTTAGAAATGCTATGGGAACCAGGGAGGCACTTTTTGCCCTTAACATCCTATTACAAAAATGCCGTGACCAAAGAAAAGATGTATTTGCATGTTTCGTGGACTTCGAAAAGGCATTCGATAAAGTACAGCATGTAAAATTAATGCAAATACTGAAAAATATCGGAATAAATGACAAGGATATTCGTGTCATTAAAAATTTGTACTGAAATCAAACTGCTATCGTAAAAATTGGAGATAACCACACCGATGAAATCTCTATACAACGATGAGTCAGACAAGGTTGCATTTTGTTGCCAACATTGTTTACTCGGACCAGTTATTTAAAAAGGCACTTGAGAGACAACCATATGGAATAAAAATCAACGGGGAACTATTTAATTTGATTAGATATGCAGACGATACAGTAATTCTGACAGATAATATTGAATGTCTCCAATTCCGCTTGATCGTATTCACGAGGTAGGAGAGGAAATGGGCATTAAAATAAACAAAACCAAATTTTTAGTGTTTAGTCGTGACCCACATCCCAATGCAAAGCTTTAATTAAACGGAGTCCAAGTTGAGAAAGTTTACAAAATGACATATTTGGGAACTGTGATAACGGACCAAAAAGATCCAGACATAGAAATAAAACGTAGAATAGCAATGACTAAAACTACTTTTATGAAAATGAAGTCATTTTTTTGGAATAATCATCTCAGTTTAGAACTAAGGCAAAGAATGGTTTGGTCCGTAATTTTGTATAGTGCAGAAGTTTGGACGCTAAAAGTATCGATCATGAACAAAATTAAAGCATTGGAAATGTGGGTTCATAGACGAATGCTGAAGATACCTTGGACAGCAAGGAAAACTAATGAAGAAGTACTAAGGAGCGTCAACAAAGATAGAGAACTGCTAAAGACTGTTAAACATCAAAAAATGCCTTATCTGGGACATATAGTAAGGGGAAGTCGCTGTAAAATATTACAACTGATCCTTAAAGGCAAAATAGAGGGCCGTAGAGGTGTAGGAAGAAAACAAGTTTCCTGGTTAAAAAACATTCGTGAATGGACTCGGATATCAAATGCAGGACAATTATTCCATATTGCAGAAGACCGAGAAGCCTTCGCAATGGTGATCGCCAACGTCGGATAATTCTGATATGGCACGCAAAGAAGAAGAAGAATAAAACGATACTTAAACGGCTTACTTTTGGTAAGGTACAGCTGGTTCCTAAAAAAACTGATACGACTCTGAGGGCCGGTTGTTTTAACACTAATTAAAACTCAAATATTTAATTAAAATCAAATACGTCACATTTTGAGGTTATGTTGGCTGATTAATTTTTTTTAAATTTTATTATTTTGCGTTTTAATTTAAAATAAGCCATAAATAAACTCTTTTTAATGTTAATCCTTAATTGGAAAATCAAGGCGTATACAGGATCCCGTGTGAAGACTGCGATAAATGGAACAACATGCGCAACATGCCATAAACACAGGACACAAAATAAACTTAAATGGAACAACAATGCTAGCCAACATCGAAAATAAGGCCAAACGTGTAATCAGAGAAGCCATAGAGATCGAAAAACATCCAAAAAATTTATATACCAGAGATGATGCCCGAAGACTCCCAAATACATGGAAAACAATTCTGCAGAAAAACGTAGAAATTAAAATACATATAAAATATAATATATATATATATATATATATATATATATATATATATATATATATATATATATATATATATTAATGTGATATCTAGAATTTTAATTTTAAAACTTTACAAAAAATATATATAAAACATTATTAAAATTTTTGATTGATGATTTATATCACACCTTTCAATTTTGTTATCTCAGGTTTTACTCGTTCTTTAATATCTATACTTTACAGCTGATGGGTTAGGTCCAAAGATTAACGGAATAAAACAACATAATATGATATGAAAATAATGTAATAAAATAAACTGATTAAAATACCTCCAAAAATTATTAGCATACAATGTTTATCAAACAAAATTCGTTCTACGTACGTGAACCTTTAATAATGCATGGATAATATAATACAACTACAATCTAAGATACAACTTATTATTCTACATAAACAAATCAAATAATATTCAGTGTCCTTCCTAATGCAATTTTGATATAACGATTGTACCAAGAAAATTTGTATGAATTATCCAATTCTCTCCACAGCTCCGTGTCCCCTCTCAGAACAAATTTGATCTCCTTCGACTATCGACAACTTATTCACACGTTACTAATATGATATAATATTTTTTAACCCAAAATTCTCAAATTTAATATATTATGAATGTTTCTCCCGTTGAAACGCTTCCTCTGCCTTGAGTTGTCCAATTCCTTGTTCTATGCAAAATGAACTATCAGTTCTCAGCAGCCTCCTATGTAATTGGCAATATTAAACAAGATATTGCAATTTAGTGTCTTCAATGCTCTCCTTCGAATGCACGTACCTTTCCAAGGATGACAGCCTCTTTTCCTCTCGCCAAACTTAATCTCTCGTTCCGAAATAAACAGCGATACGTAGAATACAAGTAGGAAAAGTTTACTTACAAATTTGTACCAGATCAGCTACCGTCGGACACAATTACTTCACCAACTCACAACTTATTCTTTATCACTTACTACCCTTGGATACCACCTCGAAAACCAACCATTCACTTTAAGAAACTGGAACTAACTGACTCTCTCATCTCCTCTATCCATTCATCCAACCTCTCATTATACACACCCATCATCACTTTCCAAATTCTCGGCCAATCAGAAATTTGCATACCACTCCCACATAAAATCAAAAATACCTACAAACTTTCCTAATTCATATTATTTCTACAAGGACACTTAATTTCTACTGGGTATTTACATATTCCGAACAATCATTTATTTATTAACTATTTTTATTGTCCTTTTCATGGCGCAAATCCGGCTTACGGAACACTTTATGGCTTATGGGGAATAACCATCGTTAACTTCTATTCATTGTTATATTTATACAAAATTATCTGTTTTGCGAGACATGCCATTACTTTTTACTTATATATATATATATATATATATATATATATATATATATATATATATATATATATATATATATATATATATAGTACATTCAACCAACTTAAGCGGTTATATTATATTTTACGTCTCAAGCACAACAGTTAGAAAGTTTCTGTCATATTGATCTAAACTCAGTATATTGTAATGCAAACGTGTAGTTTCAAGCTAAAAACTGCAATGAAGACTGTCAGAGATTCTCAAGAACATCTTACTGTGACTGAGTATCACAAAGACAAGAAAACAACTCATAAACATTCTAGGAGCATAGACTTACCTGATGAAGAAAAATTTGAAATTCGCAATATTTTGTATCGAATGTGTGAAAACAATCAACATGTCAGTTTAGATACTTAAATGGCCAAAATAAGAGTACTAGCCTTTAGAAAGTGTTGAGAGATTTAGGATTAAATTAAAAAAAAAATAATAGGTTACTTTTATGCGAAAGGAGTAGTGTGGTTCTCAAAATAATAAAATTTTTGAGAGAATATACTAGACTTAAAGACAAAAGACACATCATTCTTCATGCAGGAGGGAAAGAATGCTTTATAGAAAACGCAGATTTGATTTTTTCTTCAAAATCAAAATCTGCTGATTACCATGAAAACATGAATGCAAATATGTTTGTTAAATAGCTTGAGGAGAAATTGTTACCGAATCTGAGTGAACCATCAGTTATAGTTCTAGATAATGCACCTTACCATTTGTAGATTTTGGAGAAACAACCAAAACAGTCGTGGAACGTACCAAGCATAAAAAATTGGTTAGTTAAAAATAATATCAATTTTCCCGAATACGCCTTTAAATCAGAGTTACTGTAAATTTCGAAACGTAATGAAAAACCAACAGTTTATATAGTTCACCAATAAACAATAATATTTAAAATTCCACTTGAATTTTTGCTCCTCATTTTATACAAATTAACTCTGATCGTACAGGCAAAATTATTCTGAACAACCTCTCACAACTTGCACAGAGTTTCTTGTTAGATATTGAAAATGGTCACAGGAAACTGGATTTATCTCTTCAACAACTAAAACTAAATATATGGTATTTTCTAAAAACAAAGTCACTACACCAATTTCATTATATCTATATAACCAATCACTACAACAAAAAGATTCGCTAAAATTGCTAGGAGTTTCTTTTAACAGAAAGTTGAATTGGAAAGAACATATCAATAATCTAACATGTAAATGTTACAGAAGATTAAATTTACTAAAAATTCTAACACACAAGAATTGGGGTTCAGACAGGAATACATTGTTAGTTATATACAGAACTATTATACCATCACAGCTAGACTACGCAGCTATAGCTTACGACTCAGCATCGAAATCAGTAGTTAAAAAGCTCGACACTATTAACAACACAGCACTCAGAATATGTCTAGGAGCTTTTTGTACAACACCGATTGAAAGTTTACTTTGCGAAGTAAATGAATTGTCATTAAATGATAGAAGAGCTTACCTTAGTCTAACTTATGCAACAAAAATTAAGGATAATGCAAAGAATTCTGTCTATAGAAATACTTTTACTGATAATTTCCCAAACCTCAACGCAAATTACCGTTATGTTAAACCTTTTTATAAAAGAATAAAAGATAAAGATAAAAAAATGGAACAGATAAATTCAAGTATTTAGGAACCATAATATCGAACCAGGGAACAACAGAAGAAGATATAAACAACAGACTGAGACAAACAAGAAACTGTATAAGACAACTAAACTCAGTGTTGTGGGATAAGAACATTACGATAAAGACAAAAAAGGGAATATATAACACCCTGACAAGAAGTATCCTGACATATGGGTCCGAAAACTGGACAATAAACAAGAGAAATAGAGGTAGAATAAGAGCAGTAGAAATGGAGTTCCTGAGGAGAAGCTGTAGACTTACAAAAAGAGACAGAATTGAAAACGCAGAGATTAAGCGGAGAATTGGAGTGCAATCAGACATAATCGACTATATAGAGGAGAAGAGACTATCCTGGTACGGCCACGTCAGAAGAGCGGACAGAGGACGCTGGATAAACAAAATTACAGAATGGAGCCCGATTGGAAGAAGAAAGAGAGGAAGACCCCGAAGGTCATTCAGAGATGAAATCGACGAGGCTATGGAGAAAAGAACCCTGCGAGATGGAGACTGGAATGACAGGGAAAATTGGAGAAAACGGTTGAGTGAAGGAAGACAGTGAAAACTGTGGAAATCCTTAGTAGTAGTAGTAAAAAAATAAAAAAGTGTCGAACTCAAAATTAAAACAAGTGAAACCCAGCATAGAGACATGGAATGTGTTACCTAAGTCAAGAAGCCAAGAAATAATAGTAACGCGCCTCAGACTCGGAATACTAGGTTAACGCATGATTACTTAATTAAAAAGTGCGAACCGCCGCGATGTGAAACGTGTAATACGACACTAACAATAATGCACATACTATGTGAATGTCCCCTCTACAATCAACAAGGAAGTAACAACAAGATACCAGGAACACTTCTAGAAGCTCTAGGTACAGACTGTAACTTTAACAATACTCTGAATTTCTTGAAAGACATTAATAAGTACCACAATATTTAATAAACCAAATTGTAATGCAGTAATTGTACCTAATGTAATCCATTAGCCATTTGGTCGATGATATTCTCTAAATAAAAAAAATATTCTAAACAAAGTAAGTAATTAAAAAGATTATAGAGAACTCCAGTGCAGTTTACCGTGCCTTTTACTACAACGAAAGGTTTTCTGTGAATTCCATTAATCGTTTAGAGTTGTCAGTTGGTTGAATGTACTGCATATTAGTTATGTTATAAACTAAAGCTAGAATATACATTATACTAAATACCTATAATGTTTCATTGAATATAAATGTATAAATTGAAGAACCAATTAATTTTTTTCAAAATGGCGCTAGTTAGGTTGCTTAATTGATATAAAGAAAATAGCTGTGAATTAAATAAAAAAAAAGTGGCTGACTTTGACCCTAATTAATCTAGGCGAATTATTTTTTAAATACGTGGAAAATACCAGCTTTTCAAATATCAAAGTGGATTTAGTCTACAGTCAATATTAACAAAGTTATTCAAATTATTTATAAGCCAAAAATGTCTCTACTTTTGTAAAATATTTTTGCAATGTTAAAAATGACTTTTATTGATTTTTTTTAAATATGTTGAAAATGTAAGTTTTCTTCTTTCATGTGGTCTCCGCAGAATCGCTGTATCGTTATTATTTTCGGAGCAATAACATTGCAAAAAAGATCTGTAGGACAAACAAAAACTAATTGTCGAATTTTGTGCAATATAAGAATTCAACTTTGCATGCAATATTAAATACTTAGGGTTATTTTTGCAAAAGTAAATTCCTGATTTTCAAAATTTTAGCCTTATTTTGCAATTTCCGAAGCAATAAATGATCGGTCCAAAATTCAAAAACTGCCATTTTAAACCTTTGCCCATCTACTAAAAGATGAGTACTCTACAAATACTGTACAAGTATTTTAAATAATATATCAAATTACACTATTTTTACCTGTAGAGGTTTAAACGGGTAACGGGTATTTTTGTATTTCTAATGTGTTAGGTATATGATATCCAAAAAACCCATTTGCAACCTGATCAAGTGTCCCGACAAAAAACTTATTTTCCTGGACTATAAACAGTTATTTTACCTTTTTGCACTTTTTAAAAATCTTTATAACATTTTTAAATTATTTGTGTCTTCCTTCAGCTCCTTATTCTTCATTTGAAATGTATCGTATAATAAGAAAATAGAAATATTAAACATATGCACCTGAAACAAAATTTCAAATTTTAACCGATTTAAACAGTTTTTTTACAATGCTAACCAACAACATAATATTGGTATCGAATTAACAAGTATATTTGGAGACATACATACCTCACTCAAATGCGTAGAACGTTTGATGTTTCTGTCTGACGTGAAAATTTTTGAGCTCTCGGGAATAAAACCATTTACTACAAACATGGCAACAAAAATCGAGATGGTTCCCTTTAATATGGTTAAGTAGACCCAGATCGCTTCTGAAGAATAATTTATTACATTTTGGACATTCAATTGTTAAATGTACGTATCTGTCATGATGATCTAGTTGCTCATAGGAAAAAAAATATTGATCACACAGTTCGCATTGGAAATGATGTTTGTATTTAATATGTTGCTGAATATGCTCATCTGATAGGTAGAGTTTATCGCAATATGGACATTTCTTGGCCAAATGTTCGATTCTGTCGTGATACTCCATTTCCTTAACAGATCCAAACGATTTATCATACAATTGGCACTGAACATCATGGATAACTTTAACATGAGCCTGTAGCTCCTTATAAGATTTAAAGAATCTATTACAATCTTTGCATTTTAAAACGTATTCGGTTTTATCACAAGTATTAGACATTTTAACTTATACTTCAGTTATGTCTCTATCAAAACTAAGGGAACCAATTATTATATTTACTGAAATTTATCGAAACGAACATAGATAATTTTTATCTTATCTTAAAACGCTAATGCTTTTTATTAAAACGATTTACTTTAACTATACAGCGTTCCACGTTAAGAAAATAACATTAGGCTTATGGAGATCAGTGTTGCCAAAACTCTCAGGCATGCGGTTTACTAGATTGTCGATATGTTTTTCGAATTTCCATTTTCAATTAACATTTAACTGTAAAGTCAGAATAACAACTGAAGAACCACAAAGCCTTATTATCATTATGTAGTCTCAGAGAACGACATAAAATCGCTGACATACGTACACCGTATTATTTTAAGTTGCAATTAGTAATTAGATATATGCATTCCAAGCGGTCCGTTTATTTGCTTTTAATGAAGTTATCACCTAACTATTTCTGCAAATCCGAATGTCACCTCTCACATCCACCTCAAAACAGATCCGCCGTGGTCTGTTATAGATATCTGTTATCCGTCTTTAAGATATTGAAATTTGACAAAGCGTCAAATACTCACCGCAAAACTCTAACAAGAAATCCTAATAAGTTATATAATCAAACAATTATACAGTACATAATTAATTTAAAAGATCAGTCAAAGAAATTAGAAGTTGAAACCGCCTTGTTAAATTAATTCTTAGTAACTGAGTTGAAATAAAATAAAGAATACTGTGGAAATTACTATATTGTATTTTTTGAAAACAGGTTGGTTGGAAGTGTAACTGTTGGACTTATGCAAAAATATAATAAATATGAGGTTGTTATGAGAAGTAGCAAGGCCAACAGCATACTAAAAATGATAAAATGTGTTATCTAAGGAACTTTTTTTTGATCTACCATTAATTATTCACTAAATTTGTATAAATTAGTAGAATATTTATTTTACTTAATAAAAACAAGTTGCATTCATTATTTATAAGTGTTACATATAATAGCGCTCAATTCATTCCCAACCATGGTTACCTTCAACACCAATCAAGTCGTGAAATAGATCACACATTTAAAATAATTCTTTATAATTGGGCTATTGTCATTTCTCTAATTTTTACTATACTTCTAAATTTCTGTAAATACTTTTTCAGCATGTATTAATAATATAAAAAATAGAAATAGTAGTATTTGTAGGGTTTACACATAAATTATTTTAAATCACTAATGGATGTTTTAAAAGTAGGCTACACTCAGTTTTTTTGCCCATTTTCGGGAATTTTCAAATCTGTAGATTTTTGGTACATCATAGAAGAGCTCTTTTTCGTCTGGTCCTTCGGAATCCTGGAATTTTACAATTTCTGGTTACAATATTATTGTGATTGTCCTCTATTCGCTTAATAAGTAATATTTTTAGTTTAATTTTTATTGTAGATAATTTGAGGAATATTTTTAAAGATATTTGATGAA
This sequence comes from Diabrotica undecimpunctata, assembly GCF_040954645.1. NCBI lineage: Eukaryota > Metazoa > Arthropoda > Insecta > Coleoptera > Chrysomelidae > Diabrotica > Diabrotica undecimpunctata. Next base: position 9,051,104 of record NC_092809.1, on the reverse strand, counting down.
TATTCTTAAATCTTATTTAAACCTAAATTAAACTAAATTCTTCTTCTAGTGCCTATTCGTTTCGGATGTTGGTGACCATCATGGCAATCTGTATTTTGCAAATAAAACTAAACTAAATTACGTTTTTTTTTTCAGGACGGAACTACTCCTCTAATATTAGCAGCTGCTAATGGACACTACGAGTGTGTAAAGGAATTGATAGAACAAGGAGCAGATCCAAGGGCTAAAAGAATAGTAAGAATTTTATTCTATTTTTAATAGTAACTGTGTTGTTTATCTGGTGCATTTCACATCTGAAGCAATTTTACAACCAAAACTTATCTCCACGGTGGGCATATCCGTCCATAATATCACTTACTTTTTAATCTGTGTTAGATGCACCAATACAGTAAAGAATCTATTCAATTCATATAGAATAGAATAGAAATATGCTTTATCGTCACTGAAAATTGTACAATTTTATGGACAAAGCTTACAAAAAGTCAAAAAAATAACAATAACAATTTAAAATTTACTAAAATCACATAAATCGTCAATATCACAAAATAAAAGATAATAAAATACACAATCCACTGCAAAATTTCACTATTTTGCAAATTGCATAATAAAACCTTATGAACTTTATGGTGTTTCAGATATATATGTTTTTGTCAAGTTACGGAACTTAAGGAAAGAAGTTGTAGATTTAAGTTGCAAAGGGAGGTGGTTGTATAATATTTTTGCCGAATATAAAGATTTCTTTACTAACTCAGTGGACGGGATCGGCAAATACACATCAAAGCTTGAATTTCTGGTGGAGTAGTCATGATTAGGTCTTGCTGGAAAAACATGAAGGTGTTTAAGAATTAAGCAAACAGCGTGAAGAATATATAAAGAGGGAAGAGTTAAAATCCCGTGATTTTTGAAGTAGCTTCTGCAATGTGTTATTCTACTGAGGCCAAAAAGATACCGTATTGCTCTTTTTTGTAATTTAAAAATAACATCAGATTGGGCAGCTGTACCAGAACCCCAAAAAGAAAGCCCATATCAAAGATGAGAATCGAACAAAGAAAAGTATGTTATTTTGTAAGATGCTACATTGATTTCCTTCGAAACAGATCTTATTGCATAGCAGGCTGAGACTAGTTTCTTACTTCTAAATCAATATGAACAGCAGCAACCATTTAAAGTTGCTGTCTGTAAAAATACCAAGAAATTTTACAGAATCAACGATACTGATCTGGCTGTTATTAAGAAGCAAGAGTTGAAGAGCTTCTTTATAGGATAATGATACTGTCTTATCCACGTTAAAAGAGATTAAATTAGAGTCGGGCCAGGTTTTTATTTTAAGTAGATTTATTGCATGAAGAGTTCTTCTAGGTAATAATGGTATCATTAGCAAAAAGAAAAATTTTCCATAAATTTTTAAGATAAGAAAGAGTAGAGGACCCAATACTGAACCTTGTGGTACTCCACATACAATACTTTTGTGACTAGAGCCAGTATCATTTGCTCTAACTAATTGTTTCCTGTTCCTCAAGTAAGATTGGATCCAATTCAAAGAAATACCTCGAATTCCGTAGAAATTTATTTTTTTTATCAAAATGTTGTGATTTACACAATCAAAAGATTTGGCATAATCACAAAAAATCACATGTAGTACAGAAAACAGCATCGCTGGTACATTTATTAGATAAAAAGCCAAACTGACCTTCTGATAAAATGTTGTTTTCAACGAGAAAGGGCATAAGTCGGGCTTTTATAAGTCTCTCAATAATTTTGGATAGAACCGGTAGTAAGGCAATTGGTCTATACTTACAGACATTAGATTTTTCACCACCCTTATGAAGAAGAATAATAATGGCTGTTTTTAGGCACTCTAGAAATATACCTTTTTCAAAGGAATCGTTAATTAGTAAGACCAGGACTTCCAACAGATTATTTGGGAAATTTAAGAAAATTTTTATGGATAGTCCACCAGTACTACAGGAAGATTTGCTTTTAATACCACTGATTCAGTTCAGATTTATCAACTGGTCTTATAAAGAATGAATTCGAGACCTTTTTTGAATTGGGGAGATAGGAAATAAGATCTTGTTATGGCAAAATAACTGATGTTATATTTTTACTCACATTAACAAAGTATTCGTTTAGATTTTTAGGGTTGGAAGAGAAAAAGTTTGAGCTGTGTTAGTTTTATTCCGAAGATCGTTTATTATGGACCAAGTTTCTCTTGTAACATTTTTAGAGCTTCCCAGACGATTCTCATAGCAATTTTTTTTAGCTGTTTTGATCAGTTTTAGACAGGTTTCTCTGTACTTGGAGATATATTCAGTGACAAAGACGTTCATCTAACCAATTGCCAACTTTGGTGGAATTATATTTATAACGTTTTGTTGTCAGAAGTGTGATTGTCAGTTGATTTGAGTGAAGTGGTAGAGAGTATTTTAAATATTTTGATTTATAGAACTGTATTGACTTTGTAGTCTGGTGTTTTATTTTTTGAACTTGTAGAATACGAAATCGATTATATCCTATCAACAAACATATCAATATAATTGTTAGAGTACTTAAATGATGAGAATAAGACAGTAGCGCACCCAGAATTTGCTTCTGGGGGGGTTTGGTTGGTCACCAAAATTTTTTTTATGATGTTACCTCCATTTTGAGTCCTTAAAAAAATGTGTGAGCAACAGTGTCCGAATAGGGTCCTGGGGGGGGGGGGGTTAACCCCCAAGCCGCCCCCCGGGTTGCCTCTCCGATTCAGAACTAAAACTACCAAAGGAAATCCTCATCAGATAATTAAAAATAAAAATAAAAATGTCAACTGATAGGAAGCAGTGCCGCCATTAATATTAAAAAGGGAAACAGATAAAATCTAAAGGACTACAAACCCATTACCTTACTGAACGTTATTTATAAATTACTAACGAAAGTAGTAAATTAGATAAGTATCAGACAAAGAAGCAAACTACATAGAATGTGATTCGGTACAAATAAACAGCCCAGGATCATTTGTCTGAAGTGTATGAGGACAAGAGTCTTCATTCAATGTGTTACCTGTCATCACATATAACTCTCAAGGATGAAATTTTATAAAGGACAATATTAAAAAGACATTAGTAAAATTTAAATGAAAACTTGCAGGGCATACATACCGTGAGACTGTGAGACAGAAAAACAATAGATATATCGAGAGACTAAGAAATTTTAAAGGACAAAGAGGGACCACAACTAAGATTGTTAGATGACTAAAACAACTTGCTAGACCTAAAAATATGAAAATAACACAAAATAGAAGATGATGAGATAAAAACGGAAGAAACTTATGGCCTTACTCCTGTTTGTTAATTAAATAGAATATATAGATAGCTAAATGTTTTACTTTATTATTTGCTCTTAAAAGTTATTTTCTCTTTTATGTACGTGATCTAGTTGAAATTGATTTAAAAAGTATTTTTTTTAATATATTTATTTTATTGCGTATTAATTTTATTAAAAACAACTTTGGAATTTTAGACAGGTACAACACCTTTGTTCTTTGCATCACAAGGAGGATTTCTGGATATTGTTCAGTATTTGCTAGCTCGAGGAGCCCCTGTGGATTCATTAAGTGTAGTAAGTAGTTTCAATCTTATTATTTTACAAATTTAAAAAAATATTTCTATCCAGATTTAGCCATACGGTTCACACTCCCTCTAAGGGGAAATTCACTCATCCCAGATACCTACGGTATCAAAAGGATTGAGCTCCGTTGGGTCTCTTTCCGTGTTATCGAGCCCTAGGTGACTTGGTATATTGGAGTATCTCCCAAATAAGTCACCATTATTAATTTCAGAAACAATGGCTAATACATTTCATTACCCAAAGAACTAAGAGAATATTGAATAAGATGTACGTCTTATATAAGTCTGATATACCTCTGCTATACGTCTGATATGCATCTGCTATACGTCTAATATGACTTAGAACGCGTCTGCTATACGTCTGATATGCCTTAGATAGCGTCATGTATACGTCTGCTATATGTTAGATCGCGTCAGATATTTGTTAGCTGATGTTTAAGCGTTGAAACTACGTTTTAAGTATATTAATATAGCGTGGCTGTCGTTTCGGCAATGTCTTTGTGTCTATTTTTATCTTAACGTATTCATTATCCTCTCACCTTTAGTTTGACGCCTCATACGTTGCAATCTGATCAATATCAAAGAAGATACTATATAGTGCCGTTTTGGCATTATCTTTGCGTTTGTTTTTTGTCTTAACATATTCGTTACCACCTCACCTTTCCATCGATACCTTGCGCGTTATTGTACGTTGAGCCATTTAGACGTTACAAGCTTAGTGTCCTTTTGGCAATATGCCACCATGTTTTTTTTCTGTGTCTACGTATTCGTTACCCCCTTTCCCTTCCGACGATACCTCACACGTCACGATCGGACGAGCCGTCGCGCCTTCACAACGAAATGAACCAAAAATGACCAGAATGGACCTTAGCGATTTCTTATGGGATTTAACATGGGAAAATACGCCGAACTCTTGTTGCCCTTTTACTGAGAAGAATCACATAAAAGAGTTCAGGCATCAAAGATAATTGTGAGTCAAATAACAGACTTACTCGTTTAAAAAAAGGGACTAATGTTTTGATTCGAGTACCGGATGTTAATAGAGGTCGATTAACTCCAAGAAATGTAGTATTTCTTGGTACAAGAAACACCTTAGTAGTTTCGCATTGTGGCTCTTCGCATTATATCCACAACGCGTTCTGTGCACGTCAAAAATATTCGATAGATTTTATATTAGGTACATATAATGATTTTACGGCAATTACGTCGTTGTCAACAATATAATGCAGTTAATAAAAAACTTGTCTGAACTTTATACTGTGTTTACCCACTCGTGACGGAATCATTATCGCTTAACAATTCTAACATTTACGTCAACTATCGGTTATTGTCGAAACTTTTATTTGTATTTGCATATTCAATTACTATTTATTTGGACATTTTACGCTAATATTATCTTTTATCTATTTATAAACTCTTGTCATAAACTATTGAAAGTTGTTGTTAATACACCCAAATTTACGTTTTCGTTTTCTCTGCATCAAAAATAGACCTCCGTCTGTAACTATTTGAATTGAAATTAGCAAATAGATTGGTCGATAATCAATACAGAATTACATTTTGAGGAATAAACGTTTGAACGGAATAAAACGGGCCCAAAGTTATCGGTCACTACAGTTGGATGATCTTTCTGCTCATTTTTTTTAGCGTTTTGTGCTGGGGGTAGTATATTTTATCAGATCGTGATGTTTGATACATCATTGGAAAGGAAAGGGGATAGCGAATATGTTGAGATAGACAAAACACACATGACGCCATTGTCAAAAGGATATTACATTATATCTCCATTGTTATTGGTCCGATTGGAGCGTGTGATACGTTAGATGAAAGGGGAGGATTTATCGAATGTATTAAGATAGAAAAAACAAACAAGGCGACTACCAAAAGGGCACTACACAGTATCTTCATTATTAATGAACATATATGGACGTACAAGATATTACATGACACTATGAATAATAATAGACAAACTATAAGGTGAATTTGCTTTATTTACCTGAAGGAGACCTCCGACTGCGTACAAAATAAACCACTAGCCGAATCCTAGCATATGACACATCAAATCAAACGAAGCGACGTAAGACGTATATTACATTTAATGTATATACCTAGCATGCCATTAAAAAATATATAAATATATAACATACGTTTAAACTGCATATTTATTGAATATCATAGTAGCCTAATTTTAAGTATTCGATGTTTTTTCGGGATCTTTATCCCCATTCTCCTTTTTCAGTTTAGTTTTATCCTTAATTTTTTCATCAGCTTCTTCTTGCTCGCTCGTTTTATCAGGATCTTTCTCCCCATTCTCCTTTTTCAGTTTAGATTCATCCTTGATGTGTTCACCAGCTTCTTCTTTCTCACTCAACACCTTATCTTTCACAAAACTTCGTTTCGATTCCAGCAAACTTTTCTTTAAAGCTGCAAGCTGTTCCGCCGACCGTTTTCTTATGTAATGTTCTTCAAAAGCCTTTCCTCTTTTTTTAAATGAATCTTCACTACAATAGCACTGGGTTTTTGTAATAGTAACACAAGGATATTTGGAGATTAACTTTCTTAAATGAATCGGGATGATATTACACATTAGAAAAATAAATTTTTGGTGAAAATGAAAACTATGAATTTTGACATATCTGAGTTTAACATTCTTTTATGACATATGGGTGATTAACTAATCAAAACATATTTTACTTATAACGTCGCGCTGTCGTATTTGACGTTTATCTTGATTACAAACAAACCTAATTGCTCATTTAAACCAAGATTTAAGGATCACATAGAAGGAAAATAATCCTAGAACAATAATAAGAAGGAACATAGAATAATAATAATCATCGAATCCTGTATTCATCTTCATCAATACTCAACAAAATATTTTGTAAAGCATATTTTATATCTGTAAAAATAGTAATAAGATAACGCAGATTTGAAGCAAAGAACCACTAGAAAAAGCAAGCAGAAGAGAACGAGTTTTATAGGAACACCGAAGGAAAAAAATTAGTAAGACTGAATAAAGGAAGAGCAAAATTTAAAATGTCAGAAGATTTATAAGAACTCAAACAAAAAAAGCTTAATAAAAAGCTTGACATATGTACCTGCTAACATAGACAAAGTATAAGTCTGTACCAAGGTATTTGTATTTGTAATTTGTAATTATCTGTCCCAGGTAGATGTATTCGCTTGCTGTTTCTAATTTTATGTCGTTCAACGTTATTTCTCTAATGTTCGGTGTATTTGTCATAATTTTTGTTTTTTCTAAATTCGTCTTAAGACCTACTTTTTCCGAAGCTTGAAATAGTTGCGTCATCATGGTCTGTAATTCTTCGAAACTTGTAGCGAATATTACAATGTCATCAGCGTATCTCAAATGACTCTTTTCTTCTATTAACATTTATTCCTTTATCTGTCCAATTGATGTCTTTGAACACGTCTTCCAGTCCAAGTGTTAATAGCTTTGCTGAAATAACATCTTCCTGGCAAACTCCTCTGTTGATTGGTATAGCGTTAGTTTTCGCATCTATTTGTATTTTCATTGTAGCTTTCTTGTAAATATTATGTATGAGCATTCTGTATCGGGAGTCTATCCTGCAGTTGTTCATAGCTCCCTCTATTGCCCAAAGTTCTACGGAGTCGAATGCCTTTACATAATCAACGAAGCCAATGTATAAGTGATATTCATTGGCTTTCTCTATTAGCGTTCTGACTGTAAGAAGATGATCGGCTGTACTGTAACCCTTTCGGAATCCCGCCTGCTCTACCGATTGATAGCTATTGAGCTTCGACGTTAACCTGTTAGTTATTACTAGACTTCGGCAAATATGCATATTGCATATTTTGCATATTGTGCATATTTTATGCAAATATTTCATATTTTGGCATATTTGTATAAAAGTTTGCATAAAGTGCATAAAAGTTCAGATTTTTATACTGTATTTGAAAATTTTTAAACATACCAATTTATTTCAATTCTTGTATAAAATTTTGTAGTCATTTTAATCAAGAAATGATCTAAGTACGTAATCTCTACAGGTACAAAACATTTACAATTTCAAAGAAGATCAATTTAAGTAGCCCTCAACATTCTTAGAAAGTCTCGGTCACTGAGGCATTCAGTTATTGGATAATCGCTAAGGGTTCGCTCATTTGCATTTTATGATCTAATCCCCAAATCTACCTACAATTTATTGTATCTTAACAGCAGGTAAACGGCTAATAGTTTTGTTCCTAATTTAGGGATTTTCCAAAATCTCCCAGTTTATTGAATTAGGTACCTAAACATTTCTAATTTGATGCTCAGATTTGTAAATCATTTTTGTTTTGATATTCAAAGCGTAAACACTCGTTGTGCGTAACAAAAAGGAAGATTGTGATTTTATAATGCCTAAAACAACCAGTGCTTCAACTTGGATTAAACCTTATAAAGAGCTGTCTATGGATATAGGAAAAATCTACTGTTCAGTCTGTGGCAAAATTGTAAGTATCTAATATTTTCTATTAAATATCTAATATTTCATACATACAGGGTGTTTCCAAATGACACTTACAACGTTTGACTGTAGATACTTCTCGAAAAATTGAACAAAACGATATAGTTAATGAGGGGTCAAACTTATTTACTTTTCGAGATACAGGGTGTTAAAATTAAAAAAAATTAAATTGTTTTAGTTAATAACAACAATAACTTTAAAACCAATAAACGTATTTACTTGAAATTTAGTACTCGTAGGTTGTTTTTAAATGAAAAATAGCTTCCTTTAGTGAGAAAAAATTGTCCATGGTACAATATAATGGTGTGTATTTAGAAAAATTTTTCACCTTTACTTTTTTTATGAAGTCAGCTATTCTAAAACACAATTATTTTTATTGTAATTGAATTAACAAAAAAAAAACTTTTGTTGAATTTTAAAATAAGTTATATGATGTACTAATGGTTAGTAACAAAAACTAATTTGTGGATTAATACTGCATTTAAAACACTTAGCGAGTGTTTTTTTTCCAAACCAGTTATTTGATTAACCAAAAACACCTTGTATATTTTTATATTTTAAAGGTTGGGTTAAAATAAAGGTTTTTATTTTTATTTATAGATAGCATGTGAGAAGAAATTTCAGATAGACCAACATGTGAGAACTGCTTCACACATTGCAAAAAAAGGAAAAATAGGAGGAAAACATCAAACTTCAATGGCTAAATGTTTCCAATCTACTTCAAAAAAATTAGATGAGCAAGAAACTTTTAATGAAGACTTGTGTCGCGCATTAGTGTCTGCAAACATACCGCTTTCAAAATTAGCAAATGTAAATTTTAGTTCGTTTCTAAAAAAATATTGCAAACTTAATGTTCCAAGTGATCGGTCTCTAAGAAGAAATAATGTGAACGGGCTATACTCGTCGGTGTTAATTAATATTAAGGAAGAAATTGCAGATAATTATTTTTACATATCTGTAGACGAAACCACTGATTCCTCAGGAAAGTATATTGCTCATTTATTGATTGGTGTTCTTAAAGAAGATACCTTACCAAAATCTCATCTTATTTCATGCCAGCAACTTGAGAAAACAAATGCTTTAACAATTTCGCGTTTTATACAAGAAACATTAGCAACTTTTTTTCTTCCGACAACTATTCCTTCTAATAAATTACTGCTTATTTTATCGGATGCTTCTTCTTATATGGTGAAAGCAGGACAAAATTTAAAAATATTTTTCCCAGATTTAATACATGTTACTTGTGTAGCGCATGGATTAAACATAGTTGCAGAGGAAATACGAAAAAAGTTTCCTCTTGTAAATACCATGATATCCAGTGTCAAAAAAGTATTTCTTAAATCTCCTATAAGAATTCAACTTTATAAAGAAATGCTACCTAACATTCCTCTTCCACCACAACCTATTTTAACGCGATGGGGAACATGGTTAGAAGCAGCTAATTTTTATGCAGATCATTTTGTTAAAATAAAGAACATAATTGATACGTTAACAAATGAAAGTTCCCAATCTCTTTTGGATTCTAAACAAACTTTTCAGAGTAACTTGCTTCAACAAGAACTTTCATTTATAAAATCAAATTTTAGTTTTGTTCAAAAAACAATTACTCAGTTAGAATCACCAAAACTGTCATTGTTCGAAAGTACAGCATTTGCGTCATGTTGTCGGAACGTTAGAGGTAATATTGGAAAAGATATTTTAAAAAAATTTGAAGCTACTATGGAAAAAAATAAAGGTTACCATATTCTTTCTGAAGTAGTCAGTGTTCTAGCTGGAAATATTTCGGAAACATTTAATTTAGAACCAAATGTTTTGGTTAGTTTGAAAAATGCTCGTGTTACATCAGTTGATGTTGAACGAAGTTTTTCCATATATAAATATATGTACTCAGACAGAAGCCACAAGTTGTTGTTAGAAAATTTTGAACACCACTTGGTCATTTATTGTTACCATAATGCTAAATAAGTTTATTCATACTTAAAAATCATGTAGTTACTTAAAATAAATGTAAATCTTAATGAATAGTAGGAAATATTTAGTTATGTACACTTTTTTTTTAAATAAAATTGTTACTATTTTACGATTTTTTTATTTATTTGTATGCATATTTTGTAAAATATTTGCATATTTTCGGGTAAACACGTGCATATTTATGCGCATATTTTCTACATTTTTATTTGCATATTTGCCGAAGTCTAGTTATTACTCTCAATACAAACAGTTTGTACATTTGGGACAGCAGGGAGATAGGCCTATAGTTTTTCAGATCTCCCGTATCTCCTTTTTTAAAGAGAAGTATTGTCAAACTTTCATTCCAACCATCTGGAACTTCTCCTCTGTGAAGACATTCGTTGAAAAGTTTTTTCAATTCTTCGAGAATAATTTCACTCCCCTCATTCAACATTTCTACAAGTACTCCATCTGGGCCCGGAGCCTTATTGTTCTTTAATTATGCCATAGCTTGTTTATTTTCGAAGGATTCTATGTCATGTAGTATTTCTGAGTTAACATTCGTTATCTTATTTTTAAGATCTTTCTTTGCAGTATTATCTGGGTTCTTGTTTGAGGAATATAAATCACGGTAAAATGTCTGAGTAACTTTTAGGATTTCGTTCTTTTCTCTTATTTCTTTTCCATCTTTATCCTTCAATGAGAATATTATAGGCTTTCCTAAGTTTGATCTTTTCGTTAGCATCGGTTCTTTTCTATTATTTTTTCTACCTTGTTTTCATTGTAGATCCTTAAATCTTCCTTTACTCCCTTCTTTATTTGTTTATTCAATTCTTTGAAACCATCGGTATTTCACTTTTCTTCGCTTAGAAATGTGCGTCTCTTTTCAATCAATCGTTTTGTTGCATCACTTATTCTGTCTTCTTTATTTTTCGTTTTCTTTGCAACAGTCAGTCCTGCTTTTAAGATCTTTCGTTGCATTTCTTTATTAATTGTGTTCATGTCGGAATATTCTTGTTGATAATGTTCTACAAACTCTTTTCTTAAGATTTCTCTGTACTCATCTTCCTTCTGTCACATTTTAGTTTGATCTATATGATTACAATAATTATGTGGCCTGTTTCTACTGGTTTTCGTCTGTTTAAAAAGAATCCTTGCTCTTAGAAGGCGATGATCGCTGCCAGTTGTGAATCAATTGAGAGCAGTTATATCTTCAAAAATATCTTTGTTCCCACATAAGAAGTAATCGATCTCGTTTTTCGTCTTTTTATCGGGAGATATCCACGTCCATTTTCGGTTGGCTGGTTTCTTGAAGTGTGTGTTCATGGCATATACATTTTGTTGTTCTAAGAAGTTATATAATTTTTCTCCTCTTTCATTGCATGTGCCATAACCATGCCATACCACGTACTTTATACGGGATACAAAAAAAATCTCATTTTATTTAAATGATGGTCTTTACTGATAACTAAACGATCTGGTGTGGACTCTCTGGCAATCTGGCATTGGTATCACTTAATAAAATATATTTAGTTCCATATAAAAGCATATACAAACCCTTATTACGATATTTATAATATTTTTAGATAAATGTAATAATATGTAATTTTTTATTAAAAGGATAATTTTATTTCAGGATGGAGGAAGTGCTTTATTTGTGGCTTGCCAATGCGGTCACATAGATGTGGTGAAGGAATTAATTAAAAACGGTGCCCAAGTAAACACTCACATGAAGGTTTGTATATAAACGTATTTACAAATACAATTAATATTTTTATTTTTACCTATATTAATAAAAATGAATCGCCGAAATGTTTGTACGAGCATCTCTTCAGAACTACTGCACCCAATTAGACAATTCTTTTTTTGTTGTGTTCGTTATTATCAGGAGAAGGTTTGTGTAAAAGACAATTTTCAAAAAGTTGTACGAAAAGACCTTAAAACAGTTTTTTTGTCATTTTAAATCTCAATATAACTAATAGATGGTGCCATACTATGATTAACAAAGGAAGCTATGATTAACAATATAAATGACAGTATTGATAGATTGACATAACGACATAGCTGTAAGTATTTGGTATTGCGGCTCCAAATAATAACAATGAAGTTTTAACATATCAAATGAGAAGATATGTCAATGAGGCGGTTTGGAGAATTTCTTCATTTTCCATACACAAACGGCATCCCACTAGTTTTAATTCAGCTGTTCACCTGGTGAATAGACAATCGCTTTCTTTCACAAACTAAAACGGAACGCAAAGAGCTGAGCGATCACCAACGACAACGTTGTAATGTTACCTTTTCTTAAAGGAAGACAATATATAACGGGTGTTTTTTTTAGAGGTATAGAAATAGAAGTTGGCAACACGTTTTTAAGGGGCGGCCATTTTGACAGCTGTCAGGTGATTATTATTTACTTTAGTTTGACATTTCAATATGAATAGACTGACGCCTGAACAACGCTTTCAAATTGTGCAAATTTATTTTGAAAATCATAGTTCTGTTCGGAATACGTATCGCGTACTACGTCCATTTTATGGTATACATAATCGCCCATTAGAGCAATTAATTCGATCAACTGTGGAACGTTTTCGCACCACGTTCACTCTTAATGATAATACGCATCCACAGAGACGTCGTACAGTGCGTACAGAAGATGTTGTTGCTGCTGTTGAGCGTAGTATAGAGGAAGACCCGAATCAGTCTATACGCCATCGTGCACAGCAGTTGGATATGTGTCCATCCACTTTATGGAAGATTTTGCGAAAAGATCTTGGTTTGCGTGCTTACAAAATTCAACCCGTGCAGGAATTGAAGCCACACGATCACCTAGCAAGGCGTAGATTCGGTGAATGGGCCCAAAACGAAATTGCCGTTGATCCCGACTTTCATAAGTGAATTTTGTTTAGCGACGAAGCTCACTTTTGGTTAAATGGCTACGTCAACAAACAAAACTGCTGTATTTGGAGTGAAGATAATCCTCAAGTGTATGTTGAAAAACCACTATATCCAGAAAAATTGACTGTTTGGTGTGCTTTGTGGGCTGGTGGAATCATTGGTCCGTACTTCTTCAAAAACAATGCTGGCCAGAACGTTACAGTCAATGGTGACCGCTATATAGCCATGATTACTGACTTTTTTATTCCTGAATTGAACAACCATAATGTGCAGGAGCTGTGGTTTCAGCAAGACGGCGCAACATGTCACACAGCTCGTGCCACAATGGATTTATCGAGGGAAACGTTTGGTAACCGCATAATCTCGCGTTTAGGACCCGCGAATTGGCCTCCAAGGTCGTGCGATTTAACACCGTTAGACTATTTTCTGTGGGGTTATGTGAAGTCGCTAGTCTATGCCAATTAGCCTGAAACGATTGGCGAACTTGAGGACAACATTCGCCGCGTTATTGCCGATATACAGCGACAAAATATTGGAAAAAGTGATCGAAAATTGGACCTCCAGATTAGACTACGTCAGAGCCAGCCATGACGATCATATGCCAGAAATCATATTTAAAATATAATGTCAAAAAATTATCTTTCAAATAAAGTTAATTTCCTGTTCATATAAAAAATAATCTTTGTTTTATTCCACTTTAAAGTTCTATACCTCTAAAAAAAACACCCGTTATTATTAGGTAGATTTTAAGTTGAGCGATAAGTCAGAACCGGTTTATTAAAAGAAAATAAAATAAAAGAAAATAGAAAAAGAAAATTATGTCAAACTTGTCTCAATTTTTAATATCTTACTCCTTCTGTTTTAGGACAAAGCAAGTCCCCTTTTTATAGCAGCCCAAAATGGCCATTACAAAATTCTGTTATATTTATTAGCACAAGGAGCAGAAACGGATTGTCGAAGAACGGACGGAGCGACTGCATTGTGGATAGCCGCACAAATGGGTCATGATCACATAGTAGCACAACTTTTAAGGGTGGGATCTAAGGTAGACGCAGCTAGACATGTAAGTAGTTTTTATAGAGGCACAAATAATATAACTAGCGAATTTATTTATGAAGTTTTTTTTGTTAAATATATTTTATATTAAATTGCTACGTTGAGGAATTATAAAGACGATCGCTTATGCCGCGAACGTCTTTCCAGTAGGCTAAGTTCCTACAATACCTATTGATGATGTATTCTACACGACGATTCCTACAATTCTGATTGATGTCTTTAACACCTTGACTGTGTCACATATCCCCAGGGGCATGCGCGTAATTTTTCAACTGTGTTGTAGTAAAATTGGTCAAACCGTCTCATCTTACGGTAGCGATAAAAATGGTATTTGTACGTCGTTTTAATTTTAAGTGTAACAAATAGCTATCGATAGCAATTTTTTAATTCTCGCTTCTGATGTCAGTAATATAAGACATGCCCCCGGAGACACGTGCCTCACGTAAGCAAAAATTTATTGTTACTATGCGTCAGAGACCCCGGGAGGCATGTGTTATTGCCATTCGTTTCAACTTGTTGGTGCTTGTCGCTGTATACATTTTGTTTCAGTTATTGTAGTTCATTGAAGTATAAGCACTACTTGTTAAAATGTCAAGATCAAAATCAACAAAAGGTGATAGAAGTTGCAAATGAGCAAACAATCAGTGATCATAAAAAAAAATACAGGGTTGATTGAAAGTCATGAAAATTGTAATAATGAAAACAAACAAAAGTTTATACGAACAGAAATAGAATACGAAATGGATAACAAAGAGGCTGATGAACTCGATATGGAGAATGAGCAGACAGCTACTCAACTTTCATCGTATGCCGACAGTATCGAAGATCCCTTTGACAGTGACGATTCATTGCTATATAAAAGTTATTTTCCTAAATCGTCTTCATCCTCCGATTTAAATTCTTCTACTGATAGTGATGACGAAATTATTACTACACCATATGAGCAAGTTCCATCAGATAATAATGAACAGAGTGCTGAGAATAGGGATAGTGATGAATGGTGTGATTTAGAAGAAGATGTAGATGGTAACGATTTTGTAGTAAGAAAGAATGCATTAGTTGGTACTGAACCACATGCGGTACAGAAACCAATAGACGTTTTTAGTCATTTCGTAACTGATAAAATATTGGATATTATTGTGAATGAAACCAACATTTATGTCGTTCAACAATTAAGTATGCGACACTCAAGAAAATCCAGGTTAAATTTATGGACAGCCACAAACAGAACTGATATAAGAGCCTTCCTAACCGCAATGACTCGCCAACCATGAGTTCAAACCTTTACTGTGTATTTTATTTCTATTTTACATTTTATTCTAGTATGGAGTATTAGGAAATCGTTTTCACGAAGGAATTTCTGCGTAGACGAATTGGTACGACGACGTGGATACAAATATTATAAGTTTTCATACCTGTGCATTTCGGTGCAAAATTTTTTTTTCCTAGCAAAACACAAGTGAAGCTGTAAGTTTAGCTGTTTATATTTCTTATATTTTATTTTAGGACGGAGCAACACCCCTTTTCAAGGCGGCTCATAAAGGACATTCTGCAGTAGTGGGAGAACTATTAAAATACAAGCCTTCATTGGGGATTCTTCCAGTAAGTACGTTTAAAATAATACCATTTTTAAATCTGTATATTTAAATATACAGGGTGAGTCATGAGGAACTTTACATACTTCTACCATATGTAGGGTCCCTCAAGGAGCATATCATGTGGCCACTAAAAAATGTCAACTCCTCTTCTTTATTAATTAACAGGGTGATTTGTGTAATTGACCATTTATTTCATTTTACTGTAGTGTTTATACGGCTCATTTGATTTTTTTAATTTTTGCATGATACAGTACACTACTATCAAGCATTCGACTGGTATTAGCTAAACTAAAAAATTCCAAGACTGGCTTTGGAAAAATTAATTTAGGGATTCGTATTAAATATTACACCCTGTATAAATTTTTTTTAAAATGCAATAAGTGATTTTTAAACTACATAAATAGCCAATGAAAACGACATATGCGACAATGTTGTCGCACTTTAATTAAATTTTTAGTGAACGATCAAATCTTACCAAAAATAGAACAACCATAATGAAGTATCAAATTATAAGGTAATTAATTTAAACAAATGTTATAAATTTCAAACATTCTAATTGAAATGATAAACTGAGTCACTGCACAACAAAAAACAGTAACTACTAACAATAACGAAGAACAATTTAAAAAAAAAACTAAAAATATGTACATAGTTATGATAAACCCATAAATTAGAACTGGAAAAGATACAATAATGGTAACAAAATAAAAATAATTCAAAATAGATTTTCGAACTGGAACCCTGCAGCCTGTACACATTTTTGTTGCCGAATTGTTAATTGACGTATCGAATTACGGATACTCTGGGGATCGTTTCTAATAGTATTAATTTCTAACAATGTATAATTCTATCAATTAATTGTTGTCGGTTATTAATATTCACTGCGTAAACTAGTTGCTTCAATCGTCCCCAAATATGGTAATCAACGGGATTGAAATCAGGGGATCTTGAAGTCCACGAAATAGGACCTGCACGTCCTATCCACCTGTTGCCATAAACATTATTGAGATGTTGTCTCACTGCCAGTAAAAAGTGTGGAGATGCCCTATCATGCTGAAAATACATCCCTCGGATAGCAACGTTCGCGTTGGCAAGCAAATTCGGCAA
Source organism: Diabrotica undecimpunctata (assembly GCF_040954645.1). Classification (NCBI taxonomy): domain Eukaryota; kingdom Metazoa; phylum Arthropoda; class Insecta; order Coleoptera; family Chrysomelidae; genus Diabrotica; species Diabrotica undecimpunctata. Next base: position 9,034,400 of record NC_092809.1, on the reverse strand, counting down.
AATATTTTGTAGAAAGTTCAAATAGACCTGCCCTGTTAAAGGACCATCAAAAAAGTGAGGACCTACTAATTGGTTATTTATGACACCAATCCACACGTTAATCGAAAACCTTAACTGAGAACGACGTTCTCGAATAGCATGGGGATTTTCTTCTGCCTACACATGTGAATTTCGTGAATTATTTATCCCGTCTCTGGTAAATTGGGTTTCATCTGTAAATAGTGTCCTGTATAGCGTTGGTCGATTATTGTTAATCCATCTACAAAATTCCAACCTATCGATCTCATCTCCAGCATGTAGTCGCTGAACCATTTGAATGTGATATGGGTATAGATTATTTTTTTGTAAGACTCTACTTACTTTTGATTGAGTAACATTGAGTTCTCGACTTACTTGTCTAGTGCTTATTGTAGGGTTCATAGTAACGGCGTCCATAATGTCATCTTCCTGCGCTTCATCTGCATGTCGCTCTGTTGTTTCACTAGGAAAAGTGCCATTTTCTCGCAAATAATTAAAAACTGACCCAAATGTTGAATGACTGGGAGTTCGACGATTAGGAAATCTCCTGCGATATTCTCTACTAGCAGCCCTACCATTCCCATTACAGAATCCATACACAAATATTATGTCTGCATATTCTGTGGTCGAAAACTGATGTGGCATTTTGAACGAAAGTAACAAAAGCTCTACCAAAACTAACACAATGTACTTAACGTAGATATGACAGAAGAAATTTGTATTCTTGTACACATAAATAACAATTGATAATGACAATAATGACAATGGGTATAAAATATCAAGAAACGTCAAACGGTCAACGCCAACCTTCATTTTAAACTTTTTTAGATTTATTTTTATTTAGTACAGTTGATGCAATGTATTATTATTTGACATAAAATTTTAATCATTTACAATCAACAAAAACTAACACATACAAGAGGTTTGACTTTTTAATCAATTTAATTTATTATTTATCGAAAATAATGCGCCAATACGATCTATGAGTAAAAATTTAAAATTGAAAAACAATTGATTCTATCGTAGAGATAATACAAAGTGACAGTAAAGATGTTAATTTTCTACGTATTAGATTATGTTGTAGGAACTCATTTTAATTAAAATGTTTGAAATTTATAAAATTTGTTTAAATTAATACCTTATAATTTGATACTTCATTATGGTTGTTCTATTTTTGGTAAGATTTGATCGTTCACTAAAAATTTAATAAAAGTGCGACAACATTGTCGCATATGTCGTTTTCATTGGCTATTTATGTAGTTTGAAAATCACTTATTGCATATAAAAAAAAATTTATACAGGGTGTAATATTTAATACGAATCCCTAAATTAATTTTTCCAAAGCCAGTCCTGGAATTTTTTAGTTTAGCTAATACCAGTCGAATGCTTGATAGTAGTGTACCGTATCATGCAAAAATTAAAAAAAATCAAATGAGCCGTATAAACACTACAGTAAAATGAAATAAATGGTCAATTACACAAATCACCCTGTTAATTAATAAAGAAGAGGAGTTGACATTTTTTAGTGGCCACATGATATGCTCCCTGAGGGACTCTACATATGGTAGAAGTATGTAAAGTTCCTCATGACTCACCCTGTATATAGGGTGTGCCAAAAGAAGCGGGAGAGTCGATTATTTCGCGAAATGGACATCGTATCGAAAAACTGAAAAACACTTGCTCAGTATTTTTTAATAATCTATCGAACGACACTAAACATGGCCCCACAGCCACTGCTTCTAAAGCTGGATGGGGGGCAACTTTGAAATCTTAAATGGGAACCAGATTTAGATTTCTCATAAAACAAAAAGTGATGCCTTAGGAAAATTATGGAAACGGCCTAATATCTCGAGAAATACACTTTCCAATGATTAACCAAAAAACATGTTTTCAATATTTTCCAAAAATCTATCGAATAACACCATATAGGATCCCGCACAAGTATCACCTGGCAGAAGGGGGGGCAACCTTGAAATCTTAATGGAAAACCACATTTTTTATTGCAGATTCTTGTGCATTGTGCTTCTTGTGATTGGCCCTATACGTGTATAGGTATGAGGGGTCTTACTCGTCAGTCTTGTGATCTAAATTATTTTTGCCTTCTTCTTTAGATTAGTCGTATTCCGAAAATTTGTCATCGTTATGTGGTACAATACTTTTATTTGAAAGCCCTCGGCCCAACCAATATAGAAGATTCTACTCTGGGCGAGTCTGGCCCTTCATTTACAATAGTAAAATATTGGGTAGCAGAATTTAAATGAGGCTGTATGTGCTGCCAAAAGGAGAATTATAGTGATCGAGCAAATGAGGTGACGACTCCAGAAATGGTGAAGAAAATCCATGAAGTGGTAGTCAATGATCGTCGACTGGCTAGCTGGCATTTCAAAAAGTGCGGTACTAAATATGGGTTCCGCGTTTGCTCACATTCGAGCAAAAACAGAGTCGTGAAGATGTTTCAATTGAGTGTTTAGCAAATTTTCACAGCAACAAAGTAAAATTTTTGCGCTATTACGTAACCATGATTAAAACATGGGTCCAACACTTCACACCCGAGACAAAAGAACAATCAAAACAATAGACACAAAAAGGAGAACCTGTTCCAAAGAAGGCGAAGACCGTTTCATCTGCAGATAAGGTCATGTAATCGTTTTTTTTAGGATGCTCGTGGGATAATTTTCATTGTCTACATTGAAAAAGAAAACACTATCAACGACGAGTATTATGCGAATTTATTGCAACGTTTGAGCGGAGAAATCAAGCAAAAAGCTGCATTTCGCTAAGAAGAAAGTGTTTTTCACCAGTTCACAGATTAGTTGTTGCAATGGCCAAAACTCATGAATTAAAGTTTGAATTGCTACCTCGTGTACCCTATTAGCCAGATTTAGCCCCCTCAAATTATTTTCTGTTCGCAAACTTAAAAATTTAGCTCAGTGGGCAAAAAATTTCGAAATTTTTAGAGGTATAAAACTTTGAAATGAAATGAAACAATGATGATTTTTATAAATTAACATTAAATTTACTTTATTCTAAAGATCTTGGCATTATAATCTAAATATGATTTCTGGTATATGACCGTCATGGTTGGCTCTGACGTAGTCTAATCTAAAGGTCCAATTTTTGATCACTTTTTACATTATTTGTCGCCGTATATGTGTAATAACGCAGCGAATGTTGTCCTCCAAGTGGTCAATCGTTTCATGCTTATTGGCGTAGACTAGCGCCTTCACATATCCCCACATAAAATAGTCTAGCAATGTTAAATCGCACGATCTTGGATACCAATTCACGGTCCGAAACCTTAAACTATGCGGTTACCAAATGTTTTCTTTAATAAATCAATTGTGGCAAGAGCTGTGTGACATATTGCGCCGTCTTATTGAAACGACAGCTCCTGCACACCGTGATTGTTCAATTGGGGAATGAAAAAGGCAGTAATCATGGCTCTATAGTCACCATTGACTGTTCCACCATTGATAATTCCACCAGACCATAAAGCACACCAACCAGTCAGTTTTTCTGCACAAAAGACAAGTAATTATGGAATCCCATAAGATTACAAAAATGGCGTTATGAGTATATAACTTCGATAAGAAAATTCCGTTCTGAAAATCGTCCGATAATTTACCTCGACGAGACAGTGTTTGAGACACATTCAACACGACCTAAAGGATTTGCCGATTCCTCCGGTAAATGTAACAACGATTACATGGTAATAACGATTTTACATGCTGTATCAGAAAATGATTGGGTTCCAAATGCCCTGTGGCTTTCTGCAAAGAATATTGAAGACTCCTACGTCGACTACCATGAAAATACAACGGCAGAACTTTTTGAAGAATGGTTCAAAAATAATCTTATGCCCAACATTCCTCAGAATAGCGTGATCGTAATGGACAATGCAAGCTATCATAGTCGCCAACTAAGTAAGGCTCCAAACTCGAATAATACTAAATTGGAAATTTAAAATTACATGGAGATGAATGATATGTATTTTGAAGAACGTTACATCAAACAAGAACTTTTAGAAGTTTTAAAGGCATTTTCTATAAAAAAAAAGTATATGTTTGCGATACATTGGCAGAGGAAATGGGACATACATTGACATGAGGTCACAAAATATTTCTCCAACGTTAAGTAGTACTGTTGTAGAGTTAATAAGAAAATGTGTCAATGATATTCTTCCAAGTAGTTGGAGAAATTCAGTCCGACACGTAATAAGTAAAGAAAATTTATATGTTCATGTAGATCATAATATAATTGAACAGATCATAATTAATTTAGATGAGGATAGCGATAGCGAAACAGAACTATGTGTGGAGTGATACTGTCATCAAGTCTACAAATGTTACGATTAAAAAAAACGGTTCTTTTCAGAACCACAAATTATTATTAATGATTGTTTTTCTATAATCTTAGCAATTAAAATAGATTTAATTTATTTTAAAACTCATTTGAAAACATTAATTTCGGGTATATAAGGCAAAACAATATATTTTACATTCGTTTTTTTGTTTTTGTTGTCATAATTTTGTGGATCCTTTGCTCCTTATAGGAGTACTGTCTATAGTTTATTTTTATGAACGAGAGAGTAATTAGCATAATTTTAACTGGTAGCTCCGACCACTCCATGGTGAATCCAATAGATGAATAAAAATACTAATATAAAACTTACAGCTACTTGTTACAAATCCAAATCACATTCAGAAGATGAACTTTCAGAACCAAGATTTATAATAACTGGCTCGATCATTTTATCAGTAATATTGTCCAGCTTCCACATTTTTTCCTCTTCTTTAATAGTGTGATTTACTGCCTTTTCCCAGTTTTCAGGTTTTACATTATTTACGGCCTCCAAAAACAACTGTTTAACATCATGAATTTTAAAAGTGGTATTTTTTCTTGAAACTTCACTCTTTATCTGTGCCCATACCAGTTCAATCGGGTTTAATTTACAATGATATGGTGGGGATCTAAGTACTGTCATTCCACGATTTTTGGCAATTTCATCAATTTCGTATTTTTTAAATTTTTCTTTATGAAGGGCACACAACGAATAAAGTTCCTTTCTTATAGATCCGGGATGGTACGTAATATTTTTTGAACTCAGCCAATTCTGCAAGTCTTTTTTTAACCACTTGGTTGTGGGCAGTCCTTCTATAAGTCTGGAGTGATAACTTGCATTATCCATTACTATTACACAGTTCTTAGGAAGAAGATCTATCATTTGTTCGAACCATTCTTGAAAGACATCAGCGTTCATGTCTTCATGGTAGTCACCGGTACGAGTTGATTCAAAAGTTAATAAACCACCTTCAACAAAACCGTCTGAACTGCCAATGTGTACTATTATCAGCCTGCGTCCCTTTCCTGATGGTGGGTTTAAACCAGTAGATAAGTTATTTACAAAAGCGTGCCTTTGACTTATAACAGTTTCATCCTGCCAAAATTTGTTTGGTGTATGACCCTCGTTGATCCATGTTTCATCAAGATAAAATATTTTTCTTTTTTGGTGTCTCATTTCCTTTATGGTTCTTAGAAAATGTCTTCTCCATATGACAATATCGCTTCTTTCTAATAAAATAGACTTTCTGGGATTCTTTTTCCAGCGGAAGCCTATTTCTTTTAAAAGTTTCCATAACGTACTTCGACTCATTTCTGGGTAATCCTTATCATCTCGAACTGAGACGAGAACTTTATCCAATGTTGGAAATTCTTGTCTAAAGAAGAATTCATGCACTTTCCGTTGAAGTCCTTCTTTAAAATGATATCTTATTTGAAATTTTGGTTTCCCGGGAGCATTACGTGGCATTTGAAAACTACCACATTTCTCTTCTTTAATAACTCTGTAAATCGTAGATTTCCCAACACCAAGTGTACTGCTAACTAACTCAACGGTCTCATCAACACTTTCACATAAACGTTTGTCTGTAAATGATTTAAAACAATTAAATATTAATGTTTTTTCATTAACTGTTAGAGGACCAATTTTTCGGCGTTTACACGGCACTTCCAAATTTTCCATAACACTAGTATACACAATAAACTGCACCTTGCAACTGAAGTACCTACTTTTAGTGAACTGTTAAGAATTTTGAATACGCCACTTGGACCTTCCTACAAAATGGAAAAACCCACTATCACATTTTCTGTGGAATAAGTTTAGAAGGTAATTATCTAGTCAATTACTGTCGTAGATTCCTGGAATTAAAGAATTAAATGTTTGATTGTTGAAACCCTTACTTCGTGGAATGCACTCATTTCAGATAAAATAAAACGTTTTATTTTATCTAAAGAATTAAACTTTATTTTGCAAATAGGTAGGTACTTATTAAACTTTTATTGGTTATATATAACCAATAAAATAAACATCTTACATTTCTTGCAAATTCATTAGTACCTGTTAACCTCCATCACTCCGACACTGGCAACCTTATTTAGGGATTAGTAACCCTCACAACTATTGTATTCTATTCTGCTCCAACCTTTATACCTGGTGGTCATACTCAATTTAAAATTGTTTTCCTATATACTTCTGTAAACTTGTTGACGAATATCTGTTTTTTATTGAGTCACCCGTATCAACAGTTTAGGGATTTGCATACATAATTTATTATTTTATTACTCTCTCATACATAAAAATACACTATAGTCAGTGTTAATTGTCAAAAGACCAATTCTGTCTACCCCGTTTGCTTATCGCTCCGGACCGGTTTTAACAATGGGTCAGATAAATTTAATATTTACGACCGCACTAATTGAAGTCAACCATTACTGCTAAACAAACTTTACCAATTTACATTTCTATACCTCTAAAAAAACACCCTTTATATAATTTGTACATTGCATTCTTGATAAAATTAATGTAAAATAAGAATTAGTTATACAGATAACTACAAATAGTTTATGTTATTCATATTATGTTTGTGTATTTGCCTTCTACAAATTAGGTACTATTCCAATATGTTTACATTTATTGATTACATGTTTGGATCTTCAAAAACATAAATAAGTAGGGAATCACGTTCTATTTCATTTTTAAAACGACCAACTCTATAAGCAAAGATCACAATATTTGGCAGTTTTTCATTACATTGATTCAATAAATTATCGATTTAAAAAGATACTTCAATTGTATGTAGTTTTACATTTTAGTATCTTGACTATTACCTTCCTGCTTTAAATATTACGGATAATCAGGACAATCTGTGCTCAGAACCCACTTTAAAGTGCAAAACACCGAAGGTAGCCATATAAAGGTAGTCGCACTGAAATTTAATAGCGGATTTATTGATTTCGCGTAGGGTCAACGTCTGAACACTTTCTTTTCAAAGTATGACTGATGACTAATAGGTGCAAAGACAATGAACTGGTTACATTAATCTAAAAACAACACACTACATTTGAAGGTTTAAGTTCATAGTTACACTAAAATTTTGAACGTTTCCTTTTGGTGCCAGGTACTGTCAATGCTTATGTGAGTAGTATTTCTAATTTAGGTGTCTTAATCGAATTGGGTCGTAATTTTATTAAGTTTTATTTATTTGGTACATTTTCCCAAGCCGATAAAGGCTATTTTTTGCATTTTTTTGGATGTAGCCAAAGAACGGCTTCAAGACAAATGAATTTTGTTTCGAAAATTAAAAAAAATACAAAAAATCTTTAAAAAATGGTAAAACTTTATGAAAAAATCGGAAATTACAACAAAAATTATTACAAAATAATATGAAATCTGTTTAAATAAATACAAATATCAATATTTATTCTGTTAAACCATGAAAAAAAAATATATAAATATTACTTCATCTTCTTCTTCCTTCTTACATGTAGGCTCTTCTTCAATATTGGCCTCCTAAATTGTTTAAATTATCGCACCATCTTTTTCTTGGTCTGCCAATACATCTTCGTCCATTTGGTGACTTATCCCGTGCTATTCGTACTATCCTATCCTCTGCCATTCTACTAATGTGTTCGTTCCACTCCTGTTTCCGTTTTGTCACTCATCCATTTATGTCTTCTCTATCGCATGCTCTTCTTATGTTTTCGCTTCTCTCCTTATCCAACCGACTTTTCCCTAATATACGTCGGAGTATTTTCATCTCTGTTGTTTCTAGTAGTCGTCTCGTTTTAGATGATTCTTGTTTTTGTGTTTTGTCTTCCAGATTGTGTCATTAAGAGATCTCGCTGCTTTACTTGCTTTTAAGCTTTGTATTACTTCTTCTTATATATATGTTGTCATATATTTGGTTTTGTCTGCTGATATTATCATATTGTATTTCTTGGCTATTGTAATAAAGATGTGTGTTAATTTTTGGAGCTCATCTTCTGTCTCGACGATTAATGCGGTGTCGTCTGCATAACATAATATTTGGATTTTTTTGTTCTTCATTCTGTAACCATAACCTTTACGTACTGCTTGTATTATTTCGTCCATTATTATATTAAAGAGAAGTGGGCTTAACGAGTCGCCCTGTCTGACTCCGTCTGTTTGACTGATATAGACTGTGTTACCTAAAAATGATACCTAAAAGTGATACCTAAAAAACAGGGGGCTAAAAAGTGCGAAGAATATCGAACAATCAGCCTAATGAGCCACATGTTGAAACTGTTTCTTAGAGTCATCCATGGAAGAATTTATAAGAAGTGCGAGGAACAAATAGAGGACAGACAGTTCGGCTTCATTAACGCAGTGGGTACCAGTGAGGCACTTTTCGGAGTACAGGTACTGATTCAAAGATGCAGGGACGTTAACTGCGACGTATACGCGTGCTTGATCGACTATGAAAATTCATTTGACAGAGTTCAACATCAAAAGATGATAAACATTTTAAAAGAAGCAGACCTGGATGACAAAGACCTCAGAATAATTTCAGAACTATACTGGAATCAGACCGCATACATGAAAATTAACGGAGAAGAAACAGATCACATAAAAATACTACGTGGAGTTAGACAGGGATGTATCCTATCGCCGTTGATATTTAATATGTACTCAGAGAAAATTTTTAACGAGGCTCTTTACGGAATAGACGAAGGCATCCTTCTAAATGGTGAAAGAGTAAACAATGTTAGATATGCCGACGACACCATGGTGATAGCAGATAGTTTAGAGGGACTTCAGAGGCTAATGGGCAGAATAAACGAGTACAGTCAACAGTACGGACTAAACATTAATACCCACAAAACGAAACAAATGATTATCAGCAAGGAGAATATAAATGGGGCTCATCTATACATTAACGGGACGCAGATAGAGGGAGTAAAACAGTATTGCTACCTGGGAACTATTATAAACGAACAGTGGAGCAATGTACAGGAAATAAAGTGCCGCATAGGAAAGGCAAGAGCGGTCTTTAACAAAATGAGCGCCATCTTCAAAAGTCACAACATATCCCTAGATACAAAAATGAGACATTTGAGATGCTATGTTTTCTCTGTGTTGTTGTACGGGGCGGAGGCATGGACGCTTACAGACACCACTATTAAAAAACTTGAAGCATTTGAGATGTGGATTTATAGAAGAATGCTGAGAATATTATGGACAGCAAGGATCACGAACAAGGAAGTTCTAGAAAAAATGAAGAAGGAACCAGAGATTGTGTTTACGATCAAACGCATAAAATTGCAATATCTGGGACACGTTATGAGAAATCAGCACCGTTACTCCCTGCTGCAGTCTATATTGCAAGGTAAAGTCAAAGGTAAGCGAGGACCCGGTAGAAGGAGAATATCATGGCTGCGGAATTTAAGAACATGGTTTAAGAAAACCTCAACGGAGCTGTTTCGAGCCGCAGCGAGCAAGGTCATGATTGCCAATATGATTTCCAACATCCGAAATGGATAGGAACCAGAAGAAGAAGAAGACTGTGTTAGTTTTCCATTTATCTTTGCCTGTATTCGATTATGGAAGTAGATGTTTTTGATGGTTTGTATAATATTGATTGGTATGTTTCTTTTATACAGTAGGTGTAAGACGTCTTCGACTTGGATGCGATCGAAAGCCTTTGCCAGGTCTATAAAACATAGATATGCTGGTTTATTGTAGTCTATGGCCTTTTCTGGGATTTGTCTTAATACAAATACGGCATCTATGCAGGATCTTTTTTGTAATAAGCTTAAGTGCGGTGTTAAGTAGATTTATACCTCTATAATTGTTGGGGTCTTCTTTATCTCCTTTCTTGAACATTTTTGAGTAAATTTATGGCTATCTCTACTTCCTGAAAACTGATTTCTATTTCGTGTCTTAATTCAGGTACATTATTGTGTTGATTATTATTTTCCTTTCCTTTAAACAGTTCTGTCAAGTATCTTTCCCATTCGTTTGCTTGTATCTTATTGTATTCCTTCAATTCTGCTATGTCTTTCCGTTGCTTTCTTATGAATCTCCATATTTGTTTTTGTGTAATGTAGAAGTCGCTTTCCATCCTTTTTGTAAACTGTTCTTCGTGTTCATTTTTTGTTTTTCTTACCAACTGCTTTGTTTCATTTCGTATTCTTCTATTGGTGTCTCGGGATTCTGGAGTATTTGGTGTTTTGTACTTCGTGTAGACCTCTCCTTTCTCTTTACATTTCTCTTTTATTTCTTTTCTGAACCATGGTGTATTGTTGTTGTTTCTTTTGTTGAGTATGACTTTGCGTTTCCCTAGAGCTTCTGTTCCTGCTTATGAGTAACTATAAAATCAATCTTAGATTTACGCCCTCTTGAGTTTTCAAATGTATATTTATACTGGAGCTTATGGTCGAAAAATGTTTTATTGATTCTCAGTTCTTTAAAAGCACAGAGATTAAGCCATGAGTTCTTCATTTGCGTTGACATAGTTTTAAATATTTGTTTTACTCCTGGAACTATTTTCTTCCTGATTCGTGCATTAAAGGCACCGATAAGAATAAAAAAATATTACAAAAAGGCATAATTTATTCAAATTGTAAAACTCCCGCGTATCTGTGTAATAATTGGAATTTTATATACATTCACAATGTTCAATTGCTTTTTACGGAGTGAAAATGTAATATATATATATATATATATATATATATATATATATATATATATATATATATATATATATATATATATATATATATATATATATATATATATATATATATATATATATATATATATATATATATATATATATATTCATTTCAACGAGAACTTTAGCAATTTTCATACATCATATTTGATGTAAAATCTTTTCCAAAAGGAACCACATGGTTCCCCAACAATGGTCATCGGTACTTTTTATATCCAACCTTCTTTTTAATTAGATTTATAAAAAAATTGACTTTTCTATTCTGTCCTGTAAACATATAATTGTTATCTAGTCGAATTTTTGGCAAAAAAGACTGTTTCCCAAGCCATATTATTTTTTGTTTTACCCTTCGCAGTAGTAGATCCCTATCTGTCAAAAATAGGCACTTTTTTTTAATTATCTTTGTGTCTCTAACAATAAAGTTAACTTTCCATGCTTTTTTCAATAAAAATAATTTTTTTTTGTTCAAATTGTTTCAGTAAGCTCAATTAAAACAAGTTACTTTTTCTCCTGGCTTCATGTTTCGATAATTTTACATCAACGATAGAATAGAATTATTGTATTATATTACTGTTCTTGTTAACATATTGTGACATTTTTGTGACTTTTTAATGTTTGTATAAATTTTAAAAAACTAATGTGTTTTTTCTAACTGTAACTTATATTGTTTGTATTAAATGTATTTTGGAACACCTCAACATATGCATTTGACATTGTTTGACATCTATATATGACTTTGCAATCATTAGAACTGAAGAAGTGCAGAAATACTGCACGAAACGTTTTCTATTAAAAGATTGAAATAGTTTTTTCATTTTTTATTTCTCCTTGACCGATATCCTCATTTCAGTGAGATTTTTATCTCACTCACATTGTGTGTATATGTATTTGAAGTAATAATATATAATAATTTAGAATAATTCTCAAGTTACATTCTTTAACATAGACATATAATACAAATATACTTACTGTTGCAATATAGTCGCGTTCCCCAAAGCGACAGAGAAAACTGACGTAAAGCAGTTCATGCATCTTTTTCCAATGGACAGAGTTTATCGACTACGTGATCTAAATAACCAATGGGAAAATATGGTCGATAAACCACATTATTGACAATAAAATGATATTTAATTTTTTTCACAGAATGGAGAAACAGCCTTACACGCAGCGGCCTTTTCCGGAAGTCTTCCAGTCTGCAAACAATTGATGGCTGCTGGAGCAAATCCGTGCATGAAAAATCAAGAACATCACACACCTGCAGATATTGCCAAGAAGCACAGGCATACTTCCGTTTACGAATATCTAAAAGCATGTGAAACCCGTGGCCAAACAAAATAAAAAGATCGTTAATTTGTATATGGTTGTAAGTTATTACTATATTAAAAAAAATGGGTGTTACAATTGGGAAATGTGAGGTTAGATTTCCAAATTTATTGAATTTGAAATTTCCTTCTTAAATCCACAATTATATTGAGAAATACAAAAATAAAACTCTACAAAACAAGTCCAAATATTTTTAGCTAAAAAATTTATTACAACTTATTCAAATGCTGTGTGTAAATTTGAAATAAAATAGATTTTTGGTTTTTAAAATACAATTATTTGAAAGAGTTGTTGTTTTTTCTTTAAGACTTATGTAACTCCATAAGTTCTAATTTTAGCTTGTATGAAAAGCAAATGAAGGAGAACTGTCTTGTTATAAAATGTTCCTGTCTGAAATGTTAAATTTGATTCATATACTGAGATAACATATTCAGTCACACGTTATAAGAAAAAAATAACACGGGATATCCAGGTTTGAAAACAATTTCGGCATATTTATCATATGTTTACCATCTGTTTGCCTTTTGTAACACCTAAAAGTCATTTAAAATTAATATAGCTAAAAGCAACGTATTCAAGACTTAGTTACTGTGCCTTTACAACTATTAGACTAGTAGACTACTGTAAGTATTATTGCATTGGTGCCAGTTTAAAAATATTTATTTCGTAAATTTTTTCAAATCTACGTGGTCCATAAAAATATTATATTTACTTCCAGAAATTATAATATAGGCATGCGCGCACTTGACCTAACCGTAACGAAACGCACCGCTACAGCTCGGAATTGGGAAAAGTGTCGTAATGAGAATTTATCGGCAAAATTGCGTCATCTTAGTTAATGGATTTACATATTTCATGGAAGGCAAATTACACGCAAAAATTTTTTTCTTCTTTTTGATTTCATTTATAATAACCTTATTTTTGGTACTCTAAACGCGGAAATTTCACTGGGAATGAATAGAGCATCCTCCTCTATCCTTTATCCTTCGTAAGGATGTGGTGACGTTATGGTATTTGACGAATGGTTGCTATCCATTCTTCTCTCATTTATAAAAAATCATTTTTATAAATGAGTGCATTTTGTAAAAAGCGAAATACGAAAAAGTGATTTTGCTTCTTTATTTCTTGATTTAATCGATCATCAAATCAAATTATCTGTTGTAAGAACTCTTATCTGTTGTAAAACTGATCTCACAAAACAAAATACAACCTTTGGAAACTCTTTTTCCCAAGAAGAACGCTAGATAGTAACTCTTAGGCACAGAATAATAAAACAATCAGAATACCCAGTATGCTGGTCAAGATAAGTACGCGCATCTCGTTCGCGCAGACGGAATCAGTCATGTTTTAAACGGAACCAGTGCTGTTCAATGACATTATATCTGGTGTGCATAGAAAAATTAACCCGGTTTAATTGATTTACGGCAACCATAGACACAATATGCAATATTTTATGTCGTACTTTTAGTTGAAGAACAGATTCAATTATTTCAAATTTACTAAATTATTAATCTCTAAAAATTTAAATAATGGTTCTGTCGTAGCTTGTCACAAATCCAAGTCTGTGTTTCCGTTTAAAATATGGCGCTCGCGTGCTGATACACTTCAAAGGTAGCATTTGAGAGTGGACATTCTGATTGTTATTTATTCTGTGCCTTAGGTAAGTATTTTACATTTTTCGATTCGTTCCGTGGTGGTGGTAGTCACCATACAACGCAACCAGGCCCGACCAGAGGGGGGGGGCAGGGGGGGGGGAAATCCCCGGGGCCCGGGCCCGGCCGTTAGCTAAACCGGAACTCTCCACTTCCCATGCGAGAAAGAGGAAGACTTTTCACGATGAAACAGCTACAGAAGATGTAATGTTAAATTTATCCCCGGAAGAACGCTTCAAAACAGAAGTTTTTTACACAATAATTGATGTTTTGGTAGCCAACCTGAAAACGAGGTTCACAGCACTGAGAGAAATCGAAATGAAATTTTCATTTTTATGGAAGTATGACGAAATGGACGAGAATACGATCTCAGAAAGTTGTGTAAGATTCGCCGAAGAGTACAATTCAGATGTAACTAACTAACTTCAGGGATCTAGTTGATGAAATGGTTTACTTAAAAACTGTTAGTAAATCAAACATATCAGATACGTCGCTGAAACCAGCAAAACACGAGAACAAGCTCGTGTCCCTTAATGTGACAAATCTTTTCCCCAATGTGTGAATTGCTCTTCGCATATTCTGTTGCCTACCAGTATCCGTTGCTCAGGCCGAGAGATCATTTAGTGTTTTGAGCCGAATTAAGAATTGTTTAAGATCTACTATGGGTCAACAACGATCATCTGATTTGGGACTGTTTGTCACCTCGGGGGAACAATTAAGGGTCTAACCACCTTCTGTTATCCCCGGATTCTCTGTAGAGGGCTTCGGAGTAAACGTCGAGAGCTCCTCTACTTAAGTCCATTTTCGGGTTATGGACTTGGAAAATATTTATCTTCGGTGTCTTGCCTTGAAAAAGGCAAGATATTTCTTACATGACAATTTCTTCGTCGAAATAAAAACACTAAGTTAAGTTGAAACAATTCTCAGCCACAGAGTATGGAAAATAAAAGCAGGAAGCAGAGCCCCGAGAGCACTAAGCTCTCGGAGAGCCCGTGAGGGACTGACCTGGCTGACCTGAAAATCGCCAATATTTATATGCGCTGTTCGAGCGATAAATAGGGATTTCCAGGTCAAGAGCCAATGGAAAAATTCGAGGCGGGGCGATGCGCATCGAAATGCGCACTAGTCCACAGACTATGGCATTCGATGACATGTTAAGCATAGAGTCGAAACTTGCAAAAACTCTTGATTTCGACCACGTGATCCAAAACTTTGCGGATATGAAAGCAAGAAAAGTTATGTTGTAACTAACAGTTCTATTGTAAATAATTAAAAACAAAGTTTAATTGTTAAAACTGTTTTAATTTTCTTCCTTCCTGTGTCAATAGCATGAGTGTTCACTATTACATATCCCAGTTTATGAGTTATCAGATTTTTGGGAATTTTCGTTCAACTGGGTTGGGGGGGGGGGCGGCCGGGTCTTATCCCCGGGGCCCGGCCTGGCTCTGGGCGGCCCTGAACGCAACGCGACACAATTGCACGCATTTTCATTTGAATACACATAAATACACAAGACAAAAACATTCAATTGCAGATCGCCGCGGTAGTTAAGTGCGCGCGTACTTCAATGCCTATAGAAAACGCAATTAATTGGCAATGCTGGTCAAAGGTCAATTGTTAAAAAAGCAATTTCTAGAAAAAAAATTGATCGGGAATTTTTACAAAGGCTCTTACAAACGTTTAGAATATGAATATATTAATTGCTATGACAGTATGCATTTATAATAATTATTATCTATATAAGTATATTAAACTGACACCCTAACGAATGTGAATCTCTAATGTACAACACTATTGTATAAACAATCACGTCTTCGTATTCATAGCTCAATATTTAACGTGTCAATTTTCAGTATTAGTGCATTTCATTATTTGTTATAATAGCTTTTGATACAATACTTATATTAAGAAATGTTATGGTAAATCGTTGTTGTGAGTTGTTTATAAACATGCTTTCCTGCCAACAATAATATACAATAATGTATATATTGGGATTAAAAATGTTTATAAAAATTAATAAAAAATCTACATTTCTAAGAAATAACTTTAATTTATTATTCGGGGAGCGCCGGGAGTGTTTGGACAATTTTTTAATAAACAATTATGGGTGGACATGGATAACAAATATCTAAAATTTTGAAATACTGATTAATGTAGGTATGTCTCCTCACTATATATTTGCATAGTTTGTGTACAAATATAACAATGTGAATGAAATATTCACATATACATACTTGAGGTAATGTGTCCAAACCCTCCCGTCTGACCGGGAGGATGAATGACGTGAAGTGATTTTTGTATGAAAAATTCTATAGAAATATCATGTTGTCATATTATAAGTAACATGAAGCAATACTCTTTAGTTTTCTACCTACAGGATAATCGTCAATATGAACTATTTTGTGTCTCTAGGTTTTTACTGCGTAGTTTATATTGGTGTTCGCACGACTTATGGCGGGAATACATATGCAATTAGGTACACCTCGTGTGAGCTACTCCTAATTGGAACGTATATACGT
The DNA here is from genome assembly GCF_040954645.1 of Diabrotica undecimpunctata. Classification (NCBI taxonomy): domain Eukaryota; kingdom Metazoa; phylum Arthropoda; class Insecta; order Coleoptera; family Chrysomelidae; genus Diabrotica; species Diabrotica undecimpunctata. Next base: position 9,017,855 of record NC_092809.1, on the reverse strand, counting down.
TAAAAGTCTAGAACCAATGAACAAATAAATATAAAATTTGTTTCCTAAAATTGAAATCAATAAACGCCATCCGTTTTCAAGATAAAAGGCGTTGAAGAAAAAAAAAATGTTACACATGTTTTACGATTTTGCCGAAACTACTGGCAACATTGTAATGAAAATGTATACGAATATGTTTTGGAAGCTGAAGAGCATAATACAAATTTACACTAATCTATCCATTTTTCTAAAGAACCCATTAATCTTCTAAACGGTTGGGGATCAGCTATGATGTCATTAAAGTGACGTTGAATTCTGTCTTTCAATTCTTGAGGTAAATTTACTTCTGTAGCACTTTTTTCTTAACATACGACCAAACTGTGTAGTCCAAAGGATTAAAATCGCATGTACGAGGAGGCCAATGAATCGGAGCTTATATACTTCTACCAATCCATCGATTCGGAAAATGGTTATTCAACCAATTACGACACCTTCTATCAAAGTGTGGTGGAGCTCCATCGTGCATAAAAAAAAACGGGTGTGGGAGTCCAGTGGGACTGCCGGTAGAAGTTATACTTCTATACACGCGTTCGCCCTTACAAATTTATATATGAGTCAATCTGCACAATCATTACATATGTAATTCTATAGGTAAGAGAGAGCAGAAAGAGAAACAGAATTAGGTATATAGGTATATGGTGCATCGCTTGCTGTATATATAGACAACATTTGATCTGTAATAAGAGTATAGTAACTGAAGGTTTGAATCAATATTTTGATGAAAAGTAATGGAAATAAAATACCATTATTACTAATGTGTAGCTACATTGTGCAGCTATGGAGTCTTGGAAAAAGAAGTGAGAAATCAAGTACAAAGAGCAAATAGACTGACAGGATGAATTAATAACACTATATGGCGAAACAGACACATTAACACTGAGATGATGTCAAGAATTTATAAAGTCAGTGTAAAACCAATAATGGCATATGCCTTAGAAACAAGACCCGACACAGCCACAACACAAAGGCTACTGGAAACGGCAGAGATGAGAGTGGGAGTACTGAGAAGAGTTACAGGAAATGCGCTGAGAGATCAAAAGAGAAGCGAAGACATTAGAAGTAAATTTACCGTACAGTGTATAAGCGAATAGACAATAAATAGAAAAAATTAAAATGGAATAACCCCATAAGCAGAATGGAGGAGACCTGTATCGTCAAAATAGCAAGAGGTAAGTCACCACAAGTATCGGACAACCGGGCAAAAGACGGATTTTCCATAGATGTATTAATTCGCCAATGAACAAGCAGAATTGCTTATAAAGAATAAGAAGAAGAAATTCAATAGGGTTCGACCTTGGACCAAGCTATCTATCAAGTATCAAGTTTTTAGGATTTTTCCTTTATAGTTATAGCACATAAAGGGAGAAAAACAGACAGACAATTTTGCAAATATTTGGGGGTCACTTTCAACAAGAAGGGAAATAGCGCAGATGAAATCAGCGAAAGAATAAACAAGAGCAGAGCAGCGACCCGTGCCTTAAACTCTCTTCTCTGGCAAAAAACAATTCGACGAGAAACCCAAAATCACATTTACGGTAGTATAGTCCAAAGTATTACGCTTTACGGTTCGGAAGTATGGGACGTCACCAAAGCTAATAGAAACAAACTTATGACGACAGAAATGGATTATCTGAGACGAAGCTGCGGTAGATCGAAACTGGAGAGAGTTAAAAACGAAAAAATAAAAAACGAAATGAAAATGGAGCGAAATATCAATGATGACATAGAAAGAAAACAATTAATCTGGTTCGGACATGTTAAAAGAATGCCAGAGTACAGGTGGCCTAGAAGAGTACTGGAATGGATCCCTCCTGAAAGAAGGAAGAGAGGACGACCACGGAGAAGTTGGCGCAACGATATTTATGAAGCAATGGCGGCAAGAGACTTAGAAGAGGCAACTGCGTATGACAGAAAAAGATGGAAATTGGGGGCGGAGAAGCGGCGACAGCCGTAATAAATCCATTATTATATATATTATATATACCTTCTTGGTGTAAAATTGAATGATGTTTAAGTTCACTTGGAATGTTGATTAATAATTTTACCCTTACAAAAGTTAAGTTGAATAATACTTGGTACGAACCTTGTAACTAGCGCCTTCTATGAGTCAGATACAAAAACAAATTTATAGGATGTATCAACTTTCAAAACATATTCTTATAAAATTCCATTACAATTTGCCAGTAGTTTCGGCAAAATCGTAAAAAATGTGTAACAATTTTTTTAACATCCTTTATCTTGAAAACAGATGGCTTTACAAAAATTAATCAAAACCCCAATTATTTTTCAGATTTTTAAAATTTTTGTACCCATCCTGGAGACAATGTTACCTCTTTGTTTTTGAAACACCTTGTACACGTTCTAATAGCCAAAAATATAATATATTATACCAACTGTTAATAAAAAGCTAATGTCTTCCCCAAACAATTTCCAAATAAAATGTATTTTAAAAAATGTATAATATACACTTAAACACAGTTAACTAGCTTCATTTGGAAACTTTATATCTGTGTCAACTTGTTCGTTAAAATTTTGTAACACAATTATTGATTATTTAATATATGCAGTTTTGCGATAAATTTAATTTGTAAATTGTGGTGTAAATATTTGTTGTCTATGATGTTATTTATTTGCGTGTGTTATTGCTATTTTATTATATTACTAATTATTAAAAATATTGTTGATTTTGCATTTTTGTCTTATTTTGTATGCATGTCCTTCAATTGTGTTACTATACGAGTACATATATAAGAATATCATCAAGATATATTAATACAGTGGCGCACCCAGGGGGGGTTTGAGGGTTAAACCCCCTCCCCTCCGGACCCTATTCCGACACTGTTACTTACACATTTTAAGGACTCAAAATGGAGGTAACATCATAAAAAAAATTTTGGTGACCAACCAGAACCCTCCCCAGAGGCAAATTCTAGGTGCGGTACTGTATTAATACACCTGGTAGCAGCAAAAATGTCAGACAATATTTTATAAAAAAAGTCTGGAGCACAACTGTTTTCATATGGAAGACGAAAAAATTTGTACCTACCAAAGAGAATTCCAACTGCACATAGTTTAATCATCCAAAATCCAGGGTGGAAAAATATTTTGTGCCTGCTAATTTTGATCGAACATAATCAATATAAGGTAATAGGTATCAAAGAACAAATAAACTGGACTTGGAAAAACTGAAGATTCAGGAATGTAAAGAGAAGTTCGAAGAAGAAGTCGGAAATGAGTTAAGGACGCTAGAACTCACTCTATATTGGGCAAATGGAATAATATCAAAACAGCAGTGCTGATAGCGGCACAGCTGGGACACAGCTGAGAAACAAGAAAAAGCCGAGAAGAGGAGCATGGTTCGATGACGAGTGCAGACAAGCAATAGAGGAAAGAAGAGAAGCACTCAAAATGTACATAACAAGAAGAATACGGGAAAGACAAACATCATTTGAAGTTGCAAAACAGAAAGCAGACAATATATGTAGAAATAAAAAAAGAGCCTATGAAAATGGACAAATAGAAAAAATGGAAGAAAATTTCAAAAACAACGGAATTAGACGGACTTACGAATACCTAAAAAAGATAAAAAGTGGATATAAACCTCAAACAAGTCTATGTAAAGATGAAAATCGGCAAATAATCAGTGACTTTTACATTTAAAAGTTATTTACATGCATTAACATAATTTTTGAATATGTGTTTTTCAATTTTAAAGCTCTTAAAATTATTGGGTAGGCCCGCCTATCCTGCCTACCCCCAAAAGCCGCCACTGATATTATGGCAAGAGAGCATGAGGAAAAGAAAATACACTACAATTATTATCTTATACTAACTTAATTTAAATCGTCATTGGGTAGAGGACACAATTTGGTGATAGACCGCTTGAAGACTCCATCTTTAGTTTTGACCGAGGCAATTCTTACTCTGCCATCTTTTCCGGGAAAGACGTCAATAACCCTTGCTAGTACCCAATAAAGAGGAGGAGTGTTGCCTTCAATCAACAAGACGAGACGTTGGATTCTAGATCGCAACATTTAGGACGATTTTGAAGTCTGTTCAAATAGTCGATAGACCATTTGTTCCAAAACAATTGTTTGAGTTTTGACAAATGTTGCCATAAATTTAATCTGTTTTCGGGAATGTGGATCACATCTTTTTCAAGGAATGGAGGAGTTCCTTTTCCTTTAAAAACCTATAGAGTTCAAACAGCTGGTTACGAGCACCAAGAAAGTTCGTGGCGTTGTCACTAAATATTGTCTGAGGGCGGCCTCTACGGCTAATAAAGCGTTTTAGAGCGAGAAGAAACGTCTCTGTAGACTTCAATATGAACACCTCGAGTCGACAAGCAAACGAAAAAAGCAATATACGATTTTATTAAAAGAGTCTTGCGAAGGTTGGAAGCCTTTATCTGAAAGGGACCGCCAAAATCTAATGCGACATGAGTGATCACTTAAGAGGAGTTTAAACGTTATTTTGGTAAATCTGCCATAATCTGGGTAGCGGATTTGGCACGAGACTTGAAACAAATTATACATTGGTGAATGACATTTTTGACTTGTCGTAGTCCATTTAAAGGCCAATATTTGAGAAGAAGTTGGGACAAAGTATTTTAAGGACCTGAGTGACAGAGTATGACATGTTCCCTGTGGGGAATGAGATAAACTACACGATTTTTTGAGTGGAGGACAAGAGGGTATCTTTGATCAAAGGTAACGTTTCAGTTTCCCAGGCGGCCTCCCACCCGGAGCATTTCATTCTCACCCAAAAAGGGATCTAGAGGTAAAAGACACTTATTAGATAGAGTTATACCTTTCTTAAGCTCAGAAATCTCATTCGAAAAGTTGGAATACTGCAGCATCTTAATAATCTTAAGTTCAGCATTTTGAAGTTCGCTGACTTCAAGGGTATTAGTTAACTTGCGAGAAAGCGGTTTAGCATTATTAACAAATCTAAACATATAGGTTAAAGTTCTTACAAACTTTGAAAAATTGGAGAACCTATCAGAAAGTGAGGTGGAAAAATTTATTTGATCATTTCTAGCGTGGAGAATGACTTTCCTTTCTTCAGGCAACTTGAAGGTATAACCCTTTGGGTTGTATTTCAATAAATCCAACCGAAGTTGATTTAAAAATGGAGGACCATGAAACCATAAGGAAGAATTTATTATTTCAGAGGGTAGCATTCCTCGGGACAGTATAACGGCAGGATTCTCGATTCTCGTTTGGATCGTACGTGCCTCCAGTGTGCATTAGGGGAATTATCTCAAATTTGTGCAACCCTATTTGCTACAAATTGGGTCCAACGAGAAGGATGTGAACGAAGCTAAGCTAGAACAATTTCTGAATGCGACCACATATTTATAAAGTCTAATTAAGATAATTTTTCTTTAACGATGTTTTGCTAGATAAATAGATGAGCTCCAATCTTGGAAGGCTCAAGGGTTTTAGCGGAGCAACGCGACTCTTAGATGTTAGAAGGGAACAAGACACCTGTTCTGATTTATAGGTCACACGTAAGTAGATACAAACTCTGTAAGCCTTTAAACTTGCATCCTAGAATGAGTGAATTTCAACACCAATAATTTCTTGACTTAAAAAGAGACATCTAGCTATACTTAAGTCCTTAAAATGAGAGACTGCTAACAAAACTTAGCCATTAATGTAACGTATCCACGATTGAAAGTCCAAAAATGTGAATTTTTCGCCCTTCTACCCTAATGTGTTGGGTGTAAAGTCTCTTTTTAATTTTCATATACAAACTTCCTCCAATTCTTCTTGTTGCTTGCCAATTTCTTTGCTTGCAATTTCATCGTCCCAGGTCTTCATGGGTCTGCCCCTGGGTCTTTTCAAGGTTCTTCTCGCTTCCCACACTTGTTTCACTTGGCTTTTTTTATCCATCCTTACCATGTGGCCGTACCATCTCAATTGGGCTTCTTCGATTTTCTTCTCTATTGATTGGACTTTAAGGCGTTCTCTTATTTCATCGTTTCGTATCCTGTCCATTCTGGTCACCCCTAGTACTCTTCTTAGATACTTCATGGAAATACTTTGCAGTTTATTTTTTAGTCTGGTGATGAGCGTCCAGCTTTCACATCCAAATGTTAAGATAGGTACAAAAACTGTGTTGTTGATAGCTATCTTTGCTTTTTGGGATACTTCTTTTTTCGATAGGAATGTGCTCTTAATTGCGTGGTATATCCGTGAAGCGTTTGCTATTCGATTGTTTATTTCTGCTTCTTGTGTACCCCTACTCTCTAGTTGCACTCCCAGGTATTTGAAAGTTTCGACTTGTTCTAAAGTATAGTTATTGATTTTAATGTTTGTATGTTGGTCTGTTTTCCCACATACCATGTCCTTGGTTTTACTTTCATTAATTCTCAGGTTACGGTTTTCTTGTGTTCTTGTATAGGCTCATAATAGCTTTTTAGATTTTTGAAATAACTTTTGTTTTAATTCATATTTATGCAAAAAGTATTATATTGTAGCGGTTTTAACTAAAAATCGAATAAAACTACCTAAGATCCAGTCGGTCAATTCCTTTTCGAGATACGTTTAATTGTTTATAAAAAGTCTAGAACTTTTTTCTAAAAAAGATAGAAATCCAACCTGTTGGATTCTCTAATTGGTCAATTATATTTTTATGTAGGAATAAAAATAATTGCTCAAAAAGTCTTTGAACCCGTTATTTATTGCTTTGAAGGAGGCTCGACTTTTGCGTTATCAACTAACAATATAAGTACAGTTAATTTAATTTGTTTAAAAAATCATTGCAGCTGTGTTTGTAACAATTAAGTGTTTCTCTCAACAGCTTGGACTAGAAGAATGATAAAGTGTTTTCTAACGAACGGTTCTATTTCATCAGTAAGGTACCTGAATACAATATGCCCATGTTGGTAATATGCCCATTTCCATGTTTTGCTTTAATATTTGATATTCGGGGAAGGAGGCGCTGGACACACTGAACGCCTAATATAACCACAGTTTAAGGCTGTTTTAGCAGTTCAAGTACACTGCGATTTGAAATGGGCGTATCACTTACTTTTCTACACTGCTTACGCGAGACCATCTTTACTCAGTGCCGCCGGCCGACGGGTAGTTTAATGACAACAAATACATTATTCTCCATTCAAATTAGTTTTAACACGAACTAATTGACCGTACGTTCATGAGATTTGACGTCACGAAGGCGATAACGATGAAACTAAGCGCCGATGATGAGTAACACGTTTCACTATTAGATTTCAGTATTTTTTAGCAATTTTCTTTAAAGTTGGAACACGCTTTTCTCGATTATTACTGAACACAGAAAGGTGAAACAAAAATCAACGATTACAGAAAAAAAAACTCTTTCGAGTGATGGGCGTAAAAAGTTTGGTTATAATAGAACGTTAAACAGTATATTCCAATTTTTCAACAGAAGTTTCAAAAAAATAAAAAAAGTAAAACCATCAGTTTAAAGGCAACATAATTTCGAATAACGTGTCCAAATTTCGAGACATTTTGTCGGTAAATAACAGAGAAAACAGTGTCCCTAGGTTTTGGTGCACCGATAAAACAGCCTTAACCACAAAGTTTCTTTTTATACTATGATATAACTAAGCCCGTGACCCGTGACCGACCTCAAGGTTAGTTGTGAGCTTGCCGTGGTGCAGTCAAGTTGTACGTGGTTTTTAAGAGCGTGTTTATAAAAATTGACATCAGTTTTCACCTCTGTTTTGCACTTAAACGTTTTAATTTGTCTACGACATTAAGTGATTTTAGTCTGCCATAGAGTACTTAAAATGTAAGTAAAAATAAAATATATTATTATTCAAAATGTTTTTATAATTTAAGAAAATGTATTAATCATCATGTATCAACAATATGCCCATAGTGTATGCTGACAATTTGCTCAATTGGGCATATTGCCAGCTAATTATAACAGATAATTTATTGATTTTTCTTGTTTTAGATAACATGCCTCGTGTCAGAAATAAGGAAATACGGTCGCAATGGAGCAATCAACAGCTAGAATCCGCAATTGCAGCAGTAATGAATGGAATGTCATACAATGCGGCAAGTCAAAGGTATAATATTTCTAGACACACTTTGAAACGCTATGTAGAAAAAAATAGTACCAAAAAGGCAAAAATGGGGAGAAAGACTATTTTGAATATAGATCAAGAAAACGAATTGTCTCGACGAATTGTTAGATTGGCAGAAGTTGGGTATCCCCTCAGCAATAAAACTTTAAAAAAATGTGTGTTTACTTATTGTGAACAAAACAATTTGCCACACTTTTTTTCACAAGGAACCAAAATGGCTGGACGTTATTGGTTAAAAGGATTTTTGCAAAGACACCCTGAAATATCGATAAGGAAAGCACAAAACATGAATCCTGCTCGGGCACAAAAATTGAACAAGTTCATAGTAAAAGACTATTTTGACAAATTAAGGGGTGTACTTCAAGAATTAGATTTAATCGACAAACCTGAAAGAATTTACAATGTGGAAACGCGTACATTTGGTTGCTCTGGAACATGGGGAAAATGTAACTATTGTTAGCTGTGCTAACGCCAATGGTACCGCTATTCCTCCTGCCGTTTTGTTTAAAGGACGGCGCATGAAGCCCGAATGGAAAGATAATTTGCCTCATGGCACGTTGGCGTTGATGACCCCTAAAGGCAGTATGAATGTGGAAACCTTCATTATTTGGTTGGTGCATTTAGCAAAATATAAATTGGAGAGAAAGTGTCTTTTAATATTTGATGGAGCCTCATGTCACTTAGACATTTCAATTGTCGAAGCTGCCGAGAAATATCAAATAACCCTTCTGTGTTTGCCTAGCAACACAACTCATGAACTCCAGCCGATGGACAAAGCTGTGTTTCGTTCCTTTGAACACCACTGGGACGAACAAGTGTTGTTGTATTGGACCAAATACAAAGAACGTGCTTTAACAAAGCAGCGATTTGGGGAAATATTTTCGATAGTGTGGGACAAGGCATTGACACCTTCTAACATTAAATCAGGCTTTGCTGCAACAGGAATATTTCCTTATAACCCCGATGCTATACCTGAAGTTGCTTTTGCCCCAAGTATTTTATCAGAAATTGAGAACATTGATCCCACTCCCATTAATGTACGCCAGAAAACACCATCTCCTATTCCAGGCTGTTCATATAACTCCTCTCAACAAAAAAGGGTACCAAACTATCAAAAGACCCAAGATTACAAAAAAAAAGAAATCTAGAACTGAAACATCATCAAGTGATAGTGATAGCGGACCCATTAATGTACGCCAGAAAACACCATCTCCTACTCCAGGCTGTTCATATAATTCCTCTCAACAAAAAAGTGTACCAAAATATCAAAAGACCCAAGATTACAAAAAAAAGAAACCTAGAACTGAATCATCATCAAGTGATAGTGATAGCGGACCCATTAATCTGTGCCAGAAAACTCCACCACCAACTGCAGGCTATTCAAAAAGCTCTTCCCAACAAAACTGTTTGCCACAATACCAAAAGACGCCAATTCACATGAAAAAGAAGTCTTAAACACAAACTTCATCAAGTGAGAGTTCTGGCAGTTATACTTCGGAATCAGAAGACAGCGGCGAAGAAGTTGAATTGGCAATAAATCAGTTTCATAAAAAAAAGGAAACTTTCCTTATGAATTCTGAAAAAAATGATTTGGAGGTTTATAACAAAGAGAATAACAATTTTCGAGAAGAAAAAAGTAATACTGAAGAAATAAAAACTTGCCAGGGCAAAACTTTGGACACATCGTTTACGGAAATGCTTGAGACTCCGGCAAAAATTGAGAAAAAAAATACACAAAATAGAAAGAAGGCAATAAATAGCAGAGCTATAGTGGTAAAAAAATGTATTTTCTACCACTAGCACAGGTCCACGAACAGATATAAATAAAGGCACGAAACAAACTCTACCAGGTTGTTTGGTAAAGAAAAACAAAAAATCAGAAGACGTAGCAAAATGGTTTTGCAAAATTTGCGACAAAGCTGAAATAAAAGACATGCGACTATGCTTTATATGTGTACAGTACGTTCATGAAGAATGTGTAGGGCTGACAAAATTCGATAAGGAATCCTTTACCTGTCCTGATTATACCCCACAATAATGTTCCTTAATTTTAAGTTATTTCAGTTAAAAATTCTTTATTTTGACATTTTAGTTTTTACAAAAAGGATTGTTTAATATCTTTGTTTGGTTAAATGTTTTTTATAGTGTCAATAAATATAAGATTTTGTAAGTATATGATGTTTTTTAATATTTATTTCCACATCATTTAGTGTTTTAGGTAAGCGCATATTACCTTCACTCGACTGGGCATATTACCTTCAGGGGTTGGCAATATGCCCAGATTGAGGGGTTTAAAAAAAAATTCGATATGAAAAAAAAATAATTGCCAAACAATAAAAAAACTAGCGATGTTTAAACACCTAAACATTGGTATAGTGTTAAAAAATATATGAAAAATATATTTTTGTAGCAATAAATTCAAAATTCCCTTAACATGGGCATATTGTATTCAGTTACCTTACATGGTCTTAACTGAGGAAAATGGATATATGTAACCCCATTTCAGAGATCCGTGTATACAACATGTCGCCTGTTTAAATTTTCAGTATTTCCATTAAAATAAAATTTTAATCTGCAACATGTAACCGCAACTTCTTCATCAAAAATTAAAATTACCAATAACGCCGAGGAATGGATTTCTCTTCTAGGTCAGAAAAATCAATTAACGAATTCGATTTTGTTTGTACACGTTCTTGATTATATGAATTTGCTTGCCTTATTAATCTGTAATCGATATACTGTCATTTATAATAGAAAAGTATAGTTAACAGAAGTTTAAACAAACTTTGGAAACAGTCACAGTTCGAGCATGGTCAACAAAAGAGTGAGTTCGATTAGGGACGAGAATAAGGTTTCATGTAAGTTTGAACCTTTGAATATTCAATTGTTGCATGTTTTATTTTAGAAACTAAGTTCATTTACATTTTTTAAACTAAACAAATTACATTTTATATTTTTTTTCTTGTATCACAAAAAGTACGAACGATACGATCCCGTATTTTATTTGATATTTGTCCAAATTGCTATTTAAAATTTCCGTTAAAAAACTAACGGGAAAAAGTGTCAAATAAAAATAAGTATTGTCGCATTTATTGTTAAATCTTTATTCTGAAAGTATATTCGAGGAAAAATTATCATCATATTTGGATGACCAATAAATAGATGAAGAATATGATTATTAAAAATTAGTGAATAATTTTATAAATGAGTGAGGAATATTTTGGAGTTATAGTCCTTTTCCATCATATTGATAGCACATTATGTATGCAAATCCTCAACAGGTCAAAAAACCATAGGCGTCACTCTATACTTGTTTTGAAATAAATAAAAAAAATTAATATTTTAAGATGCCGTCAACAATTCATTCTTTTAAAAAATCTTCTGTAAAATAAGTGTCCACTAATCTCACTATACCTTTTTTGTGCGTAAAAAACGTCGGTATATATGCCACACGATTATTGTCAATTATACACGGGTGATTAACGAGAGAATTCAATGTTTCACGAAATAAATTAATGTAAACAGTAATTTAAAGGTGATTATTGTTTTCTATACAAGTTATCGCCTGACACAAAAAGAATACCTTCTTTGAACGATTACCTGGAATTACTGATAAGGCTTCACTAATGATAGTTTAAGTAGTTTTTATGCCACATTACAGCTTATGCCAATAATATAAATTAGAAATTGTTTGCATCTTCCATTTAGTTTGTAGATGTACATTGTTCATGTCTTACCTACCTACGTTTTTGGTGTCCATATTTTGTTATTTGCATTTAAAAATGACGTCGACAACAGGTTTTATCCCGGTTAAGTGTAGTTTTAAAGGTGCCTTCAGTCTAAGAGAGAAAAATATAATATTAAATGTACACGATGCACTTGTACATCAATGCCCTTTAAGTAATGTTCGTGAAATCGCTAACATGTGTTCAAATATGACAGGGGTTGGAGAAGCAACAATTTATAGATTCCTAAAAGAAAGAAAAGGAGGAACTGTTTCATCTCTCAAGAAGAGTGGAGGGAGTAAACCCTTGGAAATTGAAGAAATACATAAAAACATGATAAGACCACTCATTTTTTTTTAACAAAGAATTTCCAACATTGGACAAAATCCAAACATTAATTAGAGAAAACGAAGAGTTACCAATCATAAGCAACAAGAAATTATGGGGACTATTGAGAGAGATGGGATTTCGTTGGTAAAAGAATAGAAGAAAATCCGTTTTAATTGAAAAAGATTACATTGTATGTTAAAGACGAGATTATCTAAGAACTATTAAAAAGTACCGAGAAGAAGGGAAAACAATTTTTTATTTGGACGAGACTTGGCTAAATGAAGGTCATACTGTACCATATCTATGGGTTGATACAAATGTGAAAAGTTCCCGTCAGGCATTCATTGAAGGTGTATCTACTGGAATAAACAATATTCCCGTTGGAAAAGGACACAGACTCATAATAACCCATATTGGAAACGAATACGGTTTTTATTAAACGAATTAAGTTTTGCCTCAAAATCAACCAAAGATTACCACGAGGAAATGACTGCTGACGTTTTTGAAGAATATTTTGAGCAAATGTTGGATTTAATTCCAAAAAATTCTGTCATAGTCATGGATAATGCTAGTTACCATTCAAGACTAGCAGAAAAATTGCCAACAACGGCATGGAAAAAAGGTGAGATAATCGAATAGTTGGATAAACACGCAATTGAGTACAAGGAGACTTCGACAAAAAAGGAATTATTACCTATTGTAAGGCAACATAAAGCAGCTTATAAAAAATATATAATTGATGAAATGGCATTAAACCGTGATGTAATTATTTTACGTTTACCCCCATACCACTGTGATCTGAATCCGATAGAAAATATGTGATCTCAAGTAAAGGGTGAAGTCGGAAGCAACAATAAAACTTTTAAATTAGAAGACTTACAACAATTATTAGAATATTCCTTACCAAAAGTAACTAGAGAAAATTGGAAAAATGCTGTTAGTCATGCTCACAAGGAAGAAAATAAAATGTGGAATTTGGATAATATGACTGATGCAATGCTGGAACCGGTAATAATTAACATTGGAGTTGAAGATTCCTTAGATTCTGAAGAAAGCAGTGAATCTGAAATGGAATTTGATTAAAATAATATTCATTTTTTTACAAATCGGCCCCTGTTACGGCCACAAATTATTTTATATATAACCAATAAAATAAACATCTTACATTTCTTGCAAATTCATTAGTACCTGTTAATCTCCATCACTCTGACACTGGCAACTTTATTTAGGGATTAGTAACCCTCAAAACTATTGTATTCTATTCTGCTTCAACCTTTATACCTGGTGGTCATACTCAATTTAAAATTGTTTTCCTATATACTTCTGTAAACTTGTTGACAAATATCTATTTTTCATTGAGTCACCCGTATCAACAGTTTAGGGATTTGCATACATAATGTGCTATCAATATGATGGAAATGGACTATATTTAAGTTGATCCTTCTTCAAATAGCTTACTCTTATAGTGTGTAGACACCCATAAGCTTCTCTCGCTGACTATATGGGACTACAGTCTGCTTTTTTGATATTTACCACAATTTATATAATCTTCAAGCTAAATACGTTTTCTTTCTCTGGGTTCAATTTTTTTTTATCCGACTTATCTTCACTTTGTTTGGATATTTTTAGAATTCTGCGAACACTTTTCGTAGAGTAACATAAAACTAAGTCAAAATGAGAAGATAAATGAAGCTGTCTATTTGTGGTTCGGTGGGCGATAAAGGTGAAGGGCTTAAAGCAAGCTCTGGTTGGCTAGACAAATGGAGAAATAGGTACGCATTCGTCAAGTTAATCTACGTGGAGAAAAGCTATCTGCTGATCAAGATGCTGTAAATATTTTTAAAACTTAAATTGGGCAAACTACACTAAAGATCAAATTTACAAGCATATGAGACTGGATTAAATTTCAAAATGCTGCCCAAAAAATCACTTGCGTTTAAAGATAAACACAATGCACTGGGCTAAAAAATTAATAAACAACGAATAACAGTTCTGTTTTGTAGCAATGCAGCAGGAACTTACCGATTGAGGCCTATGTGTGTTGGGAAATAAAAAAAAAACTAAGAGCTCTAAAAGATGTTTCGGAAAAGCACTTCCAGCTTTTATAGAAGTCAAAAAACTTATGGATGTCGACCACTTTGCTTTTAGAATGGTTCAAAAATTAATTCGTCGTAAGTGTAAAATCCTTTTTAAAATCAAAATCTACAAAAGGGTGACATAACTGACAAATTTTTACCATCAAATGTCACTAGCTTAATTCAGCCGTTAGACCAGGGAGTAATAGAGACATTATAGATTAACATCATTAAGGCATCTGTTATTACAGGACACGAATGAATCTAAAAGTATTCCCCAAATTCTCAAATATTTAACAAAGAAACATGTTGTTTATTGATGTGCTGAGTCGTGGGCCAAGATTAAATCTTCAACATTGGAAAAATGCTGAAACAAACTTTTGATGGTATTTTGATTGACGATCCTGAAGAAGGAAATGTTTGAGAAACGACTGAAGAAATTGAAGCTTTAACACAAAATTTGTCTGGATGTGACGATATTTACCAAGAGGATATACGTGAGTGGTTAGCAGCCGATGACTCAGAAAGTAAATTCATCGACCAGGACATCATCCAGACAACCTGAGCGTATCAAACGACGAAGATGAAGACCCAGCAGACGACAGGCAGCACAACGCTGACGAGATTTTCAATACCTTAGAGATAAGAATTTTATACAGTAGGCCTAATTGGTTATTTTCCTTAATTTTATTTCTTTTTTCTTTATTTACATATTAAAGAAAACATTACGAAATCACCTCATAGTATTTTTAATAGCAACTTTGACCAAGAATATTATTAGAATATTATAATTTGATACAAGAAGAATACAAAAAAAGTTGTTTTTAACCGAAATTCTTGTTATCCGAAAAGGTCTCCCCAAATTATTTTGATTAATGGAAGTTTTACATCCTTTTCATGAACTAGTATTTTATTATTTTCATCTATTTGGTTACGAATACTTTAAGGGGAAAGATCTCGTTTTGAACATCCTTAACAAACTAAAACCACACTAAGATAATAATATATACAGGAAAATATGCGGTTTGTATCAAAAAAACTTATCTATTCAGTATTACTGCTCTAATAATATACAATTAGGAACGTTATATGACAAGTCAACAACAATAAAGATTGTTGATGCTAATAGTGGGTAAAAATTTTAAAAAATCCTTGAGATTTCTATTAACATGTCGAAAAGAGTGAGATTTGATACAGATGAATATGAAGTATCATGTAAGTATTTAATTATCTATCTTCTAAATTTTTTATTTGATGTAAGTTTGGAAATAAATATTAAAGTAAATGAATAGTTTAGTTATCTAGATGACTTTTGGGGAACTGTCTTAAAGTAAACTCATATTATTTAATTATTTTAACGACTAAATTATAGTGAAACGTGTTTATTATAATATCGGTGATAAGAATATCCCATTAATTCGGGGTTAAAGTTGTCCCATTTTAGATACATTAACAGTTTGCCAATACCTTTGGCTATTATTAGAATAGGTATTTAAAGAAATAATATAATTTAAAGAATAAGTGTTAGCTTATTCAGTAGTTGTTGTAGATTTGGATTTTGTAGATTTGGAAATACCCAGTCGATATGTCTATGTATTGTCGAGATTTTGCTGTGAATGTCATTCTCTAAGTTGTTTGATGTATGTCAGAAGTACAATGTAAGGAAAATATGTGCAAAATGACATATAGTTTTGTTTTTGTATCATCACTTCATCACTTGAACATCATTCATCTTTGGTCCTTAAATTATCGAAATTTCTAAACTTTTTTAGCAAAAAATGTAAAGAAAAAAAAATAAATTTTTTTTTAACTGAGATCAATCATAATCCATTTTGTACATATGCTTAGTACAAAATAACATATTGCTAATGGATAAAATGGCATAAATACAGGGTGTTTCAAAAAGGTATGTCATAAATTAAATCATGCATTTCGGGGACAAAAATAAATTGATTGAATCCAACTTACCTTAGTACAAAAGTGTAGACAAAAAAAGTTACAGACCTTTGAAGTTACAAAATAAAAATTGTTTTTTTGCATTATCTCCTAAACTACTTGACATTTTTTAATAAAAATGGACACGTTACTTTCTTGTTATGAAAGCATTTTTCATACAAAAGAAACAACAAAATCTAAGCGCACAGAAAAATTTTAAGGGGGGTGTGCAGCCCTAAATCCCCCCAAACTTTTGAGTACGTTCATCAAATGAATATTTTGGCATCATTAGATTAACACATTATTTTTAAAAAAATTTTTCCTCATCACTTTTTTCAAAAATCAGTTTTTATTGAGTAACGGCCGTTTTCATTAACCTTTAAAAAATTAAGTGCAACTAAATAAATGGCTTAAATGAATTAACAAGTACAAAAAATGTCTATAACCTCTATAAATATGATATTACAATAAATGTTCAAAATGACCCCCATTTTCTTTAATACACATTCGGTATCGTTTTAATAAGGAAAACCGAATGTGCTGAAAAATCATATTTTTCTGACGAAATTGATTTGCAGCTTCAATTATTCTAACCCTCAATTGTTGTTCGTCCTCTATTGTTACAGAATACACTTTCTCTTTCATAAACCCCAAAAAGCAAAAGTCCATGGAGTTAAGACCTGGACTTCTGGGTGGCCAAGAAATAGGTACGTCACAACCCCTTCCAATCCACCAAACAGGATACTGCCTGCAAAGGACTTTATTACTGTAATGCGGTGGAGCGCCATCTTGTAGAAACCACATATTTTGCCTTATTGCAATATTCACTTCTTCCAAATACTCTTGTAAATCGTCTGCCAAGAACTGCAAATAATTATCACCATTTAAATTGTTGGGAAGAAATACTGGGCCTATTAGATTGTTATCAACAATTCCTGTCCAAACATTAACTTTGAAAGTCCTTTGGTGATGAGTCGTATTTTTGGCGTGAGGATTTTTATCGTCCCAAATGTGCTCGTTATGATGGTTTGTTATTCCATTTCTACTGAAGTGAGCCTCGTCGGTAAACAAAATATTTCTAATAAAATTAATATTTCGAGTGTTTTCCATTAACAACCAATCGCAAAATCCAATCCGTTTAGGATAATCTTCAACCAATAACTCTTGAACCGTTGTTAAGTGATAGGGTTTAAGCAGCTGAACCTTTAAACGCCTCCAAACCCTTACGTGAGGAACATTTAGTTAAGCAGCTATTCTTCAATGATTTCTAATATGTCTTTATCAGTTACATCCATTATTGGATGACCACTATTGCCAGCAACTTGCGGTTGGAATGTACCCGTTTCCCGTAAACGACGAACAATGGTCAGAAATAATTGTCTATCCGGGTGTATTTCGATTGGGGTATTTTACTGCATAACGCCTTGTGGCTGCTGCACTATTTCCTTGACATTCACCTTCGATATTCCCGATAGTTTATTGAAATCATAATTTAATCTGATCCATATTACCCAAAGTTAAATGCATATCTGCCATTTCCTGAAATGTGTAGGCCATTGTAATATCAAAATTTTTAATATTAATCTTATTCAAACAATAAATGACAGCTTCAAATTATTGACTATTATTGATGGAACTGTTTGTAATTATTGTATCCGTAGAAACTAATTGTAATTTTATAGCCAAATAGGAAAAAACTAGTTTTTAGAAAAAGTGATAAGAGGCAAAAAAGTTTTAAAAATAATGTGTTAAACTAATGATGCCACAAAATTGATTTGATTTGAACGTACTCAAAAGTTCGGGATGATTTAGGGCTGCACACCCCCCTTAAAATTTTTCTGTGAGCTTAGATTTTGTTGTTTCTTTTGTATGAAAAATGCTTTCAGAACAAGAAAGTAACGTGTCCATTTTTATTACAAAATATCAAGTAGTTTAGGAGATAATGCAAAAAAACAATTTTTATTTTGTAACTTCAAAGGGATGTAACTTTTTTTGTGTACACTTTTGTACTAAGGTAAGTTGAATTCAATTAATTTAGTTTTGTCTTCGGAATGCATGATTTAATTTATGACATACCTTTTTGAAACACCCTGTATAATAGTTACAAAATTATTGGCATAATTCGCAATTTAGTTCTTCTTGGGCATCAGCGTAAAAAGCGTGAGCCCAAAGCGAACATTTTAAGCACCGCAACCAATCTTCTCCGGGCTTAGATCTTGAATGAAGGTCCTTACAACAAATGCAAGCACTGTCCTCTTCATCGTCCTGGGAAATATTAGGGAAATCTTCTTTCTCATCATTTTCTTCATACAATTTTTTAGCTACTTTCCGTTTTTTCTTTGTTGGATGAGCCTTTTGGTCATTTTTAGATTTTATTTCCAATATATTAGGAGCACAAGTCAACACAAATGAGCTCTGTCGAATTTTTAGTTTACATTTCCTTGAACACTAATAAAAGAATAAAATAACTTCTAGACCGGAGTTTGTTGTTGGAAACTAAGATGAATTTTCAGCTTTGGGTTGATAAGTGCTGTTATTTCGGCTGCATTAGTTTCTTCAGATATCGTATCATGGAAGCATTGCTGAACGAGAGGTAACACCCAGACATATTTGTTGCAGAAACTAAATCACCTATTTATTGTGAAGGTTGTGTCAAAACCTATTCTAACTCGACAGCTCATTACTGTTGCCGGCCGAGGAAGCTGTTCAATAGAGTTATCTTTCAGCGGTATGTTTGTGGTTTCAAAAGACTCGTACATATAATCTGAAAATATATCAGAATTCAGCGACTAGATGCTAGTGCTTCTAAATCCGTGACATGCAATTTGCACTGTAGCTACCTTGTCATATGCTTTGTTGAACAAGCTGGCGATCTGAAGATGCGTAACAACATATCCAGGATATGCCCTCAGCCATTTAGCAGTTTCTTGGTTATAGTAGAACTTCAAGAGGTTGCATAAGATGAGTGCAATGTAAAGGCAGACAAATGACATGAATACCGTTTTCTTTTGCATATTTCAAAGTTTTAATACCTTTACGATTTGCATATTAATCGACAATTAGAATTACTTTATTGTCAATGCTTGCTTTTACAAAACTTTGGAAATGCTTTTTCCATTTCATAGATATTTCGGTGGTCATCCAGCGTGATTGTTGAGCTACATCTTAAGTGCCAGGAGGAGCTTCATTTATTAGTTGGTTTTTCATATGTTTTCTAGGAAATATCATCACCGGCGGAATGAAAGTTCCAACAGCATTAACACAACAAACAACAGTGGTGTTTACAGCTGATAAAACGTTTGGCGGCCGATTAAAACCTTGAGCTCGAGCTGCTGGAGTGGCTTCTGGTTTGCGCAAAGATATATATCTTTATTACTTCTTAGAAATCCATCTATAGAGTCTTGTCCTGCCTTTTGGTTTTGGATGTTAAACTTATGAGCGAAACCGTTTTTCTCAGTAATCTGAAAAGATAATTGGGTTTCGCAGGCAACACTGCTAGACAAAAGGTGAACGTTGGAACGCCACAATATAGGAGACCCTACAAAGGTAGACGATGAAGAGGAAGACCACAGATGAGATGAATAGATGACATCAAAAAAATTGCCGAAACAAATTACAAGTATGTTGCTCAGGATAGAAATCGATAGAAAGAATTGGGAGAGGCCTATATCCAATTTTTTTGTAGAAATTAGATGTTCAAAATCATCTTGATCTTTGGAAATCGTTTTTCAATCAAAACAAATGTTCCCTTTTCAAATGTTAGTTCTTCAAAATTGGTTTCTTCATTCACTTCATTTATTTTCTGGGTTTTTCCCAAATTTTTTTAATGTCACATTATCCTTCTCTTTCTGAGAATTTAATATTTTTGACACTACATTTGATTTTTTTCTATTTTTCCGTTTTTATTAATAAACTAGCGGACCAACTCGACATCGAGTTTTTTAAATGAAATTTTTATTTTGCGAGAAAAATTAAGAGATCAATACAAACAATATAAGCAAGAATATACATAACATTCATTAATAATAATGCAAGTAAAAAAAAAGTGATTATGGAAGTCTACCTCAAAACCGGAATGCAATTTTTAGTTCATCAAATGTCGACATGGATATCATTTAGCAGTTAATTTTGCATGCTGACCATGAATCCGGTGTCAGATTTGCTCTATCTTGACGTTTTATGCGCGTTTCGGGTCACTTCCGGTGTCGGATCGCAACCGGAAGTACATATTTAGATTGGTCTTGACGAGACCTTTCGATCCATATATACATTGTGGGGTCTAAAACTTAAAGTAAATTTTAACTTCCGGTCATCTCAAAACCGGAAGTGAATTTTTGTACCAAAAGTATATCTTGACAATCTCATACGTAATACTAATAATATTCCGAAAAAATATTTTAATTATCTAATATGGTTTTTGAGTAAAGTGGTGGACAAGAAAAGGGCTTAGCGTTTTAGTATATAAGATTTATTATTAAACATAACTATGCCCTACCATATCCTTCACCGCTTCCCCTCAACGCTGTAATAATTTGGAGCCAAATGCATTATCATCTTTTTCTGGTACCGTGTTCGATTATTAACGGTTTGTGACATTTTGGCTATAATAACATACCAGGACATCTCTTATGGTACCACTCTCGGAGATTTCAAAGAGAGGATGTCCTCTGCTTCCGGCGAGCCTGCCCTGTATTAGGAGGTGTTGAAGGTTATATTTCTCTGGATATCTCATCACATGCTAACTATTGCTTTGGTTATTTCTGTTTATTTGTAATTTGGTGTAAAACTAGCTAATTCTTTTTTAGGTCCACCCAAATTATTCGTAACGTTGTTCAGTAGATCCACATCTTAAAGGCTTCCTATTTTCCCATTAATCTCTGTTTAAGTGTCTCGTTTTCCACTCTATTTTTGGTTTTAAAGTATATTTTTTGAAAGAGTCTCTTTGACTTTATGAAGACGGTTGTGGCTTTTTCAGAGGAAAGAAGAAGAAGAGGAATCACATATTAAATTTGACAGTTTGTAAAATATGACTGGTCAAAAATTAATATTATTTATTAACACATGATATTTATCTGACTTAACTTGACTTTGATGCGTAATTTTAGAACTTAATTCTAATTCAGTTATTAAAATTAATTTAACAACATACTATGGGGTAATTAAAAGGTACAATATGTACTCGTATATTACAAAGTAAATACAGGCGAGAGTGATGATTCACATAATTAAATAATCTCCGATTATGAATAATTATTGTCATAGAAACTTTTTTATAAAAACAATTTTAAAAAATATATTTCTTCAACATTATATGTCGCAGCCAGAAAATAAATTAGCCGTTCGATTAAACAGCTAGTTTTGATTGAATAACGCCATTCAATCACACAACTAGTTATTTTGTCGAATTTTTATGCAATTAAAAAGTTCAACGAAGTAGCTGATTGAGAAGCCGCCATATTATTGACGTAATTTGTTTCTTGACCACCGTGCAGCTAGCAGTACGAGGTTAACTGGTTGAAAAAAAAAAATAGTAAAAAAAAACTGGCAACTCTACTTATTGGCAGTAATGTCCTGATAAGTGTACCGAAAGTGGATACCGGACCTTTGGACACCAAAAACATCAAAGGAAAAATTGTGGTTTTTAGAAATGGAGCCTAGAATAGACACAAAAACAGGAACTATTAAAAATTGGTTTGTGCGACAAGAATTGCACTCATCAACGGAAAGCTATAATGATGAAATTTTAGATTCTCCGAAATCTTTACGGGAAGATGTGACTATAGAATCAAAGTTTGGGGGAAAAAGTTTTCAAAAATGCTCGTGTAAACCAGAGCAAAAACAATGCCGTACCATGAGATGTGCTTGCTTCAAGAAAAAAGTTCTTTGTGGATCTAAATGTCATACCAGTTTAAGCTGTGTCAATAAATGATTTAAATGTAACATGAAAATTATTATTTACCTCATCTGTAAAGTAAATAACATCATTTTAGAAGTAAGACATCATAACGCGTTGTTCATTCGAATGAAAAGGCTTGTGCAACTAGATGACTATCTTCGTGGTCGTAAGCCACTCAGCTAATCGACATTCAGACATGTGATTGAATGGCGTTGTTCAATCAAAGGGCTAGCTGTTCTATCGAACGGCTAATTTAACCATCTGGCTGCGACATATATATATATATATATATATATATATATATATATATATATATATATATATATATATATAACAGTTAAAACTTTCTACAGACAAAACGTCTAAGGCAATACTTCACAGGAAAACCAACAGATGGCAGTACTTTATTTAGCGTCAGAAATAAACTCAAAAACGTTCGGAAGTCATTTAGTGACTATATTATTTATCTATGATTTAGTGTAAGTCATCTTGGCGTATCACAGTGTGATTTGAATTTTATTTCACCCTTTTATCGGATATAATGAGTGAAAATACAGTTGATTTGCCATTATAACTAGAAGAAAATGATCCTTACTGGGATAGTGAATCAGAATACGGGCCTAACAGTGGAAATAATTCATCTGATTTTTTCACTAATAGCTTTACAGGCTGATGCGAGTTTGTAAATAAAAAAAAAAAATTCATCTGATTCAAGTAAGTATAACTCTTAATCTAAAAGTCGGAAATAATTTCTTACGAAAATATATTTTATGCTTTTTTCTATTAACAATGGATTAAATGTTAATAGTAATTATCACTAAAGATAAACAAAAAACATTATTGTGACTGAAATTACATCATATTCATAGAAAAAATTTTATTTTGACTTACACACTTTTGAGCGCTGAAATTTGTTTCAGATGTTTCCAATTTATCTGCAGATAATATTAGGGCAGAAAATAATGTGACTGAAAATGAAGGGGGCGTTATGGTAGAATCACCGAAAAAAGGGAGAAAGCGCAAAAGGAATCCAACAGAATGGACACGGACAGTTAACGCAGTTCGACGGTATAGTGGAAAAGCTTATGTGAACAGAAACCGGAAGAATATGCCTGGCAAATCGTTTCAAAATGTTGATTGTAAACGCCTTTGTTTTTCCAATATAACACTCGAAGAACGACAACTCATTTTATAAGTTAGAATTATTAAGTAAGTTAGAATTTTTTAAAGATATTGCATTAAAGATAATTCTTGTATAAACAAAAGAGGTCACAAAGAACCAACCAATAAAATTGATGTCACAAAAGTCAAGGAACACAATAAGTCATTTTGTGATACACTTTGTGATGCTCCAGACACAAAATATTTAAATCTAGATTTAAATATTAGAAAGATGTATCAATTTTATCAAAAGAAATGCGAACAGGAAGGTTCAGTTCAGGTTCAGTCAGAAGAAAAAATGTACTATCACGTTTTCTCATCAAATTTTAATCTTCACCTCAATCTAAAGATACCTGTCAGTTATGCGATTCTTTGCAAAATACCATCAGATATGGAAATAACGACGAAGATATACAGAAAGCAAAAACCGATAAAGAAATTCATCTCAGAAAGGCAAAACTAGCGAGAGATTCGCTTAACAAAGATAAAAATTTAGCTGATGAAAACACTTATTTATGTTCTTACATTCGATCTACAAAAAGCTTTTCCTTTTCCCAAACTAAGCACGTTGCTTATTATAAGATGAACTTATATGTTCACAATTTGGGAATTCATAGTTTCAACGACAACAAGGGATACATGTTTATGTGGGACAAAACAGAGGGATCTCGAGGTTCACAAGAAGTTGTCTCCTACCTGACAAAGTATTTAAAAATGAATGCAGGAAATTGTAATAATATCATTTTATATTTGGACTATTATACAGGCCAGAACCGAAATATTAAACTAAGTCTATCACTGCTCAAACTCGTACAAGACCCTGAAATGAACGCTACTTCAATCGACCATAAATTTCTCACGTCAGTTCATAGCTACCTTCCGAATAATGCAGATTTTGGAGTTATTGAGTCAAAGGCAAAGAATAAAGAGTTTATTTATGGTCCTGAAGATTGGATCAATTTAGTTTCCACTGCTAAGAAGACTAATCCATTTCAAATAATTGAGATAAGACCTGAAGAATTTCTTTCGACAAGAATGTTGGAATCATTAATAGAAAAATCGATAATACAGGGGGAAAAGTTAAATGGTTGAACATAAAATGGCTCAAATATTCCAAAAATAAACCGGAATCTATTTTCTATAAAGAAACACTGCACGAAGATTTTCCATTTTACGAGATCAACATTGCAAAAAAGTTCGGAAAGGGAAGACCACCTAAGTTCTTTAATATTGTTCATGATCAACTCTACCCAAATCGTAGACCTGCCAAACACATGTTTGATTTTCTTCCTTACTTACATTCCACCGTACTACCACAACCTTTATAAAGATTTGCCAGTAATAGAATGGGCTAAGTGACGATTCGGATAGTTATATAGATTAACTGCTTTCCCGTTATTTATTTTTTTTTTTTTTTTAATTTAGTAGACACTTAGCATAAGTCATTTTTCCTTCTTTAAATGTAACAAAAAAAAAACGCTTTTTATTTTTATTAACTTTTCTTATATTTAAGTTTATTAGTATGTTACCTTTCAATAACAATTATTATTAGCACTGATATGGGAGTCGTTATTTTATTACAAGTTTCGAAACACTGTCAATTTTCTCAGTTTTTATATTTAGTGACTTACACCGATTGGTTTCTGAGCCCTCCATTTATATATATATATATATATATATATATATATATATATATATATATATATATATATATACATAAAATTATAATTACATTATAGTACAATTAAACCTAGAGCTAAGATTAATACTGTTACAAATGAAAAGCCCTATGGGTTCTATCCAATAGGTTCTGTTCTGGAATTTTAAAATAAAACCAAATAATGTAGTGTATTACAAAGGATATCGTCTAGATAATTGCCGTTTAAACCAATTATTATACTCGTATGTACGCTTCCTGATTTTTCGAATAGCCTTGTATATATTTGCATAGCGTATCTATATAATTTCCTACCAATATAGTTGAAAACAGAAATCGAGAGTCCTCGTTCGATGGCGCGTTAATATTCAATTTAAAAGTGTTAATTGGTATAGATTGGAAATATTAATAGATCATTTTCATTTATGAGTTTTTTTGTGTATAGATTTCCATGTTTAAACGTTGTGACATGATAAACGCTTGTAAGTTTCCTTATTAATTTTTCATTTGGGTTTTATTCAGGTAATTGTGTGTTGTCTATAAACAATTTTGTATAATACTACTGAAAACAAGGTCAGGGAAAAAAGCCATAAGGTATTATCAGCATAGTATGAGCTAATTATTTATTTGAAATGCTTAAGCGTATATGCAATTATAATTTTTTTCTAAAGTGTGTAGGTGCACATAATGTATTTAATATGCTTATATATATATATATATATATATATATATATATATATATATATATATATATATATATATATATATATATATATATATATATATATATGTGTATATATATATGTGTGTATATATATATATATATATATATATATATATATATATATATATATGTGTATATATATATGTGTGTATATATATATATATATATATATATATATATATATATATATATATATATATAAGTAAACGTTAAATAGTGGGTTTGCAGCAATAAAAATGAAATGTGTACTCTTTTAAATTTTTATTCCAAGCTTTCGGACATTGGTTATGTCCTTCATCAGGGAGCTACAAATGTGATTAAGAAATTATTGGTGTTGGTATAATTAATTAAAAATTGTTTCTACTTACAAACTTAACGAGGTTGTATCAACAAAGATCTATTATAATATTGATAAAATTTATCATGGTCTCTCATCTATTTTAATATATAAAAACTATTTTTATGTTTAAAATTTTAAAAAAATTAAAATTAAAACGGATATTGGCAATCTAAATGAAATGTTCTCCTATTTGTTACTACTAGATAAATGTAATAATAACACAAACAACAATTTATCAATTGACATTTGAAAGAATTTTGTCAAAATAATGTCACGTATTTATTTAGAATAATTAAGTGTTTTTGTATTTACAGTAATTTTTTTAAAATTTTAAACATAAAAATAGTTTTTATATATTAAAATAGATGAGAGACCATGATAAATTTTATCAATATTATAATAGATCTTTGTTGATACAACCTCGTTAAGTTTGTAAGTAGAAACAATTTTTAATTAATTATACCAACACCAACAATTTCTTAATCACATTTGTAGCTCCCTGATGAAGGACATAACCAATGTCCGAAAGCTTGGAATAAAAATTTAAAAGAGTACACATTTCATTTTTATTGCTGCAAACCCACTATTTAACGTTTACTTCCTTACGTTGTCAGCAAATACTTCTGGTTCATTATATATATATATATATATATATATATATATATATATATATATATATATATATATATATATATATATATATATATATATATATATATATATATATATATATATATATATCAAAAGTATTCACCTCTAGTGAATTCAGAGGTTTAATCGGTCATTTAGGTTGGCAAATAAAAACAAAAGAAGTCGACTACTTCATTATTTTAATCGAAGGTGTTTCGCCTTATATTTCTAAAGCTTCATCAGTTCTTTAAAATACAACAGATGACAAAGATTTTATAAGGTATATAGGTGTTAATAGTTCATAACTTACAACTCAATATGTAGTATATTATCGATGTTATATATTATGTACTATAAAATTTACTCAACATTTAAAACTAACTTAACAAAAAAAAAACAAAAGACACACAAATTCTGCAGTTAATAATGTTCATATTTGAAGATACGAAGCTTTAGATGGTGGTAGATTCAGCAGGACTTCCAACGATGCAATAGGAGTTGTTTTTATGACCCCCGCAATACACAGGCATGCTAGCCTTTGTGTATTACCTAAACCGTATTCATTTTACAAATTCCCAATTGTCAATAGAAGCACGTGAAAGCCAAACAGGGTCGTACTGATGTGTATCATATGATTTTTAAAAATATTTACTTTTGAAACTGTTAAAGTAAAAATTTCTTGAAATTTAATCATTATATCACAATTAAACTAAACTCTAAAAAATAACATGACCAGTAAATAACTTAACAATAACTATAACATAAATATAACACAATATATTAACTTAAAAATCAACACGATACAATTTGAATTTAAAATGCTGGCAAGTTTGGGTCTGTAACATGAGAATCTGTCTGGCTTAAGGTAATAAATTATATTTAATAGCCTCTTGACGAATGAGATGGCGAATCTCAACACGTGCTCATGTTTACAGATGGGAATTTGCTAAACGAATGAACTTTAACAGCCTTATTGCTTCCACTTGCTTCGTCTTTGTATACCAAGTCATGGCCTCTGTTTCTCCCAGCACCGGTGGTTTTAGGCCATGTAGTGCTGTTTTTTTTGGTGAAGTTGACGATTTGTGTTTTCTGAGTATTGACTATCAGTCTCTCTTATTTACACCAGTCGTCAACTATATTTAGGGCTGCGTGCATTCTCTCAGACACCACCTGAGTAAACCTGCCCCTGACAACGATTGCTATATCGTCAGCATATTATAGACGATAAAAGCCTTCTGTGGACAGATTTCTGAGGAGATCATCTACCAAGGTTGCCCAAAGTAGAGAGGACAAAACTCCTCCTTGTGGACAGCCTCCATCTACTTTTGCTTTGATGGTTACTTTACCCAGAGTGGACATGACTGTCCTATTCTCCAGGGATGCCCTTATCCATCTGCATATTACCGCAGGTGTGCCTCGTCTACTCATAGCTTCTATCAAAGAGCTGGTAGTAACATTATTAAATGCCCCTTCTAAAAAAGTG
The DNA here is from genome assembly GCF_040954645.1 of Diabrotica undecimpunctata. Classification (NCBI taxonomy): domain Eukaryota; kingdom Metazoa; phylum Arthropoda; class Insecta; order Coleoptera; family Chrysomelidae; genus Diabrotica; species Diabrotica undecimpunctata. Next base: position 8,989,777 of record NC_092809.1, on the reverse strand, counting down.
GCCATTGCTATCTCTTTGTCTTCCATTGACTTTGACTTTGTGAGCCCTGGTCTGCCTCAAAATATTCTTCCATCCTTCCTTGTCGATTATCTGTCTTCTCCATCCCATTACTTCAATCTCCCTTAAATCGTTATGTACATAATAAGAATAGAAAAATCAAAAACGACGGTTTCAAATCACCACAAGGCGGTATAGTAAAACGTGGTACCAATTGTGGATTTGATCAATACTTAATGAATAGGTACTGCTTATATAGATACTTTGAGAGGTTCTGTAACTGTTTTATTGTGGCATTATTATATAGGGTTAAACTAAAATTGATCGTAATAAGAAATAAATGTTACATATCTTTTGATTTTCAATCCGAAAAACGTTTTTAACTATTTGTATTTAAATTCTTTCATGGATTTTACTGAAAACATTTTTGAAATTTTAATTAACCTTTCTAAAAATTTATAATTTTTCTCATCGGATTTACTAGAAATTTCATCGATTTTACGGGACGTTTCTCTGATTAATTTTCATGAGTACTAGTCTGCTGACTGGAATTTGAATGCCTTTGGGTCGCGGTAGTCTCCATTCTGAATTAGTTCATTCTTGATCTTTTTAAAACCACTAGAAACTTCATCACAGTCATCAAGCTGTCCGTGCAACTGCTTCACGATAAAATATTTTAGCAGTTAAAAAACCTTGACTTACCGAGATGTAAAACTACTAAGCTAAAATTAATATTTTCTCTCTTGCGTACAATAAATGGATAACGTCCTTTAATTTGACCCGGTCAAATGCCTTCTTAAGGTCGACGAAACATAGATAAGTATGGCGGTTTGATGTATTCTAATGATTTTTCCTTGCACTTGCCTCATTATAAATGTAGCGTCGGTGTATGATCTTCCCGACCTAAAACCTTGTTGTCCTTCTGCTAATGATATAATTTCATTCAGTTTATTGGTTATGACTTTAGTTGTTAATTTTAGTGTTGTGTTTAATAAATGAATTCCTCTGTAATTTTCCGTTCCGATTTGTCTCACTTTTTGAAGAGAGGTATTAGCATGTCAGATCTTCATTCAAAATTCATTTATCCTAAATTTATGTGTACGCGTCAACCTTATAAAACAACCCCATTGAACCTTGATATTGATATATCTGTTAGTCCTCTGATATCTAATATGACGCTTGACAGTTGCCAAATTCTGACATTTGTAAATTGACGTTTAAGCGAGAATTGCTTTGTATTGTAAATTATTTTATTTACTTAAAAATAATTCCTTGGATCGAAATTATAGGATATTTACGGCAATGGCTCTCGAAACTCCAGATCCAAATAAAACTAAAAAACCGTCTGGTAAGTTAAGCGTTAAAATATATGAACTAATGGCCAAACCTACTTTTTTACACCCATTTATTGATTTAGAACTTTTAAGTATACATTATTTAGTAAGCAAATATGATTATATAGGTTTCACCAGAATACATTTATTCAAAAAACACAAAACACGTCAGATAATTGTCATGTACTTATTCATTATACAAAGTATTAGAGGATTTAAAGTATGACCTAAAGTTATTAGGTATATATTTTTATTTCAGTAATAATATTTGCAATATAACTCTTTTTCAAGAAACACTATATGTAAAACATGTAAAAATAAGCAATAAAATAATTAAAACTAACTTTAGAATTATACTTTTGAAGTAAATTAAAAACCTAGTTTTCAATAGCCTTGATGTCATTTATAATTCAAATGAAAAAATCATTATGCGGTCAGAACTGAAAATAATCAAATTTGAAGCTGTCTTCAATTTATTTGTTAAGTCCCATGTATTTATTCACAATTGTCAGATTTACTTTCTCCAAATCTATTAATATTAATTACTTATGCTTTGGTACTGACATCTCCGTCAGCACTGTTTTCTGACTGCTCTTGTTAAATTATCTTCAATCTTTTAGATACAGCTCACACAAGCAGGCTTGCTAGTTAAGGTCTAGGTATGTCTCAGGACTGTAGCTTTGGGACAGATCACTACCTTATTAATTTAGTATTTTTTGTCTATTCAAAAGAACTTCTAGATTTCATAAGATTTTACATGGGCTATAGACATATCTATTCCCACTTCTTATTAAAATCTTTATTTCTTCTGTAATAGTGTGATTTATTTGGATAAAAATGTTTAAACTATCTAACTTTTATAAACTGAGTTCTCCTGTATCCAAAATATGAATGTTTCTTTCTTGTCTAACCAGGTTTTTTCTGAAGTTATACGGTTTGTGTTTTTTGTTTATTCACGTCAATCCCAATCATGTCCACAAAGGCTTACAAATTTGTCAGCTTACTGAAAATAAGACCAATGTCTCTCATTTTCTCTAGTCCCTTCTTTAGTTTTAAAATAATAGTGTACCTCGTTTTTAAACTAGGAGGAGTAATTCAAATTTACTGTGTCATATATTTGTTTGTAATTGGTCCAACCGCAGGCAAGTTTACTTCACTAAATTATGAAATTTTTTGAGGTTATTGACATTTAGAATTCATAGCTTAATTAAGTTATTTCAGTGATTTTTTGTGTTTTCTGCATTATTCCTTTAATTTTTAGGTTTTTAGTCAGCATTTATATAAAAAACAGTTCTTTTTAGAACTCTTTAGTGACATTTTTAGCTAAAAATATGAATTTAATGCCAAGTACTGGTGATAAATGCCCTGTACACATTAAACCTAAAAAATGCTGAGTAGATATCAGTATAAGATGAAAAATGAAGTGGCATTCAAAAACGCAACATTTAAACTGCAGGAAATAAAAAATCTTTTGAGTTTACTCCTTCTAGGTAAAAAAACAGAGCATAAATGATATTCATTTATGCAATGAATGCAATATTACAATTAATTATAAATAAAATGTAGACAAAACATTTTTTGCATTATTTCTCTTTTAAAATTATAAATACAGCTCTTAAAAATGTTTTTGTAATTTTCTATTTTAATTCACTGTAATGTTTTGCATAATTGCTACATGTATTAACTTGTTGACTGCTCACTACTAGATAATTCATAAATTCCTACCAGAAGCCTAGCATACCAAATAGTAATACCATGTTGTTTTTTGTTTTTTTCTCTGGCCACATGACACACATGGTACTATTTAGTTGGATATTACTTTCTCAGTCATATATTTATATGAATGTTTTCTAAATAATGATAATCTATTATTGCAGTTTGATAATACCAGCTTTTAGTTCTATTATAAATCTTTCTACAAGTCAGATATTCCAAGGCCATTCATTGGTCTTCCCACTTACAAAAGTACTTACTGTATGGTTTCTGTGCTAAATGTGCTCTTCTTTTTTAATTGTTTCACAAATATAGTATGTTTCTAGAATTATAAAAATTCTATTATAAAGCAGATTTTCAGTTGCTGTGCAAACACTGTACTGCCATAGTAAAGTTAGATGTCATGGAAATGTTATAAACAAAGAAAGCTATGATTTTATTGAACTAGTATCGAAATATCCCTGTTTAATGTCTGCAATAATGTGAATTATAAAAATGCACATCTGAGAGATTGCCCAAAATATATACTTATTACTTTTATTTATTAAAAACCTACTTAAGAGCAAAAATATTCTTTTAATGTGTCTCGAATAGTTAATACTTCTGGCATTAGCACAACCACTAGTACTTGCCAATCTGACCATATTATCAGACAGTATTTCTTCTTCATTCCAGTGATAAATAGGAATCTGGTGTTGTTCAAGATAACCTTCACATGGCTTCATCATAAATATATCAAGAGCAAAAACTTCATCATCCACTAAAAAATGTGGTAAAATATCATTTAGTTACCCTTGGTAAATTTTTCAGTTCAGGAAAATTAAATGAAGAGTTCTGTATTTTCTTTCCTATTTCTGACGTTTTAGATATATTGCTATCTCCTTCTTTACCATAAGAAGTTTCCAAAAAAGCATTATGTACATGAAGTTTGTGCTCTAGTATTGCTCAATACTGAACTTCTGGACTTATCTTTGGCAGTGAATGAATTATATGAACTATGAAGTGAGGGCAATATGACTATCTTAACAGTGGTACCCTTTTTAATTAGAAAAAAAATCAGACGACTAGACTAGCGTATGATTTTTTTTTAAAATCACCATTTTATTTATACTCAAATTAAGAGTTCTGACACATCTAATTTTTTGCAAAGATGTCCAGAATATATTGTAGCAAAAATATTTTATTCAGAAAGGTTGTGCAGATTTTTATTACAAATATTTTAATACTAAATTTGGGGTCATCTTTTTGGGGGGTTTGCCACTCACCTACTTAAACTAATCTAAAAGTTCATAAGCCCACATTGCAAAAATTTTTTATACTATTTATGTTTCATGAGCATGGTGCATCCTTTATAGAAATATTTTTTGTTGTTGCAGATAGTGCATTTAAACAGCAAAGACTACCAGCATGGCAACCAATTTTAACTGCAGGTACAGTCCTCCCTTCATTCTTTATCATCGGAATTGCCTTTATACCAGTTGGAATAGTATTGCTGTATTTATCAAATGAAGTTAAAGAGATTGTAATTGATTACACCCATTGTAATAAGACGATAACTAATAGTAACGGCACCTACACAGAATTATCTGAGGAGTGTGTGGACTTTATTAAAACAAATAGAGATGATCCATGTGAATGTACAATTTCGTTTAAGCTAAAAGATAATTATGATGTAAGTATTATATTTTTTAATGACAAATGCTTAAATATATTGTATAACAGAATCAGCAATTGTCAAAAAAGACATAAAACTATAAAATAAGATTCTTTCTTGAAATGTCCTTCTCATTTCTTGAGCCCTGGTTGAAGCGTGGTATTATTAGCTTTTTAGTTTTAGCAATCATTAACAAATTTAATTGTTGTGTTCCAGTATCATTTAAACATGGCATAAATATGATTCCATCTGTATTCACTTTACAACCTGGTGCACTCGTTTATTTTTTTAAATTTCTGTAATGCCAGACCTCAGTTCGAGCCTGCACTCGCTTCTTTAGAGGATACGAATGTTTTGTTGGAGGACACTCTCATCTGCAATATAGATTTGGTCAGGAAGAAAATTCAGTTCTTTTACTTGCTCTTATAAATGTTTGATAAATGGCTGCACTACAAATTTATTTTTTATTAAATATATATCACTGTAGGTTTACTTAATCTAAATCTCTTTAAAAAAGTCTCTATCTATGTTGTAGGTATAGTTCTAGATGTACTATTCACTACTTACTGTTGTTTTAATTTAAAGTTACGATCTTTGTTTTATTTGTTCTTATTATATGCTTTTCTTCTAGGGTAAAGTATATATGTATTATGGTTTAAGCAATTATTATCAGAACCACAGAAGATATGTGAAATCTAGAGATGACAATCAGTTACTAGGAAAATTGAACCCAAAACCCTCAACTGATTGTATGCCATTTGACTATGTAGTTGATAATAAAACGAATCCATCTAAAAAACCTATTGCTCCATGTGGAGCAATTGCTAATTCAATGTTCAACGGTAATCAAATTTCTCTATGTTTAAAATTAAATAATACATTTACATAAAATATTTTCCAGATTCTATAACATTGAGCATGTTAGATGATAATGGAAAGATTGTACCTATTCCTCTTCTCAGAACAGGAATTGCTTGGGAGTCTGATAAAAACATAAAATTTAAAAACCCACCTGGCTCAACTTTAGAAGAAGCATTTAAAGGATATGCCAAGCCGATTGATTGGAAAGTAGATATTTGGAACTTAGATCCGGACAATAAAGAAAATAATGGTTTCCAAAACGAAGATTTTATAGTATGGATGCGTACTGCAGCTTTGCCTACTTTCAGAAAATTATATAGAAGAGTTGACCACAGTCAACCTGAATTTTCTTCAGGATTGAATAATGGAACATACGTTTTGAAGATTCAGTACAGTAAGTAATAGTTCATTTATTTATTTATAATTGTGATATAGAAGGTTATCAACTTTTGTATCAAAGTCTGTTATATGATATATCAAAAAGTTACAAAAATAAGAAAGCTATAGTGTACTACGTGATATAGCCAACATACAATTTTTAATGGAAGACCTTATATATATTTTTTCAAATTTGTGTTCTCATAATTCTTGTTCTTATAGTATTGGGTTTTGCATTACTATACAGAGTATTTAATAAGTTATGACCATTTTTATTTCAAAATCCCTGGAATCAACACCATGTATATAAAGAAGTAATGCATAAACAATTATTTATTTTATATAATAAAGTAAAGAATTTATTGTAGTTTTTAAATTAAGTTTAACTGAAATCATTGACAAACATTTGTATACAGGGTGAACTACAAAACAAAATTACGATTTTCTCATTTTTTTTAATGTTTTCGTCAAATTTCGGAAATACATTAAATTTTTGTAAGTAGAAATAAGTATAGAAATTGAGTATTGAGTGATATTTCCTTAATGTCACCCTTTATATACAGGGTGGTCCTTAAGTAATTGTACAAACAGAAACCGTAGATTCGGCATTTTAAAATATTACGATTTAAGCCAACTTGCTTTAATAAAATGTTGATATTAAGAAAGATACAGGGTGTTAAAGTGGAAATTTAAAATTTTATTTTTCGCTATAACTTTTACGTTTGTAAATATTTTTATACAAAAATTTACAGTTGGATGCTTTTGAGTAGGATAAATTATAATTTTATACATACTTTAATGTAACTAATAGAGGGCGCCACATATGCCACATGCGCGGCATAAATTTGCGCTTAACTTTTTTGCTCTTTCAGTTAGCTCTATTTGTGTTAAAAAATAATAAAGATACATTATTTTTACAAAGAAAAGGTATACTTGTTAGTAACCTCAAAATTCAACCGTTTTCGAGATAATAGCATTTTATAAGTCAGCTGCATAATAATTCTTAGTTTGATATTTGTGCGGTAAAGCACTGAATACCTGTAGATAAGCATAATTCATAGTTTATTCTTATTAAAACAACTCAAAGATGATAATGTAACATTACAAAATGCTTTGTTATGGGTGCTAAATGTCTTATTGGAGAAAAGATTCTTCATCTTCTTTAGGTGCCGTGTCCGTATTCAGACGTTGGCCGTCATCATGTTTACAATTTCTCTTTTCTATCGCTTCTTAAGTTTCTATAATGGCGTTGTATTACTTTTTCTCTATTGTAAAATGCTGAAAATCCAAAATATGTGGTTTATGCAAGATGGTACACCACCACATTCTAGAGAGAAGGCAGTTAGAACATACTTAAATACAACTTTTCTAAATGTTGGATTGGTCGTGGTAGTCATATTCCTTGGCAATGTGGTGAGATATTGATATACTTATTTAATTCATAAAGAATCCGAAAAAAATACTTATTATTCATTATGTAAATTGTTTACCCATTTTTATTAGTACAAATAGAAACTAGAGCACAGGTATTAAATAACACATATGTGTCTTGTTTCATAATACTTTTGCTACAAATCTAACCTTAAAAACTCAGCATTTTTACAAAAACATCATCGTTGGCCTAATAAATGTTATAAATGTTATAAATATAGTAAACACACAGGCAATTTAGTTCAGCATAATATTAGTTCATTAGTAAATCATAATAGTCCATTTGTTTGAGATGTAATTATAGTTACTCGTAAGCTGTAACGTAATCGTATAAATAAGTAATGTCATCGATAGGTTATTCCGTGTGTATATAAGTAACCAATGAACGAGATACATCACAGTTTAATACATTATTTAATCTCTGCGACAAATAAGATGTAGTTCCATAATATACCATAAGATTTGGATATGTATCCAAAAGAGTATATTCATCCATTATACATTATAGCCACCACGTAGCCCAGAATTTGATGTTTGATGTAAAATCCTAATATTCTGATATTTTGTCAAATCCTATTATTAATTATCCTGTTGATATATTTATTTTATTTAATATTTCGTTAACTATTAACATTTGTTAAAGGCATTTTATACCAAAATTTAAAAGTATTAATGTTTTTGTCTATTTTTCTTCGTTGCCTGGAGTAATTGCCTTAAATCATAATTATGCATCTGATTGGTAAAATGCGATTATCTCGAAAACTGTTAAGTTTTGAAGTTATTAACAGGTATACCTTTTTTTGTTAAACTAATATATCTTTAATATTTTTTATCCCAAATACAGGTAACGTAAAGAGCAAAAAAGTTAAGTGCAAATTTATGCCACATATGTGGCGCCCTCTAGCAGCTCCATTAAATTGTGCATCAAATTATAATTTCTCATATTTAAAAGTACCCAGCTGTAAATTTTTATACATAAATGTTTACAAACATGAAAGTTATAGCGAAAAATAAAATTTTAAATTTGCTCTTTAATACTCTGTATCTTTCTTAATATCAACATTTTATTAAAGCAATTTGGCTTAAATCATAATATTTTAAAGTGTAGAATCTACTATTCCTTTTTGTACAATTACTTAAGGACCACCCTGTATAAAAAAAAATATTAACACTCGGATTGAGAAAGGTCCGATCGTCCCCTTGGATCATACGCTGCTTTGTTAGAAAAGTTGATCACCTTATTATATATATATATATATATATATATATATATATATATATATATATATATATATATATATATATATATATATATATATATATATATAGGCTAAGTAAAAATGATTACAATTGATCATACAATAACAATATAATAAATTACATGATGTTAAACGATTTTTACCACCTCATGTTCAAAAACATATTGGAATAATCTATTAGCACCTTTAATTGATTCCTTTATATTAATTTGGCCAGGATTAGCTTTACACATTTTCATAATGGTCAAATGTCTAAAGATTAGACAAGATCATGATGTAAGCAAGGTATAGATGACATAAACTCTTCATTGGCAAAATGAAATAGATATGACCATTTTTTAAATTTGGAATTGTGTGATTGTTGAGGAAAAATATTTAAATAAATTCTTTTGTTTGATTCGTTTTTAAATGTTCAAAATAACTTTATCTCCGTACTAAATTCATAGAATTTCTTAAAACTTTGTATTATCTTTTCTAAATAATTCATTATTATCTACTGAAATAAAATACATGTATAGGTACTCATTTTAGTAGTCATTTGATATTTAAATGATAGTGTAAGTGGATATTTATCTGGAAAAGTAAATGAGATATTATCAAATTGCTATTTTACTTTTTCTTGGAAATAAGCACTTTATTGTTAATGATGTATTCAGGAACCTATGTTTTAAATACAGTGGAACTTGGTTATAGCTTCATTGAAGGGTCCAGTAAAAAAATGACGCTATATCAGTGACGTTATAAAAGAGGTAGAAAAAAATGAAATTTTAACTAGGCAAAATTGTGAAACTTACATTTTTTATAAGTTCTCTAACGTTGAAAAAAGTTAGTTATTTTCTTCTGCACAACCCTTTCCGAAAAATAAAGTTTTTCTGTAGTGTCTTTAATAATCTGAGTTGCTTCTTTGGTAATTGTGGATGCTTCCCTAAACTGGTAAAACCTGGATATAGTCTGAGCAGTTCTCATTGCTTCTTGGATTGTAGAATAATCAACGCCGTCTTCTTCTTATTCTTCATTATCTTCATCAACATCTATTTCCACATTTTGCACTTGTTTCACAATTTGTTTATCACTTAAAACTTGAAATGTTTTTACGTCGTCGTCTACTGAAATGTAGGAGTCAAGATCAGTTCCAAACTCTCTCTGGTTTGCATTAAATTTTTGTATCCACTCTGGCAAAGGCATTTGGTTGTCCTCGTCAACATTCTGAACATTGAAAGAAACTACAGTCAATTTAGCTTGACGAAAGCACTTACAAATTGTCACTGACGTAACCGCACTCCACGCATTGTCTAAAAACTGAACTGCATCAAGGATGGTAATGTTCACGGCTCATTGTTCATAAACAAAATCATCCTTTTCAAAAGCTGTTTCCGATAATGGCACTTTAAACTTCGTATGACTCCTTGGTCCATAGGCTGCAAGACACTCGTGCAGTTGGCTGGTAAGAAAACTAGGTTAATATTGGTCAAATTAAGCTTGGGATGGGCTGCACAGTTGTCAACTAAGAGAAGAATTTTTCTTTTTTATTTTGAAGAGAGTTCCTTGTCCCTCTTTCTCAATTCTTCTTCAAAAATAGCAGAAGTCATCCACGCTTTTTTGTTGGCTGTGTAGTTTACACGCAGTGTTTTTATGTTTTTAAAACATCTAGGATGTAAACTTTTCCCAATAACCAAAAGCTTTCTTTTCTCTATACATGTCATGTTTGCTCAAACAAAAAGCCGTGACTCTTTGTTTTGAAAGCTTTCCACCTACACATTTTTGATTTTTGAAATTTAAAGTTTTGTCTGGCGTTAATTTGTAAAAGACATCAGTTTCGTCGCCATTGAAGATATCTTCATCCTTGTATGGTTGCCTTAGTTTTGGCCATGTGTTTTGTAATCAATCACCTGTCACGTTCTCGTCCACACATTTTGCCACTCCAACAATTTTCGCGAAGGAAATTGAGTGCCGGGCTTTAAACCGATCTAGCCAGCCTCTAGAGCATGTGAAATCGTCACCAAACAGTTTTCCGAACTCTATGGCTTTATCCTTTAAAAGTGGCCCGGACACAGGAATATCAGAACTGTGACACTGCTGGAACCATTTGAGTAGAGCTGAATCTACATCACCACGAATGCACTGCCTAGTCTTTTCAACATTTTCTCCCTCCTCATTACAGGCTTTTAAAATGTTGTCCTTGTTTTTTAGGCTTGAGCCGACAGTCAAATTAATAAGTCCAAATTGCCGACTTACATCAGCAATTTTTCGACTACTTTCAAATGCTCTTATAACACACACTTTATCTTTAATAGGCAAAGCCTTCCTTTTAGTACTACAACTTGTTATATTAAAAAATAAAACGTTTATTAGTATATTAAAATCTAAAAACAATTTCACGGTAGCGAAAATTTCTTAAACTGACTGTTCTGAAACGATTTGAATGTTAGGATGGCACTGATAAATGAGAAATCATAGAACTGTCAAGGTCACATAACTGTACACAGAAGGGATAATCGGACTTTCTCACTAGTGATGTAACGAATGTCAGTTTTTGAACATTCGCGAATGCAAATATATGCCACCGACATTCGCGAATACGAATGCGAATATTCAGTTTTTTTTTTATTAATTTGGCAATTTTAATTGTCTCCGGCACTGCCGGCAGTCTCATTTGCGTGAGGTGTGTAGTTAGATAAGTTCAGATAAATTTAGTAATTCAGCAATTTTCAGAACAATTATACAAATCATGTACTGTATTACGTTACAGTGTAGTCTACATATGTATCTTGTTCCGGAAATTGCTGAATTAATAAATTTATCTGAACTTATCTAACTGAAGTCGAACTGTTTATGTTTGTTTGTTGAAACTCTTTACATAAAAACACATAGACTATTTTTAGTTTGTAGTTTAATAATTCTTAGACTTTTTCAAGATGATTGTCTAAAATTAAAAACTCTTGGATAATAAAAGTTTCAGAGAATAATTTGTTTTTGTTTGTTTACACTGCATCATTTATTTTTTGTTTTTTGAGATTTTATAGTTTTCTAAGCTTGTAAAATAAAGTGAGTTTTCTTAATAAAAAAGCTGAGAAGTGAATGGATTTTTATTTTATTAACCTAATCTTCAAATTGTTTTTTTTTCTTATACATATTTATATTCGCAAAACATTCGCACAAATTTCGTGAATTCAAATGCTAATATGCGAATATTCGCGAATGCGTTACATCACTATTTCTCACATTCTTGGAAGGAACAATGCCGCAAAGCTGGAAACGCATTTCACTTTATTCTTCATAAAATAAAAAACGACAACCTTCTGTAAAATTTTATGACGCTATAGACGAGTCTTGCTTTATTTTTAGCCGATAAAACCGGGTTTTTAATAACGTTATCGAATAGTTTTTGGCTGGACCTATTAAAAATTGACGTTATACCCGAAACGAGGCCGTAATACCCAAGTTTCACTGTAATCACTTCGCAGAAGACGTATACCCTCTGCACTAGCAACTTCCAGGTGGATTTTTTTATTTGTGACATAATAATCGAAAGACGAAGAACTGAATGTATATCATATTACATTGGATTTAATTTCCTGCTTTTAAATGCGAATATTATGCTTTTACACGTTTCCCATTATTTTTATTTTTATATTTCTGCATTTTTGCTGTTAATTATTGTTATGTTTTCAATTGCGGTTGAATGGTGTAGACCTTTTATTACAACACGAAACGTTTTTTTTTTGTTTTAATCTGCAAATGTAAAATTGTGTTTTTTTTTCTTCTAGTTATTTTGTCGCAATTTTGTAATGATCCATTACATTAAGGTATACGAGTAGTTATATTTTATAGTTTTTTGAAGTAATCCATATATAGGTGTCGTGGTTCCTACATTGTATAGAGTAATTGGTGGAAGCTTCGAGTTATTGCTGTATTCACAACTTGTTTCATTTTTTCTCCGTCTTCATTGGGTGAATTTTCGAATCGATTCTTTGTTTCGACAGGTTTTTGAAGCCAGTAGTTGGTTATTTTTGTTTTCTTGCGTGTTTTGTCGCAGCAAAAATAAACAGTCTGTGTTTAGATATACTCTGCATAGTGCTGCTATATCTGCATAGTTTAGTAGGGGTTGTTGTTGTTGACCAGATTGATGATAATATGGATTATTCATTTTAAATGAATCATTAATTGGTTTTCACTCACCTTCACTGAATCACAGAAATCAAGAGTGTAAACTAACGTGATATTTTGGATATTCATCATGTCAATACTGAAAATTTTTGAAATTTGCTAATTTGGTTAACCGTAGATAAAAATCGTATTTTTTTGTTATAGATTATGACGTTAGCACATTCAGTGGTTCAAAACGAGTGATCCTTAGTACAACTTCTGTCATGGGTGGAAAAAATCCTTTCTTGGGGATAGCATACATTGTAGTTGGATGTGCATGTCTCTTGTTAGGCATTGCTCTTCTATTTATACACATAAAATGTGGCAAAAGGTAAGTTCTTAAAGGAATGTTTTTTATTATTCTGTATTATCGTCATGGCCTTAGTAACATATCGGTAAGTATATCCGTCTGTTGTGTTTAATAATGTAGGTTCGATTCCGACAATAAAAAGAAAACCAAAAAATGTTGTCAAGGTCCGTCATGTAAATCAATGACAAACACGGAGTAGTAGTTTAGCCGGTTCAACTTTTGTACACTTAGATTGGGATATACAAACCTGAAGTTTAGCAGAGTCTTTCTCATTATGCACTTGAGGTGTAAATGAGCCTAAAATAGGTAGAAAACATTTTATGTGCCCCGGAACCATCACTATGAAAATCCAATTTGATTTTGCAAGAAAATCATTCATGCATATAATATAGACGATCTAAAATATTGATATTTTAATTTTAATATCATTTTGATGTTGTGTATGTGTGTTATGTTATCCTTAATTTATTTCATTTTATATAATCACCTTTTGATAACCTCACATCAATAGCCGCTGGTCCTTATTTTCTTTAAAAGTACCAAAACACCTCTTACTTAGTTCAATATTGAAACACATAATATTCTTAATGGATTACCATCATAATCTCTGCTCCGATATGTACAGGTGGTACAGTATAAATCTCGATGCACGTCATTATCTCCGTCAGAGATCTAAGTTGACATGGTTGCCAAATTACAAAAAAATTCCTGAATTCATTTTAAATCAAATATTTCACATAATTATTGCAGAAGTTAATTGTACAACCAAAAAAATTAATAATCAATATAATTTGAGCCGCTTGTGTAGTATAATGAAGTAAAATATAATAAAAAACACTTTTTTTCATTACTTATTTACTTTTATAGGCGGGTTGACACGATCCAAGTAAACTTGGTTAAAGTCTGCTTTGCAACACTTGGAAGCTACTTTGATCGTGATACCTGTTCATCTAAGTACACTTCTATCCAAGTTAAGTAGGTCGCTGGTAAACTTCCTTGGATCCAAGTAGTGTGGTATTGTAAAATTAAAATTGCGTCCATGTCGAAAAATCGAAAACGAGAAGGAAAGACAAAAAGAAAATGGTCTGAAAGGGAGAGTGTTGGATTCATGGAGTTATAGGAAGCATTATGAAATGTACGGATAAAGGAATATAAAAATAAAAATACTACAAGTGCAGCATTTTTTTCTTTTTTATTCCTTTTTTCTGGATTTGAGGCTCATGTATGAACATATTCACACCTTCCACCATCACTTCTGCTATCTGTACAACGGTTATTTGACATCCAAGTCATTTAACCGTGGCAACCAACTTGGTACAAGTACATTTTTACAAGTCTACTTGGTCCAAGTTGGAATCCAAGCATTCTTGGATCGTGTCAACCTACCTTAAATGTTTTGTTACAACTAGATTTTCAAATGTTAATTAATCTTTTTAACACATTTAACCAACTGCATCGTCACTGTATCCACTGCATCCAACGTGACTATCATAATACGTTTTACAGATACCCCAGATGTGTTCGAAAGGATTAAACTGGCAGTGATACGGCGGTAACCGTAGTACTTGATGTCCATAACTTAATACAATTTGGTCAACGATATAAACTGTTGGTTTTTCATTACGTTTCGAAATTTCCAGTAACTCTGATTTGAAGGCGTATTCCGGAAAATTGATGTTATTTTTAACTAACCAATTTTTTATGCTCGGTACGTTCCACGACTGTTTTGGTTGTTTCTCCAAAATCTCCGAATGGTGTGCATTGTGCATTATCTAAAACTATAACTGATGGTTCACTCAGACTTGCTAACAGTTTCTCCTCAAGCAATTTAACAAACATATCTGCATTCATATTTTCATGGTAATCAGCAGATTTTTATTATCAAATCAAATCTGCGTTTTCTATAAAGCCTTCTTTCCCTCTTGTATGAAGAATGATGTGTCTTTTGCCTTCGCTATCTGTGTGTTTTATTGATTTTATGCTGTCGTTTTGCTAAATTCTTTTAATTCCACCCTTTGCAAATATCCATGTCTCATCTAAGTATACGAATGTTGCATTTTCAGATTTAAGTCTAGTATATTCTCTCAAAAATTTAATTCTTTTGTGAACCACACTACACCTTTCGCATAAAAGTAACCTATTATTTTCTTTTTTGAATTTAAATCCTAAATCACTCAACACTTTCCAAAGACTAGTCCTCTTAATTTCAGAAACTGGTCTTTTTCTTATTTTTGCCAGTAAAGTATCTAAACTGACATTTTGATTGTTTTCACGCATTCGATACAAAATATTGCTAATTTCAAATGTTTCTTCATCAGGTAAGTCAATGCTCCTAGAATTTTTACGAGTTGTTTTCTTGTCTTCGTAATACTTAGTCACAGTAAGATCTTCTGGGAATCTCTGACAGTCTTCATTACAGTTTTTAGCTTACTTTCAGTTCATAAAGTGTTAAACATTATGGAGAACATCGGTGCAGTTGACCGTGCCTTTTACTACAACGAAAGGTTCTCTACGAATTCCATTAATCGTTTAGAGGTGTAAGTTGGTTGAATGTACACTACTGTACTACGCAACAATCTGCAAAAGCTCGTTTTTCAACATTGTCTCTCAGTAAACGGCAGTTTATTGTTAGTTAACCAATGGTTCCGACATTGGTTAATTTTAATATAGTTGATTTTCAAACTCCGATAAAAATTTGCTTAATTCATTTCCCCATGATAGTCCATTAAAACCTATCCTCTACACTCTTGATGAAGCTATTTTCATTACCAGCATGAAGAATAATGAACACCTTTATATTTTCAATATGATTAAATATATTATCGTTTTCCATCAGTTTTAACAAATTTTATACTTCTTTTATTCTCATCTTGCCATGAGCGACATATAGATCCATTCTGAAAAATCCAAGTTTTATCTATAAAAACAAACTTGTATACTTTTTTTTTATATTTGTATGTAATCTCAAAAATTCTGCTCTCTTCACAGCAATATGAGACTGCTCCATCAGTCTTCGCCTTGGGTCATGTTTTAATAATTTAAAACCAGCGGCTTTCAGTACAATACTAAGTGACATAAGACAACGACTAAACAGTTCTCTTTCCTTCAATAGAATCAATGGGGCCGTTTTTATCACGTGCCTGTTCAATATAATAAATCAAAGAAGCTACCATCTCCTTACAACGAATATTTAATTTCTTATGTGACATTTTGCAATTAAATCACACTAATTTTGTTCTATAAAGAACAGAGTTTAATTAATAGTAAATAATAAAAACAAATCTTAAGTGTCAACACCGTCACTGTCAAATAAGTGTTACCAATTTATTATAAAGTATCACCTTTGTTCGATCTCAGATAAAATATGATTCGGACAAGTGTGCTTTATAAAAACTCCTTATAATCCCTTATAAATTACATGAAATAAGTTATGACGTATTTCTTTAACTTTACATTAATAGAAAACAGACCTACGACTTAAATATTTTGTGTTGGTATCATGTGACGTCACCATAGAGCAAAAACACAGAAGAGGGAATGTAAAGATAGTGGGGGCAAAAATGTTGTTAGACAGGAAGTGCCATTTTGAGAGGCCACATTAAACAAGAAAAGAGTCTCTTTCCTTGTTTGAGAACTCAAATTTAGTTGGGTTATGTTATTGTTTGTCCCAACTATCACATGAAAGCTTATTTATATTGAAGTTTTTTAACAATTGTGTCACATTTTAGATTATTATCGTTATTTAATTAAAACTTTATTATGCCCTAATGTTAAAAACGACGATACTGTGATTCTAGCTGAAAACATCGATGATCTGCAGGAGCTAATCAATAGAGTTGACATGGAATGCACAAATTGGGGACTGTCGATAAAACTAAATACATGGTGACCAGTAAAGTGGATATCGGCGCAACCCAACTGATATTAAACCAACAACCGCTGCAGAGAGTTCAGAGATTCAAATACCTCAATTCAATAACTCATTAAATTTGGAAATCCGTGAAAAGTTTACAAGATGTTACGTGTGGTCTGCACTTTTGTATGGATGTGAAACTTGGACTTTAAGCGCCGATATCATGAATAAAATCGAGGCGTTTGAGATGTGGTTGTATCGAAGGATACTAAAAATTCCATGGACTAGCAGAACCAGAAACGAAGAAGTTCTTCGAAGAATGGGATATCAACGAACTCTATTAAATATTATTAAGAGGCGTAAACTAGAATATCTTGGACATATAATCAGAGGACCAAGATATGAGTTCCTTCGGCTAATTCTCAACGGTAAAATCGAAGGAAAGAAATGGATAGGACGGAAGAAACTCTCGTGGTTGAGGAATTTGCGGCAGTGGACAGGTTTGACAGCGGACCAATTGCTACACGTAGCGCAAGACCGAGATCAGTATAACAATATTATAAGCATGGTAGTCGCCGACGTTCCGTAGGGATATGGCACTCTAAGAAGAATGTTAAAAAAAGTATTCTAAGTGTTTGGAACATAGAGCTTATAATAATATTGGAACATAGTCTTAAATTTTGCGCCTTTGCATTTCCGGATATGTCCGTCATATTAGGAGGCCACTTTTATGGTCTCCTTTTCATAACGATTAGATTCCCTCTTTTGTCTTTTTGCTCGATGGACATCCCTTACTATGTCGCGGATGACGTGCATCGGTATTTACACTGTACCAACTGTAAGTATACTTGCATTTAACCCTTCAAAATCAATCTTAAAATCTACAACTTGGCAGAATTTTAATACCAACTCATGTTGTTTTAGCTATTAAGTTACATGTATTTGTGGCATGAGGATGAGGTGTATGTTGTAGTAGAACTTTAAAGAGACCGGTTGTCAGAATACAGTAAATATATTGTGAGTAGCCTATCTTATTATTTTATCCTTGAATTTTTTTTATTGATCTGAATTCTATTCTTTTATAAAATTTCTTCTTTTCAATAATTATGTACTACTGAAGAATTTTCAGAGAATCTGTTATGATGAAACAAGTTCTCAGTTAATGTTACGATAGAGTGTATAGTTAACAACTTGTTGGTTTTTCTGGTAAATGATTTTTCGAGGTTCTTAAACTGTTTCCATTTATTATTGTCACTTAGGTGATTCGTATCGAATGTTTTAAATTCATTTGTGATGTAAGGGGCTCTAAAAAGAAAAATGTAATTACTTTTCCAATTATTTTATAATGCACATTTTCAGGATATGATATGTTTAACTGGTAGGAATATGTATAGTTAACCTCAAAATTATTTTCTAGATCACTCCCAAAATCCTATTCCCGCCGAAACCAATCTCGACCTAGAATTTCGTATAGGAACGTATCCGTTTTTACGTACTAAACAAAAGAATCTTTGTACAATTAAACAGAAGGTAAAAAGTAAAGACAGATAGACATTTGTTTAATAAATAATTTTTTATATTGTTAGCTGATAATAAATTGTATAACATTAATATTTTTGTAGTACAAGTGAAATGATAAACGTCAACCCCCGAACACCATACCAATAAAGGAGAATGGGACCTGCCAAACAATACCACCGGTTAATGTTTAAAGTATGTGTGTTTAGTTACCTCAAAAACATACAAAAATGTTTTTTTTTTTTAATAAAATCTCCTGGCACTATGTGATAGACAGTGGCTAATGTAGGCATCTCAAGTATGAGCAAAGAAGTTAGTGGTTTTAAGTTAAGTACACTGCAGTTAGTTTTTTAATAATTTTTATTCGACTTAAACTGTTATCTCTAAAAGATGTTATATTTTGTGGAAAGTATTTGTAATAGTTATTGTATCATGACGCAGATGACCTTTAAAAGTTAATAAACTGATACACTAGTGGCCAAAATTCTGGAAACTTTACAAAAATTATCATTTTTTTAGCAAGACTGGTCTCAAGATCATGATTTATATAGTTTACCATTACAATTACATTTTTATTTTATTGTTTTATATTCCTGCATAATATTTTATGTATTTCTCACTCTTTTTTTATTAACGTCATTATTTAATAAAATATGGAACCAGATTCAAGCGAAACGCCGAAAATCCGAGATTTGTGAATGGCAACATTGGCAATACTGTATTGCGTCAGGGTTTTGCTAGTCAGTCAACAACCCAACTGGAAGCGGTTAGGTGGCCTTTAGTACAGTTTCGTGCGGCTTCCAGTGTTTATTAGTGACATCAGGTAGTTGTTACTAAGGTGATATTGTTTAATTGTCGGAGAGGAATTTATCAGCGTCGATTCAACGAAAATGGCAACCAGAAACCCAAAACGTGTTGACTGGTCGCCAGGAAAGAGAGCCAAAACAATTATCCTTCGAGAAGAAGGTTACACTTATCAAGAAATAGCAAACAAATTGGGTGGTGGCGCCATAAAATCAGGTGTAATGAAAGTTTGCAAACGTGGAACGACAAAATCAGCAAAAAGATCTGGCAGAAAACCAAAAAAAAAGTTAGTCACTACGATGTGCGTAGAATATGCCCACTTCCTTTAGAAGATCGTCGCAGATCCGCAAAAGATATTAACGGTATTGTCAAATCAACTGGATTACAAATATCGGACCGCACTATCAGAAGAAAGTTGTGTGAAAATGGATTGCGAGCACGAATTCCTAGAAAGAAGCCGTTCCTGAACAAAAAACAGAGGCAAAAACGCATTGATTGGGCTTTGGCACACAGAGGGTGGACAGAAGAACAATGGAGTAAAGTAATTTGGATGATGAAACAAAAATCTTGATCTTTGGGAGCGACGGAGTGAGTAACCGGGAGAAGACGTTTTGCCCCAGTGTACTACGATCACTATGAAGCATCCTGTGAGTGTCATGGTATGGGCTTGCATGACCACTAATGGAGTTGGACATTTAGCAGTAATAGGGGGCAATATTAATGCAAAATAATATCAGAAAGAGATACTGCAAGCCAAACTGCTGCCGACTATCAGAGATTTGTTCGAAGGGGATGCCCAACAATGCATCTTCCAGAAGGATGGAGCGCCTTGTCATACGGCTAAGATTTCCATGGAAAGGTTGATAAACCATGATGTTACTGTTCTGCCTTGGCCTGGAAATAGTCCCGATCTAAATCCAATAGAAAATTTATGGTCAAGGCTGAAAGTCTTAGTATCACGCCGAAACCCAAGCAACAAGAGAGAACTGATAGAAGCCATTATTCAAAACTGGTTTAGAGTTATTACACCAGAAGATTTGGCTCGTCTCGTCAACTCCATGCCTCGCAGAATTGAGTCTTTCCTAAAAAAAAAACAAAGGTTATTATACCAAATACTAATTTTGTTGATAATAATCATTGTACCATTTTTTTTTAAATATATCTACTAATAGCAAACGACTGTTTGCTAAATATTAAGTAGAAGCATAAAACGATGTAATAAAATTATAGATAAACTTATAAATAACATAAGTCTTGTGAAAAAGAGGAATGCTGATAACAAAACTAAAATTTTTGAAATGTTTCCAGAATTTTGGCCACTAGTGTAAATGATAATAAATACGTGAAACCATTATTGTATTGATATATGCTCAGGTCATTAGGTGTATTTATTTTTGTTTTTTATTTAAATATATCGTTCGTTTACAATAAGACACATTTGAACAATACGACGTGGAACGGAATGGATATATGCCAAACCATTTATTAACTAGTAATACATATTTAGGAGGAGAAATTGTATTAAAATCAGTAAGCGAACTGTTTAATAAATGCTTACATGCGGGTACGATTCCAAAAGACTGAAACAATGCAGTGATAGTCTTGTTACACATATGTACAAACTCTTTATGAAAATCTTAACAAAGAGACTAACACATAAACTTTTTTTTCTATCAGCCCAAGGAACAGGCAGGCTTCAGGGCAGGATATGGCACAAATGACCATTTGCATACCATAAAGATCTTAATAGAAAAGTGCATCGAGTACAACATACCACTGGTTCTTGCATTTGTCGATTACGAGAAGGCTTTTGATTCTGTAGAGTTTGAAACAGTAATGGAAGCCCTATATCAAAGCCGAATAGATTACAGGTACACGACACTAATCAAAAACATCTACGAGAACGCTACATCAAGTATACTACACGAAGACAAAGAAAAATTCAGCTTAGATCGAGGAGTTACACAAGGAGACAATATTTAACCAAAATTGTTCACGGCAGCTCTAGAGTCAATATTTAAGAACACTTAATGGCAAGATATGGGGATCAATATAGATGGAGAAAGATTATATCATCTAAGGTTTGCAGATGATGTTGTATTAATCACAGATAACTTACAGGATACAGTTTCTATGATACATTCGCTTAAAAGTCATCTGAAAGAGCAGGATTAAAGATAAACTTTGAGAAAACTAAACTTATAACAAATCACGTAATGAGTGGAAATATACCTATAGACAATAATACCATACAACAGACACTTACAAATATCTGGGACACAACATCAAAATAAACAGAGACAATCAAACACATGAAATACAGAGGCGAATAGCCTGACATGGGCAGCATTTGGCAAATTAAGCCATGTTCTAAAAAGTTCAATTCACATGTGTCTCAAGCAAAAGGTTTATAACCAATGTGTTTTGCCTGTTCAAACTTATGAAGCAGAGACTTTAACACTCATGTAAAAATCTGCGAATACACTCAGAGTTACACAACGAGCCATGGAACGTGCAATGCTGAACGTGAGCCTTCAAGGCCACATAACAAACCAACAAATCAGGCAAAGATCAGGAGTTCAAGACGTCATCGAAAGAACCACGACGCTTAAGTGGAACTGGGCCACTTAGCCAGAACACAAGATGGACTGTGGACAAGACATATTATGGAATGGATGACCAGAAACTGTAAAAGTAGCCGAGGACGAACACCGACTAGATGGACCAATGATATAAAACGTGTAGCGGGAAACTGGCTACAATCGGCCCAGTGTAGAGAACACTGGAGAGAACTATGCCCAGCAGTGGACGCGATTTGCTGATTGATGAATCTCGATTATTCAGATATCATCAAATTCCCGAAATACTTTAACTAAAATGAAAATTGATCGTGTAACACCTGAGTATGTACAATTTTATAAAAATTATATTCAATACTTGGAAAACATACTTTTTTTAATGATCGTTTCTCTATACTTTTACTTTCCACAAACTTATATAGAATATTGTTTTCATCTGTCCCGGTACTTAATTGTTTAGTTAATATTGTTGATTACTTTATGTTTACGGTTTACTACATATTTATAGTTTCATATACCCATTAAAAATTTAACACTAAACAAAGTTATGTAACTGTCATTGTATATAAAACAATGATTTATATTTTCTAGCATACTTAAAGATTTAATATAATTCAGTAGTCGTTTAAACAATAACTTAAAATTGAATCATGTGCACTGCAACAGAAAAAACTGGATAAATATTGATACACGAAAACATTGATACATGAAAAATAGAAAATAATGACTTAGGAAAAGCTGTATTGTATGTTCAAAACTCACCCAAATCTTAAGACTTTAGAAAAGATATAACAGATATATTCATTGCTATATCAGTCAGATATATTCTTGAAATTCTCAATCAAAACATTTTTTTAAATTTCTTAAAAAATATTTACATAATGGGCAATCCATTGTCATGGAAAAATTTGTATATTTTTCTTTGAATTTTTACTGGGTATATCAGATATATTAAATGCAATTTCTAGTATAGAACACACGAAGTGGCCTTGAGTGTTAGTATAGATAGAATAATATAGATTTATATTTATAAAAATATGTATTTCTTTTTTATTAATACAACTCCAATGGCCAAATTAATAATAATAAACCAGTTGGTTGTTAACAACAAAGACTATGCTTTATTGATAAACGTTACCAAATAATTAGAATCAAATTTATCGGACTTACAGCTTTGAACTTCTGTACTATACCTAGATATTTTTGCATTATCTCTTTAACCGTTTATCTTCTATACATTCTTAAACTCTTGTACCCGTAACTTTCTCATAAAAGTTATTTTTTAATGGAGTTCGAAACTAGATTATTATTTTCTGCTGAAGATGCTTTAAATTATCATAACAGAGTTTAAGGAACGTATTAAGGATTAAATTCCAAGCATTTAAGTGGCTTACAACAAAAAATTAATGCTTAGAAAACCCGAAAATTAAACGTAGTCCTGTTACTATTTAATGTGTTTGTGTAATGAACATTTTGGACAGTAAAGAATGAAGAACACTGTGTTAAAAAACAATAACACATTTATTAACATCTACATATTTTCAAAATATGGTATCGTAACAATGATTTATAATATAATTATCATCTCTCATAATATGATAGAAGACAATTCGTACTTGCCTTCTATTTAACCTACTTTGAATATTTTATACATCGTGAGAATAAACCATCATAGTTGTAATAAAATGTTTTGGACATACAAAAATGACATAACCTGGAAATATGTTTTGCTGTCAATTCGCTTTTGAAAACAAAGTATCTAACCTCTGGCGGAATAAATTTAAACTACTAAAAGTGTTATAAACAAACCAGACAGCTGTTAATTTGAATAGAATTATTAAATTTTCTTGTAAATTTCAGCATTATGACTACGTTAAAGTATTTTAAATCAAATCGATATTGTTCTGATCCTCAATGCAATTCAAGATCGACAAAAGATATTTCCCTATTTCTCTTTCCTAAACGGGAAAACTTGAGGAAAAAGAGGAAATCAATAAAAAGAAAATACCACTATCATTAAGTCAATAACATATTGAGAATACATAATTTTTTTTCAGATGTAAATAAACAAATAACAGAAATACAAATACTTACCATTTTGGGATAGTATCATGAGGTTTTTTCATGATTTATTATGGAATACTTTAAAGACAAATCATGTGTTATGATCTTTTCTGACAGGTGATCTTAAGTTAAGGTTGATTTCATGTAATCAAATGAACTATCTTACAATAAAGTCAATTTCAAGTTATTTATTTATGTTAATATACAATAAAGTACTTACATATGTCAAAAAATAGTATAAAATAAAAATTAACATATTAAAAACATAAGGCATAATATAAAATAATGCATATACATATTAGTAAGACAAACAATACACAGAACATTATACTGTGGGTTCCCAGGTATACACAAAATAGAATTCATCAATACACAAGCCAGTTCCAAACATTAAAGTTAAAATTTAAGAATTCATCACTTGACAACTGTTTCCCCTTCAACCAATGGTCTCTTTGCTTCACCACAATATTCAAAGATATCATTAGGCTAATTTCCATTTTTAAATGATAAAAATAAGTCGTCTTAAACCAAACTAAACATGCAAAAGCAATGGAAACATTAGTTTATACCATTTATATCGGCCATGACACTGCAATCGACCTGCCCTCTACATTCAGTTTCAATCGCGAATTGGCAGTAAATAAATTCTTGATAGTTAGACCTACTTTGCCTCGATCTTGGTAGCATCAGCCATCTACTATACTAGTCATCTACCGGCCTTTAAGTGAAGGTTTGCTGAGCTTTCGAGTTCATTTACAAACATCAAAACATACTACAAATTAAAAAAAAAATACATTAGAATAGAATTTATTTAGTCAATATACATTATACAATGAAGTTGTTGTATCTTATAGGCTTACCCTTGTGAGGATGCTACTATGCGACATTTTATTTAATTTGTTTTTCTTTTTCCATGTCTCTTCTATGTTTCTACTATTTCGGCAACTTTAAAACAGTACTTTTGGTTGCAGCTGTGGAACCGGAAGTCCGAGGTCAAATTTCTCACATTTAATTGTTGGGTTTTAAGCTTTCATTCAACATCTCATTTGTCATTCTATCTATTCTAATAAAGGAGGAGTTGTGTTTACGGACAGATATACAGACATTGAGAATTCAAGTTTTCACATGTTAATATTATAAATTGGGCGAAAACAATAATATTCCTACTACTATGAAGTGACACTTAAATGCCTGAAATGTATTTTTAAATTATAATATATCTAAAACCTATATTTCTACTGTTAGGATTGTTCATCATCATCATGATCATCATGATGATGATGATGATGAGGATTATTGTTTGTTCTGTAGCTATTCTCTTGTGGTATTTGAATATTATTTACTATCTTTACTGACAATTAACCACAATTTTTGTTTAAAATAATTTTGACGTTGCGATTTCCACTTCAGGAATCGGTATTTTGAGAATATCGCTTAAAATAAACAAATTTTAAACCAAAAGTTGGTTATTTCCCATTAAAAATAGTGAATAATTGTTAGGATTATTTTGGAAATGTTAGAAATAAAATATTTTTTTAATAAAATAACCTATTTTAACAAAACTTATATTTTTATACGCAAACAGAAGCTAATACTTACTATTTTTTGTAACCGAAAGAAACCTAAACTTTACTGGAATTGTATGTTTAGATTTTAAAGTTATTTTAAGTTCCATGCTATTTCCAACACACTAGAACATTTCCAAATATATCCAAGTTAGGTCAAAAATTTCATATGTAGATTAAGAAATTATTTGTAAAAGATTATCTAAAAACTGCCGTAAATAAAATTTGGTAGGTATTTTTAAAATATGTAGACGGTGAGCATGACATTTGCCAAAGATTCCACAGCTTAATTAAAATTTCACAATTGATGAATTGGGTACGTAAGCTTCATTTAAAACTTTATTTACTATTGATTCGCTAAATTACTACACATACTTTACTATTATGTACATACAATTGTAATATAACTAAAAGAGCGCTAGCAACAGCAGAGATGAAAACACGTAGAAAAGTTGATGGTAAGAGATTATGGAACAGAGCTACAGTACAGAGTACAGATATACGACGAAGATGCGAAAAAGTGGAAGTATCAATGACTATTTAAGAAAGAGAAGAATATAATAGAATGATCATATAAGCAGAATGACAACAAATAAATTAGTAAAGACGGTTTCCCAATAGGAAGACTACAAAAACGATGGAACGACATCTTACGGAAGGCACATTGAAAAACCAGACAGTCATAGAGAAATAGTGGTAGTCACAGAGCCAACAAAAGTCATAGAGTCACACAAAAAGAGAAAAAATAATTTTAATATTAATGAAGTTTTGATCCCATTCACATAACATTTTGTGTGCGTATAATAAAACTTGAAAGACACTTATATTAAAGAGAAGAGCACTGCCAAGTAATGTTGCGTAACATAGGAAAACTGTAAAGGAATATATCAGTAAACGAAAGAAGGCGAGGCTTTCTTGGCCACTGTTTTCTAATGATACATTAGTTTTCGGGGTTTAGAACCCATGATCTGGAAGTCTTTATAGCTTCTATTACGACTCACATCTTCTCCTGGTGCTTTGTTGTTTTTGATCTTTTTTGTTGCGTCTTGGATTTCGCTTAGTGTGGCTCTGAACCCTGGTTGATGATTTTGCGTGATGCGGAGGCTTCCAAGTTTGTTTGGTCTTCTCTTTGATTGTGTATAGTTCTTGATAGAAGTCTTCAACTATGTGTAATAGTTCTTCTCTATTTGATATGGGGACTCTTTCTTTGTTCTTTAGTTTGTGTATTTCACATTTTCCATTGTTTAGCCCTTAAATCTTTTCTTACGGCTTTTGATACTTCTTTATTTATTTTTCGTAGTTTTTCTTCGTGAATGCTTTCGTTTCCTTTGACTTCTCTAGTTTCCATTAGTTGCTTTGTTTCAATGGTTATTTTTTCGTCTTGGCGTCTTTTAGGGCAACTTTTTTACTTGAGCCTCTCGAATAGCTTCTACGATTTTTTCGTTTAGGGTATATATCTAATGTGGCAATTTAAAATCATTTATTTAATTAACATACATTTATTAAAATACACATATTAGCACTAACACATTAAGCAGTTATCACTATTGAAGCCACATGTTCAATCTGTCGATTCGACGCACTATTCTAACCCCACAACAAATATTTGAATCATCACTTTGTAGAATGAATTAGCAATAAATCAACCGTATCGTTTCACGAACAAAATATGATATGAAACGTCAGTTAGTAGTTCCGATTTCTGTCCTAGGTGGCGCTAGAAGTTATCGTCCTGGATAAACAGTGTGCTAGTACTTTTGTATAGATAGATGAGGGCTCTCGTAGAGTGTTTTTCAATATTTACAGAAATAGTGAAACAGTCTAAAGTCTAGTCTACTACATATTCTACGAATAATAAAACTTAAAAAATTAATACATTTTTGTGTAACTAAAAGCACACTTTTATTATTTATGTCACATTAAACTAATTATTAAAAACGGCATGTAGTACTCCGGGAGTGACCGAGGAGGGGAAGCATAGCTTTCTTATAGTCTACACACGGAGCGAGGGTTTTTAATTTTATTTAAATTAATTGAATTCTAATTGAATTTAATTTGAGTCAAATTCAATTCAATTTTAGTTCGATTCAATTCCATTCTATTTGACTCCATTCGATTCGACTCGATTTCATTCGATTCAAATGAATTCAAAATACACTTAATTGTCAAGGAAAAAATAGATACTGAGAGTTTACCCTTAAGTTCTTAACCTATTGACTATCGCGGCTCCCACGTTCTTCACATGATTAATTTTATAGGTATAATATTACGCTGGCATAAGAAGATTAACAGGTCCGATAGCCAAGCGGACTGGGCGGCCGGTTCTCATTCGCTTCACTGCGAGTGGTTCAGTGGATGTGAGTTCGATCCCCAGCTCGGTGTACAGAAAACAAAAAGGCTAACGCAGCAGTTTAAAATTCTAAATGAATCTGCGGCTTAAACTAGGATATGCTGGTGTCTGATCGGCCTATGGTGGAGTAGTACGGCAAGACATAAGGGCTTGTGGCTTGGTGATACTCCTCCATAGATCCCTACGGGAAGGGCGTACCGCCTAAATACCGGTATATATATATATATATATATATATATATATATATATATATATATATATATATATATATATATATATACAGTATACTCCCTCTATAACGAACACGGTTATTACGAGGTTTCGCTTATAACGAGATACATTAGATGTCCCGTGAAATTTCTATTGAACTATAACCATCTATAGCGAGACAAATTTGGTTATAACGAGAGAAAATAAGATCTAAAAACGTGTTTTTTACGTTTTTGGTCGTCGTGGCTATAAATAAATACCTTTTCAAACAGCCCCTCAATAAACTTAGCTGCAGCCCGCAATAAACTTCTTTACAATGAATAAATACAACTGTTTCACATCTTTAAAAAATATATGATAGAATGATACTGGACCGTTTAAAGCAGTAAAAATGACAGAGTTCTTAAAATTGCAGAAGCAATAGTTTATGTTATCCTTGAAAATACGCTTTATACATTATGTAGTTGGAAAAAAATATAAGTACAGATTTTTTGTTTTAACGTATATCATTGATAATAAAAGTAAACAACTCTTTTATGTTTTAATATATTTCATTGACAATAAAAGTAAATAACTTTTTTTCAAAAACGCCATTCAAACAATATTTATTAGCATCTTATATTGCTCCGAATGGCTTCACTATAGGAAGTTAATGGTTTAGAAAACTACAGATCCATTTGTATGCACAGTATTGTTATCGTCTGATATAACGAGATCGGCTTATAACGAGGTAATTAGTCTGTCATTTCAGTTCTCGTTATAGAGGGAGTCTACTGTATATATATATATATATATATATATATATATATATATATATATATATATATATATATATAGAAGATTAACATATTATTGTGGGTGGCAGTCAAAGGGTTAAAGGATATTTATAATTGTTGTTGCTATAAAAGATGCCTTTTTGGTTACCAAAGTCTTTGGTATTGAAAGTATAAGGATGTGCTTGATAGAAAAATTTGAGTACTTTCATTTCATTAACTGTGAAATTGTTTAATTTTTCATCGCTTACCTAAGATATATAGAACACTCTAAAATGTTGTTAGTGTATTTATTGTTAGCTCGTTAGCAGAGTTGTTTCTTATTGTGATTTTAGTAATAATATACCACTTTCGTTGTATATATTTTGTATATTTTATTGAAATAATTATTACAAGTTAAAGGCTTACATCGTGTTTTATTTTATAAAACCAAATTACAGCTAATCATTACTTAACTAATGTTATGGAATGATAATTAAAAAATAGTCACAGTTTTCATAAGAACATTCCATATATAGGTAAAAATACATCGATCAGTCTTCAACCAATGAACGTAGAAGCTCATAGAAGGCTACTGCTTAACAAAAAAGTGTCCGCTCAATTCAGACAGACGATGTTGGAATGTAAACAAAGTTTACGCTGCTGTTCATATACAAATTATTAGTATCCACATGGAAACTAAGTTCCTGTAGCTGGCTGTATACGATGTATTACAAAAAATTTTTGTTAAAATCCTTTATAAAAGGTATATAAATTAAAAAACCCAAACGGGCTGTCATGAAGACAAAACGTTTTCGAAATCCATATTCCATCATCAGTGTCTAGGTGTATTGGCTCAAAACATGTGAAAAGAACCTTTGTGTTCGTGAGAACGGTAGAGAGCTTATCGTTATATATATATATATATATATATATATATATATATATATATATATATATATATATATATATATATATATATATATATATATGTATATATATATATATATATATATATATATATATATATATATATATAAATTTTGTATCACGATATTCGTTTACGTTAATCTCCGAAACTACTGAAATGATTCCATTGAGTACCTTTTATGAGCATCTATATTCGTTATTTAACCACATAATTTTCATTCAGAGCAATCAGATTGTAATACAAGGACTGATCATTAAGTTCCAGGCCTTTTTGAACTGAGTGACAACGTTGTAACAGAGCAGTGTTAATATTGATAAGCGCGACAGTCTAACTATGTTATTTTGTTGACACTCTTCACTATCATAATTGAATAAATATTTTACTGAAATTCTTTTAATGTTGCAAACGCAACATTTAAAGTTTAAAGCGTTCCAAAAGTGTTATGAGCTGGCTAATTAACAAAAGATCGCAACTTTTATTAGAAAACAAACTGACCATCTATAAAACAATACTCAAACCAGAATGGACATACGGAATTGAGCTGTGGGGCTGTAGCAAACCATCCAACACCAAAATACTACAGACATACCAGTCAAAAACTATTCGTATTAGCTAAAGCCCCATGGTATGTGTCAAACCAAACCCTTCATGCAGACCTCAACATCCCCTTCATCAATGATGTGATTGCTGACCACTCCAGAAGATGCATGAATCGCAGCGCAGACCATCCAAACCATCTCATAGACGAATTATTCAACCCCCCACTGGTTGACAGACGTCTAAAAGACTTTGGCCAGAAGACCTTCCCTGCTAGGTAAATTCCAGAGTGTCGTCAATGGATAACACCTGCCACAAGCCGAGAACATACATCATATTTACTTATTACTGTATTGAAGTAGATTGTAAAATAGCAATAAATAAAAAAAAAGATACCACAAGAAAATAGCTTCAGAACAATATTGTTTGAAGATGACGAAAATTATTGTTTGACATTAGGGAAGAAATTCCTAATCACCACACCTCTCTTGTTTGATTTAAAAAGAAGCAATTAGAAGACTTTGATGATCTATTTCACTTTCCGTGTTTTTTGGATGTTGAATAGGTTTTTGAATTTCATTGCAATTTGACCGTTATTTTCACGTCATAGCTATAAACTCACTCTAATATCATTCTTAGTAATGATATATAAGTTTTTTTCACCATTTATCCATTTTTTGACCCAAAAATTCCTGAAAAGCTGAACTTTTGTGTTTTTTACTCCTAAATGCTAATATTTTGTTGATGTCTGATGCTAGTATACCAGTGTCATCCGCAAATGTTGCCATTAGTGTATTTTCGCTAACAGGAATATCAGCAGTAAAGATTTGATAAAGGAATGGGCCAAGTACACTGCCTTAAGGTACTCCGGATTTTATTCGGAAGTATCTGTCGGACAAGTATGATTTAAGGAGGAGGTAGATTTGATCAGTTAGCGTAGCAGTAGAGTTTTTATTTTAAAGAGAAGACCCTCGTGTCACACTCTATCAAATGCTTGCTGTATATCGAGGAATGCTGATAGACAGATTTGTTTCCCTGTGGTATCTTAAAGTAATTACTATTTTAATGGGAATAAGTCACAATTGAAGGTTAAGTTTATTGACGTTTCAATTTCAAATTTGGAAATCGTTCTGAAACTACAAACATTAATGTTTGTGGCTTATTCCCTTAAAAATAGTAATTATCTAATAACTAAAATAGTAAATCTGTCGTGCTGCACCACGACAATCGATCACTTCATTCAGTGTTGATCATTCACCAATTCTGCACAACTTTCCGCACAAGATCCCTACTCACCACACATAGCTCGTACGGACTTTTAAACGTTTAAAAAATCACTCAATATTGTGAAGAGAACAATAATAAAATATTTGTAATATTTTTAAATAAAGTTTCAAAGTATTGGTCCTGGAACTTTTTGATCACCCATTGTTTGCAATGCAACACATGTATATACTACTGATATAATAAAAACGCAAAACAATAAAACCTAAAAGTATTTGTATAAAAAGAATTCATCCTAGTATCACAATGATTTGTAGTAATTTATTTTCAAATATTTATAATATTTGATAATTTATATTTAAATATTTATAATAAAATATTGGTCTCGGAAGACAGGTTATGGTACAAGACTTTTCTTCATCTATTGGAATTTTACAAAAAGTGCAGTCCACAAAAGTTACACACATATAAAGAAATAAAATATATTTAAAGACAGTTGGTAAATTGAATTATGTATTTAAATCAGATCTTTGACCAATGTGTGTTACCTGTACTCACTTATGGAGCGCAAACATTAACACTCACAAAAAGGTAGTAAAGAAGATTCGCGTGACTCAGAGGGCTATTCAGCGCCAGATGTTGGGTGTCTCTCTGAGAGACCGAATCCCAAACGAAGAAATACGTTTATACTTTATTTTTACCCATGGATTATATACCTATTAGGTATATAATCCATGGGTTTTGTATTGTTATTTCTATGTGAACAGGATGGACTCTCTGAAAAATAATATCTAACAGTACATTTCAACAAGAGAGGATATTATTTTGAGTGATTTCAGTTTGACCAACTGGTAAAGATTTGCATTTTTAATGAGCTGACAGTTGCAAACAGATAAAGTAAGTATAATAATTTTTTTCTAAAACAAAAGTAGAGGAGAAGGTACAAATATGGGCTATGCTACTAATATGGGCTATCGCAATTAATATGGGCTATCGCAATTAATATGGGCTATCGCAATTAATATGAAATACACACCACCATCTATACGTCAATAGCTTGACTAGACACTCTTTAGTCTAAAATAATAACTAATAAAGCTTACAGTGATCTAGGTCCAGTGACCGTTGAAACAATCATATGTTAGTGTTGACGCTGTTTAAGAAATTTTTCAGGTATGTTTTTATTTCAATTTTTTTTCGGTGAAAACTAAGAATAAATTTAATATTTTATCACACATGGTAAGCGAAAGGCTGATATTTTCATAATATTTTCGACTTTTTCTTTTAAATTTGTGTTGCATTTTAGTTATTAATATTTGAATATATGTTTGGTTATGTTGCAATATGGGCTAGCGTGGTGCTACAAATAAGAGATAGCCCATATTTGTGTGGTGCTACAAATATGAGCCAGCCCATAGTTGTATCAGTTTAGTCTACAGGGCTTTTTTCTTTTCAGAATGACTAGAAAACGTATTGTAAGTCCAAAACAACGAAAGTCCTGGGATCCAGATAGCACGAAATCTGCTATTCAAGCTGTGAGAGATAAAACGATGGGTACATTAAAAGCAGGTAAAACTTATAATGTCCCGAGATCGACACTACAACGGTTAGAAAAAATGGCTGAACTGAGTCCAGATGAAGCAGTACTTAAGAAACTGGAAAAAGAAACTATTCTTGGCCCAGATTTAGAAATATGTTTGGTGGACTATATCCTTCAAATGGAAGCGGAATTCTATGGTTTAACGCGGACTGATATCAAACGAATGGCATTTAATCTGTCTGAATCAAATGGATTAAATCATCCCTTTATGCAGTTAAAAAAAGCTGGCAGAGGTTGGCTAGATTTGTTCTTGGTGCGTCATAAAAATACATTGGTTTTAAGGAGACCAACTGGAACGTCTTTTGGACGGGCAGTCAACAAACAGAATGTTCAAATATTTTTTGATCATCTGAAAAAAGCATATGATAAATACAATGTTTCCAGTAAGCAAGTTTACAACGTAGATGAAACAGGCCTTAGCATTGTGCAAAATAAAATTGCAGCAATAGTGGGGCGCAAAGGAAAGAGACAAATCGCATCGCTGACTTCGGCTGAGAGAGGATCATTGATTACTTTAATTGCATGTATGAGTGCTGGAGGGAATTTTATCCCACCCATGTTAATCTTCCCAAGAAAGAATATGAACGTGCAACTAATGAAAGGTACTCCTCCTGGATCGATATCAGCCGTTCATCCTAGTGGTTGGGTGCATTCTAATTTATTTACACAGTGGTTTAAACACTTCATAGATACCGTTAAATCCTCTAGAGTTTCCTGTACTTCTTATATTGGATGGACACTACAGCCATACTCGCAATTTAGATGTGATCAATCTGGCAAGGGAGAATAACATAGTTCCTAATTTCATTACCTCCACATTCAACACACAAACTACAACCGCTAGACAAAACTTTCATGGGAATGCTCAAGGCATACTAGGTACAGCGAAGAAATTAGGCAATGGTTACGTCATAATAACGACCTCTCTCAGTGCGATATTGGAGAACTTTTTGGTAAAGCATACCTTAAAAGCCAAACTGGAGAAATTGCTGTAAATGGATTCCGCGCCACTGGAATTTATCCATTGAATAAGACTGTGTTCTCAGATCCAGATTTTATTGCAGCAAAAATTGAGAGTAACAACCACAGCCATGTAGAACCGCAAGCTATTGAATCTGCTATCCTACCAAAAACACCAGAAGCCAGCAACATTAGTGAACCAGGTCCTTCTGGTTTTCAGAAGTTTGTAAGTCCGCAAGCTATTGAATCTGCAATCCTACCAAAATCACCAGAAGCAAGCAACATCAGTGAACCAGGTCCTTCTGGTTTGCAGAAGTTTGTAAGTCCCTTTGAAATATCGCCAGTGCCGTCGATCAGGAAAAAATCTAAAAATCGTGGTAAAAAATCATCGAAATCAACGGTAATAACTTCTTTACCTTACAAGGAAGCATTAGACCAGCAAAACAGCAAAAAGAAATTAAATATACAAGCAGTAAAACGACACATTACGGCTGAGTCCACAAGGGAGGTGACTAAGAAAAAAATTAAAAACAAGTCAGAGAGGCGGCATAAAAAGAAAGTTCTTCTGACAACGATAATGAGCAGGAATTTCAACCAGCTGATGAAGATATGGATTTGGAAGAGATTCCTGGTGTAATGGATCCGGAAAATACGGATGTAAATTATATTTTCTGTGAAGGAAAATTTTGTAAGGATTATCGAGGTGAAAATGGATTCAGTGCCTTATGTGCAAGTTGCGGGCACACATAGATTGTTCTGGTGCAGAAAGAGACGAATATGTGTGTGAATATTGTACATAAAAAATTATAAAATAAAAATAAAAATATTTTTACTAGTAGCCCATATTTATATCACCTTTCCGTTGCTTACTTAAATGATACCGTGAGTGTTTTTATGACATTACAGAAAAAAATATCTTACTAGGCAGAAAAACGTACTAGCACAAAAGAGCAAAACAATTCTACAAGCCAATTATGTAATTTGAACTTTTGCGATAAAAAAAATAGTCAAGATATCAGCAATAAACAAAATGGTAGCCCATATTTGTACCTTCTCCTCTACTTAACTTAATTTTTTGCTTTCCTATAATTATTGTCCATAAGTTATGTAATGTTACCTTTCAGAATCATGAGAGGAATTAATTATTTTTAAAATAACACTATCTTCTTCTTCTTTAAGATTTTCAGTCATTTTATCTACTTCTAAATCTTTTATACCTTCACTGGTCGTGCTTGTTTCTGGTGGAGTAAATATTAGGTTAAATAAAACGCTGTCTTCAACTTCTTCCTTTTGCTTTAAAGGTTTTAACACATTCATTATTTCTGCTTCATCTATTGTATCTATACTTCTTTTCACTGACAAAACTTTTTGAGGCGATGAAGTTATATGTTCTAAAGGCAAACTTAAATTATTATTGTCTTGCTTATCTGTTTCGAACAAGGTTAGAGATACAAATTCTTTTTTAGATGTAGATTCGATAATACATTTTTCTCCAGAGGTACTAACTTGATAGGAAATGTTATTCTCTGATTTAATTTCACAGTCTTGTACAGAAGACGTTCTGGGAGGTGAATTTAATATTTGAGAAGTAGAACGCCGTTTAGTACTTTTAAATTTTTTTCTATTTATTTCAGTGTTAAATAATTTCGGCATTATTTTAGTTCTTTTTTCTACATGAAATTCTTTCACAAGCTCATCAATTTCGTCAGACATTTCTCTATTTAATTGAGGATCCTGATGCTTTACACATACTTCTATTTCATTTGGTCTAAGAAACCTAATTAATTCTATACCTTCTTCATATGAAGCGTGGGTAGAATAACAAACGTAGTGAATTCCAGATTTATATTCTGATATGCCCAGAGCTAATTCTTCTTGTTCCCACCTTAGAGCTGATACTCTAATAGTTTTTACATTGCTATCGTTAAAATAACAGGTTTGCTTCCAGCCGAAACAATGTGAATGTAATTGAGTTATATCACTATTTAAAGTTACTGCACTGTCCATCTCTGGTACAAGTGAGTAGAGTTTATTGGCATTGTAATTAACGTGGATTGGCATGCCTATTTTCATAAAAATTTCTTTAAAAAGATATTCGTATCCATATTTAGCACTTGTATCAAGATATATATGGAAATCTTTGCCCTTGTTTATCCACTCTTCGATGATTTCGCAAATTTCTCTAAGACTTTCCTCTCTTTTAGGAAAACTAAAAAATTTTTTGTGAAAAAAAGTCGTGTCTAAATATATTTTATCAATTACTTTTATTTTTCCTTCATTGTCAAAAAAACAGTTAAACTTTCTGATGTCACTCTTTCTAATTCTATAATCCCCTGTATACAGAATTCTTTTATTACTTTCAAAAAGGAACATTACAGATCCAGGACAATGTCCTGCAGGTATTAAAGTTACAGAGAAATGAGCATCTTTTAAATAAATTGTTGTAGGTACCATTAAGTCTAACGCCATTAGGTGACATTTATAACAAACTTCCATTTGTTCTAAAATTTTACATGATATTTGAGAAGCATACAAGATTTTATTATTATCTTTTAACTGATTTTTAAACTCATCTTTGAAAATACCTTCCATATGATCAGTGTGACAATGAGACAAAAAGAATGCTTCTGAACACAAATTTTCTCCAATAAATCGATCTATGCTAATGTTCTCAATTTCTTGAATTTTCCCGCCAAACGTACTCATCCTGCTTTTGAATATCCCGCGACATCTGACGGAAGTGATCTTTTGTTTTGGCGGTCGCTGAGCAGTTGTAGGTTATTTATCCGCTAACCTATTTTCACTTGTATATCAAAACTAAAAATATTATGTTATTTAATGTGTAACCTCTGTTTACCATTTTAAAAAACTAAATTACTTTTTACTTACCCGTTTAGTAAATTTCAAATTGTGACATTTTGTGTAAATCAAACGAGAAGTTCTGTAGACAAGCGGCCATTTGCCAGCAGTGAAACGAAGGTCGACGTTTAGCTTTTCATAAAGCTTGGTTAGGTTGTCAAAAATTATAGGAATTTTTACAAGTAAGTATCTAATTTAGTTAATAAATTAAATCCTATATTGCAGTAATTTCTTTTTTCCAATACAAATGCACTATAAAGCTCTTAGTTCAAATTTAATTTTATTATGATGTAATTATGTATCATTCTTTATGTGCAATGGAGGTTTAAGGTGCGTAACAACTTCAAAAATAAAAATGCTCGCATTTGACCTGTACTGATCCATTCGTTTACATAAAATTATTGAAATAATCGGCTACTGTTTTTTTGTTTACATTTCTCAAAATTTGTAAACTTTACTAACCTCAACTTTAGTATAACCTCTACTTGTCAAAATATCGATAACCTAAAATCTGGATGAATCCATTTTTGTTATTATTTATTAGTGTTACACAGTAATTACATTGTTATTACTCTTTAACTAAAGTAGTTTTTAAAAAATGGGGTCAAAAATTAATTCCAAGGGTGTGTACATCGTGCTTTAGTTTGCAAAGTTGTGCCATTGGCTTGAGGCAAATACAAAAAATTAACTATTTTTAGCTTTTATTGGATTAGTACTAGTTTATGGAAGGCTTTAAACTATTTTCCAGTTATCATATAATTTAAATGTTTAGTACAAAATAATCAAGCATAAGGTGCAGTCCTTTGTTCTCATGGTCATATTGATTGATTTCTGTGAACTCTAGTCCAATAATTTTTAAAATAACAGAGTTATTTTTATATATACAGAGTTTTTGTTTATATTAAGATTTTTATGATTTAAGATAGTTTTATGGCACAAGTAGTTGCATATTTGGCTTTGTATCTACTCACATACATCAGTACTATCTGCATTTAAATAATTCTAAATATTTGCATCTTTATTTTTGCATATTAGATGAATTATCACAAGGCAACTCATTAAACTTGTTTCATTGACATATCAAGTCTAAAACTGGATCTATTTGCTTTTAAGATATCAGTTTTATTACTTATTTTTTTTATTTAAAATGATAATTGCTAGATTTGTATGGTTTGGTATGCAATCCTTTAGTACTACCTCTGTAAATTATTATTTTTGACAATATTTGGGCATCTTTAGTAGAATTACTTGCTTTTAATGATTGGTCATATTCACAGGGAGTGGTGTAACTTTTTCTTTTATATAGTTTGATTGTATAAAAATTTTATCTGGCTCATTTTGGCATTTTTTTAATACCATTAGGTACTATGAATTTGGAAATACTTTCTGTTTTTTGTTATTTATATTTTTTATAAATTCAATATCTGTTTTTGAAGTATTTTAAAAAAACTTAGATTTTTTAAAATACCTTAGTCTGTCATCAATTAGATGATTTTCACATTCAGGTGGTCAGATATTTCTTCCCTTTTGTTCTACACATCGTTTCTTTTTAAATCTTTTGCTCTACTATCAAATAGAAATATCTACTCATCATTTTTGATTTAAATGGGTTTTACATTATTCTCAAGAATATTTTGTCATAGCTTGTGTACACTGTTTCAGAAAATATTCTATATTATTTTTAATTTTTTTGTATTGCT
This sequence comes from Diabrotica undecimpunctata, assembly GCF_040954645.1. Classification (NCBI taxonomy): domain Eukaryota; kingdom Metazoa; phylum Arthropoda; class Insecta; order Coleoptera; family Chrysomelidae; genus Diabrotica; species Diabrotica undecimpunctata. The sequence continues at coordinate 8,951,188 of NC_092809.1, read as the reverse complement.
TCTTTGATTCTAAATACAGAACATTGATATTGTATCTCACAAACTTGTTCTAAAATATCTCTGTAAGATTAACAAACATTTTAGTTGATTTTTGGCCTGCAATCCAGTATGTTTTATTAAATTTTAGTCCCAATTGTTCCCTTTCAGTGATGGCATTTTTCCAAATAAAAGTTTATTGTTTTTTAGTGAGTTTTGTAGATTAACTAATGACTATTTGGTTAACCTTCCAAAATTTATATATTGGGAAAGTATAATGATACATACAATTACTGTATTTCCATTGTGTTTGTAGTGCTTTGAATAGTAATTTGCATTGAATTGAAGTACCAAAACTCTTGTTTATTTTGAGAAGTTCAGTATGTTAATTTTAGATTCAATTTTTTGAGTAATATAGATAAATGTAATCATTAAACAAATTATGATTACAATTGAATTACAAAAAATGAAATAATACTAAATATACATACAATTTACAAACAAAGTGAAAGTTTATTTGTTTATTTATTTATTTACAGATATACCATTTTTACAAAAATATAACTTCAACCTGTACAAAGCATGAGTTGCGTTAAAAAAACAGAATTAATAATAAACTTAAACTAAATTAAATTATGAGTTATAAGCACTTTGTGAAAATATGGAAAAACAATATTCAACCATTGTTATGCACACCAGAATTAGGGCATGCAATTAAGACAAAACACAGCCTAAAGCAATAAAAAATACAGTCAAAACCTACAAATAGTGGTATTAATAAGAAAAAGGACACATTATAAAGATGTCCACAAACACTGAAATAGTGATGAATGAAAAAAATACCTAGGAAAGAGAAGACTGACTGAAATGAAATAATTCTTTAAATGATGATGAAAATAATGTAACAAAGATAATATTCCAGGGATCTGTGCTGGGACCATTATTATTCCTAATTTTTATTAATGACCTACCAGATCACATAAGGGCACTTATAACATCAATGTTTGCTGATGATACCTCGTTAATAGTCTCTCCACATACATTCGAGGAATTAAAAATGACAATGAAGACTGTTGTTGACTGCTTTATACGCTGGTGTAATACCAACAGACTGATATTAAACATTGACAAGACACAAATTATTTATTTTCATTCATACAACTCATCTAAATATGACTTTATCTTAACCATCCATGATAGAAACAATATGTTATCTTCCATTCACTCTACAAAGCTTTTGGGTATATTCATTGATTGTAATGAATATAGAATTACACGTGGAGAGAAATACACCTTGCTCCAACTGATTATGCAGGGAAAGATCCAAGGAAAGAGAAGCATAGGGAGGCGTAGAATGTCATGGCTGCGCAACCTGAGAGAGTGGTACGGATGTACATCAAATGATCTTTTCAGAGCAGCCGTCTCAAAAGTCCGAATAGCTTTGATGATTACCGACCTCCGCCGCGGAGATGGCACTTGAAGAAGAAGATTGATTGTAATCTCAAATGGTCAGAACAAGTGAATTCAGTGAACATGAAATTGAATAAAGCTTTTTATGCTATATCTAGAATTAAAAACACACTACCCATCTCAGCATTAATGAACGTTTATTATAGCCTTGCTTACAACAAGGCTATAATAAATTTGTTCATTAACAAAAAAAAATTATCCGTAAAATTTTTAATTTGGATTATCAACAGTCTTGTAAACCAGTTTTTATTAAACATCAAATTTTAACTTTCTACTGCCTATATATATCTATAAATGTTTACTTTATGTAAAAGAGGAAATCAATACATTTCCAGTAAATTCAGACAATCACTATTACAATAGAAGAAGTGCTGAATCTTTACGAGTTCCTAAACACAGAACATCCAAATTTCAAAATTGCTTCAGATAATAATTTTGTCAATTAATGCTACGTAAATAATAAATTGTGTAGGAAACAAAGGAATTAAACGAAAATTTAGGATTCCAGTTTTATGCCAATTTTGACAGTACCGTGTATAATAAAAAGGCAACTTTACACTATAAACAATAGAACTGTATGTGGTTAATAAGTTTCTAATGAATTTAAACTTTTATTCAAATTACATTAGAGGATATTGAACTTTATATACATGTTAAGAAAAGTGTAATCTTTATATAAAAACCTTATATTATATCTATATGTATAACTCAAAAACGGTTCACAATAGGTATAGGGAAGTTTTAACAAAAATGTTTACAACAACGTGAATATTTCTAAAGTTATAAGCATATTATAGTAAATAGATAAAAATATTTTCATCAATCATTTCACTCTTCAAAACCCCTTCATTCCAACTTTCATAATTCAGTTACCTTTAGTTCTCTAGATGTTTCTAGTTGGCTGTTTATCTGCTGCACCCACTATATAGTGTTTTAGAGGGATAGAGAGGTTTTAGAGCGATATTTCTAGAATAGATAATAAATTTTTTAAGTGACAGGAAGAGTGTTGTTAAGATGAAAGAATCAACCTCAGAACCATACACGATAAATAAAGGAGTACCACAGGGATCCGTGCTGGGACCATTATTATTCCTAATTTTTATTAATGACCTACCAGATCACATAAGGGCACTTATAACATCAATGTTTGCTGATGATACCTCGTTAATAGTCTCTCCACATACATTCGAGGAATTAAAAATGACAATGAAGACTGTTGTTGACTGCTTTATACGCTGGTGTAATACCAACAGACTAATATTAAACATTGACAAGACACAAATTATTTATTTTCATTCATACAACTCATCTAAATATGACTATATCTTAACCATCCATGATAGAAACAATATGTTATCTTCCACTCACTCTACAAAGCTTTTGGGTATATTCATTGATTGTAATCTCAAATGGTCAGAGCAAGTGAATTCAGTGAACATGAAATTGAATAAAGCTTTTTATGCTATATCTAGAATTAAAAACACACTACCCATCTCAGCATTAATGAACGTTTATTATAGCCTTGCTTACAGCCACATGTGCTATAATGTAATTTTGTGGGGGAACTCAGTAGATAGTAACAAAGTGTTCATTAACCAAAAAAAAAAAATTATCCGTAAAATTTTTAATTTGGATTATCAACAGTCTTGTAAAGCAGTTTTTATTAAACATCAAATGTTAACTTTCTACTGCCTATATATCTATAAATGTTTACTTTATGTAAAAGAGGAAATCAATACATTTCCAGTAAATTCAGACAATCACTATTACAATAGAAGAAGTGCTGAATCTTTACGAGTTCCTAAACACAGAACATCCAAATTTCAAAATTGCTTCAGATATATGGGACTGACCTTATACAATCATTTGCCAAAAACTGTGGAAGAAATACCACTTATCTCTAAATTAAAAAAAAATGTTAAAGATTTACTCTTAGGAAAAACATATTATTCTATAAATGAATATCTTGAGGACAAACTGCAGTAGCTTTATATTTTACTTGTAAAAATGTTATTTTATATATTTTATGTTTTGTCAATTTTTTTACACTGTGAATATTGTATTATACACATTAATGTTTTTTATACTAAATTCTGTAGTGACATATCCTATACATTTATTTTGAATGTCTTAAAGGATCAATAAAGTATGACTATGACTATAGAACAACAGATAGTATTACTTAAAATTTTGCATTAGATTAAAGAACTAAATTAAACTAGTTTGATATCAAATATATACAAAAAAAGTAACATTTACTCTCAATATTAATATTAAATATTGTTCTGAAACTATATTCTTGTGGCATCTTATTCTTTGATTAACCCTATGGTTGGGAATAAATCACCTTTTTTATGTTGTAAACAAACCAAATTCATTTTGTTCATAATGAATATTGTGTGCCTCACTTGTGTCAAATTTTTACATTTTGAAACAGAAGACTCTAAAATAGTATTTTTAACTTCAACTTAGAGTCTTTATCTTACAAATGATACTGATTTGTCTTTCATGACAAAACTTTTTTATTGTTAAATAAAATACTTTTGTTTAACATTAACATGAAATGTATTATAAAACACATATAAAATATAAACTATTACATTCATATTTTCTGATTGTATAAATATGTTTTAAAGTTACCAAGGATATGCATATATATTGCATCATGGCTCAGTGCTTAGTCCTTATTTATTTTTATTAGTGTTGGATAAGATAATGGGGCAATTTGAAAGTGATACTTCTTTTTTTAGTAGTAGAAAATACTAGAAGTGAATTAGATCGTGGAAAGTGAAGACAAAATTTTGAAGAAAAGGTTCTGAGGCAGGACAAAAACTGTATCTATAACATTCATCTAACGATGAAGTTATTACTGTGAACATGATGATAATTTTGGATGCTGAGATGATTGAGAAAATTAACAGTTTTAAATATATAAGTTCTGAATTACAGCGTAATGGTGAACTAAATGGGAAGATACAAGCAGTAGAGTTAGAGTGGGAGGGGCGGAATGGAATGAAGTGATTGGTGTGTTGTGTGATAGAAAGATTACAATGTAACGAAATATTTTACCTACCACATAGCGTATTGCTATAAGGGGTTGAAAATTGGGACAGAAGTTATTGGAGGAACTTCACTGAAATTTCTGGGGGTAGAACTGGGCGTAAATTCTCTGCCATACGAACAAAAACTGGATATCACACTGCGGATTATTGAGGTTCACTGCACTGGAACACAAACTTTGGAAACTTTTCTCTTTAAAAAACTGGAACAGGTAGAACTAAACACAATGGCAAAATGTGGTTATCTTTCAAAATCCTACTTAGACTGCAACCACACATTGAACTGCTACTATTAACTTCACACTGCTACACATTTTCCATGAAAAGGGACAAAAAAACAAGAAAACATTACAAATTCGATGAAAAATTTGGAGAAACGCTAGAAGCAGCTGTCTCTGACAACGCCTCCGCGAGAGTGAGTTAATTCTTAAAAACATTCGCTTCCCAACTTAGTATAAACAAAACATATAAACGAGAATATTTCTGTCTATTTGCAACATGCAAAATTTCTAAAAAGCAGCTTCGATAAAAAAAAATAAAATGAAGAATTCCAAAGTTACCAGTTCATGGGGGGAATAGAAGGGGAAGATTAAAGAAGACCTGGTGGCAGATGCTCATAGAAGATATATCTAAGAAGGGGATTGATATTGGTAATACCCAAAGAAAAACTTATGGGGAAATATAATTACGGAAGCCTATCCCTCATAGATATAAAGGCAAGAGTATCATGAAGGATATGTATAGATTTTGCTTGTAGTATATTTAAATGAACAAATTAGTACTGCAATGTGTTTCACTTCATTTCTATTTCTTATTTTTTTTTTAATTTTTGTTGGCATAAGAGTTAAATATCACATATCACATCTTATCTAGATTGGTGTAATTATACCTAGACTTGACTTTCAGTTTCTGTTATCACAGCAGAATCTAAGTAGAACACTGTAGGGAAACTACAAATAGTTTAACAAATTTTCACAATAATAACCATGTTTGACAGTGTGGTGATTTTATAAGCACCATGTGTGTATTTACAAGAAATTCATATGTTATGTTCACAAACTTATTAAGTTTATAGACTGATAAACCTATTTGAATTTTACTGAATTGTAGGTCCTTATTACTTAAAACTTTGATAATTAATGAATCAATGACACACTCACACACAGGTGATCAAACATGTTTTTCACACACCAGCTAGTTAGCTACTCAGCAAGTAGGAAATTTTGTGTGTACTTGACTACTAGCGTACTCCCTGGCTTTTTACAAATCAGCTTATTAACTCACCCTGTGTACTTGAGCCTTAACTAAAATTAATATGTTATTAATGTGCTTCTCCTTGTTTAATTTGAGGTGTGTTAGAAGAGACTTATTTCTTAGAGTTTCTTAGAACCAAGTAGGATTCTTGATGAAATGCTAGTTTTTTTTCTCAACTATCTAATAATCATTAAATGTATTTTTTATTTTAGTTAAAAAGATGATCCAAATAACTTAACACAAAATGGATGAACCATTTAGTTTAACATGGGAGGACTCATCCACAGTAGTTCAAACAGAAGAGGTTATTTGTGGCATAGAGAATGAGATCCTTCCATCTGAAAGTGAAGAATTTACAGATCTTCAAGAAGAAACTGTTACAGAGGAAATTGTAACTGAGATGAAACATGAGGTGATTGAGTTAGTTGATGATGAATGCATACCTGACATTCAAGAAACCCAAGTAAGTAAAGATCATAGCATCTGTCTACTATTTTGAATTATCTATATTATTTTTATCTTTTTCTTCATTGACATATAACTTCTCCTGTTTCTTTGGTGTTTAATATTCTATTAAATATCTATTCTATTATACTGCGGAATATCTTACTTCTCTGTAATTACTATTTTTATTGGGAATAGTTAGGAATTAGGTTATTAGGAATTAGTTTATTTTTGATGTTTCATTTTCTACTTTGGAAATCGATTATCGCCACAATATTCCAAATATGCTTATAGATTATTATAGTTGATGAGTCATAGGTTTACTGCTATGATCCCGAAAGAACACAACATTCTTCTTAAATGCAGCTTTCTCCAAATGTCCATGTAGATTTCCTTCAATTATGGTTGTAACAATAGCACAACTATCGGGAGTACAATAACAAACACTTACAGTGAATTTTGGGTTTTTGTAGTTATACCCACTGACTACAATATATGCTGATACTTCCAACAAGGAATAACTGGGTGAAGTGCATCTCAGGACTGGTTCTGGGCCAAAATAGGAATCCATGGAAACTGAGGGGCAGCACAACAAGGAAACCATAACAGATTTCTTAAAATTAAATCACAAAAATTGCCAAAGATACACTTGATCGTCAAAGATGTATTCAAACAACCAAACATCAACTTGACTTGTTTAATGTGACCTGATTCGCTCAAGATCTAAAATGGAAATCCTCCTATTCTCTCGCCGGTAATTCCCTGCCTGGCTTTGCTTAGAGGCATCTGGCAATGTAAACAACAATTATTGTGCTTATTCTTATAGGAACTTATAAGATTTACTGAGAAAACAATTTAAAAAGGAAGACGCGCTGTAACCAAGGCAAATTGGGCTATGTAAATAAACAATTAGATTTTGTTTATTCTCGTTTGAAGATTTTGAGATGCAATTCAAATATTGTTCTGAAGCTATTTTCTTGTGGCATGAAACGTCAATAAACATACTTTAACCTTTAATTTTGGCTTATTCCCATTCAAATAGCAATTCAAATGTTTATAAAAATCTATCTTTCAAATATTTGTAAGGCGCATATTTAAAATCTTATACAGGATGGGGAAATAAAAAGCTAGAAGGTGATAGTCACGAGAAATACAAGCTAAGAGGTGAAACAATCACATTTTTGTTTTAAAAAGGTTGTGTGATGCCCTAAGAACATATAAATTTTGGATTTTTGGGATATTATAGGAGAACTGCTAATTAATTAATTATTATTCTAACCACTTTACCACTTTTGTTTTGGTAATGCCATTAGTTTCTATTTTAATTTTTATTTTTCAGGAAATACAAGAGGACAATGTTGATAATCTCATGTACCTAGACGAAAATGTCCTTGTGGTAAATAACCAGTCAGAACAGTTATTGGACTGTCAAATGACTGAAGATATCATAACTTGTGCTGAAGAAATTGGTAAGTTTCACACTGTTTTTCTTTTATAGCCTTAAATCTATGGATTTAGTAAAGAAACATTTGATACATACATTTATTTCAATATCCACTAGCAATATTTCTGCATATAAATCATACAAATGATTCTAAAAGTTTGGTTTGACTTTAATCTAGCCTAAGAAAGAAATCACACTATTTTTGGAATTTTAATCAGTTATTCTTAAACAGTCTCCTCTTCAAAATTTATCAAACTCATATAAAAGAATACCGCATCGCTGTTTTTTATATTATTTAATAATTTATTTATTTATTTAATTACATATTTATTACTTTTCATTTCCAGTTGATGGTTCTCATGAAGGAGTTGGAATTGAAGAAGTAAGCGAAGAATACCTCGACATACCGCTGACCACAGACCAAGATGAGTATTCAGCCGCACGGCCCCACCCATGTGAATTTTGTAACAGGAGGTTTAGGAAAAAGGCCAATTTAATGAACCATATGGTGGCACACCAAACAGACCGGCCACATGGTTGTAATTTATGCGGAGCACGATACATTCGAAAATGTGATTTAATGAATCATTTAAAGGTGAGTTTCCTTGTAATTGCTTTTTTAAAACATCCGAAATTTTAAAAATGCTTAATTTGAAAAGAGTCTGCTCGATGACTCAGCAGGTTGACATTCATTTATGAGTAGTTTAGTAACTGCAGATTTCCTTTGAACTCTATGTTCATTTTCCCAGGCGTGTTTACATATTTGATATCTATTATCATATCTCTCTTAAATGTTAGAATATATGAACATCAATCTTATAATAATATCTTAGTAAGATTTTTCCCGCTCAGAACTTTCGTAAATTTCAAAATTTTTCAAAATAATTTCAGTGATTTTTTAGATAGGCTTGTCTGTAATTTCAATTTCCTTTAATTACAATTAAGTCAAAACATCACAAACCCCGGACTACCAAAGGTATTCGCGTACCAGCCAAGAATATGCGTTCACTACTGTACATCAAGAAATTAATGACTGAAATTTGAAGGCCTTTGGGTCGCGGTAGTCTCCATTTTCAATTAGATCGTTCTTGATCTTTTTAAAACGTAATTTTAAAAATGTAATAAATAGTCTGTACCGAAAACCTGATATATTTTTTAAAAAAGACAAGGTTTTTTTAACTTGGCTAAAGTGCTAATCTCGCCCAAGAACCTTCCTCCTTTATCCGGGCTTAGGACCGGCAACAAGAGCATTGAAGTAGTAAATCTACTCAATGATCTGGTAGGTGGAGTTAAAAACCTTGACTTACGGAGATGTAAAACTACTAACCTAAAATTAATATTTTCTAGACTCTATAACTGTCAGAAATTGCTAAAATGTTTAGAAGATTTTATTTTTCTCGGGAAAGACGCTACACAAAGAGCCGAGATAACTGATATGCCAGAAAAATATTCAGTGTTATCTAGTCTTAGGTTTCTGCCGAAATATTTAGGCGCCGGATATCGCTGTGGAACGATCGTCGTCGACTGGGTTATCACTGAAGGTTTTTTCAAGAATACCATTTACCAGATGTGTGTGTTTATCTATGGGGGCAAATTTTGAATTGGGTAAGGAAGACAAATTGAACCTTGTTTTATTTAATATCATTGTTGACTAAATAAAAAGAAAATGGCGTCTAAAATGAGGAACTACAAAAGCTGAGATAACTGATGTTCCAGTGATATTCCAGTTCCTACGTGATTAAAACACGAGGAGAGGTTACTATTTAGTGATAGATATACCTCATGTAACACAGAAAACATGGCATCACTAGTACATTTATTAGACAAAAAGCCAATGTTTAAGGAGAAAGGGCATAAGTCAAGCTTTTATACGCCTTTCAATAATTTTTGATAGTGCTGGTAACAAGGCAATAGGTCTATAGTTGCAGGCATCAGATTTGTCTCCACCTTTATGAGGAGGAATAACGATGGCAGTCTTTAGGCAGTTAGGGAATGTACCTTTTTCAAGGGAATCATTTACTAGCAAGACCATGACCTCCAATACGTTATTCGGAAGATTTGAGAAAATTTTAATAGATAATCCATCTGTACTACAGGTCGATTTGCTTTTTATACTACGAATTCTTCGAATGAGTTCAGTCCTATCAACTAGTCTTAGAAAGAAGGTATCAGCAATGTTTTTTGAATTAGGGAGATAGGAAACTGGATCTTGTTGTGGCGAAATAGTTGAGGTTATATTTTTACTCACATTAACAAAGTAATCATTTAGATTTTCGGGGTTAGGAAAAGAAAAGGTTTGATTCGCTGCACTGGTTTTATTTCAAAAATCGTTTATTATTGACCAAGTTTCTTTTGAAATATGGCTGCAATGGATTTATGCAGTTACCGATTTAAGGTTTTTGAAGTTATACTTCTATACGCGCGCTCCACGTTGGAAATTTGTATGGGAGTGAATCTGTGAAACCATTACATATGTAAGATAATGAGTAAGAGAGAGACAGAAGATATATTTTCTCTCTCTTCCTCTCTCGAATATAAAAATGTTCCTTTTGTATATATAATTTAATATTATATATATATTATATAAAGATATATATATACATATAATATTATACATATAATAAAATATTTATTAATATTATTATTTATGTGATATGTTTTGTATTATTTATTAAATGTTCATAATTATATTAGTCTTTTGTATTTCAAAATAATAATCTCAATAAATCTCTGTATGATCCAGAACTGTCAATTTTGAAATACATCTGTGTTGTGTCCTCGGTAGTATAGTAGTCAGTATCCCTGCCTGTCCTGCGGGAGACCGGGGTTCGATTCCCAGTCAGGGAGGACTTTTTTATTAATATTATTACATTATTGTCATTTTTAGATACTTATGGATATTGCATTTTAATTTGTATTGTATTATATGGAATTATTTTGCACTGTATTGTAGTGTATTTTTTTTATGTATATTATTGTCATTTTTAAATACTTATAAATATTTCAGTTTAATTTGTATTGTATTATTATATTAATAACAAATCCTTTCATACATATATGAAAATAAAAATATACATTTTCATCAAAATATTGATTCAATCCTTCATTGTTAGTAAGTTGTTATTAATTCTGTTTCTCTTTCTGCTATGTCTTACCTATAGAATTACATATGTAATGATTGTGCAGATTGACTCCCAAATAAATTTGTAACATGCGTGTATAGAAGTGTAACTTCCACCGGCAGTCCCACTGGACTGCCACACCTGTTTTTTTTTATAAAACACAAAAAACGTACCACATATTTCTATTACAAAACTACAAATTACGGACAAACATTATTTGGTTGTGTGCACACTATTTAAAATCTACTTGTTAAACATAGAATTTAACTGCATTAACACCACAAAGTAGGTGGCCAAATTACTAATAAATGTAAGTAATGTAACTCTGTTGATTTCAAAAAAACCTGCTGCAGTAAATTTAGGAACGTGTACAAGAGCTCTATTTTCAAAACTTCTTAACGCAGCCAGCTCTTCCGGTGTGACTATCAATTTTTTCTCCATTTTCAAACAACGTTGTGGTATCTTTTGGGCCTCTTTTGTTGTTAAGTCACAGGAGAAAGTAATTACTAGAGGCCATATCTAAAAAAAAAAAAGATATAAAAGTGGTGTAAGTATGGAGGGGCAATCAAGAAATAAGAAATTATACTATTCAGCGATCAAAAAACGGAAAACAACCTAACAATTCTTAATTTCTAGTTAAGAGATAATTGTAGTTGGCAAACTACGATGTTCTCTTAACTAGAAATTGCTTAAACGGCTAATTAATCAAATAGTCACTATCTTATTGCACTGGTCCTGCATTTTAATGAAGAAAAAACTTTTGTATCTGCTGTATTTTAAAAAGTTTGTTTTAACTTATTTGTAAATCTAATTCCTACATTTGGGGTTAGTTTTAATGCTTTTTTCATTTGTGCATAAATTGCACATATTTTTTTATACAGTGTTAGTTAAAAGTCCGTTCCCCCCCCCTCGTATCTTTGGAACGGTTATTGTTATAATAGTGAAATATGGAGGGGGGTAATATACAGACGTAGGCTTCTCAACTAGTTATAACAGGTGATGTAATAGTGAAAGATGACGTTACAGCGCTACTGTGACAGATAATTTTAAATGGGACCTTATGGCAAGTGATACCTTGTTTGAAAGGTATTGAAAACTCATAATAATTTTGTTTGAGTCTAAGCTCATTTTGATGAACAAATTAAATAAATACTAAAATTGTAGCTTCTCATTTAATTAATAAATATTTAACAACCAATTCTTATAGTTAGTAAGTGTTCAAAATGTGCTCCACCTACTTCCTGACAGTAATGCATTATATTTCTAAACTCTTGCCGTGCTCGTTAAATGTGTCGGGGGAAATTGCCCTACATTCTTCAACAATTCGTTGTTTCAACAATGTCAATATTGTCGGGTGCTGTAGCGTAAACTTTAGATTTCAAGTATCCCCAAAGAAAAAAATCTCATGTTGTGAGGCCCGGTGACCGAGCTGGCGATTCTATCGCACCTCCATCGTACCTCATGTCAATCCATCTACCACGATATTCTTCATAGGATTGGAAGGGAACGGACTTTTGACTAGCACTGTATATTCTTCAATATATTTATCCTGATTTCCTGCATTTTCCAAACCTATTCATACAAATATTGCCAACTCTTTCATTCCATACATACATTTAACCATCACCTAAGAAGGTACTGCAATTTTACCGAAATATATAGACACTTTCGGCTATTTGGACCTTATGGTTTTTTTGAGTCACTTATAATTGTGCTTAACCAATTAATATGTAATAGTTATTCTTCTTTCTTCTTGTATGTAGTCTTTAAAGCCTGTTTCTTCTTCAATATTAGCCTCCTAAATTGTTTAAATTATCGCACCATCTTTTTCTTGGTCTGCCAATACTTCTTCGTTCATTTGGTGACTTATCTCGTGTTATTCGTACTATCCTATCCTCTGCCATTCTACTAATGTGTTCGTTCCATTCCTGATTCCGTTTTGTCGCCCATTTATTTATCACTTCTATATTGCTTACTTTTCTTAAGTTTTCGCTTCTCTCCCTATCCAACAGACTTTTCCCTGATATTTGTCGGAGTATTTTCATCTTTGTTTTACTTCTTCGTCAACATCTCCGTAACTAGTTATATCTATTCCCAGATATCTAAGCCTTGCTTCCTGCTTTATTATATTCCCATCAATTTCGATTTACATCGTAGTGGGTATTTAGATGTTGTCATAAAATTGGTTTTTTGTGCTGATATTATCATATTGTATTTCTTGTCTGTTGTATTGAAGATATGTGTTAATCTTTGGAGCTCGTCTTCTGTATCGGCGATTAATGCGGCGTCGTCTGCACAACATAATATTTGGATTTCTTTGTTCCCATTCTGTAGCCATCACCTTTCCATACTGCTTGTATTACTTCGTCTATTATTATATTGAAGAGAAGTGGGCTCTTGGTCTTTGTTGTTGAAAGAAGTAATTTTCCATAAACGCGGCTTCTAAGCTACTCAATCCACCCAATCCCTGCGCTCTTAACCCCCAGGGGTTATTTAGGCGAGTTATTCCCTCCAGGCAGAGTTATGTAATAGTTAATACTAGGAATTTTATCGTTATAATTTAGAAATATCCTTATACATACTTACAAAGGTAATAATAGAAAGTAAAATATAGCAAACAGCCAATTCTCCAGTCACAGCAGTCGCAAAAAGAATACAACTCATTAGCATCAATCCAAAACTAAACATTAAAGCTAAGACCGGCCAACCAAAAATCGTGTTAAACATTATAATAACATCGTATAACTCTATGTACACTATTTCCACCATTTCCATAGTTTCCAATATAACTTTGATATTCTTCATTCTCTTTAAACCTTTCAGAGTAAAATTCAGTTCGATGTAACGGTTCTTTATAGTTTTTACAATATGATATATATCCATAGCCAGCAAGAACTGATTAAAGTATATTCCATTATAACTTAGATAGTATAAAGCGATTATTCCAAATTTCATCCAAAATACAGACGTAACCAAGAGGAGAAACACACAACAAATAACAAATACGATATTATCGTATCCAGTGTTACTCTTTTTAGAATTCTCTTCTTCTATCTTTGCTACTTTCCTCAGTAAATTGCACCAAGTTGTGGTTTTCCAGAAAGAAGAGGAAATGCTTGTTATTAGTATTCCTCCTACACCTATGAATTCTATGGCGTAATCTAAAAAAGACTGGTCCTTTGAATGCAATAAATCTAAAAATCTTGTGTGTCTATAAATATTGGACCACACTGAGACGCTCAACATGGTTAACATAAAAAATACCGAATAAATTCTATATAGTTTGAAATAAACGATTTCTTTAGTTTGAAAATCGTAGAAAGGCATTAAAGTAAACCACATCGAACACATAGAAATTAATTGAGGTATTATACAAACTCTTTTTTGTGTAACCATGATAATCTAGCCAATCATTCAACGATTGGTTTCAAAGACTAGCATTATGTTTTGTATCTTTTAGTCAATGTTTCTCGTTAATCGATCTAAATGGGCTAATTTGTTTAATGACACTGTATAGCCATTAGACAGCTAAGTATTATTACTAGTACTTATTCAAAACGATATCTTAGATTGAGTCGAATTAAAAAGGAGTGCTATTACTAACATCAGTTAATAAAAATTAAAAGTCTGCTGCTGTTATTATTATTATAGTTTTCATTTTTCTTTAGTGGTATCTGCCCCAATATATTTCTCCAGCTGTCTATTTTCTACTAATTAAAAATTCTTACTGTCTTTAAATCCTACAAAAAATTTTCTTTGTTATTCCTTAATTTTTGATCACATAATATTTCACTGATCTCTTTTATATCTTTGAAGTGAATACTTCTTATTACTCCATATGCCTGTATGTTTTTGCGTGGGATCGAAATAATTAGCGTGATCGAGACGCGTGTAGCAATCTTGGGGTATACAGTAATATACGTATAATATACAGCTGGTTTCCAAAAAAATGATACGACTTTTAAAACATATTTTGTAGAAAATTGAGCGGTGTATTTTGAAGGATAAATGCTTATTATTTACATACTGTAACTGTCACACTGCCAAATCTTAAAATTTTGTCAGATAACTTATTCTGTTCAACCTCAAAAAATGGCTCCACGTGCTAGCAAAGAACTAAAAGCAAGAATTGTAACGAAATTACAAGATGGCTGGTCACTATCTGCCGTAGCGAACCATTTTAACGTAAGCAGAACAACAGTTTTTAATATTAATAAAAGATGCAGAAAGCAAGAAACTCTCGAAAGAAACCAATGTTCGGGAAGACCACAAATATCGTACGCTTTTAGAGAGATTAAAAGAGAATCCTTTTGAAGATGTGAAAACTGCAAGAATTATGTCACAGTTTCCGGGAAGAAAGACAACAGCTTGGCACAGTATTAAAGCATCGCGTCTTAGGTACCGAACTGTAGCAAAAAACAAGCTCTTACATCACAACAGAAGCAATCAAGACATATATTTGCATGAAACCATCAGCTACAAAATCAAGATTTTTATGACATGGATGAGAAAAATTTTCTATCTTCTAAAAAGGACAAAATTGGGGTGTATAGATCAGATAATAATAGATTGAATCCTCTATATGTTGATAGATGTCAAGCAGCTGTTCATTTTAGCCCCAATGTATCTAGAGGAATGGGAATGGTATGGCTTATTGATGGCAGGTTTGTTGAGCAGACTTATCTGAATATTCTAGAAAACATCATGTTTCCCAGTGTAGAACAGTTGTATCCAGAAAATAATTTAACCCTCCAACAAGACAATTATCCTGTTCACACTGCAAATATAATAAACCAGTGGCTCCAGAATAACAACGTTGAAACCTTACCATGGCCCAGCTACAATTCAGATTTAAACCCAATCGAGAATGTGTGGAGGGTTATTATAAAACGGTTGTATCGGCGTAATTTTATACCTCAAAATGTTGAACAGCTGTGGCACGGTATACTACAGGTTTGGGAAGAACTCTCTGAAGAAGACAATTTCATAGTTCCTTTCACACAGATGGACCGAAGACTGCAAGCTGTTATCAATGCTGATGGAGATATTACAAAATATTAATTTCATTTTTACATACCTAAAAGTATAGTTTTGGTCTTCCAGACCCTCTCTTTCTTTCGAGAGTTTCTTGTTCCCTCCATTTTTTATTAATAAAAAATCTGTGGTTCTGCTTATGTTAAAATCTTTTGTTGTCTCTGATAGTGCTCAGTTATCTTTTATTTGGTTACAATTCTTGCTTTAATATACTGTTGAGTTAAGTCGTTTTATTTTATTCCTTAATAATAATAAAAATAATAACAACCCTATTTTATGTAAAAACTATCATTTATATACTCCTTATAAAATGCAGGAATTCAAAATAATATCAAAATTTAGTCCTTAATAATCATAAAAATTTATGAATTAACATTAATTGTTTGTTGTTTGTTTGTTTATTTTATTTGTATGTAATAATAAATATAATATAATGTCAGACCAATCAAGTACACTGCTCAAAGTGATCAAATCTTAATAAGAGTCGTATCAGTTTTTTGTGAACCAGCTGTACATATATACAATACATACATATACATTTTGATTTTGCCCGTCGCATGCGACGGAGGATCCAATTAAATGCCATCTACAGTTATTCATTCAATTTTTAAAATAATAAACTTTTTGCATATAGACGAAGTATAATATAAACAACGTATGATCTGGAGCACTTCTGATTCACATCGTTTATATGCTGGATTCGGCTAGTGGTTTACTTTGTACTCAATTACAGGCTTTTTTCAGGTCAAGAAAGCAAATTTACCTTATGAGTTTGTCTCTTATCATCCATAGTGTCATGTGATATCTCGTAGGTCGCTATACGTTCATTAATAACGAAGATGCTATGTAGTGTCCTTTTGGTAGTCGCCTTAGTTGTTTTTCCATCTTAATATATTCGTTATATCCTCCCCTTTCATTTGCTGTGTCGCGGGTTAGGATCGAGCACTTATTTATTTTATGCTCAGCCAGAGGCCTTCTTTAAGTCAATAAATCAAAATTTGTCTTTTAGTTAAACTATTTTTATCCATAGTGCTCTATGATATCTTATATGTCGCTATACGCTCATTAATAATGAAAATGCTTTGTAGTGCCCTTTTAATAGTCGCCTTGTTTGATTTTTCTATATTAATTTATTCGTTATATTCTCCTCTTTCATTTCATATGTCTTATGTTAAAATTGGATTAGTTGTTTATTTTGGACTCAACCAGAGGCCTTCTTTAAGTCAATAAATCAAAATTTGTGTTTTAGTTAATTTATTTTTATCCATGGTGCCCTATGATATCTCGTTTGTAACTACACGTTCATTAATAATGAAGATACTGTGTAGCGTCCGTTTGGTACTCGCCTTATTTGTTTTTTCTATCTTAATGTATTCGTTATATCCTCCCCTTTCATTCAACGCATCACACGCTCCAATCGGACCAATAACAATCGAGCTATGATTGGAAATGTCACCATGTGTGTTTTTTCTGTTTCAACATATCCGCTACCACCTCTCCTTTCCAATGATATATCATAAGTCACAATCCGACTATCTATTCTACCCCACCACAAAACATTAAGATATATTGCTTATACTCCAGTCATCAAAGACGAAAATGCTACTGGATCCCTAAAAATCATACGAACAAGCTGAATTTTGCTGAAAATGTCAATTTTAGGACGTTAAAAAAGATGCAAAAGAGCAATATAGCGAACCAACTCTAGCACAATATACTAAACTGCAGAGATTACGGTGGGCAGGGCACGTGGTCCTCATGGATGAGAATAGAATCCCCAGAAAATTACTAAATGCAAGAATGCAGGGGAAAAGACCTGTTGGAATACCTAAAAAGAGCTGGGAAGACGAAGTCGATGAGGATGCCAGGAACTACCTGGGAACGCGTTCATGGAAAAGAACAGCGATAAATCGAAATGATTGGAGAAGCTTGTTGAAGGAGGCCAAGGCCCGATTTGGGCTGTAGTGCCGTTGGATGGATGGAAAAAAGATGCAAAAAAGTTTACCACTTTTACCCCCGGGCTTTCAAATAAAATGTTTCAAATAAAAAATTTAGCTAAGATAATTTTGAACAAAAACTTTTATTAGCATTTTTTGCGTAGAATGAACGGTTCTCTCAGAAACAACGTTTGAAGCGACCGTCGATTTTGAATGTCAGTTACGCGCGCGAAATCAATGTTCAATAAAATTTGTATCGGCTCGACGGTAAAAATTCGATGTCTTTTGATTCAAGTGACCTACAGACAAAACTCAAATGCGTTTTAAAGGTAGAGTTCAGCTTTCGTATGCAAGTGTTGTATTTTGCCGCAAATAATATCAGATTTTATAAATGTGGTAAATAAATAAATGTGCTGCGATTTTTGCCACTTTATGATTCTCATCAGATCAATACAATTTACCCCTTTGATTGACTGGCCACTATAGTTTCAATTACTAGAACTTTGATCAAATAAAAGGCATATATCGAGCACAGTTTAATTTAATCTTGCCCAAGTACTTTCGATCCCTAGATCATCTTCAGGGGCATCTGAAATAAGCCAAGAAACGTTTTTTTATAACTAAAGAAATTGATTAACTTCGATAAAAACTCGAAGTTTATGGTTGATAAAGAGTTTTTATGTGATTATCGTTTATAGACTTACTTCGTCAATTGCGGCCTATCTGACAAGAACAAAATGTCATAAACATATAATTGTACATTACACTACACTACAAAAGGACAAACAAACACTTTAAAATTATTAAAGAAAAGCTACATTGCGTGCCGAAGCCGGAGACAGAATGGCTCCCGATCTAACGGAAATGTTGGGGTGACATGTGACAAATGACAGCTTGGATGAGCAGTCACAATCATAGATATGTGATCTGCACCTTTTAAAAATTCTATAAAACTAAGTATTGACCAAAAGTCCAACTGACACTACTATAGGAGGTCACTGATGAAATATAAAATTATATAGAATATTTTTTAAGTAGATTGAATAATCCAGATCTCACACTCAAACCTGTGTATAATAATTAGGGTGTTAGTTTGAGAGCAACTGAAGTCGACGTAAAGTAAGAATGCAAGAAAAAGACTAAACAATATATTAGACAGTGGGTAGTTGACTACAATAAAATGGTCTACCAAACACTATCTGTAATGTAGAAAGGAAGAAATCTGACTATGTAATTAAAATACTAAAATTAAAAATCAAAATTGAAAGCAAAGTATATAAATGGTGTGTAATCCAAGTAGTTCAGTTGAACCCACAGTCAATGGTAGAACTATAAAATTAATATGGATGTGCTCGTTACTAGAGCCTAACCTTCAAAACTTATAGCCTGAAATTTTAGCTTTGAGGCATTTAAAATATGCTTAAAAAAACGCTGGATTTAAACTTAACATAAAGCTTTAAATTATTTTGCTTCTTACCTTAAAATTACAATATTATTAGTATTATTAATTGAACGTATCGTTTCAAGAACAAAATATGATTAAAATGTCAGATGATGGCAGTTACGATTCCGTTCCTGGGTGCCGGAGTTACCCTATCGAATATACAGTGTGAATTGTCCTAGCGTTTTATAGATAGATTAAAAAAATGTTTACTTTCAGCTTCAATTTTCAATAACTTGTTTGTTTATAAACATTTTTTAATTTTGAAAATCTCATTTTAAAGGGCAAGTATTTTGAAGAAAGTCGTCTGTTGAACGTTTTCATCTAGCAAGCAAGCAATTTAATTAAACCCAGCCTGAAGGACTTGTTCACCCCTTGAAATTACGTTCTGGTGTAACAATTCATTGGAGCGAGGTATATTAACTCGAGTGAAACAGGAGTCACTCCACCTCGTTTCACTTCTCTAGACTATCCCTTTTCCCCTATAGCACTCTGATGCGGCGATAGGGGCACAACTATCAGCCAAATGCTCTTCATGTGTGAGTCCTGGGTACTAGAACTCCAACATGGTTCCCTAACCGATTCAAATTTAAGCTAGCGCTTTATTCCTGTTATCCTCTTGTGACTTTTCCGCAAAACTAAAATTGCTTACTTGAGCATCAAGAATCCACTCTGGGCTGCGCTCAGTTTGGAGACTTGGTGCTCTCAGTAACGCCCAGTAATTTTTTAATTTTTAAATGCTTCGTCTCCTGGAGTATTACAGGAATTTAATGTTACACGTTTCCGTCAATTGTAATTCGTATTTGAGATTAGGAACCGAAGGAATGACAATTTGCAAAGTAAAAATAATTATCTTCCAAACAGTAAAGTTAACAGCTACATAATAAGAACAGCCGAAGACACAGATGGGTTTGCAATTGTAGTACCCAAACTCCATTGAGAAGAGGAAACTTTAAGAAGAAGGGGATACGTTCTTTAAAATTGTTTGTCATTACCTTATAGAAGATTGTTTCAATTTGTTAATACTTACAGAAGTTGCTACAGTCACAAGCAAATAAAAAACGGTTATGTTAATTTCCGTAGCTGTCGTGGATAGCGCAAGAGATGTGATCAACATAACTCCAAAATTGAACATAAGCCCAAATATCGGCCACCCGAAAATATCGTTAAAATTATCGATAATATCATTTAATTCTAAATAAACTTTTTCTGCAGTTTTCAGAGTTTCCAATCGAATTTTTAAACTCCTGATTTGTTGTAGATGCTTTAAAGTTGTTTGTAAAAGAAAATACCTGTATCTGACCGGTTTAGTTATACTGTAAATAATAAAAGCCAACAAAAACTGGGCATAATAGAATAAACTGTAACTGAGGTAATATATGGATACCATTCCATATTGCAATATAAACGCAGCGTATATAATTAGAAGAGTAATCGTGACAACTATGTAACAAATGTTACTGTTTCTCTGTGGCAACGGTGTATATATTTTCCCTATTTTAGTGAACAACTTGTACCACTGTTTGGTTTTAAGTAGAGTAGAATTCATATTAAATATAATAATGTTGCTGATTCCTATAATTTCCGTTGACGCGTCTAACCACATCAAAAGAGTTGAAGGTATAATCGATAGGAATATTTCGTGTCTTCTTATCAACGACAGCCCGGAAATAATTATTACTATCATCAGAGCTGATAATGCGTAACATTTAAAACAGTTTAAATATATAAACTTTTTTGTTTTGAAATTGTAAGGAGGCATTATAGTATAAACACTAATAAATATTGCTATTAATGTTGGTACCAAAAAAGGCTTCTGAGTTTCAAGCATTGTGGTCTAGCTACATTGAGAATATATAACAATGACTCATTTTACTGATATAGATCTCTTTTTATTAACATATCGCCCATTAGTTATTCTCATGGAACGATTGAATTAATGGCTAAAGTATCAAAGGTAATCGAGTAGGGAATGGAACCTAATTTTAACATTTTCTATAATTACCTAAACAATTAAAAACTTTTAATTAGAAACAAACCGTATGCGAAACAAAAAATTTAATTTACAGTTTCGCCTTTGGTTAAACGTCTTTGGAAGAATTATACGGGTTTTTGAAAGTTCTAAAAGGTATATGAGTGATAGCTGATAACAAATTCTTGAAGACCTATTATAGCTAATTTTGCAAAGTTGAAAAAATCATTTTTTTTTTGCCTATAAAACGTTTCTTATACGTTTTAGAGAACAATGATTCAAATAAAAGTTGTATCAATATAATATATAATTTTTTGCTTATTCAATCTGTCTGTCCGTAATGAAAACACCAGCGCCGGCACTATATTATATTATATATACTATATATAATACTACACTTCTCAACAACATAAGGACATTGTCACAGTGACACACTGGAGTGTGAAAATAAATCCACGATCATCGTTAAGATTTGATGATATTTTTAAAATTAAAGTATTCAAGTCGTTTAAATATACATTTAGCTTTGTGGATTTGTGAATATTTCGGGAATATTTTCGAAATTTTTTTGATTTTTACCGAACCTAACCTCAAACATGAAATGTAATGTGTGTAAGCAAATTAAAGTTAAAAACAAAGATGTTTTTGACTGTGATGGGTGTAATGATGCAATTTGTAAAGAATGTGGCGAATTAACAGCATCTGAAGTGAAAGTCTTACAACTATCAAGCCGTGTCATGAAATTCTACTGTCTCAAATGTCAGAATGGAGAATCCATAAAACTTTATCAACAGTTATTAAAAACTAAGGAGGCATCATTAGAAGACAAGGACACAATCATAGACTTACTGAAACAAGAAAATGAAGTCTTAAAAAATGAAAGTAGTACTAAAGAGCAGTGTGACCAAAGGTGGAAATCAAATGACGATCTTAGTTACAACAAAGCAGTGAAAAAACAAAAAGAAAAAGTCATCATAGTAAAACCAAACGACTCAAATCAAACAAGTGAAATAACCAGAAAGAATATTGAAGATAAAATCAACCCATGCAACTTGGGAGTTGGTGTTTCAGAAGTTAAGTATATTAGAGATGGAGGAGTTGCTATAAGATGTACGGGTAATGGAAAAGAAAATGTACAGGATGTCTGTAATAATATAAAAATGTCATTGGGCCAGTCCTATGATGTAAAAGTACCTGAAAAGATGAATCCCAGAATAATAGTGTTTAACTTAGATAAAAAGGATATAGAAGATGAAGATCTTCTAATTGAAAAAATTGTAGTACAAAATGGTATAACAACAGAACCAAGTGTAAGAGAACTAAAGGTAATCCATACTATGAAAAACAGAAAAGGAATGGTAAATATTATATTCCAGATGGATGTGCATACCTACGAACGCATTAATAAAAATGAAAATTTGCATATTGGTTGGAAGAGCTATTTTTTTAGAGAAAGTGTAAATGTTAAACAGTGTTACAATTGTTGGAGGTTTGGTCACTTTGCAAAAGAGTGCAAAAAAGAGACGCCCACTTGTCAGCAATGCGCTGGTGAGCATCACGTAAAAGACTGTAAATCACGTATAGTTTGTTGTGTAAACTGCAAATATGCAGAAGAAGTTTTAAAAATTTCCAATATTGATTTGAAACATAAAGCATATGATAGGAATTGTGAAGCCTATAAGAAAGTAGTAGAGCGATTACAAGAAAAAATAAGGTATCCTGAATTATCACATGGTAATTGTAAAATATAGCAATCAAGTCCAACCATTCTGTACCTAAACATTCAAGGATTTAGCACACATAAAACACAGTTATCATGGATTGCAAGTCAGAAAAAGCCAATTATTATGTGTTTATCGGAGACCCATGTTACTTCAGATTTTGCATCAAATGAAATAGATATTGATGGCTACAACTCAGTTGTTGGTTTTTCTTCAAGTAGACATACAGGAGGAACATCAATTTATATACAAAAAAGGTATCGTTATAAAGAAATTATTAAAGAAGAAAAAAACAAGAATATATGGTTAACAGGAATACAAATAAATATAGAAAACCAGAAATATTACATCTATTGTCTATACCATTCACCTAGTGCAAGTCATGCGGAATTTTTGGAGGAGTTGGATGCGTTTTTAGATATCATTGAGATTGATGCTATCTTTGTGATATTGGGAGACTTTAATATAGATTTGGCAAGTATAAACTTTTACTCTATGAAATTAAATAATATTATTATTAAAAATGGTACCTATCAGCTAATAAACGAATACACAAGGATTACAAAATCGACATCTACTAGGATTGACCTAGTACTTACAAATCAAAAAGACATTAGTTGCAAGGTGCTCCCAACTCCAAAGATTACAGATCACTCGATAATTGTAGCTGATCTGGGTAGAAACAATGAGACGACACTTACAAAAACCTATAGAAAGTACAATATAATGGATGTGACAAGATTTCAAATGAAACTTATGGATATGCAGTGGCCGTCAAGTTCCTCTATAGATGTAAGTAACAATGCTGATATTCTAATAACTAATGTATTGTCTGCACTCGATCAGTTTGCTCCAGAAAAGTCTATTAATATGAAGGATGTTTGGGGAAATAAATTATGGTGGAATGAAGACATTGCGAATGAAATTAAAAAAAGAGATCAATATTACAAAAAGGCTATATTTACTAAAACTGATACTGACTGGGATGATTTCAAACAACAAAGAAATAGAGTCGTAGCATTAATCAGAATTACCAAACAAAATTATTATCAGGAAAAAATAGATGATTGTAAGAACGACCCAAAAAGAATGTGGAAAACATTAAAGGAACTTGTAAACGGCAAAAAAAACCATGAAGCTAAAAGTGAAATAATATTTGATGGTGGGGGGGTTACTGGTAAAGAGATAAGTGAAAGATTTAATATATTTTTTCTAGACAGTGTAAAAAACATAGCAGATAGCATTATTTCAAACAAAACCCACCAAGAAATTTGTAGTTCAATAAATGTCGACTGCAAAATGGAAAAATTCAAAATGTTAGAAATGAAAGATTTAAAAAAACAAATGAAAGAAATGAAAAACAAAGAAAGTAATGTTGATGGTATTACAGTTCAAATTTTAAAGAGTTCCTTTGAAGTAATAGGCGACAAAATTTTGCATATTATAAATGGTAGTCTAGAAAGTGGCGTATTCCCAAGTAAATGGAAGAGAAGTCTGGTTGTACCAATTGAGAAGGTTCATGGAACTGTTAAGTGTGAGGAATTTCGACCCATAAATATGGTACCACCATACGAAAAACTGCTGGAATTATGTGTAAATGATCAAATAGTGGAGTACTTGGAAAGCAATAATGTGTTAACTAAATTCCAAGCAGGGTTTAGGAGAGGAAATTCCTGTGAGAGTGCAATGCAGACGGTTTTGTTTGACTGGAAGGGTGCGCTGGAGTGCGGGAAAATGATTGGTGTGGTTTTCTTAGACTTTAAACGTGCATTTGAAACCATAAACAGACAACTGCTATTGAGAAAGATGGAAAGGTATGGCTTTGGTGAAAAAATTATAAAGTGGTTTCAAGAATATTTGACTGATAGAACACAAGTGACAAAATATGGTGCCATTTCATCGGCTCAGACATCTCTGTATGGTGTACCACAGGGAACTGTGTTAGGTCCTACTCTTTTCATACTGTATATAAATGATATTGTTGATGTTGTTAAAAAGTGTAAGGTACAGTTGTTTGCCGATGATACTGTGATATATGCAATAGGGGATAAGGTAGATGAAATAATCGATATAATAAATGAAGAGATATGTAATATATTAAAATGGCTCGATAATAATTCCTTAAGTCTTAATGTAAATAAAACAAAAATGATGCTTATAAAGAATAAAAATTTTAAATTAAATAACATAATAAAAGATGTAAAAATTAATAATATTGCTTTGGAGAGAGTGGTTCAGTATAAGTATTTGGGATGTATTATAGATGAAAATTTAAGTTTTGTTGAACATTTTAAGTTTGTTACAAACAAAATAGCAAAAAAAATCTATGCATTGGGAAGAATGTCAAAAAATTTAAGTTGCTGGTCTAGGTTGACCATATATAAATCGATTATTGCTCCCCATCTCTATTTTTGCTCTACATTGCTGTTTTTAATGAATGCTTCTCAAATGAATGTACTGCAGAAAAAACAAAATAAAGCCTTAAGGATAATATTAGGATGTAGTGTATACACTAGTAGAACTGACATGCTAACAATGGCAAATGTTTTAAGTGTAAGACAGACAATTGTATGTAATAGTATGATTTTTGTTTATAAAATGTTAAATGGTCTGATACCTGTGCATTTGTGTAATAATTGTACCTTTGTTCGAGATGTACATGAACACAACACACGTTCTAGAAATAACTTTTATCTGAATAGGGTCAACACTAATTTTGGTCAGAACAATATTTTTTATAGGGGATTAAAGCAATACAATGAATTACCGGAAAACATTAAGGCTTCTGGAAACTTAGCTCAATTTAAAAATTTATGTAAGATATATGTTAAGCAAAGCATTGTGATTTAATTTTAAGGGTATAAATTGATGTATTTATATGTATATTTTTCTAGCCATGTGCTATTAATAAAGATTATTATTATTATTACAATTTAAGTGGATATTATCAAAATGTGTATTTTATTTTTTGTTCATAAGGTCAAATAGAAAAATAGAGTGATATAAATAAAGATTTATTTTTACTTCGTATTTTCATACAGATGAACCGAGAGAAAGAATTTAAGAAAAAAAATAGAAAATAAACAAAAACTGTAAAATTAACAACCTAAAATTTCTATTCCTGCTCAATTTCTAATATCCCGAAAAGAAAAATTAATAGTGTGTGTGTGGGTTCACCTCTGTGTCGCCTTAGTGCTCTAACTCTATTTGGAAGACCTCTTATTAAATTATTGATGAACTGCTGCGGTATGCGTTCCCAAATCGAGCGTAATGTATTGGCCAACTGATCTAAGGTTTGGGGCGGTTGAAGGAGCCTGTTTTGTTACTTAGACATTTCGGCCCAAACATGTTCAATGCAATTCATATCAGGTGAACACGGTGGCCACTCCATTCTTTTAATGCCATGAGCTTCTATACACTCGTTGACAATTCTTGCACGGTGAGGGCGAGCATTATCATCAATCAGAACAAATTGTTCGCCTATTGCACCAAAAAATGGAACAACTATTGGTACTATGACTCTGGCTCGATATCGTGTAGCCATTGTCTCATTAATTAAGACGACTAAGTCCGTGCGACCGTCAAAACATATGCCTCCCCACACGCAAACGGATCCACCTCCAAAAAGAGTGGTTGGGACTCTCAGATTTTCATTGTAACTCTGTCCTCTTTCCCTCCACACCAATATTCGGCCATTATTCGTATACAAACGAAATCTGGACTTGAGTGTTCCATCGCCCAGCAATATCTGCATGCACGCTGCTCCCTAGTTAGTCGTGGATGGATAGCGCGCCATCTAGACCTTAAATTGGATGCATGTAACCGTCTTCTGACAGTTTGACTGGAAATCGCTCGTCCAGTAGCATGCCTGAAGATACTGTTAATTCTGGAAGCCGTGAATGTTGGGTTTCTTCTTGCCTTCAGAACTACAAAACGGTCTTGCCGACGAGTTGTAGATCGTCATCTTCCTCCTCCATGCCTGTATGTTGCAGATCCAGTTGCTACATACCGATTCCATGCACGACTTATCACACTTTGCGACACATTTAGCCTCATGGCAACCTCTTGTTGAGTTATGCCTTGTTGGATCCAACGAACTAATTACTCGAGCTGCACTACTTCTAAACGTTTTTGCGGCATAATGTTTTTGTGATAAATAGATTTCTTGACTTATTGACAACTGGTAAAGCCAATACAAGCACTTTTATACGAATGATATATTCATGTTTGGAACAACATGTCTCTCTTTGTACGAGATAAAGGCCTATAAGAATAGGGAGAAAAAACCACATGCAAAAAATATTGGCAATAAAGATAGCATATAGAGTATAGTACAGGCAATTATTTTAAAAATAGTTTTATATGTTACTTTAAGGAATTTTAAAATTATCCACTTCAATTGTTGAGTAGTGTATATTACATTATATTTCCGTTGTTATTGGTCCGATTGGAGCGTGTGATGCGGTATATGAAAAAGGAGGGGACAAAGATTATATTAAGATAGAAAAAAACTAACAAAGCGACCAACAAGAAAGCACTGCACCTAATCTTCGTTATTACTGAACGTATAGCGACATACAAGATATCACATGACAGTATAAATATATATAATATGCTTATTCTGTGTATCTGTATGTATGTCCGTAACGAAAATCCCAGCGTCGACATTACATCATATCGACACCTGATATGAAAATCATTATAACTCACTTTTGCTGAGTTTAGAGGAGAGCGATTTATAAAAATTTCCACATTTTATTTTTTTACTTCGTCAGTTTAATATTTTTTGTAGTTTTCTTAATGTACATTTTATAACTTTTCCTCAGCTTTTTACTTTCACGTACCGCATTGTTGTTAAAATTACTGGTCCTGAGTTTTTCAAGAATTTTAGGTGAAGGTGAATAGGTGACGATCATTGTCAGCGGTTTATATAATGATATTTCAACAAAGTATGTTTCTTTGATTATGTGCATATACATAAATGGTAACTAATGAGTATATATCAAAATAAACAGATTATTATTAGTTTTTATATTGATTTTACCTTATCGTGAGTTTTTTACTCAAACAAGTATCTAAGAATTCACATTGTACATACTTACAAGAAGTAAATAAAATAATATCTGTTAGATTTATTTATTACAAAATGAGCATTTACAAATTATAAAACAGTTTATAATTTTTGCATAACAATAACCTTCCGCAGATCTAATAATCAAAAATAGTAAAATTATACACTTTAAACTTTCTTTTATAATAAAACAATGGTCTGATTGGGGTGTAGTTAATATTTTTTACAAATCAAAGCAGGCAGTTCCAACTGTTGTTGTTTTCTTAGAAACCTTTTTATCACTATTTTTGGCTTCACGTGCTACACATTTGTTTGTAATCTCTCTCTTCAATTGTGATCCCCCGGAGGGAGTGTAGTGGTCATCGTGATGCTGTGGATTGTCCGTCTCCAAAGATCTCTGTCTCTGGTCATTTCTTTTAACTCATGCATAGGTATTTTCAATAGGACAACACAGCCTCCACGATATCTCAAACGACAATGGACAAAGGCTCGTGGAGCTAGGCATCGGCTAACAATATGCTTGTAAAGTCTACTATTCTTTTTCAACATAAAAACATTTATAAACAGACTTGGGTCTCTAAAGACCACTCCACGCGAAACCAAATTTACCACGTAATTATTGATGCTAGGCATGGAAGTAATGTGCTGGATGTAAGAAGCCTCAGGGAAGCAAAGATACAGACTATCACCTAGTAAGAGCAAAAATTAGGTCGAGAATATCTTGAGAGAAACCTAAGGCCAACGAAGCATTGGGACAGTGGAATCTCGAGAAAATGCAAAATGAGGATATATATATATATATATATATATATATATATATATATATATATATATATATATATATATATATATAAGCGGGGATCCTACAGCTTCTGCCGCTTCCCGCATTTCGATCGCCATCTTTTTCTATCTCTCCAGGTATCTTCATCAATGGCTCTGTCTTTCATGGTTTCCATAACACCTTGTATCCAAGACTTGGCTGGTCTTCCTCGTTTCCTTCTATTACTTGGATTGTATTCCATAGCTCTTTTTGGCCATCTGTTGTCGTCCATCCTCTGTACGTGTCCATAACATATTAACTGTCTAGTTTCTATTCTTTCAGAAGTTGTATGTACTCTATCTGTTTTTCTTCTAATTTCAGAATTAGGTATACGTTCTACTCTTGATATATGGCAAGCTCTTCTCAGGTAGTCCATTTCAACCGTGTCAACTTTTTTCTTTCCTTTTACTGTCATTTGCCAACATTCTGCTCCATATGTAAGAATGGGCTCTACAATTACTTTGTAGATAGTCATTTTAGTTCTCATAGTAGCCTTGTTGGACCAAAGTATCGAATTCAGAATTTGAACACTCTTTCTGCCTTGTTGCACTCTATAGTCTATATCTGGTTCCGTTGTTCCTTTACTGCAGATAATACTTCCCAAATATTTGTATTCGTAGCACCTTTTCATTTGTCTAATTTC
The DNA here is from genome assembly GCF_040954645.1 of Diabrotica undecimpunctata. Taxonomy (NCBI): domain Eukaryota; kingdom Metazoa; phylum Arthropoda; class Insecta; order Coleoptera; family Chrysomelidae; genus Diabrotica; species Diabrotica undecimpunctata. The sequence continues at coordinate 8,921,780 of NC_092809.1, read as the reverse complement.
CAAATCCGGGTCTTCGTCTTCACTGCCTATTCGCATATATTCTGTTTTAGACATGTTCATACTCATCCCCCATTTTTCGTATTCATCTTTGAGCTTTCTAAGCATATAATCTGCATCTTCTTCACAGCTTGCAATTAGTACTTGATCATCTGCAAAGAACAGCGTTGTCAGATAATGGTTGTTAAGCTTCAACCCCATTCCCGCACATTTTTGTCTCCACTGGTGCAGTGCTTCTTGGATATATATTTTGAATAGGGTGGGGGAAAGGCAACATCCTTGTCTCAAGCCTTTCGTTACTGTAAATACCCTTGAGAAAGTATTTCCTGTTTTTACAGTGCTTTGAGGACATTTATAGATGTTCAGTATTGCTTTTAGATATGTTTTACTAAGGTCCGTTTTCGTCAAGACACTAAATAAGAGTTTTAAAGGAACTGTATCATAAGCCTTCTCCAGATCTATAAATACCAGATGCGTAGGGAGGTTTCAAACTGTTCGTTTTTCAATTACTTGTTGAAGGGTAAATGTGTTGTCCACGCACGATCTTCCTGCTCTGAAGCCGCTTTGTTCTTCAATTTCTTTATACTCCTCTTCTATTCTTCTTTTCAATATACGACCATATAACCTTCCCAGCGAGCTAGTTACGCTAATGCCTCTATAATTTCTGCATTCTTTTCTGTCTCCCTTTTTATAAATGGGGCTAATGTGGGCTAAATTCCAATCGTCTGGAATCGTTTGGAATAAATGAGGAAATACAGCATCTAAATACAGTAGACCAGAGCAATGGCTGATGTCGAAAGGCTGTAGCAGCAAATGAAAAAATCATTTACGGAGTCAGTAGAACTCGGTTTTTCACCGAGATATTGCAAATTTTTCCGAGCGTCGCCAGATTCGTTTCTTAATTGTTATTAATAAAGCCTCTGTGATTTTTTAAAAAATTATGCTAACTCGGCTCCTCCTATTGGTAAAAAAAAAACGGGTTAAAAAAATTTATATGAAAATTTACGGCTTTAGGAAGAGAATGAAACAAGAATTAGCCATCTACTATTTTTTTTGGCAATCCTATAAGCATTCAAAGTTGAAGGTCGTGGGATAAACTAATTAACGTATCTCAGCAACAAATTAAGCGATCTAGGCCTACTACGGCTTATTCGATTCGTAATTTTATAGGCTTGAATGTAATATATTTTAGAAGATCGACAGGAAGGCCTAGAAAAAGGTGGAAAGACGCAGCCAGGGAAGACCTGGAGAAGATGGAAGTAAGGCCATGGGAAATAATAGCACAGGATCGGAATCAATGGAAGGCAATAGTAAACGCGGCAAAAACTCACGAAGAGTTGTAAAAGCCAATGATGATGATGATGATGATGAATGTAATATATTTGAAATAAAAAAAGGAGTTTTGCAATAAATATTACGTTTTTTAATTTTGACCTTCATTCGCCATTTTTGCAATAACAAATAAATTAAATTGAACGTATACCGGCTCAAATTGAAGGTCTTTTAGAGTACTTTCATAATCTATACAGAAATTACCCATTACAACACTTACTTTAGGAAAAAAATGAAAAAAACTCAAAAAATACGTATTTTGCACCTAGAAACGCTCATAAATAAACAATAACCAAAAATTTTTTGTTGAATGAACTGGGGGATTACTCCCGAGGTTGCCCTTTATAACCTAAGCCACCCTTTTTTCCCCACAGCCTAGGCTAATCTGTGTTTAATAAACATGAAGAAGAAAATTTACTTACCGATGTAACTACAGATAGCGTAATATAGTAAATGACTAAATCAGTCCGTATCACTATAGTAGAAAGCGACAAAGACGCTAGCAGCATTAACCAATAGTAGCTCGTTAAAATCAACATGGGCCATCCGAATATGCAATTAAACAAATTAACGATATCCAGTAGATCGAAATACACTTCTTCCAGTCTTTCCAATGTATCTAATCGTATTTTGAAGCTTTTGATTGTATGCCAAATTTTTAAGGTTTTGTTCAATTCCACGTATCTTCTTTTTATCGGAAATATTATATGGCAAATGAGGAGAGCTATCAGTAGTTGATTGATATAAAAGAAAATATCACAATAGTAATAGAATCCAATGGTAAATCCGTAATTCAAGTTGTATATCGTGTAGATAAGCAAAAGAAACATACCAAAAAAAATTAAAATATAATCCAGATATATCTTTTTCTCCCGTTTCCACAATTTTTGTTCTTGTATTTCATTCAATTTTTCAAAGAGTTTACACCAAATTTCGGTTTTCGTATACGCTGAAGAATAGTTCGTTAAAATCACCACAGTAAGTCCCATGAATTGTATTGATACGTCCAAAATTTTCAAAAATTTAATAGAAGGTATTACATTTAAGAAATTTCTAAACCTTCTGATTTCCGAAAATGTGGTCACAACTATTCCTAGTAATACCAGAAACGATGAACTCACTCGAAAAAGCCTTAGATTTCCTAGTCGCCTGTATTTAAATTCGTAAGGAGGAATCACACCGTTAAATACGAATAAGACATAAAGGAGAATGGGGATGCGGAAATATTTTTTTGGGACCAAAGTCTCTGGCGGAAGAACTTTCGTCGCCATTATCTAAAAAGAAAATGTTAAACCGTAGGACTGTGCTTATTTAATTAGTATATTCTGTGAATATCGCTATATATCGTATTGATTTTTAATCAACGATTATAATATCGTGTATTTGGGTTAGTAATGTAAGCGTTTGGCCTAATTTGTGTAAATATTTGTACCTTTTATAACTTTTATTAAATTATCTGTAGGAGGGGCGATTATCATGTGTAATATAAATCGCTCAGGATATATTATCGATTGAAATTCCTACCCAAGAATTGTTGCTGCTTTAATCACCTGAGCGGAACTAATCAACACAATCAACATAAATAATGTATATTATGAACAAAATGTTAGTTTAAAAAACCGAAATATATTAATATGAAATCGAATATTTCGATACCCTAAATATATATTTTATATCGAAGGCGTATTTACTTAATGTTAGATAGATTAAAAATTTTTTTGAACGAAAGTGACTGATTCGATGCTATAAAATACTTCCTACATTATTACCCATTCACATGTGTAAGTCTTTTTTTGTATATTTATATTTAAATAAAAAAATAATAATTATTACTTCTTCTTTCTTGTTCTATAGCCTGTTTCTTCTTCAAAATTAGTTTCCTAAATTGTTTTACGGGTATCAACGTCGACGGATCATACTTAAACCACTTGCGATTCGCAGATGACATAGTTTTAATAGCCGATAATATCCAAGAACTAAATGATATGTTACAACAATTAAATGCAGTTTCAGGAGCGGTAGGCTTAAAAATGAACTACAGCAAAACAAAAATACTGAGCCGAGACCAGACAAATATAACAATACAAAATCTTACCATAGAAAATGTTGAACATTATGTATATCTAGGTCATGTTATCAAACTAGGAAAACCAAATTAAGATGCTGAAATTAAAAGAAGAACACAACTGGCATGGGGCGCTTTCGGCAACTTAGCATATATCTTGAAAAACACCTCCATTCCTGTAAACTTAAAGAAAAAGGTGTATAACACATGCATACTACCAGTTTGTACTTACGGCTTGGAGACAGTAGCCCTTACCAAAAAATCTGCTAAAAAATTAAAAACAACGCAAAGAGCAATGGAACGAATCATGCTTGGAATATCACTAAAGGCGCGTTTTCACGGGTCGATCTAGGTTGAACGATTTGGATCGTTCGACCATAATTCGATCTGTGTGGAAAGCAAAAAGGTTTACACGATAGGCGATAAATGTTGAATTAATTGTGGTACAAAACGGCATCACTTGAAATGATTAATGTAGGTGTGCAATTAATTTGTTGCGCAATTTGTATGTTGTTGTAATATTTTTTATTTTATTTTTCAAATAATTTTCAGACATATTCGGTTTATTCATATGTTGTAGAATTGCTTGCAATGCTGCTCGCCTCGCTTGTAGATTGCTATAAAGCTCAGTTTGTGGATTCCATAATACATCATAGTTTTATTAAGCATCCAAAAATCTTGCCATGTCTGCATCTGATCATTTTTCAGTCATTTTTTCCGAAAATTACAGCTTTTCGTACTAAAAACAACAACTTTATACACGCTAGAAGTACTCTACTCGGCTTTCGGTACGTTGTGTTTCCGTTCGACCAGGTGTTTACACATTCGATTCCAGTCGTTCGACATCGATTCGGCGGCAATCGCCAGTCAAAAGTAGACAGTCTTTCTACTTCCGTCGAATCGCCTCACTCCGCCGAACGGCCAAGTCGATTTATGGTTTACATGTTCAATTTGCTTTCGATTTAATAATCGACCTAAATCGTTCAACCCAGATCGACCCGTGAAAACGCGCCTTCAGAGACAAGATTAGAAACACCGAGATAAGACGTAGAACGAAGATTAAGGCGCGTTTTCACGGGTCGATCTGGATTGAACGATTTAGGTCGATTATGAAATCGAAAGCAAATTGAATATGTAAACCATAAATCGACCTGGCCGTTCGACGGAGTGAGTCGATTCGACAGAAGTAGAAAGACTGTCTACTTTTGACGGGCGATTGTCGCCGAATCGATGTCGAACGACTGGAATTGAATGTGTAAACACCTGGTCGAACGGAAACATAACGTACCGAAAGCCGAGTAGAGTACTTCTAGCGTCTATAAAGTTGTTGTTTTTAGTACTACAAGCTGTAATTTTGGGAAAAAATGACTGCAAAATGGTCAGATGCAGGCATGGCAAGATTTTTGGATGCTTATCAAAACTATAATGTATTATGGAATCCACAAACCGAGCTTTATCGCAATCTACAACCAAGGCAAGAGGCATTGCAAGCAATTCTACAACATATGAATAAACCCAATATATTAGAACAACATACAATCGTGAATTGAGCAAAGTATTAAAATCACTAAAGGGTGGCTCTGGACCTGACGCCTTATATGTACCGGACTAATTTGGCTTAAACATGCTGATAGTTTTCTGGGAATAGTAACGATGGGAGGCAGAAAAAGCCAATCAAACATGGTAGGTAGATAATATTTTTTTTTATTTTTAAAAACATTCATTTTGTTGTACTAGTCCTTAATAAATCATTTACACATAGCTGTCTCCAGTGGCTAGAAATCGAAGAGCTATTTGCAATTTCAGCCCTGCTGGTAATGCTTCACGTATATTTGTATCTTTTTTTTGACTTGTCTCAGCAGTTTTTTGTAAAAGTTCTCTAAAATGAGCATTAAACATTCTTAGATGATTTCTATAAGCCTCTGGATTTTCCACAACCATTTCTTGGAGCAGGATTTGTGATGCACCATGGGTATTTCGTCTCACAATCCACGGTCGAGTCCACCACGTTCGTTTTTTGTTTTTTTTTGTTTGATTTAGCAATTTTTTCCCAAATTGCACAGCAAGTTAATTGCACACCTACATTAATTATTTCACGTGACGCCATTTTGTACCACAATGAATTCAACATTCATCGCCTGTCGTGTAAACCTTTTTGCTTTCCACACAGATCGAATTATGCTCGAACGATCCAAATCGTTCAACCTAGATCGACCCGTGAAAACGCGCCTTTAGGGATATTGTGGAAAAAATTGGAAAAATGAAATGGCGCTGGCAGGTCACGTAGCCCGATATAATGACAACAGGTGGACACGGAGAATTCTAGAATGGAGACCAAGGACGACAACAAGAAGCATGGGAAGACCTCAAAAAAGATGGGTAGATGACATAAGAACAGTGGGAGGCAAACAGTGGATTAGATTGGCGCAAGATAGAGAAAGATGGAAGCAATTGGGAGAGACCTACATTCAGGAGTGGATGGAAAATGGTTGACAAAGAAGAAGAAGAAGAAATTGTTTTAATTATCGCACCATCTTTTTCTTGGTCTGCCAATACTTTTTTGTCCATTTGGTGACTAATCTCGTGCTATTCGTACTATTCTATCCTCCTATCTACTAATGTGTTAGTTCTACTCCTGTTTCCGTTTTGTCATCCATCCATTTATGTCTTCTATATTGCATGCTCTTCTTATGTTTTCGCTTCTCTTTCTATCCAACAGACTTTTCCCTGATAGTATTTTCATCTCTGTTGTTTCTAATAGTCGTCTCTTTCTAGTAGTTTCTTTTAAACAGTAGGTGTAAGACGTCTTCGACTTCTAAGCCTAATCCTAAGCTAAATCGAAAGCCTTTGTCGAGTCTATAAAACATAGATAAGCTGGTTTATTGTACTTGATGGCCTTTTCTGTGATTTGTCTTAGTACAAATACGACGTCTACGTATGATCTTCTGGATCTGAATCCTTGTTGTTGAAGTCCATTGTGATGTTCATATGTATTATTCTTTCGGAGATATAACGGCAGTTATTTATGTGTCTTTAAATTTTTATTAACCTAATTTTAACTAATATGAAAAAGTAATCAATTTACTAATATACCTAAAGGACAGTTTACACACGTCCCCTATAGGGCAAGATATAGAGTTTTCTTAGCTTTTAAAATTTAACAGCAAACCACCTCTACAGCTGCTGGAACGAACCATGGCCGGTGGGGGAAATCCTGTTTGCGTAAAGTTTAAGTGAGTGTAAGACAGAGAAAGTATTCGGAAAAAAGAAATAGAAACTTCTGATTGCAGTTTTATGTAGGACAGATTAAGGGGTAAACAATATATGAATATTAAAATGCCATTTGGGTTATTGTAGATATATTAAAAGCAGTTTATGAAGATTGTTTTCTACTGTTAAAATTCGGTGCTTTATCTTTTTTGAACATTGTGATAAGGCGCATTGTCAATAATCACGACCGACTTTGGAGGTAGGTTAGGAATCAATTTTTCTTCCAACCATTTTTTGTGAATTCGTAAAATTCATTTCGTGATACTAGTCTCCGGTGTTTGAATTTTATATAAATTAATTGAGCGTTCGAAATGAAGATCTTCTTGCTGCCAGCATGAACAATAATTAATCGTTGCCCTTTTGAAATGTGCCTAGCTAGTCCTTCATTACAATTGTCGTTTCAACAAGTAGCAACGGTATGCGAAGCGTGAATATAAGTTTCGTCCGTATGTACAATGGTTTTTAAACTCCCATCACTAATTGAATACGGACCTTAATTTCGATGTTTACCGCTAGGATATTTTAAACAGACTGATAACAGTTCTCAAAAAACAGTAGAACATTAAAAAAAACCAAAATCAGTACACAAATGAGCTTTTCCTCGACTTCTATATGGAATAATCTAAAAAAAAAATCGTGATTTTTTCCTTTATAATGAAAAACCTTAATGTAATAGTAATTTAATCGCAATACTGTAAATATGACTTTTGTAGAGAATAAAAAAATAAACAATTTTTTTATACAAAACTATATCAGTGCATTTTTCGCAAAGAACAAATAGAAAAACCGCTAAAAGTGACATTTTTTTGACAAATTCATAACTTCTCGGACCAATAACAACGAAGATAGGATGTAATGTCCTTTTGGCAATGCTGTCATGTTTAATTTTTATAAAAAATATGTTTAATTTGTTTTTGTGTGTTTTAACGATTTATTATCATTTCAAAAATTTTTTATTACAGACACATGCGTACATCCCAGACGTAGACGGCTTAGAGGATGAAAATGCCCAAACTGTAGATGAATTAGATGACAGCGGGGAAAAGAAAAAAAAGATGAAACAATTGATCAAAAAGAAAAAGAAAAAAGTGAAAGAGGAGTATGACCAATTTGAAGATAATATTGGTAAGTATTATTTATAACTCCCAAGTTCCATGTTCACTCTTTTTTCTGGCTTATCTTTCTAAAATTTCGTGTGCATAATACTACCAATCAATACGTGTCGGTATTATCACATTTATTTATATCCCACTTTCATAGATAATGGGTATTTTCGCGATATTTTTGTTCTAATATTTTTCTCTGTTGTTTACTAAAAAAATTCTTCAGATATTATTTAGGAATGACCGATTAATAATGTTTTAAATACTGGTACCTTTATTCCTAAAGCACTTTTCGATGTTTTTGTTTTGTGTTGACACACTAAGAGAATTATATACACTTAGTATACTACAAGTCAAGTATCACTTAAACCATAGAAATAATCCAGAAGTAGATCATTCTTCTAACAGAGTTAGAGTCCAAAATTTCATAGTTCGATGTCCCATGTTTTGACGATCTTTTCTGGAAGCTTAGACAGGTCGGACTTCGCGATAAAAGTGTAAAATGTCGAACTTTTCCAAACAGTTATTGAGTAGACTCCACTTATCAGTTGGCAAACATTTTATCACCGAAGTTTTCGTAAGAGAAAGGCTCCAAGGGAACTCAATTTGACATCGCCATAGTACTCGTACATATCTCACACACCGTTGACGTACATGCATGGAACGTGAAGAACTGAATCTTCTTCTTCCTCGTTATAAGCAATTCTGCTTGTTCATTGGCGGATTAATACCTCTATGGAAGGTTGTCACTTCATCTTTTGCGCGGTCGTCCGGTACTTCTTCTGCCGATTGGTGACTGATCTCTTGATATTTTGACAACACTGGTCTCCTCCATTCTGCTTATGTGGTTATTCTATTCTTTTTTTTATTTTGTGTTCATTTATTTATACACTGTACGTTACATTTTCTTCTAATGTCTTCACTTCTCTTTCGATCTGTCAGCATATTTCCTGTAATTCTTCTCAGTACTCTCATCTCTGCCGTTTCCAGTAGCCTTTGCGTTGTGGCTGTGTCGGGTCGTGTTTCTGAGACATATGTCATTATTGGTCTTACACTTGCTTTATAAATTCTTGACTTCATCTCAGTGTTAATGTGTATGTTTCGCCATATGCTTTTTGTACTTGATCTCTCACTTCCTTGTCCAGGTCTCCATAGCTAGACAGTGTAATTCTCAGGTATTTTATTTCCATTACTTGTTCAATACTGATGCCATCAATTTCTATTTTATGTCTGGTTGGTTCTTTGCTCACTACTATTGTTTTAGTTTTCTGAGATGAGATTGTCATATTAAATTCTTTTGCTCTTATGTTAAATCTGTGGACCAGTCTTTGCAGACTATCTTCATCTTGGGTTATCAATATTGCGTCGTCTGCGTAGCAGTATTTTTATTTCTTTGTTTCCCATTTTATATCCTCTTCCTTTGTTAACGCTTTTGATGATTTCATCCATGATCAAATTGAAGAGAATGGGGCTTAAAGAATCTCCTTGTCTTATTCCGCTGGCTATTTCCAGAGGTTCTGTAAATTGTCCATCTATTCTGACTTATATTTTATTGTTTTGGTAGATATTTTCGATAGTTTTTATAATATTTAGGGGAACTTCTTTGAGTCATACTCTGTCAAACGCGTTCTTTAGGTCACTCAGACATAGAAATGCTGGTCTATTATACTCTAGTAATTTCTCAGTAATTTGCTTTATAACGAATATTGCATCTGTACACGATCTTCCACTACGAAAACCCTGTTGTTCATCTGCTAAACTTATCCTCTTATTTGTTAGCACTTGTAAAATTTTAGTTGTAAGTTTTAGCGTAGTATTTAAGTTTATACCTCTGTAGTTGTCTGGCTGTTTTTATCTCCTTTTTTGAATAGTAGAATTATTTCGCTCGTTCTCCATTCTTTCGGTATTTTATTGTTTTATAATTTTATTAATTAATGTTGTTGAAGAACTGAATATATGTAAGATTGAACGAGGTATTGAATGCTATACTTGCAATGAAACATAAAGAAAGATATTTTATATCAGAACAATAGCAAAACATTATAAGGGATCCAAACTTTCGTTGTTTTATCGTTTTTTGTAGGTTAGAGTTTATATGTATATGTTACGGTTAAACTTCGAAAATGATTGATGTCCGACTGAAGGCTGAAGATTGTTCTATCTTCAGATATTAACCAGCTAAACTGGCGAATCTCAATATTAACTGGGTAATATTGAGATTAACTTGATTTCGGACGTTAATCATAACATATATATCTAATTGCATACATAATTTATTCTTATTGCCGAATCTGTTCGTTAAATTGTCACATCTTTTCAGTTTGATTTTTTTTAACTACATATTTCAGTGTTATTTAATTTTTTTATTTAGCAGCTTCAAGTTCTCGTACTTTTAATTACGTAGAAGAGGATGTAAAGATGATGGAACAAATGACCAACAATATCAAGCAAGACTATGATTATATACCTCAGGAAGAAATTCAACAACCTACAGAAATACGATACCCAGTCAGGGATCCGAAAAAACCTTTCGTTTGTCAGCACTGTGGGGTAGGATTTGCAAGAGAAAAGGCCATGATATCTCATATTAGGTAAATGCTCCGAAAAATAAAAAAATCTATTTAGTCAAATAAACTATTTTTGCTGCCAATTAAAATTTGAAAACTTCTCTTGCATTAACTCTTCATTAGTTTTCACAAAATTTATGTTTCAGGTTGCATTCAGAAGGAGACAGCCCATTTGAATGTCAAAAGTGCGGGGAAATGTATTGGGATATGATGCAAATGAAAGACCATATTAAGGAAAAGCACGGTGATGTCGACGATTATGAAGATGACGATGACGAAGACTATTCTGAAGAGGAGACAAAGTATGGAACTTATTATTGTTCAACTTGTGGTTTATCATTTCATAGGTAAGTTAGTATTCAAATGTTAATAGGTACTTTAAATGTCTTTCCTATATACGTGACAGTTTCTTATTTTTAATAGTCAGCACGACTTCCTTCAGTTCTTCTTCAGTGTCCATGATTCCATGCCATAGTACTGATAGAATATAACATCGCATAAGCCCTATTTTCACTTTACCATCGTCTTCTATATAGGGGGATTAATTATCAACCGGTAATTGCCCAGTAGAGAAACAACTTTCATGAAGCTCTGTCGTCCATTTTTGGACATAGGCCTTCCCCAACTCCTTCCATCGATCTTTATCCTGTGCAGCATACTTCCAATTTGTTCCGGCTGTTCTTTTTATGTCATCTACCCATCTCATCTGTGGTCTTCCTCTTATTCTTTTACCTTTGTAAGGTCTCCGATGTTGTATTGTGGCTTGGCATGGAATATTTTTCTACTTCCTTTAAAATAGCCAGCATAATCAAGATTTACAAACCGAGGGGACCCCTCACCAACACATAATCTTAGAGAGGCTCCTTATGAAAGTCTCGTTGAGTTCCTAGGTGAAATAAATATCATCCCCGATTTACAATTCGTCTTCGGAGCTGGAGACTCCACTCATAATGCATTGATTGAAGGAGCAACTTTCATCAATGGACGCCACAAATATGCAATTGGCATCTTCCTCGACGTCCAAAAAGGCATTCTATTAGGTTTTTCACCCAGTTCTACTCGAAAAATTCCACCAAGCTGGACTGCCCATCCCGTTTCTAAAAATGCTAAATTTCTCTCTCTCTCTCTCTATCTCTTTCTCTCTCTCTCTCTCTCTTTCTCTCTCTCTCTTTATCTCTCTCCCTCGCTCTCTCTCTCTCTCTCTCCCTCTCTCTCTCTCTCTCTCTCTCTCTCTCTCTCTCTCTCTCTCTCTCTCTCTCTCTCTCTCTCTCTCTCTCTCTCGATTGGATAATTTGGATAAACTTACCACGTCTTTTACTCCACAAGCAGTAATCCATTTGATTCGTTTTAGTCTTTTTAATTTGATGTGAATTTATGTTATCATTGGTTTAAGTTCAGATATCTTGCTTTATAGTTAATCACTCAGTTGTTCTCCTTTATGGAGGGCGAATGTTCCTTCACCAGTCTTATGACTGGGTATTATGCACATGGTTTTTACATTTGCCATCAGCCTAGAGTCTCGAATTTAGTATTAGGTTCTCTAGTACTCACCAGATTTAGATTTCAACCATCTAATTTTAGACGACCTAATCCCTCTAAATTCTTCCTTTTAAATTTGCCTTGAGCTAAGATGACCAGATCATTTGCATAGCCTAGGACATGATGTATGACGTTACTAAGTCAAGTGATCAACCCATCCTTGACGAATTCCCACAAGAGAGAGAATAATACTCCCCCTGTGGACAACTTCTAGCGATGTGTGCTGATACTGTATCCCCCAGTAATGTTATGTATATCACACGGCTCTTCAACATGCAATCTCTCTATCTAGCTTATTTCGTCTACTCATTTCAGCCCATTTGCCTTTTGATTGCTTCGTAGGTGTTGCCGAATCCTCCCTTCATAGTTTTCCTCCAAAAGTTACCCTCATTGACTGAACTATATAAGTTACCTTTATGATTTTCCATATTCTTGGTGTATACACTCGTCCTTAACATACTTGTAGTACATATTTTTTTGTACAAAAGGTCAATTCCTTTCGGTAGAAATATTGGCTCAGCTGAGTTTATTGTCTATTTGACTTTGTCCTGATCTGCCAAAAGTAAAAACATAAAAATAAATTTAATTTTTCAGGCAAGACAATCTTCGCAGACACCAAAGGATTCACGTGAAGGACGAATTCGGTCACATATGTAACGTATGTGGAGAATCTTTCCAAGAAGCGTTAGATTTACTGGCCCATGCGGAAGTACATGCCAGAATACTTGAGTACAAATGTATGATATGTGGAGAAAATGCCGAAGAGGAGAATTTATTAGCGGTTCATGTTCAAGTAAGTAATTTGTAGTGGTCGGTATCACCACGCTTTTAAAAATAAGACTCGATATTTATTTATGTATATTTTTAGGCTAAACATGGAAAAAACCTACCTCCCCATAGCTGTATGTTGTGCGGTCGATCGTGTAAGGATCGACGAACGTTACTTAAACATACGTGGGAACATTCTAAAGAAAAGGTGAGTTTTTGCATTAAGTTCATCTGATTTTTTTTTAATTGGGCTGGTAAACTCTGTTTCCTGAACCCCAGTCTAAACTGTCTAGTAAAGTTAATAATTAATTTTTTGATATGTTGATCACATTTTAACTTTGACTGGAAGTGACTGGAAAATACTATACAACCTACCACACGTACTCATAGCCAATATTAATTGTAATTTAAATTAAACAAATATTCAGATGCAGTATATATACAAAATAAAATGTTTAATTTTTTATTTTTGAAATGTTTTAATCGTTTATAGGTTAGTTTTTAAAAATAGAAACATTTTAATAAAAAATAATAAGCATACACTTGCATTATATCTAGTTAAACAGCCTCAAACATCCATCTTTGGATATAGGTCTCTTCGCAGTCGTTCTCATCAAATGTATTTAATTTGTCAGGATTTGTGATGATATCATCGTCATGATTTTCGAATACTTCTTTAAGCTAGACAACATTCTGGCAGGTCTCGCAACATCAGCTCTGGCATATAATTAAACATTGAAGAAAAATCCGGCTTTACGACATCCGCTCATTTTGATGCAATTTGTTTTGCACTTGCAGGAAATTGTTTTAAGCAACGAATCCGGTGTATGTTCTGCAGTGGTAGGGATACTCTCTAACCCACGAGCAGTTTATTTCCAATCCAATTCCGTGGCTCTTCTTTGCATAACTTTTCTGGCACGTTGGATGCATGACCACGCTGTCAATATTTTCAGTATACACTTGTATTCTTCATCACCACGAATAATTCTTGATGATAAAAGAGTTTGAACACCACGTTTTTGAACTATAACATTATTTTCGGTTGTATCTTCTCTACATACTATACACTGCTCCATTTTTATTGCAATACGTCTACTCCTAAGAAGAGCGTCGATCGACAAACTGAGCCTTTTGATGCGAGACAGGTTCGTTCCTGTTTATGGCCTGCTGCTGATGACGTCAGCGCCTAGGGTTCGTTAATCGCTTGTGTCTCGTTAAACTTGTCATAGGCGTAGGACTTTAAATGTTGATTGTAACACAAAAAATCATAGAAATCAAAATTGTATAAAATATAATTCTCTTCATTTTTGTTTATGTACAGCTGGTTCCTAAAAAAACTGTACTACTCTTAGTAAGATTTGATCATTTTGAGCAGAAAAATTGATTGGTCTGACATTATATTATATTTATTATGAGAGACAAATAATAAAATAAACAAACAATTGATTACATATGTTAATTCATAAATTGTAATAAGTATTGTAACGAATATATATTGCCTACCTCAGGGTAAGAATATAGGATAGAAAATTGGGGACAGAAACTATGGGGGCAAAATAGGGCAAGCAAAACAATCGTTAAGTATGCGAACGGCACTCAGGGGGTTGCTGGAGAGCTGGGGTTGTGGGTAAGTTGAAATAAATGGGTCGGATTGGGGTATCTACACAATGAATGAAATAAAGGGGTACTTACTCAAATCTCCTGGACAACTGGGCAAATAGGGACAACAAGAAAAAGAACTTCTAGCTATTTGAAAGGAAAGGACGCCGCTTCGAAGAATCCTAAACTTGCTGGATTTAGGAAAAATATCCTAAAATAAAAAACACATAAAGGGTTAGGAGATTTTCCAAAATAAATAAAAAAATGGATCCGAGAAACAAATCAAAACGTTTATTTTTGTCTCATACAAACAGTTATCAAACATATAAATGGCACAAAAAATATACTATATAAATAGTTGACAAATACAGAATAAAAAAACTAACATGTGTCCGTTTACAAACTCCGTTTACAAAGGGGTTGGAGATACTACAAAAACTTACAAATGTTACCGCACAGAGATTAACCTTTTTTTAAACAAACAAAACAAATTAATATCGAAACAAATAAAGCTAGCTGTCATATGTTAACATTAAATTAAAAAAAAAAACAATTAAAATGACAGCTAAGTTAAACCATAAAATTTACAATTTATTAAATATTACAATTCCTTTAAATTTTAATGAAAGCAATCAATTATTAATAATTATCAAAAAAAAAGTCTGTCTTTACTTTAAAATTTAAAATGTTAATTGTTACCTTAATTTCACTTGTTTCTCTTAACTTCAAAGAAAAAACTTGCTACTATCTCTGGGATTGGAGCTGCAAAGGACAAAACTCTCAACTTGGACAAAAGGAAACCATTTCCATACACAGGGACGATTGAAACAGGAACTTGGTGGAGGAAATCAAGCTGACGACGGGGACATCCTATATACTCATTTTACAAAATTTCTTCAGTGCCGGTGCACAAATCTTATGGTGATTACTCTGTTTTAAACTGCCATTATGCAAAGAGTATTATCACTTAACCGGTCTTAAGACATAACACAAAAAAATTGAATCGACTCGCGATTCAAAATCGCCCAAACATCTATCTACTCTGAAGTTTCTTGCTTGACTCTCATTCTAGCATGTCTGCCCTGCTTGGAACTTAAATGTCGACTCCTCTTTGCGTTAAATTTTACAAATTCCACGCCATAAAATAAATTTCCCTTTACGTCTCACAGCTAATTTTTGCCTACAAACTTAAAACAAACAATCTACCCTCCACTTGACCTAGTTCTTAGCAACGAACCGACAAAAAATAATCTCGAAACATCTACTTTTAAATTGGGTAACTGGAAATTTTTTACCTCACAATACATACAGAGAATAGGGGAATATTAATGTAAACAAAGACAAAAAAAATATTCTCAGTTAATACGTCTTAGAAAAACCATATACCTGACTTGCAATATTATATTAGGGACTCGAATGTAAACAAATCGTTTTCAACGAAAAAGAAAACACTCTTTTAAATTCGTCGAAATAACACATAAACACATAACACGTATTATATTGATTTTAGTTTTAACCGGAATAATCTTCTATCTGAGAATGTAACAGAGACAAACACATCTATATTTTGAAACAACTGAATACAAAACTTAAAACAGAATTTTTACTATTATCTGGATATTATATATTAACAAATTTAAAACGCTACAGTATTAAGGTCTAAATTTTGATATTATTTTGAATTTCTGGAAGATTGAAAAAATTTCTCATCTGTAAATATTACCCTGTCCCAAAAATCTTAATTTTGTAGCTGATGGTTTAAAGTAAATATAAGTCTTGATTGCTTCTGTTTAGGTGTAGAGTTTGTTTTTTTGCTGCAGTTCGGTACCTAAGACGCGATGCTTTAATTCTGCGCCAAGTTGTTGTCTTTCTTTCCGGTAACTGTGACATAATTCTTGCAGTTTTCGCATCTTCAAAACGATTCTCTTCTAATCTCTCCAAAAGCGTACGATCTTCATGAGCGGTAGATATTTTTGGTCTTCCAGAACCTTGCTTTCTTTCGAGAGTTTCTTGTTGTCTCCATATTCTATTAATATTAAAGACTGTTGTTCTGCTTCGCTACGGCAGATAGTGACCAACCATCTTCTAATTTCGTCACAATTCTTGCTTTTAGTTCTCTGCTAGCATGTGGAGCCATTTTTTGAGATTGAACAGAATAAGTTATCTGTTAAATTTTAAGCTTTGGCAGTAACAGTGACAGTATGTAAATAATAAGTATTTATCCTTCAAAATACACTGCTCAATTTTCTACAAAATACGCTTTAAGATCCCATGCAAAAACATACAGACATACGAAGAGATAAGGAGTCTTCACTTCAAAAATATAAAAGAGATCAGTGGAATATTATGCGATCAAAAATTAAAGAATATAAAAATTCATTAATTGAATACTTATAAAAACAACCATTTTTGAGATTAGGACATTGGCTATGTGAAAAGAGGCCATAACAAAGTACAGAAGAAGATTTTGAAGTTACTTTCGAATGACATTTGTTGGAAATAATAGTCTTTCAAAACTAAGAACAGATATTGTCAAAATATTTAAGAAAGAATATTTTTAATTTTTAAATAGCCAAAACTTAGTAAATATTTTCTTTAAAAACATTGAATGTGGTTTTTACACTGGTAATGAAAATTATACTCAAAATATAAATAATTTTAAGTATTTGCAAAAACAGTTATACTGGAAATCGTAAAAGATTAGTATATTATTGAATGCTGTAGTGTGGGAAAGAGATACGTGAAACAATTTGGATTAAAATCGACTTTTGTTCTGATAACAAATTTTTGAGTGTATATTAAACCAAAATATTTGTGATTTCACTCATCCATGTAAGCATTTTTATTTCCGCAACGTTCATAAAGTAGTTAATCAAACACACATTTTTACTTAAATTTAAAAGTAGGAGAATGCATTGATACCAGTCAAAAAGTGGCTGCAAATATTTTGAATTCAATTAATAATAATTAATTTTTTAACAAAAATTTTATTTATAAAAAAACACGCTGCTCATGACGTATATACATGTTTTTTTATATCTAAGATGATTAATTAATAATCTAATTAATTCTTAATATGATGATATAAGGTTGCCTGAGAAAAACGCGAGGTATCAAAGATAAAGTAAAATAGAGTTAGCACGCAACGACACTGGTTTGACAAGTGATAATATGTATATTATTATATATTTATCGACGCATGCTTTACAAACTCACACAACTAACACTGCAAACCAGTAGCGTTGCGCGCTAGCTCTCTTGGAGGGACAATATCCATGAAACTGAAGGACCAATGGAACTTTGTAATCAACAGGGAGATTTATAAGGCTGTCAATGAAAAAATAGCCAGCTTTTCAGTAGTAGATCAGAGAAATTAATGTTTTTTTACTCTTCTAGATCCTGATAATAGAAATCTAAATTTAGTTATAAATACCAAGAAACTTCTTAAGTTTATTAGAATAAATAGCTCTAAAACAAGAATACACCTTTTCAAAAATAAATTTTTTTCAGATGTTTGCATGTACGAAGTGCGACAAAACTTTCCACAGTAAAGCTCGTCTCAAACGGCACATGTTCTCCCATAGAAATAAAGTCGTAACCTGTGATGTCTGTGGTGAAGAGTTTTCCGATGGCAGGACGTTAATGAATCACAGGCATAGTCATAGTAGTGTTTCCGGTAGACAGTTTCCATGTAGAGAATGCGGGAAGACTTTTGGATCCAGGAGTTCACAACAAATACATATTAGGATACACACAGGTGAGGAAAAGTAATTGACGATGATACAGTTTGTAACATAAATTTGTGTTACATTTTTCATTTAGTGCATTTTAATTTACATCTCTAGAAACGAAATCTTTTCCATCATGTTACGGTAAATGATCCATTCTGTCCAAACGTACTTTAGTAATTGGTCTCAATTCTAAATTTTGTGGGGTTGAAGAACGCAATGAGTTTGGAGAATTATCCAGTGTGTTGGAAGGACGACCCTTGTTTCTTTGTACTGTTTTTTCGCCCAAAATTAAAGCTTCTGCGATATAAGTACGAAAGTGCAGAAAGTCCATGATTAGTTTTTTCGAATAACCCAAATAGAGCCGAATTACATTAGGCCTTGGCAATGTAGAGTAGAGTAGAGAATTTATTTAAGTACATAACAAATACAAAATTGTTTGTAGCAAGTAAAAAAAAATACATAGTTTATAAAAAAGGAATATAGATAACTAAAGGGCCTGCGTAGCGCAAGTGGTAGGATGCTTGCCTCGCAAGCCAATGGTGCGGAGTTCGAATCCTACCGCCGGCAAGAACATCTAGACATTTTAAAAATGTCTATAGGCCCCAGGTCGACTCAGCCTGAATAAAAATGAGTACCTTGGGTAAAACCAGGGGTAATAATAGACGGTTGAAGCGTAGCACTGGCCATGTTACCTTCCTTGTATACCGTAGGCCCTAGATATAGCAGACTACCCTGCTATACTCCCAAAGCCGCGACAGCGGTATAAAACGGGAGACTATTATTATTATATAGATAACTAACCCCTGCTGAAATCCTAATAGCTTTCTTTCGCATTCTAAAAATTTGAAGTGCATTTGTTGAATTGCCCCATATGAATTGCCACCACAGTTTAGGTGACAGTGGAATAAAGAAAAATATGTCATTTTTAATGTTTCAAAGTTGACAATCTTTGCTAGTTGGCGAATAACAAATAATGAACTTGATAGCTTTTTCTTAAGTTGTAAGATATGATCCGACCAGTTCAGTCGATTATCTATGGTTATTCCCAATAGTTTAACAGTCTCTTTGTTATCTGGATCATTGTGTAAATTACTTACTACAAGAGTAGTACTACAGAGTTAAGTTTTAATTTGTTTGCACAAACCATGAGCTAGATTTAGTAGAAACTTCCTCATGAGACATTTTTAAATCATCATTATTTTTTCCTGATATAATTATTGTTGTTTGATAACCTTTTCAATCACTTCCCCAAAAGTAGAAACAATGCTTATAGGTCTGTAATTGTCAGTTTTTGGGGAATTACCTTTTTTGCAGATTGGTAGTACTTTTGAGTATTTTAGTAATTCTTGTATTCTATTGGGCTTGTTTCATGTTTTCGTCTTTCGTCCATGAGGTTCATGATCTCTTGCGTTATCCATTCTTCTTTGGTATCTTTTTCTTGTATCTTCTTCTTGTATCTTTGGTATTTTTGTTTTTAGGGCAGTCCATGTTACTTCAATGTCTGTCTGTACCAAGTTTTCGATCGTTTTTAGTTCTTCCTCAAGCTTGATACTTATTTCTTTTTTCTGTTCAGGGTTCTTCAGTTGTGAGATGTCTATTTTTCTTGTCACTGTTTTCTTTTTGACTTTGAGAAATCTTTTTAATCTAAAATCCATTATAACTGGATTGCGATCGCTATGTATATCAGCTCCAGGGTATGTTTTCGTAGATTGTATGTACTTTTTAAAGGTGTTATTGAGCAAAATGAAGTCAATTTGATTTCTAACAATTCTGTCTTTTCTGTCTGCAGATGATTTCCATGTGTATAGCATTCTAGGATGTTGTTTGAAGAAGGTATTTGCTATTAACAGATTGTTTTCTACACAGAATTGTACAAGTGTATCTCCTCTATTATTCCTGGTACCTAGACCGTATGCTCCCATGTGGTCTCCTTCAGCACCACGACCAATTTTAGCGTTAAAGTCACCCATGATCATCCTTATCTCACCTCTTTTTGTCAGTTGCATTATTTCATCTATGTTGTTATAAAATTTTTCGATTTCTTCGTCGGACTTGTCACTTGTTGGAGCATAGACCTGAATAATATTTAGTTTTCTGTGAGTTGTTTGTAATTTCAACATTGCTACTCTATCATTTAGAGGGATGAAGTCTCTGAGTGATTGAGCAATTTTGTTCGATACTAATAGTGCAGGTCCATATTGATGTTCTGTTCGGTTCCACCTGAATAGTATATGTATCCATGTTTTGTTTTTTGTATTCCTGATCCAGGCCATCTTACTTCACTCATCCCCAAGATGTCTATTTTCAGTCTTACCATCTCGGGTTCAGTGTTTGCTAGTTTCCCGGACATAAATTAACTGCGTATGTTCCAGGTGTCGATGCGTACTATTCGGTCGTATATTTGTATTCTCTGTCCACTTTCTTGGGTAGTTGACGGGGGGATTCTTCGCACCCTCTCCCCATTTAAGGGGTGCCCCGGACTGAGGGCCATTTTCTTTTTCTCTTGTGAAAAATATAATGGGGTGGTTCTCCCGTTGCCTTCCCCATCGCAGTACTACAACCATTTAAACTGCTCCAGTCATGCTTGTGGTAATCCAGTTTCAAGCCGGTCCAGGATCATTTCCTCTACGCCTTGAACTATTACTGATGATCGCTGCTGCCCTTCACCAGGGAGGGATAGGAAGTAGGAAACTAGATTTTGGAAGGATAAAGGAATGGGACATGATTTTCTCTCAGTAAGGAATTGAGAGCAAAGCATGGCTCGCGTGGGCAGGGACGCTTCCCTGAAGTAGATCTATTTTCCACCAGGATTGTAGAAAAGTGTCTGCTTGCTATCCGAAGTCAACTATAGAGTCATCTATAAGAATAGAGTCATCTATCTGGCTCTAATTTGTCGTAGGGGCGACGTATTGTCTAAAGTATGTCATTATTGTTTGGCTTTTGACTGGTATCTACAAAATGTACATCATTTCGCAATTTGAAACTCACATTCTCAAGGATCTTTCTAAAGAAGTAATAATTATTTTATTAATTTGTACTATTATTCTTAGGAGAACGACCATATGGGTGTAAGTATTGTTGGAAAGCATTCGCAGATGGAGGAACTCTTCGAAAACACGAACGGATACACACCGGAGAGAAGCCTTATGCTTGCGCAGTTTGTCCAAGGGCGTTCAATCAACGAGTTGTGTTACGAGAGCACATACGATCGCATCATTCGGGACCAGACCCAAAGTATTCCAATAGGTAAGTTTAAACTCTTCTAATTTTATTCATTTGGGAAAACTTGCAGATTCAAAGTTTATTTAGTTTATTAGTTTATTCCTGACATACATGTTAAGTAATTATTTCTTTTTCAGTATGACTCCTTTTTGTTGTTCAGTATGTTCCGATATGTTCGCCACATCTCAGGATTTAATTTTACATTTAATTCACCATTGCGATATGAATACTGCAATGAAACGTCAACCACAGATTGGCCCTAGAAAATACAAACGAAGGAGAAAATTGAAGCCTCACGAATTGGAGCTGATGTCCAACAGATTAGAGGATGGAGAAAATGAACAGTCTGAAGTAAGTGAATTTTTCAGCTATTCCTCTTTTACTCGTTGTATAAATTTATTTCATCCAACTTGATGTTGATATTTTCATTGCTGTCTCAACTCTGTAAGAGCAGTAATAAATGATTTCTTAACTGTCATTTTCTGTCCATAATGTAAAATATTTTACTGCCAGACAGCTGACCGGTCTCCTCGTCGATCAGACGAAAAATGACACGCGGAAGAAAAATTCCTTTTCTCGATTCATATTGTAAAACAAATATTTTAAAGTATGTTTTCCCGTTTGAAATTCTAAATCGCGATTCTGAAAGCGCTAAATATGAACTCATGATATATACAGAAAAACGATTTATTCGGTGTAATTAAGAATATACAAACAAACACTCATAATACGTCTCATCGTTCGGAATTTAATGTTTTTTCTAAAGTTTTTTACAAAGCAAACTAAAACCTTATTCAGAATGGAATTTGAAATACGTGAATTAAAACGTATAAGTTTTATGAATCGTTATAATACTGCTTACTAAAAGTTATATGTACTTCTTGATTTTTTGCTGTTTTCTTTTCTATGAGCTGTTTTAAACAAAACACAATCAGTATAAAACCTGCCTACCCTGAATTCACTTTTTTGTTCCTCCTGGTAATTACAGTATTCAGGACTATCTGATTATGAAGCAGTATATACCAAGTTTAACACTCTCAACAAACCCTACGCGAAAACCCGAGGTTTAGGTAGGATTTTTTTCGCTCAGAACTTTCATAGATTTCAAAATTTATGCTTGACTTCTGGATGGCATTTTTCTTCTGTGGACGTACACTTAATTTCAGTGATTTTTAAATAGGCTTATCTATTTTCAATAAGGTATTTCCTTTAATTACAATTAAGCCAAAACATCATAAACCCTGGATTACCAAAGGTATCTGCATATCAGCCAAGAATATGCAGAATATGAATATATATATATATTTAACCAACGTCTGTGTCACTGAATATATCACCAACTACAGAGAAACCTATCTAAAACTTATCAAAACAGCTAAAAACCTCTACTATCAAAATCGTCAGGGATTTAAAATGCTGTAAATGGGATTCAGCTACCAAATAACTATGTTTTGATCTCATTAGATGTAGTGTCATTGTTTAACTTTAACATCTCAATAAAGTTAATAATTGAAATCATACAAGAAGAATGGTCTAAAATAAAACAATTCACATCGTTATCAAGAAAAGACTTTCTGTCATTAATAACATTCTTATTTGGCAGCACATATTTTTGTTTTTGTGATAAATTCTATAAACAAATATTTGGAAAACCAATGGGCAGTCCTATTAGCCCTATTTTAGCAACAGTTATCATAGACCATTTAATAGACCTTGGAATATCAAAATTGTCGTTTTCACTAATAAACTCCTGGACAAAATTAACGCACCACTCATATTTTTCTCAATAATTTTTATTTATTGATAATTTACTGTACGACAAGTTGCCTATGGACCTTGTTTGACAGTGACAGTTGTTATGTAAGCTAATAATAGTCTTGTTTTAACAATAATTTGTATTAAACTTCGTTTTAGACTAAAAGTGAGTTAAATTTTTCATTAAGAGTGCCGATTAAAGCAAAGTGCTTGTGACAAACAAGCTTTTTATTGTGATGTTTTTCATCAATTGCATGTTTGGAAGTTCATTTGCATAAAAATCAAATAAAAAAATGAACCGCCAAAGAAATTTGTCAATAGAGGAGGCAGTGCGAGCATCGACTCTCCTAGATGAAGGATATTCAATGCGATACGTTGCAGGTTTGTTAGGAAGACATCATTCCAGCATAAGTCGCAAGGTGAGGCGATATAATGAAACAGGGTCGTACCATCGAAGGCCAGGACAAGGGAGAAAACGTTGCACTAATCAAATTGATGATCGTTTTTTGAGACAACGTGCTCTCAGAGATAGGAGAGTCACCAGCAATTTGCTAAAAAATGAACTAGCAGATGTTCGAAATGTCGCAATATCATCTCGAACAGTTAGAAGACGTTTACATGAAGCAGAATTGAGCAACAGGAAACCGGCCAAAAAACCCTTGCTTACCAGAGAACACAGGGTTCAGAGATTGAATTTTGCAAGATTGCATCAAAATTGGACCATCGATGATTGGAAACAAGTTCTTTTCTCCGATGAGACTAGAGTAAGCCTAAAAGCTCCAGATGGTCGTGAGCGTGTCTGGCGAAGGCGAGGAGAAAGGTTTGCCAGCTGCAATATCTCTCCTAAAGTACCTTTTGGTGGCGGCTCTAAAATGTTTTGGGGGGGAATTTGCTTTGAAGCTCGTACGGAGTTGGTCCCCATACGTACGAGGTCTATGAATGCCCATTATTACTTAGACAACATTATTATCCAACATGTAATGCCTTTTGCTCCGTTTCTTGGACCTAATTTTTTATTCATGCAAGACAACGCTCGTCCTCATGTGGCTCGACAGGTTATTGGCTACCTAAATGATGTTGATATTCCATTACTAGAGTGGCCACCTAACAGTCCGGACATAAATCCTATAGAGCATCTATGGGACTATCTCAAAAAAAAGATTCGAAGTCGTAGACCACCTATTGCCAATCACAACCAACTCATTGAGGCCGTTATTGAAGAATGGGAAAATATTCCGCAAGCTTTTGTTGAGCATTTGATATCAAGCATGCCTCGACGCATAAATGCAGTCATAAGAAGTAGAGGAGGGCCTACACGGTATTAGTGTAGATCCAGATGCATTTTATGGTGTTACTTTACTATTTTTTTTTCTTTTTGTAGTTTGGAGTTATGCTAGCTTATTTACGCATTTCCGGCAAAAACAAATTTTTAAAGAAACAATAGGGCAAATTAAGGTCATAATGGACTTGTTTAAGTCATGTTGGACTTATTTGTAGGTGTTTATTATTATTTCAATGTAACTTAGTTCCATTTTGTGTTTATATTGTAAATATTTAGATTAATTAAAGTGGTGCGTTAATTTTGTCCAGGAGTTTATTTATAAATTTGTTGATGACATAATATTGAGTGTACCATTCAACCATATCCAGGCAGTACAAACAATCTTTAATTTACTTCGTTAAAATATTCAATTCAGTTCGAGTATGAAAATGAAAATAGTATACCTTTTTTAGATACCAAAATCAAAAGAACAAATGACCACAGAATCATATTAGATTGATATCAAAAAGATACTGCATCAGGCAGATTTATAAATTATTATTTTAATCATCCTAGAAATCAAAAATTAAACACAATTATATCTATGAAAAATCGAGTAACGACAATGTGTGATCTGAGTTTCCTAGATATCAATTTAAAGAAACTTTTTGAAATGTTTTTAAACAATGGCTACCCAAAACATATATTAAAAAAACTCATTTATAACACTCACTTTTATAAAAGAGCTTTAATAAATAATCCACAACCAGTTATATACAAAAAATACCTTACATACGAAATTTAACAGACCAAATTGTCCCACTTTTCAAAACATTTCCAAACATTAAATTAATTAAATACAGTCCACTTCTAAATTCAAGGTTATTCTCAAAACTAAAGTTATAACTCCAAATTCTCTAATGAGTAACACAATTTACCGAATAAATTGCACTCAATGTCAAAGTTGTTATATTGGTCAAAGTCAACAGTGGCTTAACAACGTGTCACTCAACACAAAAGTGACTCATAACACTCATAACATAAGAAAAAACTCTTCTGCATTAGTGGACCACCACTTGAAGACAGGACATAACTTTGACTCTAATAATGTAAAAATCTTGGAACAAGTTGATAATTATAAAAATCGACTTTCCCTTGAAATGGTACACATTAACAAAATTCCTGAATCTATCAATTATAAGACTGACACCAACCATTTAAGTAATATCTACTGCAACATACTAAACAATATATGATATGATTATATATATTATACATTTTATAAAGGACTTTTTAAATAAAAAAATTTTGTGATATGATTGGATTTTATTAAATGTTTTTAAATCTTTTTATTTTGTAGGATTTGGGAGACAACTTCACTGATTCCGAAGAAGAAAAGGAACGGAAAAGAAGGTACACTCGCCGACAACCAACCAAAAAGCCACAATCCCCAGAATCTCCCAAGGAATCCGTCTCAGACTCGTTTGCGGAGTTATATAATAGTGTTTCTTCAACAATAGGTAATAATTTTTTGTACTTTTCTAATTATGTCTTCTAAACGTGGCATCAGTGTTAATAAGCATGAGATTAAATGTATAATATGCATACAATGTATATTTGATTCATTAAAATCAAACGTAGAAAAAATCGTAACGAACAATTACTGAGACATATTTTTTTTGTTTCAGAAAATATCAACTCTTTGGTGAATTCAAAGTCATCACCGAAAAGCAAACAAATCAAGAAACTGAAATCTGACCAATCAATCAGTAGTAGACCAAAAATGATCCATACCCAAAAAACGCGGGTTCCAGTCGAGGCCGGGGAAGATGGACGCATCAGGCATAAAACGAAAACGTTAGTCACCAGAACTCAGCCCACTGAGATCAAAGCGACAACCGGTGAGTTATAACGGGGCAGAATTCTTTTTTGGTTTAGAAGATGGGTTGGCAGGTGGTGTTGGAAGTGGAAAGGTCGACTTAATTTTTGTTGATTTAGTTTTTTTTATTGTAGACTGAAGTTAGTAATATAGTTTGGTTTATTTTATTTTATTATGTCTTTTCTTTGTGTTATACTTATTGCATAGTAATAATGATAACGACAGTCTCTTTTTCACATTATTAACATCTCATTTCTTTAATTTTTTTATCCAAAAGAAAAGAATAAGGTAATCATATAAAATGTTTTATATGAAAATATCGAATATATTTTCCATTCTGGGGATAGTCTAATAACCCTTGATTTTTTCCATTTTTTCTATTCTCTTTCATGTACTTGTTTTAACAATTTGTCAAAATTTTCTTTTGTATCTCCTTGACAATATATGTACGTTTCTTGATTTCTTCTTTAGGTGTCTTGTCCGCTGCGAACGTTGGCTATTATGTGGCAATACTGATTTTGGTTACGGCACTTCTGAATAGTACGACTGATATGAGCCTGAACGATTTTCGCAGATTTTACAGCCACGATTGTTTTCCTGCCTGTCCCCGGCCTGCTGTTTATTTTTCACTGGATAATCTCTTAGTAGGCCTTACTGATCGAGTCTCAATATGTGGCCTAGATTAAAGTCTTCCTTGTTTAATTCTGCTTACGATTTTTTTTTCTCTTCCAATTCTCTGGATTACTTCTATGTTCGGTAAAGGATATACGAAGAATCCTTCGTAGATCCATATTTCGAATGCTTCTAGTTTTTCCATGAGCATCTCTGTCAGCGTCCATACCTTCGCAACATATAGTAAGATAAAAAAATGTAGCTCTTAACTAGTATTAGTTTTAGAGGAAGAGACAAATCCTTGCTTCTGAGGAGCTTTTTGAAGTGAAAACTTCTTAAGCGACGTTGTGCACTTGGTGGATGGGGAAAAAGCATTGAATACGCTACAGATTTTTGCGACCGTCACCGCTACGCAAATTGGTCTAACAGCTCGAGAACGGCTCGACGGATCATGACTTATAAGGTCTCGTTTGAAAGGGGAGAGGGTAACTAATACAACGAATTAGTTATTGGAACAGTTATTGGGCCGATTGGAGCATGTGATGTTTTAAATGAAAGGGGTACGTGTGATGTATATAAGACAAATTTTGATTTATTGACTTAAAGAAGGCTTCTGACTGAGTATAAAATAAACAACTAGCCGAATCCTTAGCATATGACACATCAAATCAAACGACCTGAGACGGGTAATACATATGATTAAGAATAATAAATATTTACATGTAATTAATATTCACAAAAAATTAACACTTATAATTTAACGCAATTTAAAAAGTTTTCACTTCTATCGGCACTCCCTTAAGTGCAATACCTTCTTTTTATATTGTTGGAAATTGCTCTAACTCGTTATGTTCTCGCCTTAATTTCTATGACTTGCTTCCATTTTTCATTTACGTTGGTTCCAAGGTATACGTAAGATGCTACATGGTCAATTAGTTTGTTGTTTAGTAACTGTCGATCAGGTTATGCAACCTTATGCTTTTATATCAACAATACACTATTTTAAACACTGTTTCTACGTCTATATAGGTACACATGCTTTTTGTCATAGGTCTGGTAACCCTAATGACGTCCATGCTCCCCATAAGTTTCTGTGTATTCGTTGACGCCGCCAATTAACTCAGTTAACAGTTAACAACTCTTTCCTTTTTTGCATTCTTAATAAAACCTTCTAGTTAGTAACGTGGTCGGTGTAGGATATCTTCAGGATTCGACGGTAAAGCCACATTTCGAAAGCCTTAATTTTCTTGCAGGTAGCGTCTGTGAGAGTCCACGACTCAACTCCGTACAACAGTATAGGAAAGATATAACATCTTAGTAATCTCATTTCTATGGGTACTAATAAATCATGGCATTTGAATAGCTTAGCCATTTTTTAAAATGCAGGTCTTGGTTTCTCTATCCTACATTTGATTTCTAGAGAATGGTCCCAATTTTCATTGAAGTTCATACCAAGGTAGGTGTATGTTTTTACTCTTTCAATTATTTGACCATTTACACTGATTCTTTCAATTTACTGTTCCTTCTTAGAGATCATCATACATTTTATTTTCTTAATGTTCAGTGAAAGTCCTTGTCACTGAATATATCACCAACTAGAGAGAGACCTATCTAAAACTGACTCACTTCTGTGATTCTTTTCATTAACTCCTGGAAGGCTTCATAACTGTCAGCGAATACCACCGTGTCATCCACAAATCTGATTTTCTTTGAATTCGAATTCCGGCTTCAATATCCTCTACTGCTTCTTGAAAGATTTCCTCAGAGTATATTTTGAACAGCAGGGGTGATAGTATACATCCCTGTCGGACTCAACGTTTGATTTTGATATCATCGGATTCTCCTGCCTCTGTAACAATATTTGCTAGTATCTCCATCAGCTCTTCGTGTTTTACTGTGTCAAATGCTTTATGGTAATCAATGAAGCATGCATAAATAACGCAATTCACATCTCTACATCGTTGAAATAGCATTTGTATGCTAAAAAGATCCTCTCTCGTACCTACTGCGTTCCGAAAACCAAACTGTGTACGGCTGATTTTTTCTTCGCATAGTCTGTATATCCTTTGAAGACGCCATTTTGTGGCGCTAGTTTCGTGACGCTCGCCTCAGCATTTTACTGTGGAAAAAAAAGTAATAGAACGCCAGTATAGAAGCTTGGCTTTAAAAAAAACATTCAAATTTGTCAATTGGTTCCGAAGTTATGATTGATCTACCCAAACCGCCTGATACTGATATCGCCTGAACTATTAGTTCATTGCTTAATCAGCTATTGACGTTAGTTGCTTGATTGCTTTATTTCGTCCACAACAGCTTGTAATGGTTGTTCTTTCTTTGAGTCGAATTTTTCTTCTGTTTCAATTCCTTAATCCTGACTACTGTCATGTTTTGGCCTTTTTGTAACCAAACAGTACAAGAATATTTTGAAGATAAGATGATATAAACAAGATCTGAATCAGCAGATTTTAAGAAACAATATAAAAACGAAACCTTTAATTATAAAGTTAAAGCAGAAAAATTGGCTAATTTTTTTTTAAATTTTTCATATGAACAATTAAAAACTGTAATATAATTTTTTGATTAAAAATTCGCAAATAGAAATTTTTTAGTTGAAGAAATTCGCAGAATTGAATAGTACATCGACAAATAAACACACATCTCGGTTTAGTACACAGACAGTAAGTACTAATTAAATATGGGATAGATATTACGTTTACTTTTAATGATATAATTATTAGTTTTAAAAAAATGAATTTTTTTTTTTTAATTTAGCACCAGCCAGCGTTTACATAACACGTCTGGTACATCTAGTAAGTTTTGTCTTTGGTGTGACTTATTACTACTATTAATTAATTAACACTTTTTTATTCAAAGAGAAACAATCTTATTAGCTGTAATCTCTGAGAACCGGAAGTATCATCATCATAAACAGTTACTACTTTTGTCACTTATAAAAGTCTCATGTCTTAGACAAAAGCTTGCGTAAACGGAAAATCAACATATGAAAACCATTTAACAATAGTGGCTGTTAGCTGCAGTAAAGAGAAAATGCAATTGTTTGGATCTTCTTTGTGTACCATGTTTGTTCTTAAGCGATTGCTTTCGTTATGTTAACAAGCTGCTGGAATGCTTCTCGGTGGGAAGGCTACAAGAAACAATTTCTCGACAGTTTGACCTGTCCATTCTCGTATGTTACGCAGCTCGACAGGGCAGTTGTTTTCTGACTCAGCGTTTTCCTTTTATTTTGTCCAGAATGATCAACCGGAGTAAGTAAGCCCTCATTATATGACCAAAGTATTGGACCTTTCTCATTTGGATGGGGTTGATCAATTCTCTCTATTTGTGCATTTGTGCATGGTTTCTAGCACACGCCCTTGGGATATGTATGTTGTCGTGGAATTTTGAGCATGCTATGGTAACACCACAACTCGAACGTTTCTAATTTATTTAGATTTTTAACTTTTATTATCCAAGTTTCACATCTATATAGCAAAGCGGAACAAACGTAGCATTTTAAGACATTGGATAGAGATGATCCACAAGATTTTAAATACAAAAGACTACCCTTCGTTAAATCTCTAACAAATAAAATTACTGCCCTCGTCAAACTATGTACGAACATAAGAATTGGTAAGTACAGATGTATTAATAACAAAAGATTATTTTTTCATGAAAATACCAGTAATATACACTACACAATCTATATACTAACGCGTTTAGGTTGTGAAGGTTGCTATATTAGACAGACAAGTAAATGGCTAAAACGACGCATTACTTAGCACCAAAGGGACTGTCATTGAGGTATAAATACAAGCGCTGTTGGTCGAACATTTCAACAGCACAGGTCACTCTTAGAGGCGTGATCAACCTGAACCTTCTATTGTTTAATACAGAACGTCAAATAAGGAAGCTTTTGCATGCCAGTTTTATTCTGGTCGAAATTTCCTCATTGCTCTCAACCCAGTCATCAATCCAGCTGTCCAGATATCTAAAATGTTCAATCCTCTCCAGTTTTTGTTATCTAGTTTTAGTATCGACTCTATAATATAAATCTTTTCGACCAACATCCCTTTTGTTTTCTTTACGTTGATGGTTATACACTACACAATCTATATACTACCGCGTTTAGGTTGTGAAGGCTGCTATATTGAACAGACAAGTAAATGGCTAAAACGACGCATTACTTAGCACAAAAGTGACTGTCATTGAGGTATAAATACAAGCGCTGTTGGTCGAACATTTCAACAGCACAGGTCACTCTTAGAGGCGTGATCAACCTGAACCTTCTATTGTTTAATACAGAACGTCAAATAAGGAAGCTTTTGCATGCCAGTTTTATTCTGGTCGAAATTTCCTCATTGCTCTCAACCCAGCCATCTATCCAGCTGTCCAGATATCTAAAATGTTCAATCCTCTCCAGTTTTTGTTATCTAGTTTTAGTATCGACTCTATAATATAAATCTTTTCGACCAACATCCCTTTTGTTTTCTTTACGTTGATGCTTACGCCCTTTTCGTTGCGTTCATTGATGACCACGTCCAACAGAGTTTGAGGGTGTTCTAGACCGTCTGCCATTATGGCGATATCTGATGGATGTTATTAATCATTTAAGCAACTATTTTAACACCTTTTCTACGTTTAGAGTAGGCATTAAACAACCTTTCAGTTGACAAAAAAGACAATATAATTTTTGGGGCTTCAAAACAACGAATTGTTAAACCATCCACCGTATAGCCCCGACCTAAGTCCCATCGACTTCTTCACGTTTCCAAAGACCAAGAATTCAATGCGTGGACAGCGATTCCAGTCGCCAGAAGAAGCCATCGATGCGTTTAAAACAGCGATTTTGCAAGTGTCAACTGAAGACTGGAATAACTGTGTTACCAATTGGTTTAAACCTATACAAAAGTGTATCGATCTTGGTGGGACATATTTTGAAAATCAATAAAGTACTTAAAGTCTATATATTTTTTATCTTTATGGCTATATAAAAAACTAAAAGACAACCTTCGTATTTATAGCACAATCAACACGAGTCTGAGCAGAGCCACATTTGTTTGTTCCTATCAGCTTACGAATTATTATTCCTTGAGTAAAAATTTTTTTCGGTAGCTTTTAAATGTTAGAGTGCGTTCCACTCATGTTACTCCAAAGTACTTTGGTTCTGACCAGTTTTCTAAGAGTTTTCTTGTCATGTTATTCAGATGATAAGCGCATACCGGGGTTTCTTACAGTTTGGTCTTAACGGATTATTGTTCTAGTATTCCGATAGCTTTTCTACCGCGGTAAACAATTTACGAGTTCTTGTAAACACCTCCTCTGAGCAGCCAACACCGTATTATCAGTATTAATAAATCCTCTTTTTCCACGCTGTCTATTTTCCATAATTTAGTCAAAATTCAGTGCACGCTTGACGTGTCTATTGTGTGAGACAATTTTAATGTGAATGGACTACCTAAGTCTGAGGTTGCAATGGGCGGGTCTTAGAACCTTATTTCTCCCATAAGAAGTTGAAAATATTGATTTTTTTAATTGTTTAAAGAATAAATAAGGACTTATGGTTATGAACATACATTCTGTGCACTTGGTATTATTTGTTGTTCGTGAATTTGTGAGTTAACAATATCAAAGTATTAAGATATTTACTGTCAAAGTTCATATTTTAAGGTTAAAAAGTCATGACAGATACATAGTATAAATCTGAAAAGACAATCACAGAATATCTTAAATATAAGCAATATTAAAACAAACTAACAACTACTTTTACATCATGAGATGTATTCATTTCTGTCTCTCTGAAATTTTAGAAGGGAATAAAAAAAACTTGCATTTTGTTCACTGTAATGTTTACAGCTTGGAGCAAAGTACATAACCATTTTATTAATTAGATGGATTTTATAATAAAATAGCAATCCTTATTCACCTCTTAAACTACAGTCTTTATTAACTACAAATCAAATATTTTTAGTCTTTTTATGGGATAAAATTACTGGCACCTAAAAAAAAATAAAACATTAATTTAAATATTATTCAACTTCGTAAATAAATTCAATGCCTTCATGCCAATTCATAACCTTAAAATATGAACTTTGAGTTACACGTAAAACAGATTTGTTTGGAAAGGTTTTTAAAATCCCCGCCCATTGTGACGTCAGAGCTTAGATAGTCCATTCAACAATTTAAAAATTATTAAAGCCCCCGAAACTTGATATTTTATCGGAGACTAACACAGCCTTTCTCGTCAAAAGTCAAATAGAGACTGCTGCATAATTTAAAATGAATAAGTTTTTATTTTTGAGTAGTTCCAAATAGTATTTTTATGGTTCAAAATTCCGAAATTGAGATCCTAAAATACATACCTGCTAAAATTTTATGTAAGTTTTATTTGTACCATGTTTGCTCTTTCCTTAATATAAATACAAAACTACCCTCAGTCTATACTCGGCTGTCGAGACTATTTTTATCATTTACATAAGTTCTTACTTAAATATGTACTTGATTCTAGGTGAAAGAGTTCGACCTCGAACGAAAAACGTCAACTACCATATCCTCCAAGAAAAACTACCTCGAGCCACTTTCGATGAACCTCCAAAAGATCCAACTCAAGAGGCAGTTGATAATCTTCTAAAACAAGAGAATGTTTTTGTGGAGCCAGACCCAGAACAAGAACATTTAGATCAACATTCTCAACCCAATAATGGCATCATTTATATGGACCAGTTCGAAGAACCACCAGAAGTTGCATCTGAACAGACCGTAGAAAGTGAATCGCCCTCGACGGTTGAAATAAAAATGATGACAAGGTCAAGGACGAATAGTAATAGCTTGAAACCCGGCAGGCACATCATAGGTCCGGGAAGTAAAGTAAGCTTATAAAATTAGAATATTTGTAAGTGTGTATAATTACAATACTTAAATTTTTATGACTGATATGCCAATATCTATTTAGATCTTCTTCATTTATTATTCTTCTAGCGCACAGTTGTGTTGTAGTTTTATTTAACTCTCCGGGAAGATCCACGTTAATAATTCTCCTCCTAGCTCCTGGGAATTTCGAAGGTTTCTCTTTGTGTTTCTTATTCAGATGGTCAATTAACCGGTTCTTTAAAAGAGAAGTGGTAGAACAGGACACATTCAAATTAGCAATAAACTCATTAGGCTATAGAAATCTTCGGTTTCAGACAAGAAACATTTATATAATACTTAAGTAGAAGGGAAATGACCCTTTATTTTCCTTTAGAGTAGATCATTGCTCTTATCTATCGACACTCTCTGTCTGAAACGTTGCCTTTTCTGAGAAAGCAAGAAATTCAGAGACCTCATTATCAAAACAGAAGATAACCATAACCGTCTTTCTGTAAATCAATGAAATTGTGCTGGACTGCAAAAACAGTTCAAAATTCTAATTAAAGTTCTAATCATTTAACCAAACAAAAACCATCACTTAAATTTCACCTAATTATCGCAGATAAGGACACCCTCAGGGAACTGAGGTCTACTGCTTCCAGTCTCAATATGAGAGACACGATGTACAAGCGTCTCCTAGACTTCTATAATCCCGGATTTTCAATTCGGATAGATCTCCACTCAAGATACATTGACATAAATCGTGACTTATATCACACATGCCATTAACAACTGAAAAACTACGTAATAGACACATTTCTTGAGACGTCCAAAATTCGATAAGGTCTATCAAACAGGCCGGATTAAAAAGCTTCATTGGCAGAGATTCTAAGGTATTTAATCACGCACACCCATAACTTAATTTAGTCAAAAGATACTGTGAAAATTGATGAGTTTCGCTAAATAAAAATAAAATTCAGACTATGATATTCATAGGCCTGTTTCAAACGACATTTGATGATCTACGTGAACCTCTAGATGGAGGAAGACTCAATTTCCAATTGTCATTGTCCCATTTGGAGTTCAATTAACAAAGACTCTCAACTGGGACACTGACATAAATACCTAGGACACTGAGATTACAAACAATCTCAACAGGGAGACCTTTTATACACCTATACAATTTTGCTAAGGTAGCTTACCTTATATCTCTTCTCTGGGATAAATTCCAAATAAGCTCCTTCCAGATCATTCATAAATCTGTTAAACTTCTCATTCAAATCCATTTCTCTCACATTCGCAAAGTCACAGCTTACTTCAGATATTCTATTATGGAACATAAATATACCTTTCTGTGTAATTGACCCGAAAGTAATTTTTTCTTCCTGATACTTATCCATTTCATGCAATGAAAAACCAACCTTGTCCTTTGTGGTCAGAGAAACCCATTTCACATACTCCGGCCATCTCACGCTGTATCTCAGAATCCAGGAAAATGTTATCAAGACAGTTTTTCCTCGAGTTGGTTCCAAAATTGCTTGATTTAAATTTTAACCTCCCTATTCTAGTTGTGTTGACGTTATTTGTACAAAATTCGACATTGAAGTCACCTGCCAAGACAATGGGTCTCTCCATACCAACACTTTCCAGAAGTCTATCTAAAGTTGTTAAAAAATGAGTTATTTTCTAATATTTATAAGGAATCTTTAATGCAGTAGATTGTTTTTACTCTCTACATCCTGAATTTGTTGGTCTTATTGGTACTTACGCCTTGATTTCGAGTTGATTTTTCCACTTAAGTGCAACAGATCTCCTAATTTAAACCACTCTTCCCACTTCTCAATGAAGCTGTTGGGAGATCTGAACGGAACCATTTATACCATCTATGGTTTGACGAAATCATCAAATCTGGCTAGAAAAAGGGCCAGATGTGCTTCGATATAAACATTAATACTTACATTTATTTTCTTTAAAACAATTATACAATATTCAAAACACTTTTCTATTCAATGTGAATTAAAATTCAGATTCTTCATAACAAAAATACAACTGAATCGAATCTGACCGAAAAAGCTGCCAGTTTAAATCACTGTAAGTGGACTGCTTGAATCTCCTCTTTTTTTTAGCCAATGTTCTATTATACAAAGCACATCAATTTTCTTGCAATTAAAGTTCATCTACTCTATTCCGTAATGATTGCATGTAGTATCCTTAGGTTGATGTTTGTTTCATGAATGGTATGTGGGATTTTAAGGACACCTTCCACTGGTTTTGCAGATTCAGAAAATGGTGAAGTCACTCCGTCAGGCCATATTTCTGAACATAATTACCTAGGTCGGTGTTCCAATGGGACTACTAATTTGAATCAGCTGCAATATTGGTATTTTTTTTATGGGTATATCCAAGTATTTTTTGTATGTGTTAATAACCGTTGTAGCCGTACTAATTTACATCTTAAAAGCAAAAATGTCCATTACAATTTGATACTTTTTTATATCTTTATATAAAGTTAAATATTAATTTCTCCCGATGACGTGGTAAAAATATTTGTGTTAAAGGTAATGTTAAAAGGAAAGTCTTTAAAAAAATGAAAATTAAAAATTTACCTGGGTCATTATTATATTATGATATGTAGAATGTTTGTTTCTTACTATATACATACAAATTTAGTGGTGTATATAAGACAATGGTTATTAAAACATACGAAAAATACTTTAAGTGATGTACCCCCTCAAAAAAAAACACTGACACTGCACTGCACTGGGTACATGTAAAAGAAACATAAAAATACTGACATATGTTTACTTTTTCATCGGTCCCCTATCAGAAAATATTCAACATTGTAATTTAATTTGTCTTGGCAGGTTATAAAAAAGGTAAAAACTTCGATGAATTTGTGTTTTCACCACCATTAAAGGTGAACTTAGCTGGACCAACTTGAACTTTTTTATCCTGCTGATTTGCTAAATACTTTACTTTACTTCATACTATTTTTTGGAGTGCTATTAGGAACAACTACTGACAGGGATTGCTTAATCGCCCATATCGGCGAAAAGTGGGTACCGCTTGACTAGCGGACCCTACCTTATCCCCTCCAGATCTCAAGAGCGAATTCATGGTACCACTTCTTCTTCTTCTTCCTATGCCGTCCCCATTAACGGAGGTTGGCGACCACATTTTTAAAAGCTTCTCTGTCTTTTGCAACGTGGAATAATTCGTCTACAGTCATGTTTGTCCAGTCTCGAATATTTCGCAGCCATGACTTCCTCTTTCTACCTATTCCCTTTTTGCCATCGACTCTACCCTGCATGATGACCTGCAGAAGACTATATTTATTATTTCTTAGTATGTGTCCAAGGTATGCAGTCTTGCGTACTTTTATCGTTCTCAACAATTTTTTGTCTCGACCCATCCTTCTCAGCACTTCCTCATTGGTGACCCTAACAGTCCATGGAATTATCAACATTCTCCAGTATATCCAAAGTTCAAAGGCTTCAATCTTTTTAACTATTTGCGCTTTTAGTGTCGATGTTTCTACCCCGTACAATAGTTGCGACCAGACGTAACATTCAACAAACCTCAGTCTCAGCGCAGTATTCAGATTTTTGTCACAGAACAATTGTTTGAATTTTAAGAACGCTGCCCTTGCCATTTCTATTCGTACCCGGATACCATGGATGGTACCGCTTAAGTGGCCAAAATGCCAGACCCAAACCAGCCAAAGGCCAGGCCAAGACTGAATTCCTTCTCCCACGCCTCGATAATCTGTTTCCGGTAAAACAAAACCCCGGGACTTGATTTAATTTCATTTCTCAGCGATTGTCAGTATTGACAAACAGTTATCATTCCGTTAGCTCCAATTTCCAATTCAAATAAGTGTTTGTATTTTGTTTATTCTATTCTAAAAGACACTGAAATGTTTTTCTTCTTAAATAGCATGGAATTAGAAATACGTGAATTAAAACATACACAAAACGGGATTTTAAAGTGCTACAACATATTTGTGTGATATTTCTATCTTAACTATACTTTCCAAATTATTCGTACTTTTGTTATAACTTTTAGATTAAGTCCCTTTTAATGCTTTTAATCAAACGTTTTTAGGTACGAATGGTAAAGGAAGGCATGATAATCTCCAAAAACCGTAACAAGAAATCTGAATCCGAGAACGAATTTCCTGCCGATTCTCCTCCACTTTTACAGCACATAAAGCAGGAAGATCCTAGTCCGTTGCACGAATTGGCCGAAATTTCCATGCAACACGCAAACGCCAACGCCCAGCATCTCTTTAAGTGCGAAATGTGCAGTGAAGTATTCACTGATAGGGCTCAATTACTTGTTCACGTGCCCATACATATTTGATAATTATTCGCTGACATTCAAAATGTATTATTTAGGAATGGAAGATGAGTAGGTGGCTTTCAGTTTTTAACTAAAAGGAAATGATTTGTTTAAAGTGGCTATTAAGTACGGAACCTGCATTTTCATTTGTATATATTTTTACTATTAAAATAGATCCATTATTTAAGTAATTTAGTTGGATTTTACTTTTTTTTGTACCAACGCAGTGAATTATCGATCTGGAAAATATTTAGTTTAATAGTTTTCGTTGCCTTAAAATATCATTTTGTTATTGCTTCATCCTAAAAGTTATTGTATTTTTGATTCTAATTCATTCTCGTTCTAATGTTGATTAACTTATTCAAATAATTCTGCTTTTATATACTCAAATAGATTAAATTAAGTCCACATATTTCATTTGGTCTCATTTAAACATACACGTTTACCTATTTAAGGTATTTAAGGTTATTTTGAACTATTATACTCCAACAAGAAACTAAGGAGGGTGACTAATAAATATAATGTGTATACGAATTGTACGAGATGTAAATCAAATACGCCGTTTAATAATAAAGATATCAAAATAATATCGGTTCACAATATTTTGATATTTTTCCGTGCATTTTAATAGGCAATATACGGTCTTTTACATTGTGCCAGCTGTAGCAACAAACGCATTCACGATACGTTTTAGCAAATTAAAATTTGGTCAGCACAATTTATCCGAATTCGTAATTATTTACTCTTTATCACTGGCGTTTCATGAAGGCATTTTAAAAATATTGTTTTGTATTGAAATTTGAATGTATTTGAGACATTTATTTTATAAAATGAAAATAGGTAGACGTGTTTTTTAATAATTTGTTTAGATAATTAATTGCCAAATAACAAATGTACCGATTGTTACTCAACCAATAGGGATGGGATGTGGGATATGGAGTGAGTAACTTCGAGCCGGAGACCCCTAACCTTTTTTATTTTCTGGTCATCTATTCACTAGACACAGTGAAGTCTGACCCGCTTGGATATCTGATCCACGATTTTATTATAGTCGTAAATAAGCCTTTTAAAATGTTTTACTTACAGCTTGGTTTATAAATCATCTGAATATTGGAGTCTTATGACTCGTTGGCGGCTACCTTTACTATTACAGGTTCGATAACATTTTCTATTATCCTATCCAATTTGTACAATGTATGCAATCTAAACTGGTTTGTAATAGGACCTGAACATCGCCACATTTACGTTCTCTCGGGTAACATATCCCTTCATTTGAGCACAAATTAATTCAATTGGATTAAACTCACAGTGGTAAAGTGGAAGTCTCAAAACAGTAATACCATGAAGTCTACCCATTAAATCAACAACATATTGACGATATCTACCACGATGTTTCTTGATTATTTTCATTAGTTCTGCTTTCACCATATCCTCTGTAAATGAAATACATTTTTCTCGTAGCCAGCTCTGCGTGATGGATTTTCTATCAGTCTTCATTGGAGTGCGTTCAACAAAGCGGCTGTGATAAGATGCATTATCGAATACTATGACAGAGTTACTATCTACATGCTGGAGAATGTTTTCGAACCACTTCTTGTAGCATATGGAGTTCATCATAGTCCACGGTTTTCTTCGATATAAAAACTATTAGGTGAAGCGATCGAAAACAAACTTAACAGTCGATACTATAACAACAATGATAAAACTGATTGCAAAAACTCTTCATTTTCAATAATCAACTAAAATGTAATATGATTACAAGTATGAATTTGATGGTAATACGATCTTCGCGATAACAGTTTTCAGATAACAATTATTGTTCAATGATATGTGTGGATTTAAGAAATTGATTCCGTAACAATTGGCAGTTTTAAAATCGGTTCTTTACAAGGAATCACCCTCTCTATTTTCTTGTCAGAGTATACCACTGACATTGAATAATCGTCTTCCATGAAAAAAAAAGTGGTTGCGAAGTTTTATCAGGCAAAGTACTAATTTGTAGTTCTCTCTTAGTGGAATCGAACCCACATTATGCACCACCAACGGCGAATTTACCTTACTTAACCTATGAGTTACCACGGTCATGAAGATTTACAAACTATTATGTTTTAATATGCCATGCAATGTTTCTATTGCAATTTTGCCACGTCGTGCGTTTTTGCTGTATTATATTTAGTTTTTGTACTGAAATATGTCATATTATTATTTTAGTTCATTGTATTTCAAATTTGCCGTAATTTTTGGATCCCATCTTCATCAGCGATTAAAATGGCGTCACATGTATAAGACAGTATTTGAATATAGTGTCATCTAGTTAACTTACCTTTTCTACTTTTAGTTTAAGGTAAATATACCACACATCAACAATGTCTAGGGCTAATTATTATTCTCTAGACATCATATATTACAAACTTATTATTCTTTAGAGGAATTTTAGGTTTGGGTTTAGTTTTTTATAATATTTTCTTGTAATTTATATGTAAAAAGAACTCAAATAAACATTTGATAAAGATAAAAAACATTTATTTCTGCAATTGAAAATACCGCTGCAATCTGCTGCATAGCAGAGCTTTCGCCATGACTTTTGCAAAGTTGTTACTCTCACATCATCCCACGCTGAAGCTATACAGTAAGACACATCATTAACGGTGATCTTTTTAAGGGACAGTCATTCCCTCATCCAACCAGGCCAACAACACTTGGAGAAGCCTTCGGCGATAGTTCCGTTACATAGCCTCTAAAACTCCTTGGTCCAGAGGTTGAATGAGAGATGTGACGTTTGGTGGCAAGAAAACAGCTTTAATGTCATCGCTAGCCAAGGAACTTGCATCTGGATGAGATGGCGCGTTGTCCAAAAGAAGAATAGATTTTCTTGGTAGGTTTTTCTTTTTTAAATAGGCCTCAATAACGCAAAAGAACTCATCAAAAAACCAATCTTTAAAAATTTGGCAATACATCCACGCACTACGTGGATTCCTGTACATGGTGGATAAGCAGTTTTTATTTGAAGATATTTTAGAGCCCTTGGATTCTTCGATTTTCCAATAAGTATAGGTATTAATTTTAAGGATCCAGAAGAGTGGCTACACATCAAAAGAGTTACTTGTTCTTTGCTTTTTTTGTATCCCGGCGCAGTTTTTTCACTTAGGGTGCCAGTGTTTTGGTTTGAAGCATTCTGAAATTGTGAAATTGAGACCCGGTTCGTCACAATTGAATATTTGGTTTGACGTGAGGCCATGCTCTAAAATGAGATCTCTATTTTAAATTAAACGGCTCAATTTCAGATGAATCGGTCGAAATGTTCAGTTGTCGAGTGTCGTACCTCTTCTTTTATCTGTCGAGCCAACCATCACTTGCAGTAAAATTTTCCTCGCCATCCTTAAACCGTTTGTGAAACTCGTAAACTCGTGAATGTCTGTTCGTATTCTCCTTTTTTCATAGTTTTCTGCAACAATTCACTTTCACCAGTCACAGTTTTATTAACCCAGTGTTCAATATCTTTTCGTTTACGTCTCCAATCTCCCAGTCACTTCTTCAACACCTAGATCAGCAGCAAAGTTCTTACCGACTTATCCTTATCCAAGCGTTTTATAGCACTTAATTTTACTCGTTCACGTTCACAAAGAGAAGACATCAATGAACTTTTAAGAATTTACAGTGGGACGAACCGAATAGCTAGCTGTGGTGACTCAATCTGACGGGTGGGGAAGTGTGTGGGGAGGCGGCCAGTAGACGCGTAGTGGCTAGAACAATAACACTCGCTAAAGTTCATTCGTTTAGCAAATTTCCATCTGTAAACATGAGCACGTGTTGATATTCGCCGTCTCATTCGTCAAGAGGCTATTAAATATAATTTATTGCCTTAAGCCAGACAGATTCTCATGTTACAGATCCAAACTTGCCAGCATGTTTAAATTTAAATTGTATCGTGTTGATTTTTAAGTTAATATATTGTGTTATATTTATGTTATAGTTATTGTTGAGTTATTTACTGGTCGTGTTATTTTTTAGAGTTTAGTTTAATTGTGATTTAATGATTAAATTTCAAGAAATTCTTACACTAATAGTTTCAAAAGTAAATATTTAAAAAAATCATATGATACACATCAGTACGACCCTGTTTGGCTTTCACGTGCTTCTGTTGACAATTGGGAATATGTATAGTGAATGAAGTTTAGTGACTCATCTCTTCAGCGTACCAACAGCCAGCGCACACGCTTTCACTTGATCTCGCTCTCCAAGCTAATTTATTACATAATTTGTTCTTTTCAATTACTACCATTTACCCCGAATCAACATTAAAATACTGCGAGTGTGGACAGAAAGAAAATCACATTTTCCTTCGTTGTCCAATGAATAAAAGAAATTCTTATTCTTCATCTTTATAAGCAATTCTGCTTGTTCATTGGTGGATTAATAGAAGGTTGTCACTCCATTTTTTGCGCGGTCGTCCGATACTTGTGCCGATTGGTGACTTATCTCTTGCTATTTAGACGACACGGGTCTCCTACATTCTGCTTGTGTGGTTAGTCCATTCTTTTTTTTCTATTTTGTGTCCATTCATTTATACAATGTACGTTATATTTTCTTCTAATGTCTTCACTTCTCTCTCGAACTCTCAGCGTATTTCCTGTAATTCTTCTCAGTACTCCCATCTCTGCCGTTTCCAGTAGCCTTTGCGTTGTGGCTGTGTCGGGTCTTGTTTCTGAGGCATGTCATTATTATTCTTACACTGACTGCTTTTTAAATTCTTTTAATTGGAATTTTTAAAAAGAAATTCATGGGGCATAAATAATGAGCTACAAGCTGCAGGAGCGTCTGACACTTCTAGCATCAAAGTTATATTACACAATATTAATACAAATAGAAGTTTTGAATAAATTTTTAAGTATTGATGAGATAAACATATAAATAAAACTGTGTTTATAAAGAAACTAACCCAAAGCTATACTTCTTCTGGGATCTTATAACAGTAAGTAATTTTTTAGGCTGCATAATGCTCCGCCGTTGCCACAGAGAGAGAGAAAAGTTTCAACTCCTCAGTTGTGCTATCTGTTTTTTTTACTAACATTGTTACCAACATGATTCTATCCCAATCATTAATATCTTACAAACAGTATTGTATATTGCTATGAGCAAGACCAAATGCAATAATATGAAATGTGCTGGCCTATGCACGCCAAAAGTGAAGAAAGAAGAAGAAAAAAGCCTTTTGAAGTTACAAGAATATTCCAGAGTAAATGTTTGCTATATAAGGGATCCGACATAGCACTAGGGAGACGACATTTGAAAGAGGTGTTAGCACAGAATACACCACCCAACAAGAAGGGAAACGAAGGGCTTTTTCGCAATCCACATTTCTCTCAGAATCCGCCATGTTCTAAATAGTTTATCTGCCAGCCTATAAAAACTGAAGTTTGTTTACGTATTGAGAAGTGTAGTATCGTGTGTGTTATTTAATAGTGAAAAAAGAATGATACTGTTATACATATTTTGTACATATACATTTTTTAATACCTTAAAAAAATCGTTAAAAATTAATAAAAATCGACTGATTTTCATCTCTATTTTGAAATTAACTCTCAAATTCAATCGCTTTTTATCGGTTTTTTAACGTACTAAAATACTTTTGGTACATTAATTTGTTTGTTTAAAAAAAAGCAAATCGATATTTTTGACTTAAGATCTTTTACTTATCAGTACAGAATTGATATATGGGTTATATTAAATTTTACAGTTTTACATATCTACTTAAAAAACGTTAGTTTTGTTAATTACTTTGTTTCTCTGTGTAACCACAACTTTACTACTGTTTTGAACGACTTCCTCATTACTTTTCTTATTGTATTAAGTAGTTTAACTCTCATTTTCTTAACGAGATTTCTATCCTACGAACATCAAAGGTACCGACAAAGCTTTCGCTTCTTGTTGGGTGGTGTATTCTGTGGTGTCAGTCTAGTTAACATTTTTTGTAAACAGTTAAATTGTATTTGAGTTTTAGCTGAATTAATGTTTTCATTTAAAATTCCACAGTTTTTTTAAACAACCTCCTCGCATAAAATACTAATTGACATTTTTCTTTTATGGTACATTAAATACATTTTTTATGTGCTATAAATCTTTGTTTAGGATGCTTTACTTAAAGCACAGCTTCTAAAAGATTTTCCGGATGGGAACTCCTTGATCCCGGAATACGATTGAATTTATTAATTGTTACTTTTTTAGTAAGTTTCAGTTTCGTTTTATACATACTTATATTTCTATCTTCTTAAGGTGCCCTCTTAATTACTGAAGGTTGGTTATAACTACAGCAAATTGAGCTGTTCTTAGTATCGAATGTGTGTCAATGTGTGTACAGTCTCTTACATTTTTCAGCCAGGAACATTTTCTTCTTCCTGGACCTCTTCTTCCTTCCACTTTCCCTTCCATTATCAGTCGTAGGAAGTTGTATTTTTCTCCTCTGTAAATATGTCCTAGTTAACTCCTTTTTCTGGTTTTCACAATATTTAGGAGTTCTTTCTCAGTCCCCATTTTTTCCAGCACCTCGTTGTTGGTCACGTGCCCTGTAAAAGAGATCTTCATCATCCTTCGAAAAACACACATCTAAAAAGCTTCTACACGTCTTATACTTCGGACTCAGAGAGTCCATGTTTCCACTCCGTATAGCAATATGGAATAAATGAATGTTTTTACAAATTGGTATCGGATATCC
The DNA here is from genome assembly GCF_040954645.1 of Diabrotica undecimpunctata. NCBI lineage: Eukaryota > Metazoa > Arthropoda > Insecta > Coleoptera > Chrysomelidae > Diabrotica > Diabrotica undecimpunctata. Next base: position 8,877,181 of record NC_092809.1, on the reverse strand, counting down.
AACGATAAGGTAGGTTATTAATAATTTTTTACCTAGCATACTCTATACGAGCACGTATTTCAACTTCGTAGTTTAAGATCGTTTGTTATCCAGCAACCAAGATAAGGGTTCTATCTGTTTGTTGTAGATACAAATATTAATATCGGCATTTGGTGCACGTGTAACGGCCATTACTTTTGTTTTATTTGTGTTTATATTCAGCCCCAAGCTATCTCCCTCTCTGGTTATGGCATTCAAAAGTCGTTGTAAACCCTCAGCACTGTCCGCAATAATGACGGTGTCGTCTGCGTATCTTAAGTTGTTTACATATTCTCCGTTGATTGTTATTCCTTCTTCAATATATTTCTATAAATTATTAAAACTTTCTTTTCTCGTTTTAGCGTAATTTTCGCAATTTCTCATTAACCACGTAATGTATAGTAATTGAACCCGTCACTTGAAAATGACATAAATCACACTTACTTTTTGGTGCCACTTGATTTCTTGAAGCGGTTTACATATTTTCTGAGAAAGGGCCACATCTTCATATACAAGAAGTCAAGAGGTCTGTTTAAAAATGGCACTAGTTCTGAACTTATGCCCCTTTCTTATGAAAAACGGAAGGGAAGTAATATTTAATGGACTTCTGTTCGAAATGACTGATTTAATTGTTTACTCTGTGGTCACATAACTCATATATTCGAGAACATGGAAGCAGAATTAGTTGATTAGTTTTTGTATTGTGAATATTTAATACATTTTATTTTGTCGTTTGTAATTTTATCATAACCGTTTAGCCACAAGAAAGATGATAATTCACTGAAATGTAAATATGTAAACCATTACCACAAATTATTGTATATTTTCAAGTTGTTTATAAATATATTACTTTTAAATGTAAATATATAAGAAAGGTACTAAGGAATATTGTATATTTTCAAATTATTTATAAATTTATTAAAAATACAAAGTGCAGTTTCAGTACTTCCGGTATAAACATCTGTATATTTTTATATAAATAATTTACAAATGTAAATCGCACATCGTAAACTAAAAGCGTCTAAACAAAACGTACTTATCCTATTTTAATGTTGAGAGAACAATTGTTCGGTTTTTCTAACATCTTTTGGGTTTAACAATAATACAAGCATTAAATATCACACTTTAACATATTGATTGTAAAAATATGGATCGACCAAATAGGAGTTGGTTTGTTTAAAATCATGACCTGGACCTTATCTAACCTAACATAACATCAACAAAATTAATAGATATAGATTGAAAAACCTAATGTTTCGTTCCTGTTATCAAATCGAAGCAGAAGCCCGTTTGCATTCTTTTTATTTCATTATTTATGATCTTTTTTTTTTGTGGTTTGCAAAACATTTTCACAAAACTTTTTAATATTTCTTCATCTAAAGCGAAACCCAATTCTGTTATCTGGGATAAATCCTATTGTATTGTTAAGAATTTAACTTCGAACACATACCTCGATAACTCGAAGGGAATTTGTAACGATATATTTTGCCTACCATAGGGTATTATTATATGGGGTAGAAGGTTGGGGATAGAAATTACTGGGGCGAAGATAGGGTAAGCAAAATAAACGCTACTTGTGCGAACGGCACTCAGGTTTTGGTAGGAGAGCTGGGGTCGTGGATAAGTAAAAGACATCAAGCGGTTTAGATTGGGGCAACTACAAAAATATGAAACAAACGGTCATGAATCTCTTGGGCCAAAATAAAAAGAAACAGGAAACACCTCTAGTAATTTATAAAGAGCTCCACTTCAAGGTGCCTAATTATAACTATTACAACAACTAGTTGAGATATAATTATTAAACATAAAAAACATGTCTTTTCCAAATGGAAACTCAAAAAAAAGGTTAGTTAAAAAAAAAGAATAAACAAAATGTTAACAAACAAAATTTAACATTTATTTTTGTGTCACCACAAACAGTTACAAAATAAGACAGTGAAAAAATAATACAATAGTCGCAAAATACAAAAATACAAAAAAGACTTACATGTTTCATCTGTTTACAAATTCCAGGAGTTGGAGATACTATCATAAACTTATAAAATTTACCGCACAGAGATTAACCTTTTTTTTTTTTAAATAAAACAAACTAAAATCCAAAATAATAAAACGAGCTGTCGTGAGTTAACATTAAATAAAAAAAAACTGAACAAATAAATTGACAGCTAAAGTCAAACCCTAAAATTTTACAATTTATTAATTATTACAAATCTTTTTTGTTATGAAAGCAAATTCTTATTATTAAAAAAATGTTTGTCTTTACTTTAAAATTTGAAAGTTACCTGGATTTCACAAAAATTACACTTCCGCTGTAAACTGGACTTCTTAAAAACTCAACAATGGCTGGGAATCTCTGACACACGAACAAAAAGGAAAATGGGTCACTGGAACACAAACCTTGGAAACTAAACTGGACTTGGCTTCTTAAAAACAGGAAAAGGTACAACTGGATACAATGGCAACATTTCAAAACTCACTTAAAACTGTAACTGAACCATTAAACTGCTACTATATTTTACATATTTTTCATAAAAAAAGACGAACAACGAGGAACATTTCAAATTTTACGTAAAATTTGGACATAACGCTGAAGACCACCGCGGCTCCAACGAAAGTGACGAAATTATCTTAAAAAATTGATCGCAGAAGTTGGAATAAACAAAACACTTTGGGTTTAAGACACATAAACAAGACACAACGGAAATAAAGACGTAAATTCTTAATTTGAAAACGCAATATCGGGCGGTTTGAACAAAGAAATATCGAAGAAATTTGCGCCTGTGACATAAACAAACAATAAAATGATTTGTTATCGATGGCGTCGACCTAAAAAAACGAAAGATTATTTGGGTTTTAAATTGAAGGATACGAACTAAGAAACATTGAAAAAATTCTTCGTTATTATAATGCATATATAAGGGGATGTCAATTTAACACATATACGAGGGGATTCCAATAAATTTCAAATGCTACAAATTTGAAAAATACGTCCGTTTGCCTCTGTAACCTTAAAATAATCTGCTATACAGACGACGCAATACTACTCTCTCAAAGTGAAGATGATTTACAACGTATGCTGCACCAATTTAATATAACCGCCAGAAAATTTAACATGTTAATTTCCCCAAAAAAGACAAAATTCATGGTTACAACAGCAAATTTACTAAGATGTAAATTGGAGCTCGAAGGTCAGATAATAGAACAATATAGTTTAAGTATCTAGACATCACATTATCTAGCTACGGAAAGCTCGAAACTGAAGTGGAAAAAATATGGAGAAATAAAAATATCGGGAAAGAAACGAAAGACAGAATTTACAGTCATCAGACCAATAATGACATACGCGGCAGAAGCAAGACCTGACACAGAGAGGACAAAAAGGATGTTAGAAACAGCAGAGATGAAAAATTTATGGTAAGACACTATGGCACAGAGCTAGAAGTACAGATATACGACGTAGATGCAAGGTGGAGAACATCAAGAACTGGGTAAGAAATAGAAGAGTAGAATGGAATGATCATATAAGCCGAATGACAACAAATAGAGTAGTAAAGACGGCAAGAGACGGTTCCCCAATAGAAATACGATCAGTAGGAAGACCACGAAAACGATGCAACGACAACTTACTGGAGGCACATTGAAAAACAGACAGATCATGTCTATATAAAAAGAAGAACGAGAAGCCTCTGTAACTCAAATTTTAACTCTCGTGTATGAAGGCCATGTTTGTTTATTTTCTTAATGACACATCAGTCACGTGCAGTTCTCAGTTTACCCACAACGAAAATGTAGATGCAAATGTAGAGTTTACAAAAAGATGAGAAAAAATTGGGTTAATAAGCGCTGTGGAAAAAAAGAATAAAACAAAATCTTAATTTGCGAAAGAGTTCGGCAATTGCAAAGAGCACGCTGTCCATCATAGTTAAAAGTAGGATTTAATTTTACCGTATTCGGCCCAAGGCAACTCTGGCAACCAGTAAAAACTGGTTTTAGGAATGTCGAAGAAAAAACGTTCCAATCAGTAGAACCTTATTCCTAAAGAAGGCTAGGTTGCTGTCATACTTGGCCGTCTTGACCTTGCTGTCTTTATCATCTTTGAATAAAAGCCAAAATTGAGGTATATCGAAAGATCGATGATTCACACCATGAAGTAGGGTTACACCACTCATACTGAGTCATACTTGGCCCGAGCCTTATTTGTTATCTAAAAATTTTTGTCACTAGCGCTATTCATATAAATATTAATTCATTCGTGATTGAGGAACACAATATACTGCTTGTCATCTACTGTGACGCAACTTTTGGGCATTCCATATTAAGTTAGCGTTCCCGTAAGTACATTTCAACTCCTAACTAATACCATATTTTTTACAAACCAATTATTGATACTTTCAAAGGATTTGAATTAGTATATTTTTTTTGTCTGAGATGATCACTCAAAAATTAAGTATCATCATAAATTTACTGGCGAGAATGCTGCGATTATCAGTTGTAATGTAGTCATCAAACAGTAATGGTTTTTCTCTATTTTTATTGAACCTATTTTTCAGTAGTGGTATATTATATATTATTGTAACAAGGTGCCACTAATGTTATTATTAATGATAATCTCATTGATAACTATAATTGTCGAATATACCCTCCATGCATCATTCAATCTAAATTTTATACAATTTCTAATTTCAAAACCTTAATTTTGATGATAAAAATTAATTGATAATTCTTAGAATACAGTCAACTATTACTGCGAAAAAAAAAGATAATCCTTCTTCATATAGTATATAGTCGATTCACTGAATTTGGGAATATTTTGAACAAGTTGTTGTCCAAAACAACAAAAAGTTTCTTGAATTGAAAAAATAAGGAAGTGTATATTTCTATTTGTAAATACTAAATCTATAAATGATAACAGTTTCAATAATAAATATTTAAATATTTTTTTTAATTCATGTAGTTCTATTTTGTTGATAAATTGCATGTAAATTTTAAGTTACAATTACTGTTTTTGGTTAACTTCCAGTTAAAGTAAAAGTTTGAACAAATTTACTAGTCACTTGGGACTGAGTTCAGTGAATAGACTATATCATAATATCATATTACAAAAAATAGTAATCCAGGAGACCATAAAGAATATTGTTGCGTTTTATATTATTATCTATAAGCTTTTTTAACCATTTCTAAAAATAAATCAATCCAGTATTTGCATTTTCTTGCAGTGTCTTGATTCACCACCATACCGTATATTTTCGTCATCTAACATTACTGAAAAAATATTTTCTAGGAAATTCAAGTAATAAATTGTTCTTTGGAAATCTATTTAATTTTTTCGTTAGTCATCATCATCATAACCACTCCTGCTACAGCCCTAAACCAGAGCAGTACTTCCTCCGGACTGTGAAAGATTGTTCAGTTATGACCGTGTTCCACTGTTCAGCTGTTTTATTTTTCTGAAAGATATCACGTCTTTACCACCTTTTTCGACAATGTGTTTATAGTTGGTATATTTCATATTTTTTGTACTTTCTTTTATTATGTTGGTTCTTTTCTGACTACTATCGTTTTAGTTTTCTGAGATGAGATTGTCATATTTAATTTATTAAATTCTTTTGCTCTTATATTGAATCTGTGGACCTATCTTTGCATACTATCTTCATCTTGGGCTATCACATCGAATGGTAAAATCTTGTAACAAGTAAGCAAAATAAAGTATCTAGTCTGCTGGATAAATAACCAACTGGATCGGAATCTCAAGATGAAATGCATTCATACAAATGAAAGGATTACTATGTGATATATATACCGACTTAGGATACGACTACTTTAAGGCTATGTTTGGAAAACTATGCTATACGGGACAGAATCATGGACACTCACAATATTTCTTTACCTACTCGTAATAACTGGCAACTCTCTTGCAGATAATAGAGAAAACTTTGAAGTAATCGTCAATATTCATTAATTGAGTAGAGCACCATAAGATGAACAAATAAAATAATTGAAGATAAGAAAGAAAAGAGAGGGAAGTAAATGAAGGAAGAAATCCAATAACAAAACCAATTAATGACGAGAAAAGAGAAATCACGGAGATCCAATTATTAACCATAATAGAAATTTTTACCAAACTGTATGAGACAGAAATAAGGCGAAGATCAAACGTAACATATTTGATACTGAACATGTAACTGTTTGATACCATTATCCTCCCTTTGCAATTCAAAGTTTATAGAGACCGACCCATTTTAATATTTTGTTCTTAATGATAGGGTTTACTGTATTATTGATCTCGTTCTTTGGTTCAATAAGAAAGATCGTGAAGATGATTGTTTTTCATAAATTTTCGTTTGTCTGAACATTTAGTTGTTAGGGCTCGTAAATCCTAATTCCGTTAATGTGGCTACTACCACAAATCTAAAATTTTTCGGTAGTTAATTTTCAGCATTCCATCTATCCTGATGTTCTGATAATAGTTTAAGTATATTTTTACACAATAAACATTCGTAAGTTAATATTCCTAATTCTATTCTTATTCTTTATACGGTAAAAGCATATTATATAAAAGTTAAGTACTCTATGCCATGTCAAAGTAAATATTATCAATTTATTTTTATTGAATTTATACATTATTACTATTTATTTATTGTTAACTTTTTGTACGCCACCTCTATCAGACGCTTTTCTATCAGTCCCATAGTATGATATGTATATTTGTAACGTTACATTATATGATATAAATATTTTATATATTTTAGTTTTACTTTTAGAGAACTGTTAGAGAGCGTTTCGTTTATTGGTAATTATTTTATTAATACACTGTTCAAAGTAATCCAAAGGACACCATTATGTAGATGTAAATAAGTTTTTAATATATTTTTACTATTCAATTCAGGTTACGATGATCCCAAAAATTAATTTTTTGTTCAAAAAAATTCAATTTTACAAACAGTCAACATTCACAACATCAATTTTGGGTGTAAGCTGGTTGTTTTTTGGTGGTACATATTTTTAACGGACTTAATTAGTTATTTGCTAATATTATTTGTCTGTTCTATTACTTGCTGAAGTATTACTGACGCTAATGTGGTGTTTGTGAATGTTCCCGCTCGAAAACACCTGTTTGTTCTGCTTCATATTCTTGGTATTCTTGTTAAATTTTTTGCTCGTGTACGATGTTATCTAGACTTGTGGTATTTTATCTCGTTATTTATTCATTGTTGAAACAGTTCTATGTACAGTTCTAGTGGTATATTTCAAGAGTACTCCGCGTATGTGACTGAGTCCTGCAGATTTTTCGTTTTTAAGCGAATTACACTCGTTGTTGAATTTGTCGTAGTTTATTCGTATAGGGTTTCCTCTGAGTCGGACTTTAACATGGTGTTATATCTTTACTAACATTGTTCTCTGTATCCGTTATAATTTTCCTACTTTACAACTACGTATTTACAGTCGAACAGTCGACCTATACCAGTACGAACAGTATGAACAGTCGTTTCCTATGCTTCGTTATCGTTTTCTCTTATTTTCTTCGTGACATTAGCTGTTTTCTACATTCTTGGAACTTTGATATTTTTAATATGCCTTTCTTTTTTCTTCTAGGTGTGTTCCTCAATTTCTTCATCTCGCCAATATGGTTTATACTTTTTATTACTTTTCTTATTTAGTTGTGCATAGTATTCAAGAGCAAAATATAAATAACTACAGACAAGTAAAACAACTATAAAGAAATGACAAAGTGAAACCAAAGACAAGACAAGACACTAACAAGTAAAGAACAAATAACTCAAAGATGCGAAAATCTTATGGTTGATCATATATCAATAACCACTGCAATTGCATTAGATGATATTGAATTAGAGGGAATATTGAAGGGCGTAAGCAAGGCTGCGTAATCAGCTTCATCATGTTTAACGTATAGGAAGAACTCATTATGTACGAAGCGATCTCAGAATAAGAAGGGGACACTTCCATTGGCGATAGAGTAATCAACAAGATAAGATACGCAGATGATACAACGCTTTTAGCTGAAGCTTTGGAAGAATTGACGAAGCTGCTCGATCGATTAGAACGAGTGCGTTTTGAAGAGGGTGGTCCATCAATAAATCAAAAACAAAAGTTATGATCATAGGTAGAATATTCATTGAAGTGGTGAATCAATCTATATATCTTTATACCAATTTACCACACATCTTCAATACAACAGCCAAGAAATACAATATGATAATATCAGCAGAAAAAAAAACAAATGTATGACATTTAAATACCCACTACGATGTAAAATCGAAATTGATGGAAAAATAATAAAGCAGGAAGCAAGATTTAGATATCTGGGAATAGATATAACTAGTTACGGAGATGTCAAAGAAGTAAGACAACAAAGCTTAAAAGCAAGTAAAGCGGCGGGATCTCTTAATAACACAATCTGGAAGAACAAACACCTAAGACAAGACACAAAAACAAGAATACAAAGCAGCAATTAGAACTATATTAACATACACTGCGGAGACAAGACCTAACACATCTAAAACGAGAAGACTACTAGAAACAACAGAGATGAAAATACTCCGACGAATATCAGGGAAAAGTCTGTTGGATAGGGAGAGAAGCGAAAACATAAGAAGAGCATGCACTCACTATAGAAGACATAAATGGATGGGTGACAAAACGGAAACAGGAGTGGAACGAACACATTAGTAGAATGACAGAGAATAGGATAGTACAAATAGCACGAGATAAGTCACCAAATAAACGAAGAAGTATTGGCAGACCAAGAAAAAGATGGTGCGGTAATTTAAACAATTTAGGAGGCTAATATTGAAGAAGAAACAGGCTTTAAAGCCTACATACAAGAAGGAAAAAGAAGAAGAAGATGGTACCAATTTATATAACTTTGGAGGATGCACCCAAGAAATCAAAAGAAGATCAGCAATGGCCAATGAAGCAATGACAAAGTTTGTCAAAATATGGAAGTCACATTACTATACACACAATGATAAGGCTTGTAAAAAGAATGGTCTTCATTTTTTTTATATGCGTCAGAATGTTGGTCCTTGGGAAAAACACCAAGATATGTGGACCATATTACAAAAGGAATCGGAGCCTCACTAAACCATTGCTTTAGGGATGCAGAAAACAGAGAAAGATGGAAACAAATCACGAAATAAAATGCAATGGAAAACGTTTTGAAAAATTGTAATCCTTTGGATGTTTTCGTTATTTCTCTGGCTGAACCATTTAGACTGTAAACCTCAGAGTTTGGCCTCTTCGATCTTTTCACTAGCAACTTAAAAAATATCTTTGTGTGTATCCTACTTCTATGTTTTAGTTCCAAAGGTCTGGTTCTAATGAAGCTTATTTGGATATACGGTTATTACCTGATCAGATTCTAAAACCACCTGATCTAAGTATTTAGGACATTGGCGAACAATTATCTTGCAGTTGCAAACAATATACTTGACCATTTCATCTGCATGTTTGACAACATCTGTATGATTCGGTCCACATTGACCATTTTGTATAAATAGTCGATCTGAGTAAACAGTGTCCATTGAGCATCTGTAATGACCTACGTGTTCAGTTTTCTGAAGTTCTAAAAGTATTTTGGCGCATCGACTACAAAGATGTAATAACACCTTTTTGGTTACCTTTGGTTTGTAATATTTTCTCAATATTTTCACTTTTCAGACTATCGCAAATTTGTTGTGGTCCGATAAATGTTCTGTATCTCTGCTCTGGCACCCATAAAAAATGTTGTTATAATGTCAGTTGCTTAAGGGATTGTATGCAGTTGAAGTATTTTACGGACTCAATTTTAAACTTTCAGAATCTTTAGTATAACTTGCCTATTAAAGGCAATAAATATTTAGCCCGAATTGAGCCGTTTCTTCGGGCATTTTTGAGCAGAAATATCTATTGTTAGTAATATGACCTACTCTTGTTTGTTTGCTAATGTTTTAATGAGGGTAAGAGTTTTAATTGAGTATGGAATAACTAAATAACTTTGGGGGTGAGGCAAATCATGTTTGATTGTCTCGATCTTGTCTAATTTTTATTTAATTCTTTTTCTTCCTACATCATCTATTGCTATAGTCCACTCTTTACATTCGCTTGATATCAGGTTTTTTATTATTAAACTTTTACTGTTATTTACTTTATTTAGTAACTATAATAGTAAAGAAATGCAATAATTGCTCCATGCTTATTGGAGTGTACGTTTTAAAAGTATCTTTAATATTCATCGTTAACGTTGATCAAGACCTTATAGTAAAGAACATTTATAGACCCTTTCACTTTTTTAGTACACAGTTTGTTATATTGTAAAATTGATTGTTAATTGAACAGTTAAATATTAGTCTTTACGATGGTATTAATTACTATCCTATTTTAAGTTATTTATGAATATGTGTCCTTGGTTTTGAGCACTGTGATTATCTTATTCTCCAAGAAATGAGAGTTGTTTGTTCAGAAGATGTTATTGCATACTTTCGCAAATGTATATGTATTTTACTTTATGTTAAAGTAAAATTGAGACGTTTCTTCATGAACTTTTAAATATTTTCTTTAAATGTGAAGAGCTGGAATTGGTGTTGTTTTTACCATTTACCAGTGGATACTTTTAAAACTAAATTAATCATTACAAAAGTAATCAGGCATGATAAACAATCGTTTTATTCGCTAAATGTGAATCTTCTTTAATTTAATGACACGAATAACACAAAATAGGCTTATAATAATAATAATAAGATGATTCTTCATGATTTTTTTAGTATTTATTGATTGTGAATTTCTGTTTACTAATTTGTCTCTCTCCAATGGCACTCGTAATTGTGAATATATTTGTGATGCTTCTTCCGTTCTGCGATACATAATGATGATGTCATCGGCATAGGTGGCAATCTGTATTGTACCTGTATGTAATTTCTTAAGATTGTAGGACGACGTGTCACTTTCTTCAGATGTGAACCAAATATATTCGCTCGTTCTTATGTCGCTCTTTATATTCTTCTGAAGCTATTTTCTTGTGGCATTTTATACAATAAATACTATTGCTTTCTTCGGAATAAACTCAAATAAATGTAATTAAAATTGCCTATTTTTCTGTTTCGACTTCCAGTTCGAAAATCGTTTTAAAAAGTGCTAATAGCCTGTAATAGAGATTATGTTTTCTGTCAATTGGCAGTATATTATTCTTATGGTAGTTAATGCCTATTTGTGTCTAGCTTTACAGTCAAGTCAGTCATACACTGTACTATTCTGTTCTAGAGTAAATGATCCTTTGTTTTGCCCTATCAATGATATTTTCTTCATTGTGACTTTTTTTTTTATTTTTTATCACAGCTTTCCACAGCTACTGTTACATCCCGCATCTCAATAGCCATCATCTTCTATTCTGCCAACCGTTTTCTTTCCCTTTCAAGTTATTTTTGGTCGTCTGCGTTTTCTTCTTCTTACATGATAGGATGATATTTTAAAACTCTGTTTGGCCATGATCATCATCAACCTGTATGCGTCCACTGTTGGACATAGGTCACACTCATCTCTTTGTATCTGTCTCTGTCTTGTGCGGCTGGCATCCAGTTACTGTTAACACGCTTAAGGTGTTGGTCATATATTTGGCCATATATTGTGATTAAATCTTTCGACGTGTCCATACCATATAAGCTGTCGGATTATTATTCTATAGGTAATCTTTTCTGTTGTCTAACGTCTGTTGTTGTAACATCTGTTGTCTAACGTCTTCATTTCTTCGATGCTTTCTCCTCGCTCTATTGAGAAATTCCATTTCTAATTCTTAATTTTTTCCTCATTTTTATTGCCAAGTTGATAAACACTTTTAGCCGTACGTTGTTATATGTTCTATAATGGATATTGATAATTTGATTTTCCGTCTATTTTTTGCCGACCAAAGCATTTAATTTATGTTTAAATTACCGCTCTTCCTCTTGATATTCTACTCTGTATATCTGTATCAGACTTTCCTTCACAGCTTCCTAGATATGTATATTTTCTTTTAATATCATTAACCAAATCCTGATTCTACTGAGGAGTTTTCTACTCAATTTGCTTTACTTGATAAGAGTAGCTCCTTTAATGTTTTTTTGCCATCTTTTACTTTCCGAAACTATTGATGAATTTTTCCACTGGAATATATGTTCCTGGAATATTATTTTAAATAGTGAAGAGGTCTGCGAAATCACGACAAAATTTTCTCATTTGGGAATTCAAGTAATTCCATTTTGCTCCATTCAGCGTTGTTCCGATCTGCAATGGTGTGCGGACAGTAAGTTAGTTAAATGATTTTCAAAATTTTTGTTCCGCGATAATGTAGGTGCCTGCTTAAGGATATTCTTCATTTATTGGTTTCTATAGCTTGATATTGGCCTTAAAACAAACTTGTATGTGCGAACCTATTGGTATTCTGTCAAAGTTCAGGTACGTAATTGTACATACATTCGTTTAGGAATTCCTGAGTCCTCTTGCAGGTTATACGCAATAACTTATTTTTCAAGTATAATTTTTATATCTAACTTTTACATAAATTATTTACAAAGTATAAGGCTGACATTTTGTAGTCAATTTATTCGTGTTTAATAATATATTTTAGTTTTTTGTAATATTCTCTAAGACTTACTGAATAGAAAAAGATCTAATTATTTATTTTTATATCAGTTTGACCCTGATTTCTGAAAAAGCAGGAAGTTAAATATTTAAAGCTTAAAAGTGTTTACTGGAAAACCTCGAATGGGAAATTTCAGCTACTTACATTAAGTTGATTTAATTGTATATATTAGTAGGTTACGAGGCGAAGTAGCTTATGTAATAATTGTGCCTCTTTTGCTGTATCTTGATGGAGAAATACATATTTGTTTAGGTATAACTTTTTATTTTTCCCTCTACATTTGAAACTTGAATTTGAACCATAAAACTTGTCGGATTTGCTGGTTAATTATTTTATCGAAAATTTACAGCATGCTTAGATCAATGCGTCTTCCAGGAAAACATCGAAACCAGGGGAATTTATTAAAGAGGTCAATAAATAAAGACATAAAGACTTCTTAACATCCCTATGTCACAAGAAAACTAGTATGAAGAAATTACAATTATTTAAAATAGCAAACAACAATGGGTTTTCTGCTTCTACTGTATTCGTGAACGGGTTCCTGTGTTAATGAAGAGGTTTTTAAAATGATAGTGTGTGACTAGGGGCAAATATGGGAGGAAAGACAGCATGCCCTTTTTCTTTGCTTCTGTCACGAGTCTAGCTGTGGAGTAGAGATGACTTTGATTACCAATGAATTTCGAGACATTTATTTTGGCCATCGAGACAGTAAAAAACGGAAAATATTCGTTCAGCTAAGTTTTGTACTTCAAAACTAAAGGATCTTCTCCCTCGTACCTCATCCATCTCATTTCTAACCACTTCAAAGGTGCTCCATCACTTTTTTTTTCTGTTTACAAGCACGTCTATGTTCTTTGTCGACACAACGTCGATCCATTTTATGTTAGTTACTTCAAAAGGCACTGTTTTTATTACATCAATCCAGTCGTCTGGCCCAAAGATGTGAGATTTTCTGGCAACCTTTTCAATAACCCCAAAATCTCATCTCGGTCGTTTGGCAAAAAGGAATGGCCAGATACAAAAAACTTTCTGTTTTGTCCTGTACATGAATCTGAATAGAGAGTTATGTGGTTATGATTTTTGGTATGTTTTTCAGATGCATGGTCAATATTGAAGATGTTTCCTGAGATCCTCTACCACCATATGTTTCGTCCCACACATACATAAAGCCGTTGTTTTTGTCGAAGGAATGAATTCCTGGGTTATAGACATACATATTTCTTTTGTAAGCAATGGATGTAGACAATTTCGGGTATGGCAGTGCTTTTTGGAAGTCAAAAGTAGCAACATAGTGTTCATCTGATGCCTAATCACTGTCCGATTTTAGTACATCTCAAGCCTGTTTTGCTTTTGCTAGGTGAACATTTTGACGTGACAACGTCTTAAATTAGGTTGTGGCTCGGAGTCACTCATGAAAAAGTGTAACGCCCGCTCACGTCTGTTACGATGAGTCACCGAACGAGAGAGAGGCCCGCCGGACCGGAGAATGCCTTGCCTCTCCCACTCAAACATGATCGGTCCGCTGCGCGCGCAGCACTAGAGAATTAGGCGCGTTGAATCGGTGCGTGCTTGTGTCTCTGTCTTTTTCGAGCGTTCAAGACACATTACAGCAGAAACACTTCCTTTCATTTCATATTTCTCCTATCATCGTCCTATCCTCAACAAAATCACTCAAATAGAAATTAGTTAAGTTTAAGTTTACATGTACAATGTTTTAGTAAACAAAATATATTTCTATAGTTAAAATTTGTGTAATTCTTATTTTCATTCAATTCCTTGTTCCTATTGTGCAATTTAATAATATTCATATCAATAAATATTCTACCGAGAAAAAGACGTTGTCACGTAAAATCTTCGCCCGTAAAACCGACTTTACAGGCAACCGATTTTTTTTTTTCAACAATAACTGAATTGGATATCTCAGGTTCAGTTGCTGCAGTTATTTTTAAGGACAGTTGATCACATTTGGTGCACGTATCTTTCGATGGTATTTTAAAATGTTAATTAAACATAGTTGTAAACACATGATAGTATTGTTTTTTTTCTGAGGTACTTTGCCTTCGTTGTTGAATTTTATTATACAGGTCATACATTTTTCTGATATTTAAATCAGGATTAAGATATTTTCTTTTGGGGTTTTTTGTTCTGCTATAATGAATGTCGTCATTTGAATCCATTTTAATCATAAACGATCACGATAAATACACTGAGCACAATCTGACTAGTCAATTGGACTTGATCCACTATGTCCCGAAATAATATGACACAGCTAACTTAATTTTCGTAAAAAGTAGTCTTTATCCACTATGGTTTTGAACGCCTCAAATTAGTTTCGGCCCTAGAAACTCTCTCCCAAATCTTTCTATGGGAATACCTTACTAGAGGTCTAAGTACTTTGGGCGTTAAAGAGCTGAAACATGATAGCTGTGAAGCGTAAAATGTGCATGTATGTATGTGTTATGTTGTGGCATCATGTGCTTCACTTGCAACGGTTAACTTTACGAAAGTAGAAGCTAAATATAGCCGCACATGTCAACCACGAAACAAAATATTTCGGTTTGGCAGTGTTGGCATGTTTTTATAATGTATATGTTGTATGCTTCTAATATAAAAGGAGAAAGCTTTACAAAAGTACATTTTGATTATATTATGTTATGAATTCTGCAATTTTCAATTGATATAAAACAAGACGTAGTAAATATTTCTTTCTTTGGAGGTTAATTGCAGTTAATTATTAGAAATTTATTTTGGTAATTGCCCTTTGATAGATTACCACCACCACCAGTTGCCAGATTGCAACAGATGTTTGCATCTCGAAAGAGACAAATATTTACTCGTTATTGTTTTATATAAATTAAAAATTGCAGGATTCATAAAATAATATAATCGAAATATACTTTTTAAAAGATTTCTTTTTTATATTTAAAGCATACAATGGACCGTGGAAGTGATGACGTAGATTTTATTGACATCTGTCAGTTTCACTTTCCAAACAAACATTGTTTAGTGTGGATAATTTGTATTTTTCGTTATTTTTTCATTTTTTTTACAGAATCTTTCCGCTTTTTGCAATATCTAAGTATTCTAATAGTTACTACAACAATTTTACAAGGTTGTGTAAATAATAAAGCATGTTGTTTTATAAAAATAGCAATAAAACGCATGTATCAATAAAGTAAGGTTAGAATGTCTTTAATTTAAACTTTTAAACTATATTTCATAGAAATAGAACACTGAATTATGATGGTATTATCGTAAAAAACACTATACTTAAAAAAAGCAGCAGAGGAAGCAAAATGTTAACTTTATAGAATTTAAAAAGTCTTGAGATTGGGCATTTCAACTTTTGTTTGGAAAGTAATTGACAGTTGTGACGTCACACTTCCACTGTCCATTGCATTATAAAAACATGCCAACACTGCCAAACCGAAATATTTTGTTTCACGGTTGACATTTGCGGCTATATTCAGCTTGTACTTTCGTTAAAGTTAAGCCTGGGCGCGAGATTACGGATCCTAGTGCAACTGTGAATGGACTTATTTTGACGGTTAGTGATTGGCTAAAATCTAAAAGTTTGCGTCGGCGCGTTAAGGGTTGCGGTTGACAGTGACAGTTAATAAATATTAATATTTGTTTTTGAGTTATTATTCAAAATAAAAGATCCCATAATCTCTTTAATGCTAAATAACTTGTGTTTTAAAATTTAGCAATTGAAAAATGGTAGATCTTATTAAGTATGAAATTAATGTGCCAGAAGCATATAAGGCTGAGGTATGAATGTGTTTTATTAGAACTAATTTTGATCTTATTAAACTGATCTATTTTATTTTAGTTATTAAGATTACTTCCCCAAGTCCCTACCAGAGTTATTGAATATGATGTTGATGCTAGGCTTGAAAATATAACATTCACAGTTAAACTAAGAACAAACTGTTGTGATAAAATAACTGCTGTGAATTGGAAAAAATCTTTTGAAGAAAGGAGTTATACCAGTTATAATGTAGACAGTACTTTTAAGGAAAATAGGCTAAGAACCATTTTCAAAGTAAGTTACTTATATTTGTTTTTTTACTACAAATCTTTTCATGCTGTTTTCTTATTGTTTTTAGTGTGTGTATCATTGTTTGCATAATACTAGACCACCTAAAAAAGTCAGAACACCTCACTATAAACATGTGAATTGTCCAGCTAAATTGACTATAAATGTCAGGAATCCAAAAATGAAAAGGTAAGTAGGTATAAGTAGTTATGCAGTGTATATGTGTGAGTACTTACGTTATCTGTTCCATACCCTAGTTTTTTGCATTCCATAAACAAAATTAAGGTTAATGTAGGGTTTACTATAAGGTTTGTTCCAACCCATTACAAATACCTATCTTGAACGTTTATGAGTATGCGCAGTAACAAAAATGTGTTATTGCTCATACTTTTAACCATTCAAGAACAGTAATGTGACGAGTTGGAACAAACCTATTGTTGTTTTCCTACAAAATTAATTACACACCTATTATGTGTGTCTTTATATTGCAGTACGTACATGACCATGAAATGCAAGACTGGTGGTTAACTTTTTAAAAGTTAACCTTACATTACTTTATTTTTTGCTGATTCTCTTAGTATTTGACAAGTAGTATTAAAATGATAGGTATAATAATTCGCTAATCTGAGACAAAAATGTCAAGTGATTTTAGTAATTTTTTTTTTGTGAAATTAGGTTCCTAGACGTGACTAGAAATTACTACACAACCAAACATACATGCTCGTGCCAATAATATTAATAATCCTCTTCTTCTATTTTTTTTCCAAAAAAAAAATTACTAAAATCACTAGAAATTTTTGTCTCGGATTAGCGAATTTAGTTTATACATTCATCACAATGAAATTTTTTGTTTGTTTCAGGAGCAATGATGTTCATTTAAAGGAATTTCCATGCGAAATTTTTATTAGATACACACATAACCATAGTATTTATTGTGCTGATGTGTTGCGCCACAAGAGACCAAGTGAAGAAGTAGAGAATGCATTTAAAGATCTTTTTGGAAAAGGTCATTACCTTCTTCTGCCCTAGAAATCTATAAAATGGAGTTACACGATTTAGATCCACAAAACTATTATACAGTAGTAGCAGATGGTTCAAAGTGTCCCTCACGTCGATGGTGTTACGAATTATATTATAATATATTTAAAAAGGAGTATGGAGATCCTAGTGGCCCTAAAATGATATCTTCATTATCTGAGAAGATTATTATGTACAATAAACACTGTGGTAGCAATTGTGCTGCCTTTTCAAATGATGGGGATGACTTAGTGGTTGCTGTTTGTTCTCCAATGATGAAAAAAGTTCACAAATATATAAAATCTTCTGGCGAAATAATGTTTATTGATTCATCAGGAAATATGGATAGGCATAATAGTAGGATTTTTTTAATGTTATGTCCCTCAGTTGCTGGAGCACTTCCAGTAGGTTTAGTTATGACATACAGTGAATCACAAAAAACGATTTTAAAAGGTCTAGCACTTTATAAAACCCTTTTAGATGAAAACTCATTTTATAAAAACTCATTTCCAAAGGTAATTATTACTGATGATTCTACAGCAGAACGTGAAGCCCTTAAAACTGCATTTCCATTTTCAACTCTGTTGCTCTGTAAATTTCATATTTTGCAAGCTACAATGCGATATTTGTGGGATTCCAAGCATGGTGTTGATAAACATGATCGTGTATATTTATACAGATTATTTCAAGGTTTAGTGAATTGTGCAGAAGAACAATTTTTGAAAAATTTTGCGTATTTATTAGACTGGTGTATTTTAAAAAAATATGAAAATGTTGTCAAATATTTTAAAAATCTCAAAAACAGATCGAAAGAATGGGCTCTATGTTACAGATCTGAGATTTTAACAAGGGGAAATGACACTAATAACTATGCAGAAGCTGGCTTCAGAATTTTGAAAGACAAGATTTTGCATAGAACCAAGGCATTTAGTATTGTACAAATGTTTTCTTTCTTAACGGACCATCTGCATAGTTATTATACAAGGAAGCTTACTGATTTAATTAACAATAGGTGTGAGAGCCTTGCCAAAAAGTATTTAATTAAAATTGAGAAAATTAAAAATTTTGAATACACAGTAATAACAGATAATTTTTACAAGGTAGTATCAGGAGATGAAAATGAATATTTTGTAAATACTGAAGTAGAGTTATGTACTTGTAATATTGGATGTACTGGTGCTCCGTGTAAACATCAATATGGAGTAGTAAAGACTTTTAATTTAACTTCTCAACAGTTTATTCCTACTGATGATGTACATATGAAATCTGTATTACACAAGATTGTTATAGACACGGAAGTTCCCAGTAGCTGGTATGAAAGCTTAAAAAAAGAAGACAATGTCCCACAAAAAACTATGCAGAGTAATAGCAAAGAAACTAATACAGTTCAAAGTACAGAAACTGTTAGTACTCAGTTGAGTGATAACAGTGGTAATGAATGTTTAGTAAATAAAAATTTTACAGAGCAAGACATTGAGACTGAAAGTAAACAATTGTTGCAAACTTTTCAGAATTTTAATTCAAAGTTGTTGGGCAATCCAGACGTTTATTATTCAGCAATAAAAAAGTTCAATGAATTAGCATCTGAGCTACGGACAGAATCATCATTGGTATCAGCTCTGCATACTTTTGGAAAATATACAGGTGCAGGACAACCACTTATAAGGAAAGGCAAAAATTTACAGGGTGGTAAAACAATAGGTGTGCAACCTACTGCAATGTCTAGAAGAAAGGTACATCTTGGTGGTAGAAATGTAGCATTTACTGGAAGACCTCCCAAAAACCAAAATGACCATACATACAACAGAAAAAGGCGTTTAACTGCTAGTGACATTCCAGTCCCTCAGAAGAAAGCTGCCCCACATTCGTTAACATTTTGTGTAGATCACAATATAAGTTTAGGTAAAAATCATTAAATTGTTTATATATTATATATTGATAAATAAATAAATAGATATTAATTGATATGTTTTATTGTTTATATTTAGAATAAAAATAGCAACCCTTATTTTCCAGAGAACAACAGGAATACACTTATTTTATTATTTTAATGGGAAATAAAGCCACAATTTAACTAAAAAAATGAATTTATTGACTTTTTAACGTCCACATCGGACGTCGTTTTCAAAATGACAATATTAATGATATTATTTAATAATACGTCAATAAATTCATTTTTGTAGTTAAATTGTGGCTTTATTTCCCATTAAAATAATAAATTATATAAATGCCACAAACAAATAGCTTCCGAACAATATTAATACACTTATTTATTTGTAATATAGAAAGTGTACCTTAATACAAAAAATAATAGTACAATAGCATTTAGTGTAAGTAAAAGATTCTACTATTTGAGATGCTATATTTTATAGGAACTCATAGCTATTTCGCTAAGAGATTTTTAAAAATATATGTTAAATAAGAACTGGTTACATAAGTGCTGTGGCAATACATTAAAGTAACTATTAATTAAATATAAGAATTGATTATAACCTCGACAGATTTGTTTAGAAGATTTCAACGCGATTTGTTTTTTCCAGATTTAGGTATACAGTTTTCCTATAAATAATACAATAAAAAGTGTAATAGATGGGGATAATCGATTTTATTTGAACATATATACAATATTTTGTAGGATTCTTATTTAAAGCTCAAAATTTTGTTTTTCATTAAATGGTATGCATTTATTATTAACGTAATGTTATTTAAAAGTAAATTTTTTATTTCTATTTTTCAATATGCAGTTACAAAAATTATTATTAATGTTTATAAAATGATAACATATTACATTAGTGTTTAAACTACTCAAAAAGAACAAAAAACATCTCTGTAAGTAGTCGTTAATGCGTTTACAAGAACTTATAATAATTTTTTAAATATCCCGCTACTTTCTCAACCAATTACAACTCATCAAAATAAGTATATTCACAGTTGCACTAGGATCCGTAATCTCGCAGCCTGGGCACTGTTTTAGTTGTTCGAAAACGAATATATTTTGTCGTCTGTTTTCGGTAGTGCTTGCTCGATTTTAATTTAACGATATTCTATGTGTGGTCATAATCACTGTGGTCGTGGTCAGTATACAAAAGACTATTCCGCAAAGGCTATAGGAATAATAAAACAATTACAATACAAATATTTCACTTTATTTTTAAATACAATTTTTGAAATGAATGTAAAGTTACTCAATGAAATTATAATTTACACAATAATTGTTTCTCAAAAGTTTACGTACATTGAGATCACTGATGACAACATATCAAGTCAATTAATAATAAGAATAGTCAATTCCCATATGTCAAAATTAGTTTAAAAAGAAAATAAAGAGTATAAGCACACGATAAGGTCTTGTATTTTTGTATATTTCTTCTGAGAAGTTGTATGTAAAGATTAAAGCAACAAAAAATAGCTCAGTTCATCTACCAGTATTAACCAGAGTAACACTGATGAAATAAACGGAAGTGGTTCATCTATATGGAGAAAATTCAAATATACTTAAAAAAGTAAAAGTGGAAGGTTTTGGAAAATTGTTATGAATACTTAAGAACCATAAAATGTTACAATAGATGGCCACAAAATATCTAATTTTTCAGTAACAAATTTCTATAATTCTGTTTATAGATGGCGGCGTATTATACAGCTAGAAGGCATGAATGCCATGTTCTTTTTGTCTAAAAGCTTGTGCTACAGCCCAACTATGATCCGTCTCAATTTATTGAGACTAATCAGATATTGGTAGGCCGAATAGAGAAAAGTAGACCTCTGTAAACTGAACTACAGAAATTTATTTCTGAAAGATTATAGATATTTTATTTAGTGGTCGGTACGCAGTTCAGACGCACACAGTTCTACTAGGTATTCAGTAAAAAGTATGCGCAAGAAGCTACCTTACTGTCTTCTAGACAACATTTGGACAGAAACAATGCACTCTAGATGCGTAATAAATGCACACATCACCATCCTGCACAATTACGTTCAGTCATTAAAACCCTGATGACACGATCCGAAAGACTGACAGATAAGAACATAAAAATAAAGACATGCATAATGTGAAAACAGCGCTAAGAAAAAACGGCTTTTCAACATATACCATTGAAAATGCTCATAATGCACAAAAAAAGGATTAAGGATCCAACAAAAGAGGAAAAACCAAATGCAAAAGCCGTTCTACCATATATAAAGGGTACAACAGAGAAAATAGGGAGAGTGCTAAGAAAACAGCATAGAAACGATACTTGATGCCGACAGAAAAATCTCAACCATTTTACCATTCGCCAAAACAAAAATATCGTTAGAAAATCAAGGAGTATACGAGATTCCATGTGGGGACTGTGACAAATAGTACATCGGACAGACCAACCGAAGAATCAATGTTAGTCGAGAAGAACATCGAAAGGAGAGAAAAAACGTCGTCCCTGACATGAACCAAACTACGATGCTAGCTAACATTGAAATTAAAAGAAAATGCGAAATCAGAGAATCAATAGAAATAGAAAAAAGATCCCAATAATCTAAACCAAAGAGATGATGCTTCAAAGGCTTCCAACGACATGGAAAGCGGTATTAAAGAAAAAGTCCAAAATACATCAGACCACAAAAGTTAGTAGTAGGACACCGCCTACCTACACACGGACAGGATCAATCACAAGAAGCCTTGAGGCTATAAAAAGTAAAAAAGAAGTTAACTTACAGGATGCAGCAGAGTAGCCACAACTTCGTGCTGGCATATTTTACGCTCAAATTTGTCTCAAAAAGTTTAGATTAAATGGTTCTGCGATCAAATGTATACAAAAAGTGTTATGTAATGCTTCCACATACTTCTTTTTCACAAACACAAGAACGGTTATTAAAGTAGATAATATGTATTCAAAAATACTAGATCTTGCACAACACTTAGTACTTTCTTTTTTTTTTCAATAATATATAAACACTTCACAGTTAAACCCTCAGTACTGGTTCAAAAACAACGTTTTTACATAAATATGCTTATTGACATACAAAATAGTAACAGAACAAACTTCAGAAATATTATTCTTTTATTAATGCGTTCAATACTTAATATATTTATTAAATTTTCCTTCACTCAAAAATAAAAAGGCACCAGGACCATACGGAATAACCAAAGAGCTTCTAAAACATGAAGGAAAAAGTATAACCCTAAAGATGACAAAACTTATACAAAAACTAATATTGCACTGCAAGATACCAGACGCATGAAGAAACAGCATAATAATACCAATTAAGATAAAGAAAGGAGATTAAGAAGACCCCAACAATTATAGAGGTATAAATCTACTGAACACCGCACTTAAGCTTACCACAAAAGTACTAACCAATAAAATCAATAAACTAACAACTTTATCAGATGAACAACAAGGATTCATATCCGGAAGATTTGCATCCAAGTCGAAGATGTCTTAATTCTACTGTATAATAGAAACATACCAATCATTATTATACAACCCATCGAAAACATCTACTTCCATAATCGAATACAGACAAAGATAAATGGAAAACTAACACAGTGTATACCAGTACAAAGCGGAGTCAGACAGGGTGACTCATTAAACCCACTTCTCTTTAATATAATGATGGACGAAATAATACAAGCAGTACGTAAAGGTCATGGTTACAGAATGGGGAACAAAAAAATCCAAATATTATGTTATGCAGACGACGCTGCATTAATCGCCGAGACAGAAGACGAGCTCCAAAGATTAACACATATCTTCAATGCAACAGCCAAGATATACAATATGATAATATCAGCATAAAAAAACCAAATGTATGACAACAACTACTCACTAAGATGTAAAATCGAAATTGATGGGAAAATAATAAAGCAGGAAGCAAGGTTTAGATATCTGGGAATACAGATGTTGAAGAAGAAGTAAGACAACAAAGCTTAAAAGCAAGTAAAGCGGCGGGATCTCTTAATGACACAATCTGGAAGAACAAACACATAAGACAAGACACAAAAACAAGAATCTACAAAGCAGCAATTAGACCTATATTAACATACACGGCGGAGACAAGACCTAACACATTTAAAACGAGACGACTACTAGAAATAACAGAGATGAAAATACTCCGACGAATATCAGGGAAAAGTTTGTTGGATAGGAAAGAAGCGAAAACGTAAGAAGGGCATGCAATATAGAAGACATAAATGGATGGGTGACAAAACGGAAACAGGAGTGTAACGAACATATTAGTAGAATGGCAGAGGATAGGATCGTACGAATAGCACGAGATAAGTCACCAAATGGACGAGGAAGTATTGGCAGACCAAGAAAAAGATGGTGCGATAATTTAAACAATTTAGGAGGCTAATATTGAAAAAGAAACAGGCTTTAAAGCCTACATACAAGAAGGAACAAGAAGAAGATACCTCACGTATACTCAAATCACTTTACTCATGAATATACAGTTTCAAATGAGTTTAATAAATATTTTGCCAAACTAATCCCATAATTATGGTTTGTCTATGGTTCATTGATTATCAGAAAGCGTTCGATTGTGTCAAACATACAGCGCTAATAAAACTGTTATAAGGTAGAATGATTGATCAGAATAACTTAAAAGGGTTTATTAAGAACCTCACTTAAATCAACCAGCATCCGTAAAAGTGGGGAATAATAAGACCTTGCCAATAGAGAAAGACGTAAAGGGTTGCGATTTGTCTCCTCTATTATATAATCTCTACCCAAGTTTTACAACACGCGTAAGAGATACTGAGGATGGCATAAAAATTAATAAACAGGTTGTTAATAACCGTCGCTATGTCGATGACGCAGTCAGAATAGCCGACAGGCAGAAAACACTACAACGTCTTATCGCAAGATTAAATACAGAAGTAGAACAAAATGGTGGTTAGCAACACACCAAATATACATTTAAGTATAAAAGTGAACGGTAATAATATTCGTCAAGTCTTAAAGTTCAGATGTGTTGGAAGCTGCACAACTGAGGATCTTGACCCACATACAGAGATATGTAGCAGAATTGAACAGACAAAGCAATATTTATGAATATTAGAACTGATTAGTACACGGCCACAGAGAATGCCAGATGACAGGATTCCAAAACAGATTTTGACGTGGACACCACAAGGGAGAAGGAAAAGAGGAAGGCCGAGAAAAAGCTGGAGAGAGGGAATTGAAAAAGAACTAGAGGAAAGAGAAATCCCTCCAGGCCTATGGCTGAATAGAGAAGAATGGCGGTTAGGAGTCGGAAGGCGTCGGAGAACGCTGTAAACCGATAGTAGTAGTAGTAGTAGAACTGATTAGTAACACGAGTCTTAATTTAATGGTACGGTACCGTTTTGTGAAATGCTACATTTAGTCAGTGTTGCAGTATGAGGTGGAGACTTGGACAATAAAAGCTAAAGTCATGATTCACCTTTAAAGTTTGGGTATTTAGCAGAAATCTTAATATCCCATGGACGGATCACATAACTAATGCCGAATAGAGAGAGAAATCAATAGAAGAGCAAGACTGGCATGTGCAGGATTTGGAAAACTCAGTTGGATACTTAAGAACCGCAAAATACCTCAATACTTGAGGATTAAAGTGTTCAACCAGTGCATCCTTCCTACTATGACATATGGATGTCAAACCAGGACCCTAACTAAGGCAAAAAGGAACAAACTAGTCACAACAGAAAGTGGATTGCGAGATAGAAAAAAGAACAACTGACGACGATATCACAACAAAAATTGCTAAACTCAAATGGAGATTCGCAGGCTACACTGGTAGACCAAAAAACCAGCGTTGGAATGCCACAATACAATTGGAGACCCTACCAAGATAGATTACCAAGAGAAAGACCATATATGAGACAAGTAGATTACATCAAAAAAATAGCCGGAACCAATTGTAAGTATGTTGCTCCAGATGGAGATCGATGGAAAGAGCTGGGAAGAGGCCTATGTTCAAAAATGAATGATAGAAGGCTAAGAAGAAGAAGAAAACGCGTTGCTGTAATCTTCCAGATGTTCTCCTTCAGAAGTCCATTTCCAAGAGAGAAAGAGAACTACTGTAAATAGTGAAACGAAGGAAATCAGCTTACCTGAGTCACATATTGATCAATTCCAAGTACCAATTTTTAAAATTGATTATGGAGGGAAAGACTTAAGGAAAAAGATGCATCGGGAGAAAGAAATACTCGTAATTGAAAAATATAAAGGAATGGACAAACCTCGACGCCCATGAACGTTTCAGACTAGCACAATTCAGAGCCAACAATGAGTAAGACATCTTAAACAGAAAAATCTAATAAGGAAGTGAAAGGTAAACTTTCCACAAAGGTGAATAATAAAATTCAGATAGCTTGATTGGGAATATTCGCCATCGCATTTACTTCTATTCTTGTTACAGCGCCAGAAGTTTGTTTTTTTGTGTTTTTATTTGTGTATGAAGACTTTATGATCATTTCTACGTTTAGTAGTGATAGTACGATTTAAGTTTACAACTCTAAATGTTACTATGGTTCTGAAACTATTTTCTTGTCACATTTCTATGCTATCCTACTATATTTAATGGAAATTAATCATAATTTTAGTTGAAAATATGTTATATTTAAAGTTGAGATTTCTACTTTGGAAACCGTTCTCACTATTTTTTATTTATATTAGTATTTTATGATTTCCAAAGTGGAAATCGAAACGACAAATATTCAATTAAAATTGTAAATTCTCATTAATTATAGTAGACAGGGGTTTCAGTTTCATGCAGTGAAATTTCTCTGGTCATGTATGTTTACCTGCACAAATGCTTATTTATTATTTACAATATTATGAATACAAAAAACAACAAAAACGTATTGTTTCATTGAACTGGTTAAAAATCCATTAATTTATTATGTAGTCTTCTTAAATACATTAATTATTGTAATTTATTGAATGAGGAACAATAGTAAGGAGATAAATTCGTGTTTCTAATACTACATTGAGAGCAGACATGTTTTGCATATTTAAAATTAATGAATTTTTGTACAATTCAGATTTTATAATTTAAAATATATCATAAATATCATAATATGCTCGTGTCGCACTGTTACAAACAATATTTTTGTTTATTTTCCAGATTGGATTATTTTGTGCAAGTTTTATTCAATTGAAAGAAAATCACCAGAACAAAATTATACCTAAAGTTGATACAAATTCTTTTACCAGACATAATATAACGAAGTGAACGACTGCAAAGATTAAAAAATAATTTGACTGCTTTCCAAACGTCTGTCAGTTTCATAGTAAGTTGATGGACCAGCAACTTCAACGGTTATTTAATTACTTTTGCTATATCAACCTCCTTACTAGATCAACATACATAACCGAAAGCCACATATCCAATTTGGATTGTATACTACAACGCGTTTGAAAAATTTCTGCCGGAGTATGACCTGATCGAATTCCACCTATAGCAGTCACAATGCTATCTAGTCAAACTATGGAAGTAATGATAACAATAAAGCTACAGCGAATAAATATCTCAACAAATCAGGAAAAAGCTACAATGGCATTTGGCGTAAGTTTAAGTAGTTATTGGATCAAGTTTAAGTTGAAAGAGTATTTACTTTTTCGATATCTAATTAAAAAAGACGAAAATTTGCAACTAAAAATAACTTTGAGAATTTTGATAAAGGATTTTGCTGGTACATATTGAGATTATATTGTTGATAGGAAAATTCAAACTCTTTGGCGTGTAGGGCAAGTCGGGTAAAATGGTCCCTTCGAGTAAAATGTTCGCCTAACATATTCGTTACTACTAGCGCCACCTATGTACGGTGCTGTGAAGATATGCGACACACAATGGGCTAGTTTTAATATAACCTACAAAACACATGTGCTGATTGCTCAAAATGCTCAAAAAGTTGTGTTTTTAGGCGTTTTATTTCTCCAGAGAGAGATAAGAAACATAGAAAGTTACGAAGTGGTCAGGCAATTTAATTACTTAGGCTCCGTCATTACCGTTGCCAGATCGGCAACAGCCAAACACAAAAATTAGGAAGAATACTGACATCACAAAAAAACACAAAATTACGCCTTGTTCGAGCATTGATATTTCCTATCGCCACCTATGCTTCAGAAACTTGGACAATAAAAAAACCCGATTCAAAGCGTATAATGGCATTTGAAATGTGGGTGTATCCCATAATATGCGTATAATATATATAACGTAGAAGACGCATCTCCTGGCTGAGGAACCTTAGAGAATAGTTTAACTGTAGTTCACTACAACTTTTCAGAGCAGCAGCCAATAAAGTGACCATAGCCGTTATGATATCCAACCTCCGATAGGAGATGGAACTTTAAGAAGAAGAAGATATATAACGTAGCGGGTAAAAGATGGTCGGACCAAATAAAGGACATGACTCGCTACTCATTCTCCGAAGCAAAACAACACGCTCAGGAGAGAGATAATTGGACAGAAATAGTCAAACAAATTACATGACGCCACTACATTCTTACAAAGGAAGAAATATAGCTAATTATCAGAAATCACTCATGTAAATTTGTTTTTATAATTAATTAGATTTTGAGGCAAAATGACTCCGGGGACCATTTTTCTCTTGCTTAGCTTAGGCAGCTTTTGGAACACGAACAAAACAGCAATGGGATTCAAATTCAATGAGCCTTGCCTTGGAAAATATTTGTAATGACATGCCCTTTAAAAGAGTTGCTAGGCAACAGGTTATTCGAAAAGCCTTGTTTGATTCACTACAACATTGCCCAAAGAATTGGCGACTTACTTAAAGGAGTATGTTTTAGAGATGGAAGACCCACTATTCGGCATGACGAAGAATACATTTGAGAAATAGCATACGAACTTGAGGGGATGAATTGTTTTAAACACAGGTTTTCTAAAAACAAAAAGTCAGCTGGATCGCCTTGGTTTAGAGATTTTTTAAAGAGACATCCAGAGATTTCTTTTAGAAATCCTGAGTCTACCTCAGGTGAAAGAGTGATAAACAAGCAATCACTAAGTTTTTTGGTAGATGAAATACAAAATAAAAATAACATCAATCCCATGAGCATAATATAATATGGGTCCCTAGCAAGTTGCCCAAAATTTGAGCACATAAAGGGCGGAAACATGTTGATTTACTAATAATCGCCAAAAGAGAAGTTCTCTGTGTAAATGCTGCAAGTCAATTCATTCCTCCAGCAATACTATTCTATTAGCAATAAGGTTCTATTATTGCTTGATCTTGATGGCCATTCAGTCACAAGTCTGTCGAAGCTATACAATACTGTAGGCGTTAAAATAGCATTAGCTGTCATTTCCTCCATATTGCACGCAAAAAATTGGATGTGGCAGTATTTTCGTCTCTAATGGCAAAAGTATTTTATATAGTATATCTATTTTATAATAGACCCCTGCGAAAGTAACTCTATATAACATAGTTAGCTTCTTTGGAAAAGCGTATCGAAGAGCTGCCACACTTAACAACTCACTCAGTGGATTCGACGCAACAGGGATATGTCTTTTTAACCCAAAAATTAATCCCAGATTGGAAGCATAAACCAGATTGTATAATTGATCGACCTATAGTGGAGAATATAACCGTTGATGCTATTCATGAACAAAGAGATAATTCTCTTTGATATTCTCCACAAAAAGAATGGAAAGTGCTTCAGATGATATCAGCTTAAAAAAAAACTCCGGATATTATCGGAAAATGAAACTTTATTCATTGCAAATTCATTCAAATCCGAAAGTTGTTGCTTCAACCAATAAAGTTGACATTACAAGTTCTGCAGTTAGTAATTCAATCCCAATTTCCGAAGTTAGCACTTCAGAACAGAAAGGTGGCGTTAAAAGATCGCTGGAGGATATTTTTGTAACTCCATATGATATATCTCCACTAGCTAAGGCACCACCTGAAGTCCTTGGCACTTCAGACAAGGAGTTCAAGACCTTCCCAAGAGTTAACTGTTTTCACCACTACACCAAATTATCTTTTGATGAAAGAAAAACAAAAAACACCAAAGCCAACTTCACAAACAGCTAGGAAAGATGCAAGCAGAAAGATGTTTCGACAAAAAAAAAAAAGAAAATAACAGCTTTGATGATGATGTAGACGCCGCCTATATATTTGCTCGGAATTATTCAGTAAATTACAGGCGAGGGAGGTTTGGATTAAGTGCTATTTGTGTAATAAAGGGTAGTCATTTGTTGTCTGAGGGTGTAACTGAAGTGCAGACATTTTATATTTGCAATTTTTGTAAATAGAAATATTTTATTACTTTTTGTAATGTACAAAAGAACTATGGGGGGTCATTTTACCCTAAGGATGGTGTAAAACGGGATTTTAAGAGTTTTTCAAAAATAATGTTATTTTTCCTTTAACTGCATAGTTAGATATTTTTAGCTTAAAAAACGCAGGGATCACTCCCCCTACATCTCGAAATTTTTATCCGCGAATAATTACACTCACCCCTATGAAAAGTTATATATAGAATGGAACCTTGTAAAAAAAAACTAAAAATAGCAAAAATATACTCATGGAAAAACCAGGTTGCCAGCAGTCGCACGATTTACAATGTTTAACTTAAACAGATAATAGCATCGTCATATGTAATACCCTTCTTTTATTTTGAGCTATTTTTGCTCCAAAAGGCAATACCTTAGACTTGTTACGTTTGGTAAACCTTATCTTATTCATGAAATATCTCAGGCTCGAACTATTCATCACTCTACATACTTGTCCGAAATCTTTATATCAACGTAAGATACTTTAAAATTATTCTTTTTTTAAATAAACAGATCCTTAGTATACCTATAACCTATAATTAGACAATTATTTATTGGCAGTACCTAAATGGAAGAGTCTGGAATCAAAAAATGCAGTGAAATATCGTTTGTAAGCAGAGAGACAACTGGAAAACCATTCAGTAATACTTATATGTAGATATATGGCTTTTACACTTATTAAATATATACAGTAAGCTATATATCACATCGCTACTTTTTCAACATGCTATTAAGTTTTTTTGGGACACCATTATAATATGTACATAGTAATAAATTAACGGAAAATCGGTAGTTTAGTTATTGAAAGCAACTAACAGATCGAAACAATTGAATTAAACTCTTGGCAGTAATTACAAGTTTTTCGAAAAATAAACAAACAAAAAGACATTGGTCCAGAGTGTCTCTTTTGTACAATAAATATACTTCTTGAAAAAATTGACCACTAAGTTTTTAAAAGATTTTTCGTTATTTCGTTTAATACATTAAAAAGTATTCGATATTCTTATAATAGTGCGCTAGATTCAATCGAAGACCTTTTACAGTATCTCTAACCTTTCCAAACCATAACATTCCTTTACTTTTTCAAATCCGTATATATTCGGCTATAAATGAAGTCAAGAAAAATTTATTGATGTATTAAAATTATTGATGCTTTGTATATGCTTTTATAGGTAACAAGGAGAAAAACACTGAGAATGTGAACATTATGTGGAGCAAAATCAAGATTCTGTTATAAAAACACAGAAAGAAACTCTACAAAAGAAAACAGAAAGCCGAAAACCTTAGATGACTCAAGAAATACTGGAAATTATGGAACAAAGAAGAAAATATAGAAACCAAAACCCAAATAAGTACAGAGAAAAACATAAATTAATAACTGATTTGAATTGAGGCACATACTTAGAAATGATAAGTACGAGTTGTTGCAGCTGATTATGAAGGGTAAAATCGAAGGAAAAAGGGTTCCTGGTAGACGACAAATATCCTGGCTGAAAAACATTCAACCCTCATTAGTGGAGGCGACACTAGAAGAAGAAGAACAAACAAAAACGGCAAATTCTCTTTGCAAAGACAACAAAGCATATTTTACATAGTAGTAAGGCATTTACTTAAAACATTTCTCACAAAAACACTAATCCTGATACACAAAAAAAATCATAAGAAATTATGGGTATGGATATGTCAAATACGTAGGTAAAGTATAAATATATTGCCTTATAGGCAAATATGAAATAAGTATCACACGTATCACAGTTGTAGATTGTGCTATTTCGGGTTAATACTTATCTTCTGAAATGAATGTATTTGTGCGACAGCTTTATGAAATAACGAATAAGAAAAGGATGCACATTTTTAACATTTTGAAAAACAATTATTTAAAAAATCATATTTAAATGCAAGTATAAGTATAACAAGGTAAATATCAAAATGCCAACTGAAAATACTCTTAAAGCATTTGTATGAAACCTCTAGATAAACTAAACTCTAAAAATATACACTCATAGCCAAGCCAGACCTAATACGTACTCTCCTCAAAGGTTGAAGTTGATTCACAAGTAAACATAGATTTGTGGTTAAAAATCAACATTGTACCCACAAATTATATACAAAATACCCATTTTAATTATAATATTTTCATCCATACCTTTGATATTATAACTTTTATCAGTTATAAAAGAGTTGTGTTCGTTAAAAAAAGGTTTGTTAATTGGAAAGATTACAGGTTGTGTAAAAGATCTTTTAGACGGATGTCAAAAAAATTATTTTCCATTCTTGTCCATTGTTAACACTATTTATTAAAAATAATTCACATATTAAGTTTAAATTTTTCACAGAACCCCAATAAGACTAAAATATTAGTCTGTATAACAGCGTTTAAATATATATTCTTAAGTAATTATCTCAAATACGATATGCTTACTTTTATATTTTATATAACCTACAATACGGAAATAAAAAGAATTAATTGTATAGAATATTTTATACAAAGAATGGACTATTTAAAGTGACAAGTCACACGAAAGAAGAGGCTTATCAATGTTTACAAATAAACTATTAACATCACGTAAAACCCATAATGACACTTTAATTTAACTTAAAACAATTTATTACTGATAACATTCGTCCCTGTAATTATTTGTAATATAATTCAATATTGTTTTCTTGTTAAATTCCAAATTAGTTTATTTAGATTTCTTTGCCGTGTTAAGAGTAATAAAGTCATGAAGTATTATCACCCAATAGATGAAAATGCTTTATAATCTAACCATGCAAACGGAACATTTTAAGGTTATAATCGATTTGCAGCCAAGAAAAAGAGCGCCTAAGAATTATACGGGAATAGATTATGATTCTTTGCCTACAGAGACAGGTACGATTCACCTCCTACTCTACCATTACATATTTAACAATCTTTAAATCAATGAATATGCTGTCGTAAAGAGAATCACGCCGTGTCCATACCATAGACATATAATACAAATAGACTGACTGTTGCAATACAGGTTCATTACCCCAGTGCGACAGAGAAAACTGACGCAAATCAGTCTCTGCATCTCTTTCTAATGGGCCGGGTTTATCCACCACGTGACCTTCCCATTGGTCATTTAAATCACGTGGTCGATAAACCTGGCCCATTAGAAAGAGATGCACGGACTGCTTTGCGTCAGTTTTCTCTATCGCACTAGGCGGAACAGGGCTGTATTGCATCGTGTATTATATGTCTATGGTTCATACATTTCAGACGCATTTTCTTGCCAATGTATTCTAGTTGTTTACTAATTAGAGGAAAACCATTATGCCGAAAGACGTAAGTTAGTGTAAGCTTTTATATTTGTTATTGTAATGTGTTCTAGAGGTTTACGTGTTATTAACTTGTTCGATGAAATTTCTAAGCCGCATCTAATTCGTGTGACATAACGACTTCACCAGTCTGCTAATTGAATGTAAGAAATTATTATATTAAAAAATGTTGCTCCGCAAATAACTCAATAACTATATACACAATCAAAACTAATATAATGTTTAAGAATACAGTAAATAATAGACATTAGTAAATTAAACAATATCGAACAAAATAAATATGAGTTAATATCACAAAAATCATAGCAGCATTGGACGCAACTCAAAAAAGAGAGCAACATTCTCAAAACCGTTGAAAAACATATTCTTAGTCCTAATTTAGTACAAAAATTGTTAAGACGTATATCAAAAAGTATTCATATAATGCCCGATAATGTACAAAATAATCCCGAGACGGTCCTGTACGTTATCCTAAATATTCCACCAAAAGTCAAACACAAAATTTCTAGCACTGAAACTTAAATCCGTTAGAATGTTTTATTTATTTAGTTTCGGTGGAAATTAAGGGTAAATTAGGAAAACATCTTTAAGCCTTAATTTTGAATAAGAATTGAAACGATCTGAAAAAGATTTTTTAAACTCCTACATTTGAGTTACCTACTTATATTGACATTGCTACGTTAAGTTTTCAAAACATGTACATACTTTTTGAGCAAAGAAGGCCCAAAAGTTAGTAGATAAGCTATGCTAATAGCCGTTTCTGGGACTCGAAAATGAATACGTAATAATTCGAGAAGCACGTTGGCTTAGGAGCGTTATAATGAACAATATCATTAAGTTTAATGAGTCCAAGGTGAATTATTCAAGGCCAATTTTTCTGTTTGGACCATATGTACATGTTTGTAGAGTATATAGTATTCGAAAAATGTATTATAAGTCTTTTTACACACATCTAGCCTGCCCGGGTTGCCTCTTCAGTCTCACATATCACTCATTCTAATACTCATTTATTTGCAATAGTCCAAAATTAAACGAAAGTAATCAAATATAAAGTGTGTACAAACAGACATGTCCAATATCAAATAATATTTCATTCTAATAGTATAATGGTTTAAATACGCTCGATTTTTTTAATGTAACATCTAACTTAGCAGATATATTTTTTAATTTGATACACAATTTGAAACAAAGCCATTATTTAACGTTGTTGTGTTTAATTTTTTTAAATACGTTTTATGGAGAACCAAACATAATAATTTTGTCCAAGTTCTTCTAATATATATTGGCGAACTAAGTAGCTCGTAGCCTGTGATGCATAATGATGTTGGTTGGATTCCAAAAAGTGGAAAGGAAGCATCTTGAAAGACAATGCCACAACACTAAGTTTACCATATACAGCTTAGCAAGTACAGCTTCCCTCCACGTAGTCGTTTGGGAATTAACATTAAACTGGAGGTTCTGCAAACCTGTGTACACTTGATACTATACATCACATGGTACAACAAGAAGAATATATTTTGCCTAATTATATATTATTCTGGGAAGAAGAACAAATGCCAGAGGAATGGTTCACTGGAATCATATGTCCACTGTCCACTGCACAAAAAGGGAGATTTGTTGGAATGTAAAAATTATAGGGGTATAACTCTTCTGAATACAATGTACAAAATATTCTCCAACACCCTGTACAGCCGTTTAAGTACGTACGTGGAAGAAATCCCTGGTGAGTATCAAAGCGGTTTTAGGCCAGGTAGGTCAACAATTGACCAGATTTTTGTGCTACGTCAAATCTTAGAAAAAATCAATGAATTTAATATTGACACGTTCCATCTCTTTGTGGACTTTAAGTCAGCGTATGATAGCGTTCTAAGAGGTAAATTATACGAAGCCATGAATGAACTTAACATTCCCCATAAATTAATAAGGCTCGTAAAAACAACTATGAGTAAAGTGATCTGCAGAGTGCAAATACAAGGCGATATGTCACAAGCGTTTGAAACATATGCAGGGTTACGGCAGGGAGACGCGCTGGCGTGCCTTCTCTTTAATATAGCGTTAGAAAAGACTATAAGAGATGCCGAGTTACACAATAGGGGAACAATCTTTAATAAATCAACGCAGATTATGGCTTACGCTGACGATTTGGATTTGATCGCACGCACTACACGAGGACTTAAAGAGATGACTTCCACCTTCTTGACAGCCGCACAAAATATGGGCCTTAAAATAAACGAGGAAAAAACCAAAATGTTAGCATCTATTCCAAATAACAGAGATAGAGCTAGAAACGCCGAAGAAAACTTCATATAGACCAATATAATTTTGAAGTAGTAAATAAGTTTACATATTTGGGTTCTCTCATAACAAACGATAATGACACATCTGAAGAAGTAAAACGGAGGGTACTGCTAGCAAACAAATGTTATTTTGGACTAAGCAAGCAGCTAAAAAACAGAAATTTAAGCCAGAAAACCAAACTAATAATATATAGAACACTCATCCTACCAGTGCTGACATATGGGTCAGAAACATGGACCATCTCCAAAACAGACGCAAATCTTCTGCTCGTCTTCGAAAGGAAGATACTAAGAAGAATAATGGGCGCATTCTGTGAGAATGGTATTTGGAGAAGGCGATATAATTTCGAATTGTACGAGAAGTATAAAAAAATAGTAAATGGTAGAGATGTAATATCCTTCATAAAAATAGGTAGGCTTAGATGGGCTGGACATGTGTCAAGAGCAAATGAAAATTACCCACCCAGAAGAACTCTATTATCGGTCCCAGTGGGAAATAGGAGTAGAGGCAGACCACGACTGAGATGGAGGGACGGTGTGGACGAGGACGCAAGGAAAATCGGCGCGGCAAATTGGCAACGGTTGGCGATGAACAGAAACGACTGGCGAAATAGACTGGGGAAGGTCAAGGCTCAACTAGAGCTGTAGCACCACTGATGATGATATATTATTACAGGTAAAAGATGATTTACATCTAAGAATAAAATAGATTTGCAAACATGAAATAGGATCTTTTTTGTTCTGGTAACAAAATCCTCTAAATAACAGAAGAAATGTACTCTAGTTTTTATTAATGACAAAAATAGACTCTACAAATATGTAGTTTAAGTATCAAACTGACTAGTAAAAACAGTGAGCCTTAATATCAACGAAACGAACACCACTAAAAAAAATGAATGGAAACTATCTTTTCTTAAACGGTAAAATATTAGAAATAATTCATAAATTCACGTACTTGGGATGTATTTTAAATGATAATAGATAAGTTCATTGACTCCTGAAGAAATCAAACAAACAATACGGGTGTAAAGAAACAACAAGGTACCGCGAGTTGACAATCTTCTCTGTCATCCGCTCAAACTAAAAGGATATAGACGTTTTGTATTTTCAAAAAATCAAAAACAATTTTTATTCCACATAAAAGTATAGTACTTCTAGAGGATTCACACCAAATTTGAAGTAAATTCGAGCAATATTATCGGAGTTATAGAGATTTGAATACCGCACGGTAGGCACGTGCGGTACCGCGCGGTCAGTTGAAAAATTTTAAACGCATTTCTCTCGAAACTTTTTTTTTCCTGCGATTTCTCGAGAACAAATCGACCGATTTTGCTGAAACTTTACACAGTTCATATTTATACTATTGTTTCATGATTGAACGAAGGGATCTTAATTCGCTCGACTCGTTCTTGTTTTATACGAAAAACATGTTTTAAAATCGGAAAAATGCTAAACAATATACGACGAAAATTTATTCAAATTTATTTCAAAACTTTAGATTATATTTTTCTCAATTCCTTCGATCAATCATGAGCTAAGTGCATAAACTACAAGAAAATTTTCGAATTTTTGAACAGCACCGAAATATTTTGCCTACTGAAAAAAAGTCCAGACAAAAAAATCGATAATTTTTAATATTTTTAGCTGAAAATGTTAAAGTTAATTTTAAATGTTAAATTAAATAAATTTTTGGTTTTTAAAAGACAATTATTTGAAAAAGTTGTTTTTTTTTTCTTTAAGATCTATGTAACTCCTTAAGTGGCGAACATATAGCAGTATATAGCACTGGTTATAGTGTATTTTTATGTATGAGAGAGTAATAAACCAATAAATTATGTATGCAAATCCCTAAACTGTTGATACGGGTGACTCAATGAAAAACAGATATTTGTCAACAAGTTTACAGAAGTATATAGGAAAACAATTTTAAATTGAGTATGACCACCAGGTATAAAGGTTGGAGCAGAATAGAATACAATAGTTGTGAGGGTTAGTAATCTCTAAATAAGGTTGCCAGTGTCGGAGTGATGGAGGTTAACAGGTACTAATGAATTTGCAAGAAATGTAAGATGTTTATTTTATTGGTTATATATAACCAATAAAAGTTTAATAAGTACCTACCTATTTGCAAAATAAAGTTTAATTCTTTAGATAAAATAAAACGTTTTATTTTATCTGAAATGAGTGCATTCCACGAAGTAAGGGTTTCAACCATCAAACATTTAATTCTTTAATTCCAGGAATCTACGACAGTAATTGACTAGATAATTACCTTCTAAACTTATTCCACAGAAAATGTGATAGTGGGTTTTTCCATTTTGTAGGAAGGTCTAAGTGGCGTATTCAAAATTCTTAACAGTTCACTAAAAGTAGGTACTTCAGTTGCAAGGTGCAGTTTATTGTGTATACTAATGTTATGGAAAATTTGGAAGTGCCTCTAACAGTTAATGAAAAAACATTAATATTTAATTGTTTTAAATCATTTACAGACAAACGTTTATGTGAAAGTGTTGATGAGACCGTTGAGTTAGTTAGCAGTACACTTGGTGTTGGGAAATCTACGATTTACAGAGTTATTAAAGAAGAGAAATGTGGTAGTTTTCAAATGCCACGTAATGCTCCAGGAAAACCAAAATTTCAAATAGAATATCATTTTAAAGAAGGACTTCGACGGAAAGTGCATGAATTCTTCTTTAGACAAGAATTTCCAACATTGGATAAAGTTCTTGTCTCAGTTCGAGATGATAAGGATTACCCAGAAATGAGTCGAAGTACGTTATGGAAACTTTTAAAAGAAATAGGCTTCCGCTGGAAAAAGAATCCCAGAAAGTCTATTTTATTAGAAAGAAGCGATATTGTCATATGGAGAAGACATTTTCTAAGAACCATAAAGGAAATGAGAAACCAAAAAAGAAAAATATTTTATTTTGATGAAACATGGATCAACGAGGGTCATACACCAAATAAATTTTGGCAGGATGAAACTGTTACAAGTCAAAGGCACGCTTTTGTAAATAACTTATCTACTGGTTTAAACCCACCATCAGGAAAGGGACGCAGGCTGATAATAGTACACATTGGCAGTTCAGACGGTTTTGTTGAAGGTGGTTTATTAACTTTTGAATCAACTCGTACCGGTGACTACCATGAAGACATGAACGCTGATGTCTTTCAAGAATGGTTCGAACAAATGATAGATCTTCTTCCTAAGAACTGTGTAATAGTAATGGATAATGCAAGTTATCACTCCAGACTTATAGAAGGACTGCCCACAACCAAAAGACTTGCAGAATTGGCTGAGTTCAAAAAATATTACGTACCATCCCGGATCTATAAGAAAGGAACTTTATTCGTCGTGTGTCCTTCATAAAGAAAAATTTAAAAAATACGAAATTGATGAAATTGCCAAAAATCGTGGAATGACAGTACTTAGATCCCCACCATATCATTGTGAATTAAACCCGATTGAACTGGTATGGGCACAGATAAAGAGTGAAGTTTCAAGAAAAAATACCACTTTTAAAATTCATGATGTTAAACAGTTGTTTTTGGAGGCCGTAAATAATGTAAAACCTGAAAACTGGGAAAAGGCAGTAAATCACACTATTAAAGAAGAGGAAAAAATGTGGAAGCTGGACAATATTACTGATAAAATGATCGAGCCAGTTATTATAAATCTTGGTTCTGAAAGTTCATCTTCTGAATCTGATTTGGATTTGTAACAAGTAGCTGTAAGTTTTATATTAATATTTTTATTCATCTATTTAACATACCTTAGACGGTTTTAAAAACTCTTTTTCTCTTTTGTAATTTTTAAAAATTAAAAAAAATGTGAATTTTTTAAAACCCTTTTTAATGTAGGCCAGTCAGTTCTAATATAGTGTGTGATAAAAGAGGTCACTTTTGTTTACATACACATAACACTTTATAACACTGAAATAATTCATTTATTTTTTACAATTATTCAAAGTAATTTTTCAATTAATCTTTAGCACGCCCATGGAGTGGTCGGAGCTACCAGTTAAAATTATGCTAATTACTCTCTAGTTCATAAAAATAAACTATAGTATAGTATGGAACGAAGAGCAAATCCTAATGATTGGAAAACATGGATCCCTTTTTACAAAAAAAGGGGTTAAGGTAAAATTTAAAAATTATGCGAAATAAGCCTATTTGATCAGCTTATGAAATATTGACATTCATTCTCAAGAAGCGGCTTTAAACACAAAATGAACGTTTATATCTTCAATGATTAAAAACACTAATACAGGGAAGAACAAGAACCCAAATTATAATAGAGGACCATTTATAACTCGTGAAGAGCTTCAGATATGTGTCGAATTAAGATACTATTTCCGTCTAGAATACTAAAAATGACACATTGAAACACAAAAAAATTAAAAATTCTAAAAAAAAAAACAAAATGGCGAACATTTGAAAAAATTGTTCAAAAATTGACCTTTTATCAGTCACATAAATTGATTTTTTTGGTCAAATTACGATAAACTATTATAGAGAAAATCAAAACAAACAAAAAACATCAAGATTTATTATATAACTATAACTATATAACTATCTGCCATCAACTACATTTTTTAAACTGGCTGACAGTTAATCTCTGGATCTAGTCGGTCCATTTTAATAATCTTTGATGATTTTGTTTGTTTTGGTTTTCTCTACGATAGTTTACCAAAATTTGACAAAAAAAAAATTAACAAAAAACTTTTTGAACAATTTTTTCAAATGTCCGCCATTTTTTTTTTTCACAAATTTTCAAATTTTCTGGTAAACTTTCACGTAAGGACACTTCTTTTTTAAAACTATTTTCGAATTTTATGTTTCAAATTTGTCGTTTCAGAGATTAACTGTCTCGGCCATCGAGCAGTAATTTTTGAAAATTTTTTCAAATGTCAGCCATTTTTTTTCAAGGATTTTCAATTTTTTTGGTAAACTGTCAGGTAAGGGAATTTCTTTTTTAAAACCATTCGCGAATTTTATGTTTCAAATTTGTAGTTGCAGAGATTAACTGTCTCCGCCATCGAGCAGTAATTTTGGGACCAAAAATTTTTGGCGCCATATTTAAAATACAGGAACAATGAAAATTACTTGGCAATACAACGAGCACAGTCTATATTACATTGATGATAACGGATGAACAGCGACCGAAACGCATAGAAAAAGAAGATAGTCACAATACGTAAAATAGTGAGTCAGTCTTCTACATTTTTAACTTAAAATTTTCATGTTTTGTGATTGTTTTCCATCACAAAAAACACAATTTCCTATTACTTCAAATATTCTGTTTTTTAGATTTGAATTAACGAACAATGTAGCTATCTAGTTTATTAAAAAAGAAAACTCATTCGTCTACCCACTATTTATAAACAGTCCTTTACTAAAATGACAAACAAACTGGTGATACAATGTACAAATAATTTTTTAGCTAGTCATATAACCTATAATTTCCAGTTGTTAAAGTACACAAAAGCGAGGAAAACTGAAAACTTCTAACCAAAATAAACATCAAATTGCATAAAGGGAATATTTAACTGTATATTTTACTAATAAAATGTAATTCGAGTTGGTTTAATGCTTTCCGATATAAGACAAACATTTAATGTTTGTTGATGTGTATAAAAGTATTGTTTTTATTCTATAAATTTTAATTACTATTATAAACACTATTTAAGAATTTCATTTATTTTATGCATTATTTTTGGTATCAAATAATAGTAAAGACAGCACAGAGGTACAAAAATAAACAGACAATCTAAAAAGCTTTATCGATGACACGATCATAATTGCAGAAAATCCGGAAGCATTAAACCGAGATGTTGATACGAGTTCTGAATAAGGAATGCAATTAGGATAATCAAGAATTTTCAAAAAGGCCATGCTCTTAATTTAATGTTAGAGCAAACTTAATACATATGCAGATCCTTTTGAAATTAAAACCTTCACAAAATTGACAAGTTTACACAAAATAAATTATATACTTTTTCTGAGAGTGCAATATCGATTCAGTCAAACTTATATCAATTCTCTTTTGCATGGAAAAGAAATGTCCTAGATAGAATATATAACAAATGAAAAACAGAAAACGGAATCGGAATGAATTTTAATTTTGATTTTTTTTAATACGAAATAATAAATATTTGATACGCGTTTGTCATATTATTTTCAATGAGAGCAGAGAATTTACAACAGCTACTTACTGTTTTACTATTTTTCTTTTAAAAATAGTTGGCGCCCAACTTTTTCTATCAACCAAATGCTCTGATTATTATTCTTCAATTAAAATTTTCAATTATTTCAATTCTCATTTACCCCCGTAGTGTATCACCCTTATACTAACTTTCATCTAGACACAAAATTTGTTTGTGTGTTAGTATTTCCGATAGTCGAGATCAAATGTCACCTTAACTAATTGAAGTAGGGGTACCTACCTCTTTTGTTTATTTAAAAACAAAAATTTTTGTTCAAAAAAGTTCATTTTAATTTATCAATCTTCTTGGTGTAAGTTTTAATATTTTACAAATATTCAGTGTTCTTTTATTATCTAATATTTTTTATCAT
Source organism: Diabrotica undecimpunctata (assembly GCF_040954645.1). Classification (NCBI taxonomy): domain Eukaryota; kingdom Metazoa; phylum Arthropoda; class Insecta; order Coleoptera; family Chrysomelidae; genus Diabrotica; species Diabrotica undecimpunctata. The sequence goes on along the minus strand of NC_092809.1, from coordinate 8,835,060 downwards.
AGCCTAACTATGTCAGGCTTCATTTAAAGCTTTTAAAGTATATACACATATAATCTTTTGGTTAATTAATTTTTTTTTAACTTAAATATTCTATTTTAAATTTGTTTTAATAATTAAATTCATATATATTTGTGTAAATCATATTTTCCTTACCATTTCTATTTTTTTATAATTATTAATTTTTTGGAACCTCATGTCAAGGCAAGATATTTAACTTTACGATGTCAGCTAACACAAGATTTATTGTTGCAATTTTTTATTATTAGGCTTTTTCTTGTTGTTCCCCTTTTTGGTGGGACTACTCAATTAACACCACGTGGTGGTCACCAGAACAACTGCTTATTAAAGGGATGTAGCAAGCCAACATCAACGCTGCTGCTACTACAGCCTACACTTATCTCCATTTGAAGCTACAAACAGCTCTCCTCCAGAGGTGACAGTATCTCGGTATTAGCCATAAGTATATTTTTAGCACCTACATCTAAAAAGAGCTAGTCAAAACCGTACCAATAAAATTGGCATCTCAAGTGTCTGTTAGTAGTTACACGACTGAGTTGTCAATTTCTTGTTCAACAATTGGCACCCAATGATCTAGATGGCTGCTTTATTGTAACACATTGGCGCCCAACGTGGGGCTATCTTTTTACACATTGGTACTCCAACGTTATTTGTCTTATTGTAAATTTGTGCATTGAGTTTGGTTGGTGACAAATAGGTTACAAGCTTAAATAAATACTGTTCGATTTTCAATCTCGCTATTTTTTTTAGGCTTATATAGCTACATTTTGCTGTTTTTGATTAAATTGTGATATTTTCACATGTTTAGATAAAATTTATTACCTTAATTTTTACTATATAGATTTTAGTGTATTTTATGTTTGTGTGCATTATTTTTTTCGTTGATTTTTATGGTACTTTTATAGTGATCTAAATGGTCTGCTTTTATTTTTCAACTTAAACAGTTTTTTTGGAGGCATTCTTTAATTACTTTCTTAATTTTTAAATTTTTTCTAGATACTTGCAATTGTTCCCAAACATCTAAGACAGATAAATAAATAGTCTTATGAGATTAACATCAGAGATGTTTCTGTTCCTAATACGGTGGAGGAAAAAACGAAAAATTCTTAGTGGACTTCTTTTACAAGACGCTAAAAATCGTAGTTTTTCTGAAATTTCTGGGGGGCTATATTGTTATACATTAGCGTCCAACGATTTATTGTTAAACAATTGGCATCCAACGATCTAAGCGTTTGATTTATTGTTATAGTTACGCTTTCAGTTATTTTTATAGGATTATGTAAGGTTTGTCTCCAAAAAACTTCACTGTTAGCATCAATTAGAATAAAAAACGGTAGAGCAACATAAGTAAGTTGTCCTCCAATTTTATATTAAATAGTATACAACACTCCAGAGAGAAAGCAACAAATTGTGTATCGCTTAATTCACGGGCATTTTAGATAATCAAATTGTGTATCAATCTACTAAAATCTGGCAACCAGTACCTAATTTTTGTAACATTACTTACCAATAAACCATTAAAACAAAATTTTTAGTGATAGACGCACCCGTATGTAAAATAAAGATCCAAAAAACTAATTCAACCACAAAATAATCTCTTTGTTCCATCATGAATGTTATACAACATCAAACAAATATAATATTCAAAATTAATCCACCAGAATCATAGTTACAGAGGAATTTTTGATTGTAGTTTTCGTAATTAGCCCGTTAATCCTGTAATATCCGTTAAAAGTCAAATATAATATTATTCCGTACAAAATCTATACATACAAACATGAACTAATTATCACATAGCTTATATAAATTACATTACAAATGAGTCAATTTCATTAGCTTGGAATAACAGAGTCGATGTTTCTATTATCATATTCGATATTTTATTTAATACATTTATATCTGGTGGTATAATTGAATACTATGATGTATGAATTATGATTTATTATTATGCATAAATTAATGAAAAAAAATTCCCGAGTTTATCGGTTTGTTATAAATAAAACACTAAAGTATTGCTTAAACTCTTCGGCTATTTGTCATTTTCAATAAGCAATTTAATTATATAAACCTTTATCACCAATTTATCAAGTTGTGATATAATATATATATATATATATATATATATATATATATATATATATATATATATATTGAAGAGATCTTTTATATCGATCTTATTATTGATACAATTTTGGTATTTTTGGTACTCAATAAATTGAGTTGTTCATAAATGTATCATTTGCAGATATTTTAAATACGACCTCTAACCAGTCGTAGTTTCAAGTGTCTTTAGGATAACATATCACTTTTGCATTACATCGCAAACTAGCAAACAGTGCAGACATGAATATAAATTGTATAAAGTATTGTTTATATAATTAAAGTGCTCACTGAAAATGGCAAAGATAGCCGAAACATTTAAGCAGTAATTAAGTGTTAAAAAAAAGCAACACGTTAATCTTACAGCCAAATAGAACGAAAATGTGAATGTATCACATACTGCAAATGATAGCAAACATCCAGTTAGAAGAGTAGAAGATTTAGACAAAAATATGTTCCATTATTAGAGGGTATATTACTCAAACCGCAAAGTAAAATTAAGTCATAAAAAAAAGAAAGTTAGGTACAAAGATCGCACTAGCAAGTGATAAAGACATAAAGTGTCTCTCGCGCCTGATTTCAGAAAAAATGGATAACAATTAGGCGATCTATATAATTACAACAAAGGGATAAAATCGAACACACTGGAAACTCTAGGACATACCTATGTTCAACTATAGACTATACTTATGCAGAACATATAGTTGAGTCCATGGTTCTTTATTCGTGCGTCATTAATGAGAGAGATAAAACACACTTTTTATCTAGCATCATTGTCTTCCACGCATGAAAATAAAGTCAAACCAGCTACCGCCTGTTATTAAGTAAAGACACACGTCATTTTTAGGAACGTTCTAAACTCAGTACATCGAAAAGTACCTTTTCAGATTTTAAGTACAATTTGTGACGTTTCTGGTTTGTTCACTTGTGGCTGACAGTTTGTTAGATTTGTTGCTATTTTTTGTCCTGTTTTTGCATTTAGAAGATATTTATATTACACAAACAGTTGTTTTGACAACTAATTTTATATTGGAGTTTGAAATTTTATAAGTGTATTTTATTTTGCCAGTAATTTACATACCAAGTTAACCTCATTCACACAGTTAAGGAATGGATTTGTTTAAGTTCTTTAAGTTGAATGATTCTGTTTTTAGTGAGCCACAGTAATTTTCAACATTTTTGTCAATTCCTTTAGCAGTATCCACAATCCTTCTTTCTCCTGTCTATATAAGTGTGGTCAAAGACCCTATTCACAGCCATATTCACTCTTTAACTATTAAAATTTGTGACATTCTAGCATGTTTACAGTGTCTTAATACCAATAAAGGTTTTGATCCAGGTAGCATATCCTAACTTATTTTTTAGGAATTTACCATTCTCTTTATGAATTATTTCTAAAAAATCTCTGACTAGGGGTCACTTACCATCACAATTTATTGATTGATTTCATCATTAAATCATTGATTTCTAATTTTCGTTCCATTACAATTCTTTCTGCTAATCCTAAAATTTTCCAGGCTTTACTGACTGATTTTTTGAAGAGTCAGCTTCATACTGGTTAGCATGGTTTCTGGCCTGATAGTTTAACTTCTACTAATCTACTACTAAAAGACATTTTTCAGGTCGATTCCATTTATACTGACTTGTCTTTGTAGTGTTTAGACAACTTCTTTACTTGTTGAATAGTTATATGCCAGACCGATCTTGGTGTGTCAAACTGAAGGACTTTTCTTCAACTGAATACTTTCCTAGTCTGTAGTACCCATTTTGGATCTATTCTCTTCATAGTCTTTTCTTGATGATGGTATCAGATCATTGACTGACTATGAAATCTTAACATATTATGCAGATGGCAGAAAAATTGTTTTCATATTATTCGAAACTATTCTGATTGTTTTGGTTATAGAAATCATTGGATATTTTTGCGAAATGTTTGATGATCTAATTTAACGATCTCTTGCGCATATGGTATTTAATTATAATTTGGATATTTTGATTGAGAGGGTCAATAATGTCATATATCTAGGTGTGGAACTAACGGGTTTATAGCAGTTAAATCGCTGATTGTCTACTACATTGGATTGTCCACATCATTAATTTGTTCAAATTTTTGGAGAGCTTCAGTTCATATCTTGGTCAAGTAATGGACACTACAGATACATTTCTCTACAGTTTATAATAGAGAATAAACTAGGGAAAATAGACGCATATGACAACATCCGAGTTTAGACCAGTTTGTTGACAAAAATGTTAGCAATTTTTTTGGTGAAAGCACTGGAAGACGAACATGGAATAGATTATCGGCCAAACCTCTTCGTTTTTGAACCATTGGAAAATTACATGATATAACAAAGGTATTTTGTGTCTTGAAACAGTTTCTTATGTAATTTTGCTCCTATGAATAATTAAATGGAAACTGTATGGACTACTGGGAATAAATTAGCACATTTAAAAAATTTTAAACCACTATAAAAACTGCTGACTGGTAAACTGTTCACCAGGCAAGTAAATGAACAATACATTAATATTTCTAATCAGTTTGATTTCGTAAGAACGGTTAAAACAAAATCTATAATAACGCAATACAGAGCATTGTCAAAAATAAATTATACAAATAATATAAAGGCACAACATATGACGTGAAACTAACTGTGAGTCATATGAAAAATATGCTTCAGATTCGAGAACCCGAATTGTCAATTGTCATTGATTTTTCAATACAGTACTTATAAGCTTCACATATGTCGTACTAATAAATAAACCTAGGGCTATTGGAATGGAATAAGTATAGCAATATATTACTTAAAGTAAAACTGTACATTTAACAGAAAAATGTACAAAAAAATATAAACAAAAGTATGATCAAAGTGATAAAATTAAAACAGACATTTGCCCAAATGAGCTTTCTGACCAAAATATATTTTTATATTACGAGATAGACTTATCCAAATGTCAGTTTTCAAGTTTACCGTAATTTGTATAACGCAAAATCGTGTTCAATCAAACTGACCAGCATCAAAAGCACTAAACAAAAACATACGAAACAATAATAACAAAAAAAAAAGTTTAATTTTGTGAATATATCAGGCAAACACTCCAACATTCATTCATACGAATCTTTCATTCAATGAACACTCTCTGAGAGAAGCGACATCTCGATTAAGATCAGAGAACAACATCGGGCAGACTTTGTGGCCACTAGGCACGCGAATCGTTATCGTGCACGATTTTCCTTTCTTTGTAGTAGATCTCTTCGCTCTCCTTGTCGCACATCAGTAAGATGACTGCTCCGAAGAGAAAGATGGCTGCTCCCCAGCCTACTCCATATGCCCAGCCGAACTCCCATATGGTTCTGTTACCTAGAAAACGAAATCAATTAGATTATTTGACAAGTGTCTTTATGCAATTTTCTGGCCTACAATTTATACCTGTTCATATTGAGTTATCGATTATGGAAATAGAACAAGGCTATATGGAGGCTAATTTTATTATAAAATTGTTTTGAAGTGACTTGTGGGAAATAATTTAGCATTAATAAGATTCCTAACCGACTCTTAGGTTTGATTCTATAAGGCAAGATTGGGGGAAATAGAAGCCCTGAATGTAGACGTATATTCTGGATGGCCAATCTTAGGAAATGGGCTGGTCTAACGTCAACTGATCTATTCCGAGCTACTGTAAATAGAATAAGATGCGTCAAAGTGGTCGCTAACATCACTAGAAGATAGGTACCTTGAGAAGAAGAATAAAATTTTACTGTGACTAGATTGGTGAGTAAGGCTCTGTACATATAAGAGCGTTAGACGCTGCGTTTGGCTAACGCCGCGTTTTAAGTGCCAAGGACAAATGATATCGTTCACATGCAAACCCGCGTTTAGAACCAACGTCGTCAAAACGTGACGCTCGTAGAAATACTTCAAACGCCGCGTTTGCAGTACGCTTCTAGTTACTAGGAGAAGCATGTGATCGTACACTTGTTCACATCCAAGCTCGCGCTTTTGCCCTGTTGACATAGCTGCACCGTATTAAAAAGTGATCTGCAATTGCAAAAGAAAATATGTATTTGGGACATGGAATATGATGAATACAAGAACAGAGTTTTAAAAAAATCTGCCTGACAAGAGCTTGTAGACATATTCGCTAGTGAAAATAGCACACTAGAAGAGAAGAAATTATTAGGTAAATATAAGCAGTTTATTTATTATTTTAACAATATTACAATGTTTCAGTATAATAACTGTTTCATAACTGAACTGGTTGTCGACTAAGCTGGTAAACCGCGGCGCTAAGCACTGTCGTGTGTACGATACCACTTTTTTCTAACGTTCGCTCAAACAGCGTATAACGCACTCATGTCTACATTTCTTTAGAAACTGCTTTTAGCAATTCTAAAATTCAGTTTTTGGAATAGCCTGCAGTGCCATCGTCAAATTCGATTGATTCATCTTTATGTCATCGAAACGGTGACATTTTCAGTTTTAGGGAATACAAACAAATCGCCTTGTACAATGGGAACTCTATGTAGATTGTTTTTCCAAAACCCCTTGTATAAGTGCAGGTGTGATGCGCTTTTAAAAATACAAATAGGTGATCTATATTTTTAACAAATCGATATCCTAATAGTAATTCCTGTAAATAACTCGCCCTTTACGGGAGTATGAAAAGTTACACGACAACTTTTTTATATCGGAAACCGGAAGTTATCCAACAAAACAGCAGCATAATTTAAAACTGATAAATGAGAATGGGTTTAGAGGATATTTTTTATGCGTATTTGGGCAACATTACTAGTAAATAAAGGTGGATATATGGGCAAGTCATTACATGACAAGTAAAAACTCTTAATATATTGTCCGATATAGAAAAACCAGAAACATCGGCATGTTTATGGACTACTGAAACTCATAATTTTCGGCGACAAGTTCTTACTTTAACTGTATATTTTACTGTAATTCCAATCAATTATTATTACTTATGATTCCAAATAGTTTTGTTGTATCTGTATTTAAAAATATCTAACTAATTTTAATTTACATTTAAAACTCTTTGTGTTTTTGGGTTATGGAAAGTGACAGATGCATAGACTAACTGCTGCAATACATACATTCGTGTTCCCTCAGTGCGATAGAGAAAACTGACGCAAAGCAGTCCCTGCATCTCTTTCTAACGCACCGGGTTTATCACCCACGTAATGTAAATGACCAATGAGAAGGTCACGTGGTCGATAAATCCGGTCCATTAGACAGATATGTAGGGACTGCTTTGCGTTAGTTTTCTCTGTCGCACTGTCGGAACACGACAGTATTGCAGCAGTCAGTCTAGCTTGTATTATATGTCTATGGACACATAGTAGCCGACACGACAAAAACACGTTCATGACTGACTAGCATAAATCTGACAGTGACATACGAATATTAAACAAACTTACCTAAGTTGAGTTCTGCTGCAAAACATACAGGGTATATAATGAGCGCTATGAGGATGGACACCACTAAAAAATAAAATATATTATTAAATATTTGCCATTAAAAAAATACTTTTCAATATACAATGTCATTAGAAAGTAATTTTATCAGATTGGTCAGCTTGTATGAATTCCGCGGTAAATAAAAGTGATGGGACGAGTATATGTTAGAGCCGTAATAAGCCGCTCTATAATAATAACAAAGATTAATACATTTGAATACATTCTAATTGTGTTGAACAGTCCAATAGTACTCCAGTCGTTAGAGACGAAAATTCCACTCAACTTTTAGTAGTAGTACTGCGCATATTTTTCTCATAATGATGTTTTTGGTTGTTTACAAACAACATCATGCATAATAAAATGCGTTAGGCTTTCACGGTCATCATCTAACCTGTTAAACTGTTTGTTCGGGCTGTTAGGCCGTTGTCTTCTGAGATTAGTTCTCGACGTTTCGCCAACACTAGGGGTTGGCATCTTCTGGAGATGTTACTGCTTCGCTTGTGAGCTGAAACTGACGCCGCGTTGTACTGCGGAGGCCAGATTTATATTTTCTACTCGCCTCCCCTCCACTGGTTTCGGCGTGAGAGGGCGTGTCGTCGTTTGTAGTAGCTTTTTTTTCATCGTGTTTTGCGGGAAGGGTTTTTGTAAATTTTAATATTGGTATCCATGTTTTGTTGATTTTCAGTCCTTCTATCCGATTAAAATTATTTGGGAGCTTATATATCTCCACCGCTTCCCGATACAATCATGGGTAGTACTGTGATGTTTTATCCAGCATATGCGTTTCTTCAAACAGTATCCGATGTTCTCCGCTTCTCAAAGCGTGTTCGGCAACGGCAGATTTGTCGATATGTCCTAAACGGCAATGGCTTTTATGTTCGTTTATCCTTGTGTTTGTGTGTGGGAACCACGAAAAGACACATCCTACAACTAGAAAGTCCCTATGAATATTTTAATATATTCTTCAAAAATAGCCTTTTAGACAAAATTGTGAAGGAGTCAAATTTACATGCCATACAGCAGAAACCTAACAAACTACTGAATATTACACAAAGTGACATAAAGCAGTTGGAATTGGAATTACAATATATATGTCCCTTGTTCATTTGCCCAATGCAAGGGCATATTGGTCAAAAGAAATTGGCCTTGAGAAAATAAAAAGTGGTATGTCATTCATCAGGTAGGAAAAAATCAGACAATTTTTACATTTCAATAATAACGAGAATGACTTATCCCGTTACAATCCAAACTCCGATAGAGTTTATAAATAGACCACAATAATTGACCACCTCAATGAAGCATGTTCAAACGGAATTCCATTGGAACAATATCTGTCCGTCAATGAGCAAATTTGTTCTACCAAAGTTAGGCACTACGTGAAGCAGTACTTACCAAACAAGCCACATAAATGGGGTTTTAGATTTTTTGTCTTATGCAGTAGCTTTGAATATGCGTATCGTATAGAATTATATATATCTATCTATATGCGTATCGTATAGAATTGTATATATCAGGAAATCGTTGTGGCTACAGAAAGTGTAGGTTTAAATATAAATATCTCGAAAACAAAAATCATGACCAATTTGGTACCTAACCAGAACATCAGTATTGATGGGAAAGAAATAGAACTCGTAGATAGATATAAATACCTGGGACATGAAATTATGATTGGCAGGGATAACCAGACTCATGAACTGAAGAGAAGAATCGGCCTTGGGTGGGCAGCATTTGGAAAACTGAGAGAAACTTTTAAAAGTGAGCTGCCCACATGCCTAAAGAGAAAGGTATTTGATCAGTGCGTCCTCCCAGTCTTGACGTACGGAGCAGAAACACTTACCTTAACAAAAGCAGCAGCTACCAAACTGAGAGTCACGCAGAGAAGAATGGAGCGGTCCATGTTAGGAATAACTCTGCGAGACAGAATAACCAACGAAGACATCAGGAGAAGAACCGGAGTGACTGACATCATCGAGAAGATAGCCAGACTAAAATGGAGATGGGCAGGATACATAGCCAGAATGACAGATGGGCGATGGACAAAGAGGTTATTGGAATGGAGACCAAGGGAAGACAAGAGAAGCGTCGGTCGACCACCTACAAGATGGACTGGCGATTTAAGAAGACTCAATAAAAACTGGATGAGAGCGGCGCAAGATAGACGGGGTTGGAAACATGAGGAAGAGGCCTATGTTCAGCAGTGGACTCTTGAGGCTGGATATGATGATGATGATAGAATTATATACAGGACAAGAGAATGATCAAAAAACGAGACCTGCTTTTGAACCTTCTTCGGAGCAACTGCAAATGTGGTGGTGAGATTGGCTAGAATTGTCCCTAGGAATATGAGTCTCAGGCGCTATTTTGACAATTATTACTCTTCTATACCTCTCCTTGTATATCTTTCCAAACAAGGTATTCACAGTTTAGGAACCGTAAGAAGGAATAGGATTCCAAATTGTAAGCTTTTGGATGAAAAAGCTATGAAAAATGAAGAAAGAGGAACTAGTGTAGAATTTGTTGGTACTTGCGATGGTGTGGAAGTTCCTAAAACTACTGCCAAGAGATATGACAAGAAAGAAAAGAGAACAAAAGAAGTAAGTTGTTCATATCTTGTACAAGAATACAACCGTCATATGGTGGGTGTTGTTTTGTTGGACAGCAATATGGGACGGAAAAAAATTATTCTAAGGAGTAAAAAATGTTATTTTAGAATATTTTACCATCTACTACATAAAACCATTGCGAACAGTTGGATTCTTTCCAAGAATTCGGCTGAACATAGAACTGGCACGAAGCCTAAAGTCACACACGCTCTGTTTAGAACACAACTGGCAGAAGCATTATGTAGGACAGGAGAGCGATTCACCATTGCAAACAGAGGAAGACCTTCAGCAAGTGAAACTGAGGAGGCGCTACAAATAAAGAAGGGAAAAGGCCCAGCACAGGTAACGCCAGTAGAGGATGTTCTAATGGATGGAATTCACCATTGACATGTATGGTCCGAAAAACAAAAAGTTACACATCTCCACAGTGCAATGGATATACACATGTGTTGTGCGAAAAGTGTGGTGTACCACTTTGCTTCACTAAAACGAGGAACTGTTTTAAAAATTTTCATTGTTCCTAAATATTGTTTTAAGTATATCCTTATTTGCATAATGTTGTTCATAAACAACACTTATATTTTTCCAAAATATAAAAAAAAATAGTTGTTCAGAAGTTTTTTTATTATTTTTTCCCGTATAAATAACGAAAATCCAGTCTGCAAACTTTTTTGTAACGAAAAATAAAAAATCATGCAGTGAAGGGTTAAGAGATTATAATTGCACGCGCACCGAATTGAACTGACATTCAAAAACACCGGTCGCTTCAAGCGTTGTTTCTGAGAGAACGATTCATTTGACACAAAAAGTGCTAATAAACATTTTTTGTTTGAAACATTTTTTCCTACGGCGTGCAGATTCATGGTAAATCGATATTCCCCACCACCCTACTAGGGGGGTTATAGAGGAAGACCGGAGGTAGCAAATGAAAGCTTTTTGCATTTTTGTCTGGAGTCACAAAATTGACATTCTCAGCAAAATTCAGCTTGTTCGTATGATTTTTAGAGTTCAAGTCTCTGACGACTGGACTATTATCTAAACCACTCGCAGAAAAGATCATTGGATAATATAAAATCTACCATCAACCAACTGATCACGGTTACAAGTCTGGGAGTATGACATAGATTTCTATAATATCTTAGTCGACTTTAACAAGCATATGACTCAAGAAATAGGGCACATTTACATAACTTTGATAACCCTCCCACAAGTACCCTTGTAAACTACACTTTGCATTTAAAATAGTTGCCAGACACACTAGGAAACATATTATATGTAACATGTTGGCAAAATTAATCCTGAATCAAAAGTTGCATATTGTTTTATGTAATTGCCCATTGACATATTATACATAAATAGGAGATACGCCTCTGGCTAGACCTCATTTACATAGAAAACATATATGTAAATCGTATTGTCAAATGTTTGCCGTTTTTTAAAATAAAATTAACAAATTCGGAACTAAATCAATACTGTATTGCAAAATTGACAATTCAGATTTAAATTTTTCACGAATTATTTACATTTTTCACTATTTGCTGAATGCATAAAATATATGAAGACCATTAGAATTATGTTTTTTATTTATACAGTACAGTACAGGGTCGTTTGCTTGATTGTTAATGTACGACAAATAGTAGTTAATTAAAAATACAATGTTTTACAATAACGATTTTCCTGAAACAGTAGAAGCTTTAAATGCTTCCATTATCAGCCTAAAATATTCCCTGGTTATACTGAGGATGTTCCGCAAACAAACTACCGATAAAGTCAATAAGCTGGATAGTTCTAATTACTTTGATATATCGATAGTTAGCTCATAGTCTTAAATTTATCTACGATTAGAAAGATATTTTGGCGAAATCATCGCATGGTCATTTTACATGGTCCAAGAGTAATTTACAATGGATTATTTATTCTGCTGTAAGTCCCCTTCTTTTCAATTGATTGTGATATGGTGGTAAATATTAAGTTGCCACTGCGAATTTGACGAAATCCTGTTAGAAAAGAAAGTCTCAACCTTTAGCATTACCTAGTGCAACAAAGACTTATGCAGTACAGAAACAAATAATGGGAAGGATAACTAAACCAACTACATCCAAACAAGTATGGACTGACTTAAAACTGATTTTTCTGCTGATTGAAAATGGAACTGCTGCAATCTTCATGCCGTTCTTCTAGTTTTTCACTAACTGTTTTACTGATAGTTCTGCAAGCCACATCTATGATCAGGTACACACGTACTTTTTAAATGCTCAGTCTTACAAAGATCACTACCGAACTACGCGGATGTTCCCGACGTCTCGAGGATAGTAGATGGAACAGAGAAATAAGTAATTGGAGACTTTCTGGAGCGAAGAGTTCACATTAAGACTCCAAATGGGGTGGAGCGATGATATTAAAGTGTTGCAGGACCAACTTGGAAACATCTGGCATGGAACAGAGAAGCATGGAAGGAAAATAGAGAGGCCTATATAGAAGAATAGAAAATATAAATATTTTTTTGTAAAATTACTTAAGTACCACCGTTTATAACCAAATTTCTTTTGTTTTAACTTTTCTTTATTGTTTCTATAAAGTTTTCTCTTTCAAATTCACAATGAATAGTTATTATAACATCGTAGAATTAGTTAATGCATATACAGAGTGTTTCAAAAAAAGGTAACCCCGTCTCTAGGGTAGGTAAAAAACTGAAAAATAATTGGGGTTTGCTTAGTAAAAAATTTTTGTAACGCCATCCGTTTTCAAGATACAGGGCGTTGAAGAAAAAAAAATTTTACGCATTTTTTACGATTTTGCCGAAACTACTGGCAACATTGTAATGAAATTTTATACGAATATGTTTTGGAAGCTGATACATCCCATGAATTTGTTTTTATATCTGATTCTCATAGAGGGCGCTAGTTACACGGATCGTACTAAGTATTAGTCAATATAACTTTTTTAAGAGTATAATTATTAATCAAAATCTCAAGTAAACTTAAACATCATTCAATTTTACACGAAAAAGGTACCCTTGATAAAACTCGATACTGTGTACCGTTTTCGGAATATTTTGATTTGAAAATTATGAAGTAATAATTGATGCTGGTAGTAATGATAAAGTTCTAATAGGTATACCTCTATCTTCTCCAAGTGTGCCATGGAAATCTGACATTTATTGATTGTTATGACGATAAATCAACAATAATTAGAGTTTTGAAACCTTGTTATTTGTAAAATCAAATCAAAATGTACTCAAATGTTGAATACACTGACATGTTATTAACCTTAAGCGAAAGTTTAGGATGTTCTAGTGCAGCTGTGACACGTTATGCAGAAAAGTTTCCTAGAAGAAACTTACCAAGTAAAAAAACATTTAGAGCTGTTGAACGACGTTGTCGGGAAACTGGGAATGTGAGACCAAATAAAATAAATTCTGGTAGACCAAGAACAACAAGAACAATTAATAAAGAAAATAATATTTTAAATTTACTTGATCAAGATCCAACAGTTAGCGTAAGGAAAATAGCAAGACAAACAAATACTTCTTCTTGAAGTACTTGGCGGATACTGAAAGAACAGCAATTACATCCTTATCATTACAGACAAGTCCAAGAGCTCTTGCCAGATGATCTACCGGTTAGAGTGGATTTTTGTGAAACATTGCAACAAAGGACAGCCCACAATCCAAATTTTTTAAAATGCATTCTTTTTACGGGCGAGGCCACCTTTACGCGACAAGGTATGTTTAACTCCCATAATGCACACTACTGGTGTGATGAGAATCCACGAGTCAAAAGGGTATCATATTACCAACATTCATTTAAAGTTAATGTTTGGGCAGCAACTTTAGGTAACAAATTAATAGGTTATCATATTCTACCTGTAAATTTAAATGGTGATATGTATAATCTTGATTATATATCTTAATTTTTTAAACAATTCCTTATTCTAGATATTAGAAGATTTAACGCTAAACGAGCGAAGATCTTTATTTTTTATGCACGATGGAGCTCCACCACACTTTGATAGAAGGTGTCGTAATTGGTTGAGTAATCATTTTCCGAATCGATGGATTGGTAGAGGTGCAGAAGCTCCGATTCATTGACCTCCTCGGTCATGCGATTTTAACCCTTTGGACTACGCAGTTTGGTCGTATATTAAGGAAAAAGTATATGCTACAGAGGTTAATTCACGCCAAGAATTGGAGGAAAGAATTCAACGTCAATTTAATGACATCATAGCTGATCCCCTACCATTTAGAAGGTTAATGGAATCTTTAGAAAAAAGAATAGACTTGTGTATTCGCGAAAACGGAGGGCATTTTGAACACTTACTGTAATTGAATTTTATTTTGTATTCTTAGTCATTAATTTAATTTTCTTCTTGTGAGTTTTGTTTAATTACTAACTATTTTATACCAGCATCAATTATTACTTCATAATTTTCAAATCAAAATATTACGAAAACGGTACACAGTATCGAGTTTTACCAAGAGTACCTTTTTCGTGTAAAATTGAATGATGTTTAAGTTTACTTGAAATTTTGATTAATAATTATACTCTTAAAAAAGTTATATTGACTAATACTTATTAAGATCCGTGTAACTAGCGCCCTCTATGAGAATCAGATATAAAAACAAATTCATGGGATGTATCAGCTTCCAAAACATATTCGTATAAAATTTCATTACAATGTTGCCAGTAGTTTCGGCAAAATCGTAAAAAATGGGAAAAATTTTTTACTAAGCAAACCCCAATTATTTTTCAGTTTTTTACCTACCCTAGAGACTGGGTTACCTTTTTTTGAAACACCCTGAATATTATTATATGTACATGTTAGCTCAACAATTTTTAAGGTAACCGAAGTTAATTGTTCTTCAAACAAGTAGTTTTTGTTTCGTAGACCGCTTTGCCATTACATTACACCAACTAAATAATTCCTTTACGTACTGAACCATTTGGGTATTTTAATTCGTAACAAACTGTAACATTCTACATTTGTGTTAAGCCTTTTGATCTTCGATAATTGTCAGAAAAGCGCATTTAACATAACATAACTATATTCTCAACGAAAATGCAGCGCAACAGTTCTCTGATGTTGAATTATTTGTCATTTCCATCTGTTTAATTCGTCTTATTCCTCTCTCTAATAATTATGACTTAAATGGAGAAACTCAATTTCCAAGCTGGCACAGACAATGAATTAATAATTTCGTTTTGTCTGCGTTGTAGCTATAACAAAGGCTTTGTAGAAATAGTAAAATAGTAAATGTGTAGAATAGAAATGATAGTTAATGTTTTTTAGTGCTTAAATATGTAACAATATAATTCTTTCTTTTGATTGAAAATGTACCACAAGAAAGTTTACAAAACTCTAATATTAAAAGAATACTTAAGAAAAAGCAAAGCTGCTTTTAAACTTTTTTTGCCCACTATACATGCAGTTTATAAAGCTTTTTTTTGTGGCATAGACTTTCGTCATTCAGCCAGTCTCGAAAGGTTATAATATATTCCTTAAGAAAGTATATACACATAAGTACAGATTATTTCTCTCAGACAAATGCACAGCGATATCCCTAAAACGAAATAGACGGATAATTAATAGAAGAACACGTCGAAGGAAAATACAAGGACACTCGCTTCTCGTCTAGGGGTCCGTCAAGACATTTATTTTAACAGACAAACAATACTGGACCACGGATAAGGTATTGTTACATATAGGATAAACAAAGTGTACAAGTCTAACCCTATACACGCTCATTAAAGTTTTTATGAACGAGTACCAGTGGCCGTATTTTCGAATTCGTTCGAGCATATTTCGCATACAAAATTAGAAGAAATTCGCTCGAAATCCAGTTTTTTGTATTTTCGAATAGTACGTATACGAATTTTTTCGTATAGGGCGACACGAATGGGTATGAACCATTTGAATTTCGATGCTAGTATACGATCAAAGTAATTGTTGTCATTTCAGTTGTCACTGGGCCCGTGTACGTCAGATAAAATTTCAGCTGATAGTTTTTAATCGTTGTTTTAGATTGAACAATACAATAAAATTTACATTAATACCACATTTTTACATTGAACTTTGTTTTTAATGGGTAGTTTAAATAATTATTTAATAG
This sequence comes from Diabrotica undecimpunctata, assembly GCF_040954645.1. NCBI lineage: Eukaryota > Metazoa > Arthropoda > Insecta > Coleoptera > Chrysomelidae > Diabrotica > Diabrotica undecimpunctata. The sequence continues at coordinate 8,818,763 of NC_092809.1, read as the reverse complement.
AAAGAAATAGTTAACGCCCTTGCCGAGGCGATAATATTAGCGGAACGAAGAGGCAAGTTTACCAACCCATTCTTAACCCTCTAAAGGACTATTCGGATGTACATTTTCAAAAATTGTACAGATTAACAAGGCCCCTCACAATGGAGTTGAGAGACTTGATAGAGTTGATAGAATGGCTTTTTTTTGTTCGGCCGACACTGAACCACCATATTTCATGCCCTTTTTTACTTCTTGTTTTAGATAACAAATTCACCATAAACTAGGTTAAGTAAAACTGTCAATTATTCTTCTTTTTTTATTATTTAAGTTTTGGTTGTTCGAATTTGCAGTGTTGCCGGTGCAAATTCTTTTAGTATACGTATACAATTTCGAAGGGCGTTCAAAAATACAGATTCAAATTCGTATACGAAATTTTTCTTTCGAGTTAACTCGTGTACGAAAAAATTCGATTGAATTCGAAAATACGACCCCAGATTTATAAAGCTATGCATGTGTCTGACAAAAATTCTATAATTAAATTATATATTGTTACAGAACCTATGGCTAACAAGGACCTTTATAAAGCAAATATTTTTATTTTCACTAACAATGATGGAATTTCAGCTAAATGATGAATGTATTTGAGAGAACCTTACTCATTAGAACCTGATACTTTGAAGGTATCTTGATTTTTTCAAAATTGATTTTATAGTATATCAATTGTTTTTCTTATATCTTTAGTTGAATTTCTCTTAAATTAATTCAAGGCGGACTAGATACTCAGGGGCGGACTAAGACCTAGGCAACCTAGGCACGTGACTAGTGCCCGTAATTTTTGGGACCCGAAAATTAAGTTTTTAATTTTTTAATTTCTATAATTAATTTTTATTTTTATTTAACAGAAAATGTCATAGTCACAATTATTGCTAAAACACAATAGCGAACGTAATAAAGAAAGCTATAACTCTCTAATTATTGATTCAACACTTGATATATTTTTTGTAGATCAGCTAAACGTCATTATTCGCCATGTTCTTCTAAGTGGTGTAAAAGAAAGATTTTTGAGATTTCTACCTATATTTTCTCATACTGGTGAAAACTTGGAGAAAGTGATAATAATGCGTTTAATATGTTAGGTAAATATAAAGGACTCCCATCCAGAATAAAACAACATATTTTTTCTGTCCACTTTATACGATGCCAAATCATTCATTAAATTTAATTGAAAACGCTGCTGCCGAAATTTGCATGAAAATTACCACTTTTCAATATTGTTCAGGACATTCACGTATTTTTTTTCAATTTACACATAGGTAGAATCCATTACAATAATTTTGTAAGCGCAAACACTTGAGCATTAAATCTATTTGTGACACTAGGTCTGCTCGTTCCGATACCGATGCTTTGAAATTCTTATGAAGAAATTAAACATTGTTTACGTCATTTTTCCTGAGTAGAGTATGGACCACCTGAGCGTCCCCCCTCCACTCCCACTCTGACGTCGCAAGTCCCACCCACTGACGTCACAAGCCCCGCCCACCAAGATAACGGCGGACAGCTGTCGACTGTAATGTCACCTGTCAACTCTCAAACGTGATTATGGCGTCAAGTCTTCTTTTCGTCAGTCATCCCTCAAACGTGAATTAACATAATAAATAAAAAAATCATATCTTCGTTGTTATGGCTCATACCCCATGTTAAATCCCAATCGCTAAGGGCCATTCCGGTTATTTTTTGAGCTTTTCGTTGTGGATGAAACCATTGTTGTGGATGAAAAAGACGAAAAATCATTAATAGGTCCGAAGCTGCCGGTTTACACAAAAACTTGATACATTTTAGTATGTACTGTTACTTACTATATGGGAAAAGATTTTAGAGAGAATAAATGCTTCAAACAAGACTCTTCAACAAAATGACGAATTCCTAAATACAGCAGTTTTAATAAATGATTCACTGATAGATTTCATACAAACTGTTGATTAATTTGACATGATTTTGACTATTTAATAAAAAGAAGTAAAAAAAGATATTGCATATACTTACTAATGATAAAAAAGTCAAAAAAAAGAGAAGAAATTTCAGAACATGAAATAAGATTCAGTGACAATGAACATTTTAATCTCATTTTTTCATTAGCAACATTTAAAAATGATCTGAGGAATATACTGATCAATTTATATCCGTGATCTGAGTGATGTCAATGACTCTTCAATAGAGGAAATAAAATGTTATGAACAAGATTTAAACCCAGCAAAACCTAAAAACTGAAGTATTACAATTTAAGACTTTTATAAGCAAAGATGCAAGAAAAGAATAACAGAAGGTCAACTCTCAACCAATCCCCTGTAGAAAAAGAGACACACTACAACTACCTCGGCACCATAATAAATGAAGAATGGACCAACAACCAGGAGATTAGAACACGCATCGGAAAAGCTAGATCCACCTTCAATCGGATGGGGGCCTTCTTTAAGAGTCACAACCTCTCTCTTGATACAAAAGTAAGAATGCTGCGATGCTACGTCTTCTCTGTCCTTTTTTATGGTGTTGAATCGTGGACCGGACACAAAAAATATCTCTCGCCTCTCTTGAATGTTACACAGATGTACAAGATGTACTTAAAAGAGTGTGAGCAAAATCAACTGGATAAGGCATATAAAGTAACCCTTTCGTCTTACGTAAAAATATTTTTAACTAAATTTAACTTGTCCTTTGGGCAACCCAGAAGTGACACTTGTAGTGTCTGTAACTCGGGACAAAATACAGTAATTCACAGAGAGAAGTACAAATCGGCATTTGATTCTCAAAAACTGGATAGAGAAAAACCAGCTATCCAACCTAACACCTGCTATATTACTATGGATCTTCAGCAAGGGGCAGTATTAGTTCCGAAAAAAGAAACAACTTGCGCGAGCAGCTTGGATTTGTTAAGGATGAATATAAGTGGTTTTACGAAAATATTATAGGAGATAGTCAAGAAAACACAAAGGAAATGAGAAAACCTAAATAGTAATTAGTAAATATAGCATATAATTTTCTTTTACAATGTTCTGTTTTTGAAAATACAATATTTTTTGGTACATAGCCTCTTTTTTCATTTCCCACCTATACTACCAGCGTTTGATTTTTGCTGGATAAAGGTGTTATGTAAATTCAAAGTCTATTTTCATCAAAATTATAATGCCTTTTTAAAATTTTATTGTTACTTTAAAAAACTACAACCATGCATACAAAAAAACCTTGATATAATTTTAAATCAGAAACAGCGCAAGAAAGTTGCAGTTAATAAACTTTAAACTTATTTTTCTGGAAATAATGATTTTAGTACATGACACCTTTATCCACTTGTGCCTTCAATTATTACTGATTATATTTTACTTACACGCCAGTCCCATAACGATAACAGCAAATCTGTAGTACTTGTATTTCGTATGGTGATCTTTGGTTCCTAATCCTAGGCCTGTAAGAACGGTTGCTACAAGGTCTGTCAAGAGGGTTATTACGCAAAGGGCTGCTGCAGCTTTTATATAACCTGCAACAATAAGCAAACAATTATGTAACATTTTAAATACTATGTGCACGTCCGTAAAAATAAATCAAATAGTATAAAATATATCATTCCATATATTCTTATATGCAGGGTCGGCTTCATCGTAAAAATATTGTTAAACCCGAAAAATATTACTTAAAATAGAAGCAGTGGAAGAAGAAACAGTCAATGAAGAAACCCCTGAAAAACAGGTTACTTCTGCAGATTTGATGCCTGTTTCAACAGCTTCTAAAAATATTCTAAAAAAAAAGAGTACAAGAAGTGGCAGAGCTGCAGAACAAGCACTTTATATAAAGTAGAATTAGAGAGCAGTATAGAAAACAGGAAATTACCTTCAAGTTTTGGCGTTAAAAGAAAAGTAAGTAATTCAAAAACAAAAAAAAAACTAAACCTGCTTAACAAAAAAAGAAATTGTCAGTGACCAAAGCAAAACCAAATAAACGTGAAAGAGGATCCAGCAGTTCTTCATCGTTAGATTCGGCTCCTGCAGTAGAGTATCAAGATTCAAATGTTGATGACCTGGTAGAAAACGATAATATTCTGGGTGGCGAACAGAGGCGAACAATGGGTGATGTGTCAGAGCTGTTTTAAATGGGCTTACGTTGACTGTTCTGGGTGTGAAAGAGACCGGTATATTTGTGACTTTTGGAACAACAGCTTGGTTCGAGTAGACATCTTTATAAGACCATATAGAAAGCTGTACTACTCCCCTGGACGTCCAGATAAGTAAGAAAATTTTTTAAGTGGATACTTCAGAATACGATGTCACCGACACAGAAAAAGTCCCATCAGATCTCAATACTTTTTATACCGTAGGAGTGAATTTTCCTCTTAAAGGGAGTAAGAGCCGTATTAGGAAAAGTAATGATATTAGTAACACATGTCAATGATGAAAAAACTTGTTTAGAAAGAAGTTTTAATATTAATAAGGAGATAATTATTAAAAAACCAGAACCACATAATTTGAAAAAACGAAAAACTTTCAAAATTGTAATACTTGAAAACAAACCTAGATCTTTACATATTTTATTACAATGTGATGTCTTCAGATATTAAAGCACAACCACCTTAAGATGACAACAAAGCAGAACAAAAAGAAACGCGAATAATGGCGGGTAACAAATATTTCTTTGCAATATAACATCTAATGAGGTCAAAACTTCTCTCACGAGGTGCAAAAGTCCAGATATTTAAAACCATAATACGACCAGCAATCACGTAAAGTAGTGAATAAGTATAATTATTGAATTATCTCGTTTATTATTAACTTATAGACATAAATGTACGTAAACAAAAATGAAGAGAATTTTGATTTCTTTGATTTTTTGTGCTACAATCAACATTTAAGGTCCTACGCCTATGACAAGCCTAACGAGACACAAGCGATTAACGAACCCTAGGCGCTGACGTCATCATCAGCAGGTCACAAAAAGGAACGAACTTATGATCTTAAATACTTATTGATTTTAACAAAAAACTGAAAGAGATCAAAATTTTATAAAATATAATTTTTATTAGGTACATCCATGTCGTAAAGTTAATAATAAACAAAATAATTCAACCATTATACTTTCCCTTTCCACTATTTTATCCATTAACTCCATATAACAAACCAAAGTTGAAAATGCCGGAGATATTGAGTAAAAACGGTTTCCTTTAAATTCAAGATGGCAGCTAAATCAACGGTGGTATTCAGTTGCGATTTTAAATTTGCACTAATATTAACTACCCCTAAATATTAGAATAATAACATTTGGGGTAGCTCGCCATGCAAGGTCAAATGAGATTCCGACTGGACTACTATCGTTCTAATAAATATAGAAAAAATAAAAATAATTATTGAACATTGAAAACATATCAAAGGGAAGTGTTTTTATCGTTAAAGTAGTCACTTTATATTCCTAGAAACAAAAGGCTTGAAAATATAAATATGTGCTGCGAAAAATGTACATAATGAAATAAAGCCAATCGTACGAAATAAATGCTATGAAATATTGCTGGTGTCTGCACACTAAACAGATTTAAATCGCATTCAACTGGTATGAACTTCTAGAGAGAGACAATAGAGATACGAGTACATATATTTCAAAATGATTGATGCGAAAAAATCGTATACTAAATTTTTTGACATTGGTACAAATGGAGGGAAATTAAAAATAAATGACGAATTGTTGTCAGAAATGTAAACTACACAACCAATTATTTGTTTTAAACTTTCTATCCATTGCACAAATCCTTTGAGAAATTACTAAGACTAATAAAACACTTCACAGTATTGTCCAAAGGTTTTAGCGAATTGGCATTTCAATGAACATTTTAATATTGCTCTATGCAATATATATATATATATATATATATATATATATATATATATATATATATATATATATATATATATATATATATATATATTTACCATTTCATGATAAATTGATTAAAAATCTCACAAACATCCAAATTCCCAGTAATGTCCTAAAACTTTCATCTCTAGGACCTAAGTTCGGAATACAACCTTCTTTTAAGGATTGTTCCCTATGCAATTTTGTAGCTGAAATAGAAAATATACTATCATATTCTGAAGCCAATGAACAACTTGAATTAAAATCATCTACCAACAACATTCTGACCAACTTATCTCACAAACCTTCCTATGCTAGCTCTGATATTGATCACATATACAAATAAACGTCCACATTCTTAAAACAAAACCCGAAATTGATGGTATTAATTAGTGACAAAGGTATTGCCACAGTCCTCATGATGAGAGATCAATACTTAAATTTGAGCTAACAACTCTTACAGATGATAGTAAATACTATCAGCCACTTCTCCGCAATCCCACTTAAACCTACACGAACAAAATTAACAACTACATCACTAAACTAAGAAACAAAAAAATCATTGACCAGAAACTAGGCAAATCCCTCCATAATTACAATGACAATGCTTCCAGGTGCCATTGTCTGCCCAAAATTCATAAACCCCAATAGAGTATGCGATCCATTTTATCGTCAATAAAAGCTCCGAATACTAATCTAGCCCAATTCCGAATAGACATTATATCGCAAGCATACAATTATAGAAGTGACTATGTCTTAGTAAGCTTTGATGTGGTATCCTTGTTTGCAAATTTTGTACTTGACGACCTAATCAATGAGAGTATCAGAAAGTTAGATTTCCGAGTTTCATTTGTAAAGCATTATGGTGACGACCTGATCCTAGCAACATGACCTGATAAGATTTTGAACACCTTATCGATTTTCAATAGCTTTGATCCTTACCTTCAATTTACATGTCGTGAATTGAAGAGAGAGAATAGCAACTCTTTTTTAGATATGTGAATCATTCGCACACAGGATAATACACTGGGCACTACTTAGTACACAAAAGAAATGGCTAGCAACCGTTTCTTAAATTACTACTCTGCAAACCCAACTCGATATAAACATAACCTAGTACAAGACCTTAGTCTTCGAATACATACGTTGACACATTCGCTATATAAAGATGAATCTCTGAATCTACTTAAGTCCATTATCATTGATAACTTCTATTCCATCACTATCATTAATAAATATCTATTTTCTAAAAGTTAGGGGTATTATACATATTTCAGAAGCATCCAATGGCAAAAAATTAGCGTCCATTTCTGATAACATACAGTTGATTAATTCCTCGTCCATCCCAGAACGATCCACAAAATATGCTTCTCTCCCGTACTTCCCAGAATTCACTAAAAAGCTCACGAAACTCTTTAGAAACTTACCCGTTGCAATAGTCCTAAAAAACACCATAACTGTAAGAAAGTTGTTTTCGAAAACCAAAACTCCATTGACCCCTTTAGAACATACTAATGTTGTCTATGAAATATCCTGTGCAGAGTGAAATTCCTGCTACATTGGCCAGACCAGCTGCTCTCTTCAACTTCTCGTAAAAGCGACATTAGGATTTCCAAACTATTGTGTGCCTTAGCCCATGTCAACCAAATACTGGCAAAACAACAAATTATCATAAGAGATCCCTCCTAGAAATGTGCCATATTCTTAAACATCCATCAGCCCTTAATAAGCGAGCTGACATTGATAATTTGAACCAGATTTATCACTCTCTCATCTTATACGATAAATAAGATCACATTAAACCCCATATCCGAGTTCAACAAATAGTCTAATATATTCCGCCATTCACAACCTCCCTTCGAACTTGGAACAAATTATTCCGCGAACCCCCATATATTTTTTTTACCAATTTCTTTTCAACAATTCTCTCAGTGAAGGTACTACCACCCACTAAGAACTAGAATAAACACATGTGCTGATGCTCCTATTTTCTAAACAAGCTAGACGCGGTGTCTTTTGGTTGTCACCACAAGAAAAGCAAATGAAGCCGTCGGTAAAATTTAAATTCACCGGACAATTAACTTAACGGACTTAGTGCTTTGTAGTTAGTTGTGTTTTTTGTTAAGATATTTGCTCTATATCTTGAATAACTTAACAGTGTCTAGACTAGAACATCTGAAAGACTACAAATTGTTTTGTAAGTATAGTAATCCAACATTGTAGGCATTTACTTATAAACGTCTTCATTATATTTGTAGTGAACTGAAGAAGCTTTTAAAAATAAAAAAGCGAAACGTATTCAATAAACTAATGAAGAAGCTGACTTCTCTTTTTTACAGATTATTTTACAGTTTTTCTCCCATTTAGTATCCTTTTTTTATTTGAAAATACAGAGCAAATTAATTTAACCTAGTTAAAAGATTCTAGTACTAAAAGTAGAATCACATTTATATGTGCATCAATCAACTTACACCATTACAAATATGCCCTCCACATATATATCATAAATTTGGTAATATAGAAAAACTAATATAGAAAATCTGAAAGACCGTATTGGCAATATTGGCAGTATGCGTACGTAATACGCGTTCATGTGCAGCTGCAAGACTTGACAGATTGCACTCCGCATAAATATCAGCTAGGTTGAAAGCATATCAAAGTAGAGCACACCAGTGACGTGGATTAACGATGCACTGTTATTTCTAAATAACTTGTAACAGATATGTATAAAAAATTTGCAAAAATTTATTTTATTATTATTTTTTGCCTTTTAACAATATTCCATAATAATGAGGTATTTTGTACTACTAAAATCTTGCTTAGCACCTCGTAGGTGAGCCTATAAGTCTCTGGTGTATATGGATTCTTCTCACGGCAAATAGAAAAACAAAAAAGGTTGTTTCTCGGGAAACAATGGTAAACCACCGAGAAATAATTTGTCTTTAGTCGGTCTCAATAAATATAGAGGTATTTACACTTCACCAGTTATCTAGTTTCATTCACATAGTTTCTTCACCATAGAAAGGATTTTATTTTATAGTCTTAATTTTTTATCGGTCTATATGAGAGATTATTGGCTTTGAAATTGAAAAACTATGACAACTATGATAACAACGTTCTTAGTTTATGGAAAAAATGCAGACATACGGAAGATCTAATCGTTCATTCCTTTCAAAGTGGGCAAGTTGTGGATGAGGTGCGACCTCTAATTATTCGCATAGATAATTCAGCTAGTTACGACTCTGATAGTGAAGTATAAGATGCTGAATAAAAACGTGACGCCATACAGTGAAATAGGTATTATTATTCACAAAGTAAAAGGGAAAAATCCCAGTGGTTGGCTATATACCATAGTATAATCGTCATCGGACTAGCCGGGGTCTATTTTGACCCCAGATCACAATTTTTGGCTGTTCTTTATAGATCTTAATTTTTAATCGGCAGTTGTCCATCCATCTGTAGTTTATATATTGTATTGATAAAAAATTATGCCTACAAGGACATTTAACGGTTAGATTAAATTTAAACTTCAATTTTATAGGCTGGAGTCTCCAAATAGCCCGGCCAGCGTTTTATGTCATATAAAATGAATTCTAATAAAATTGGAATAATGTGAGAATCCCATAGATTTTACGGATTAGTACCGACTATGAGTGTACTATCGTTTTATGTAAGGGGTAAGAGTTCCAGTATCAGTTGGTTTCTTGTCGTATTTGTAAATAGTGCATAAAATTCTGAACATGAATTACGTTTCATTTATATCTAGCCGAAAGCAACTGAGTGAAGAAGAACTTTTACGTTTACTTGAAAGTGATGATCCAGAGCTTGATATGAATGAGGATACAACAAACGATTTAGAAGATGAAGACAATGTAACAGGGGTAGAAGAAAATGACCTTATTATTGATCAAAGTATAGAGCAAAATGAACCAACAGTTACTGACTCCGAAGACTTACCGGTATATGTATCTAAAGATGGAAGTGAATGGTCAAGGTTGCCAAAAAACACAAAAGTGAAACGCAAAAAGGCCAATATTCGTAGACATGCTTTAGGACTTACAAATTACAGTAATGATATATCAAGTATCAAAAACGCTTTCCTTCTATTTTTTTCAGACGAAATTTTAAACATAACTGTCGTGGAAACTAATTGGAAGGCTCAAGCGTATTACGATAACGGAATAGTGTAAACCCAAATAAAACTAATGTGTATGTTTGCGTTGATTCTGTAGAGATTCAAACCTATATTGGAGTATTGCTTATACTTGGAGCTTTTCATGGATCGAAAGAGGCGATCGATTTACTTTGGTGTGACGATATTGCTTACTGCCATCCTATAATACCAGCTGCTATGTCTAGAGATAGATTCAAACGAATAACTTCATTTATACGTTTTAACAATTTTGAAACCAGGCAAGAACGAAAATCAATAGATAAACTGGCCCCAATCAGAGATGTATGTGATATTTCTATTTCTAATTGTAAGAAATCACTTAATCCAGCGACTATCTGTGTGTAGATGAGCAGCTCGTGCCTTTTAGAGGTAAAGCACCATTTCGAGTTTATATGAAGAGAAAACCTGACAAGTACGGATTAAAGATGTGGGTCCTTGTGGACTGCACTAATTCTTTTATTGTAAACATGCAAATTTATTTGGGTAAGTTTTTGAATTGCCGATATGAAAACAAGCAACTTTTTAAATCTATTCATTTTTAGAAAAACAAGGTCCTAAGGCGGAAAAAGCTCAAGGCCAAAGAATTGTCCTAGACTTGATAGACCATTTGGAAGGAGGGTTTGGAATAACAACTGACAATTTTTATAAGAGTTTACAATTTGAGGATAAGTTATGGGGGAAGAATATAAATCTATGTGGAACTCTTTGAAAAAATAAAACGTTTATTCCAAACGAGCTTCTACCAGCATCATATAAAACAGATTATTCAAGTATGTTTGCTTTTAGAAAACATCGAACGTTAGTCTCTTATGTTCCAAAATCAAGAAGTGTAGTCATCTTACTTTCAAGTGAGCATGTTGACGACAAAGTGGTTGGTGAAGAACACTCCTATAAACCTGAAATTATTCTACATTACAACAAAACAAAAGGAGCCGTCGATACAATCGATAAGTTAGCTAAAGAATATACGGTACAAAGAATAACAAACCGTTGGCCGATGGCTATATTCTCTCATCTTATTGATGTCGCAGGTATTAATTCCTATAAATTGTGGCTACTAAAATATCTTGATTGGAAAAAGCACAATATGAGTAAGCGTAAAATGTATATTTTGGCACTGGGCAAGGAAGTTAAAGGAATATGTTTTCAGAAGTTATAACAATAAGCACATCGAAAAGAATGGCAGATGTATTTATTCCCAGAACTTTTGAATATTACTGAGCCCAGAGTAGAACAAACAAAAAATACAAGGGGGCGGTACCACGGGTGTTGTAGAGGCAAAGACAGAAAAAACTAGTAACATATGTGTAAAATGTAACAATTTTGTATGTCTAGAACACGCAAAATCAGAGATAGTTTGTGTACATTGTACAAATAGCATGTCGCTGTTATTTAGTCTGTTAGCGTCAGCAGTAGAATGTATTTTGTAGTAATGTGTATGCTTTAGTCTAATAAATGTCCAATACTATAAAAACAATGGTTACTGGTACAGTTTTTTTTCGTATAAGTATAGTACACGCATTTAAGAATGGGGACCGTTCAGACCCCGGCCTGTCTTTTGTGTAATATTTTGACGCCCGTCCGACGAAGGTTAAAATAACTTACAGAGAAGTAAAGACTTGTGTATGATGGTATATTTTATTAACATATTAAAATGTATCCAAAAGGATTACAAATCTTCACAACCTTTTCGGATCAATCGGGCCATCATCAGTAAAACATTTTAAAGTAGTTAAAACTAGCTACCAAAATCGGTTTAAAAACCTTTGGATTACATGACGATCAAAGTAATTTGTAGAATTATAATGACACAAGGTCGATGTTATAGAATTTTACATAAAAAGAACGTACATGTTCTCCGCTCGAAAGGAGGACTACTTTGTTCAACGAATTAATCAATCGTTGGCGATAATTACCGATCTGGATTACAGTGATATTCGTTTAAATAGACTAAGTCGTTGGCATTTACTGCAACGATAACATGCAGACTTGTGGCGAAGATGGCCAAAGAATATTTACATACTTTTCATCAACGCACAAAGTGGCAAAAAAATGAGGTTAGTCCTAATATAGGTACATTTGTGCTAATTCTTAATGAGACTAAGCCTCCCTTACAATGACAATGGAACGAATTAAAACTTTAATTTTCGATCAAGATGGTATTGCTCGCGTAGCTATCGTACTGTCGCAAAAGGTGAACTTAAGCGAGTTTTTGTGAAGCTATGCCCTCTGTCATATATTGACTAAAAATGCAAATATGCATTTTAGATGGGTGGGAATGTTCCGTCTCTCCACACATATTTCTATTTTTAAAAGAATTTTTTTATTATTTTAATTTTATATTTAATTATTTAATTAACATATATGTATGTCTTATATACGTAAGCTAATATGTTCCTGTAAACATCGCCCCTAGTACACTTAAGGGACGCGAAGCTATTTTTGGCGTATTCACACTCAGTATTAGTATAACCGCTGTTCGAAACACTTCAGTTTGTCTAAATATCCACTCCCAGTGTAAACAGACCCGGTGCAGCCACTCCAGAGATCTTATATAGTCCAGTGAACTGGAAAGAAGAAGATTCATTCATCGTCACAGGTACCGTTTGCACTTTAATTTGCATACACACACAATATTGAAATTAATCGATAAATTTTAGTTATTTCGACAAAAAAAATAATACCAGTACCTACAAATAAATATTTGGATAATTGTTAAATCTCATAATTATTTAATACAACTATTACACTTTTAATAGAACAAAATTCAACATTCTTACTCAACGTAAAACATAGAGAATTAAATAATTTACTTTTTAAGTGACGTAACAACAACTATTTGATGCTAATTGATCATAGCTTAATCGCAAACCGGCCGCGGCCACGTAACATCGTTTTGACTACAACTTCTTAATACTAGTATCTCTTTTAGATCCAACGCAAATGCCTTGTAAATTTGTAAATAAGGACATACACGTTTTAGTTCAAACGATTATCCTATTCCTGTTTACGAGGTGAAAATTAGACATTCTCGTAAAATGCAATTGTCCATGCTCCAGTTTTAAGAGTTATTAAAGCTGGGGATGTAATTGCTCATTGTGCTAAACGTCAAAGAGTCGGACAACGCCTCTTTGTCGCTTTGTGTACAAATTTTCTCAGGACAACAAAGTCCCAATATTGAAAATGGTTTAAGAGAAGAAAGATTACACCGTTTATCCATATAAATAAATCCTTTGATATTCTGGGACGTGTTTCAAATAAAATTTTATTAGATATATCCAGAAAATCTAAAAAAGTTAAACAATTTATAAAAAAAAATATGTAAAACAATTTATATAAAAACGACTACTGATTGATTTTATGATTATCTCTCTCTCTCTCTCTCTTTTTCTCTCTCTCTTGTCGTTTCCCCATTACTGAGGATCGTGAGTTCTTCCAATATTCCTAACAATTTTTCTCCATTGGTCTCTATCTTTAGTTGCTCTGAGAGCTTCGCAAAATGAGTTTCCAGCTGAATTTTTAATTTGCTCGGACCATCTAGTTGGCGATCGTCCTCTTGATCTTCTTCCCGGAACGTTTCCAGAAACAATTAATTTCTCCAAAATATCGTCACCTCTGCTAACCACGTAACCGAAAATTGGAATATTGGAATCGTTTGTCCACTGAGCTGTCCAAGGTATGCGCAGCATTCCCTCCAGCACCACATCTCAAATACATCAATTCTTTGGCGCTCGCGTTCGCGAAGAGTCCAAGTCTCTGCCCCGTATAGAAATATTGAGAATACAAGGGCATTCACCAGTCTCATCTTAATATTTTGAGAGATAGATCTGCCTTTCCAAACTTTAGTTAGGCGACTCATCGCGTTTTTTGCCATACCAATACGTCTCCAAAGTTCTGCTTCACAGTTACCATCGTTATTTATACTAGACCCGAGATAGACAAAATTGTCCATTATTTGGTATTCCTGTAACATGTTAGTCAGTTGAATAGTGTGAATCTGTAGACCACCATTATTTTTGCCTTAGCTTTATTTATTTTCAGACCAACTTTATTGCTTTCGTACTCAACTCTTCGCAGGAGATTAAACATTTCTTGCTCATTTGCTGCTGTAAGTGTAGTGTCATCAGCAATTTGGAGATTTTCCTACCTACAGCCACTGTTACTCTACCGGCCCATCTATCTAAAGCCATCCTCATGACATGTTCACCATAAATGTTGAATAAGTCAGGTGACAACACGCATCCTTGTCTCACACCTCTCTCGGTCTTGGATTGGTTTGAGAACTTTTGATCTAGTCGTACTGTTTCTACTTGGACCGATACAGATTTTTAATAAGTGTCACCAGGTGTATTGGTGTGCCCATTTTTATTAAAAAGGACCACAGATTTATCCAGCTTACACAATCAAATGCCTTTTGGTAGTCAACGAAGCATATAATCACAGGTACTTGAAATTCTCTGGACTTTCTAATTGTCTCAGGTTCAGAATTTGTTTCCGTTTACCTTTACCCTTTACAAACTCTACTTGTTCCCAAGGTATTTGATTTGGTAATGTAGATAGGTTTTTAATCTGTTTTTAATGATAAGCAACAAGATTTTACTACCATGTGTTATTAGTGACAGTGTGCGGTAGTTATCATATCTGATAGTAGTAACTTTTTTGTGTAGCGGGACATAAATTGAGGTACACCAATCAGATGGCTATTTTCCTGAATTCCAAACAGCGACACAGATAGAATGGATGATATTATAGCGTGTTTCAATAAAACGAGCGGTTCTGATTTATGTAGATATATTTATTTATAAGTTTACAGCACGATAATACCTTATCAAGTAAACTTAACTCATAACAGCGCTGCTTACATATACAAGTTATTATGTACTAGAATAATCTGGAATAGTCCACCTTATTCTCGGTTTGATGAGCGCATTGATCGTGTCAGACGGTCGATAAATCAGGAGCATTCTGGAACATACAGATCATTATCTCGAGATGCAACCGTTACATGGGTATGTCGAAAAAAGAATGTTCGTTAGAATATGTAATCCTTTGTTACCTAGTAACTGTAGTATTTCACCTGGTATTGAATCAATGCCTAAGGATTTACTTCTCTTTAGCGATTTATTTGCATCTTTGACTTCAGCGAGTAAAACGGTAAGGTTCTCTAGGGTAGTCAGAGGGCCATTGATTTGCTGCCGGTACGTTATTTTTATATAGCATCGGTCTTTAGATTACTTTCCTTATCTATTACAGACCACGTTTGAGATTTAAACTCTCTAGTAAGGAGTTTGATCGTCTGAAATAAATCTCTCGGTTTATTTCGACAGCCATGTTCCTCTATCTGCCTACATATTTGAGAGATGTAATCAGTTTTGTCTTTGCTGCACTGTTTTCTGATTTCTTTGGATAACGCTCTGTATTCATAGTTTGTTCCTAGTTGTTCCTATCTAGTTTTATGTTCTTTTCTATACGGCCCGTGGAAACCGCTGCCTTACAGTCTTTTGCAGTCTCGATTACCTTATCTTTGAGATAAATCCAATTGCTGCCAGGGTCACTATCTACTTGGTCTAAAGAAAGAGCTTCTAGGTTTTGTTGGAAGTCATTAATTTTTGATCAGTTCCTGGACGTTCCATGTACCCATTCGCTAATATTTTCTTAAATTTAGTGAAAATTCTGCCAGGTGTCTGGTCCCTCACACCTTAGCAGCCGGTAGCTTATTTCACACCAATCCCAATTTCTTCCCATAACGATGACAACTGAAGTTGTCATCGTTATGGGAAGAAATTCTCTTGGGAAAACAGTGCAGTGGTTTCCCATTGCCTTCTGCACCGCTGTATATGCTTAACTAACAGATCGTAAAAACTATAATAAAATATGTATGTAGTATAGGGTACAAACAAACAATATGGATCAGTAAGAAAAATATTCTAAATAATTATTTATATTACTAAACTACTTTCAACTATAAAACACACTTTCAGGTTATTAATTATCAACCTTTCGATTTTTCAATGTTATGTTGCGGTAGATCAGTTTAATGCGGATCGATAAATGAACGTGGATATAAAGAATAAAGTGTTACATCCTTGCAATTGAAAATAAATTTTAAGCTATTTCCTTTCTTCATTTCGAGGTTGAAAAAGATGAGCCTACATCAAATGCGAATATGCAAAGCATAATCATTACTTGCTTTAAAACGATAACCTTATAACCTTGTAACCTGTAATAATGTAACCAATTTGCAAATAAAAATCTAAACAACAATGTTATAGATTAAGAAGCATTTTTTTTTTTACCTACATTATACATATTAACAAATTCCACAAGTTCTAATAATCGCCCAATTCTCCCAATTTATATTTTATTATTACCAATATAGATACATTCAAATTCCCCAACGCAACCACAAACGTAGCAGATTTTATCAAAATAGGTCAAACTATTCTCGAGATTTGCATATGTTCCCAGATATTATACACATATTCTACATTTAACCACATTCTCCCATCTGTGTGGAGCTGAAGTAGTTGTTAGTTACTTATTAGAAGTTCAAGTAACTATATATTTGGCGATTTGTATTAAAGTTGTTGCAACTTGCATCGGTAGATAACATACTTGAAATTACTTTTATTGTATTATATATTGTATTATATATTAGCAATATGATATCAAGTACACCTATAATGTAATATTCAGACCACGATTTGAACCAACGGAATGTCGATTATTCTTCTAAAGGTGTATATTCTACTGATATTGGCGACCACATTGACCCACCTCGTTCTATTTATAGCAGCTTAAAATAGATCAGTTGACGACAGGCTAAGCACCAGGATAAGTCTGCTTCCAGAGCCTCTGTTGCCTTGTAGAATCAGCTGTAGCAGTCGGTATTTATTATTCGGCATAATATGGCCGAAGTAAGCCAATTTTCTGTTCTTGAATATTACCGATAGGACCTATAGACACTACCTAATATTCTTGGTTTAATTGTAGAAGGTAACCGATTATAATTCCGCAATAAAAGGGTATATCAAAAGTTTATTGCGTGGGCTATGAATATAATTGTCCTTTTGCAAATCATTTTGTTCTCAAAAGTGAAATCATCGTTTAATTTGATAACTATTTTGATTTTAAAATGCCGAAAATAAGTAGTGTCCCTACTTAGATTTTACTTGGATTTTTAAGCACCAAATGTTAATCAACCAAACATGGTAATAATATAATTTAAACGAACAAATTTTTTTAAAATTTTAATGTGTGTGTGTGTGATTTTGCGTTTTGTAAAGTCAAACTTATTTGTAATCTCACGACTAGTAACAACACACAAAAAGTTGTCTTGTGGGCCAAATAGACTGCATCCTCAAGAATTACCACTTGATATTTTAAGTCAACAGTCAACAATACCACCAACATATACATATATATATATATATATATATATATATATATATATATATATATATACAGGGTGAGTCACGCTCAACGGGACGGAGCCTACCGGGGAAATGGCTAAAGATATTAAAAATTCCTTTTGTAGGAATACGTAGGTCAGTACCGGCTACAAATTAAAATTTGTGAGATATATACAGGGTGTACCAATTTGGCGTAATGATATAAACTTATACTTTTTTAAATGGAATAACCTATATTTCACTTTAATTTTGAATTCTACTGAACAAAATAATGTTACTTTATTCAACATTCCCTATACCTATTTTTGACCGGTTTCGATTTATTTGGGTTTTTCTGAAAATGTACTATTCGCGAAATTAATTAATTACACAATATCGCATCAATTATAATTAACCTTTTTGTCAATTAATTTTCAAGTGCCCATGCTTTACATCAGAATAATTACCAATTGAAATTAATCTACAGAGTGTTCGCAATACGAAGTGTCAATGCTGTATATTAGTTTGTGTAATTACTTTCTTAACTTAAATGGGACACCCTGTATTTTACTTTAATTTTGAATTCTAATCAAAAAAATAATATTACTTTATTAAACAATCCCTATACCTATCCTTTATAATTTTCGATTAATTTGGGTTTTTTTGAAAATGCACTATTCTTGAAATTAATTAATTACACTTTCTTACATAAAGTTAAACAAAACACACTAGAAAAAAATTAATTTACATTAAATGTTCAAAATGGTGTCCATTTTCTTCAATACATAACCTCACTCTGTGTTCAAAATTTTGTTTTACTCTTCTTAGCATTTCTGGAGTAACTGTTGCAAACGCATTACGAATACGCGTTTTCATGTCTTCAGCGGTTGTAGGTGGAGTTTGATAAACCAAACTTTTAATATATCCCCAAAAAAAAAGTCCATTGATGTTAACCCAGGTGATCTAGGGGGCCAATTGACAGCACCACCCCTACCTATCCACTTTCCGGGAAATTTTCTGTCTAAATATTCTCTAACGTTACGCGTGTAATGTGCTGGAGCACCGTCTAGCTGCAGAAACATTGTTCTTCTAAAATTTAAAGGGATATTTTGCAAAAGTATCCAAAAGTCTCTTCGTAGAAATCTTAAAAACTTTTGTCCATTTAAATGGCCATTAAAAAAATACGGTCCTATCACATGTTCTCCTATTATTCCACCATATACATTAAGGGACCATCGGTTTTGTCGATCAGTACATCTATATTCATGTTGATTTTCCGTATTATAATAGTGAAAGTTATGTCGGTTCACGAGTCCATTATTATGGAAAGTAGATTCATCAGTGAACAAAATTTTATCAAAAAAATGTTGATCTGCTCCCGTTTTGTCTAGAAACCATAAACAAAATTCTAACCTACGTTCAAAATCAGTTCCATACAAATGCTGATGCATTTGAATATGGTATGGGTGATATTGATATTTTTTAAGAATTCTGCATATACTAGTTTGGCTTACTTCAATCTCCCTGGCCATCGTCCTTCTACTTGTATTTGGATTTTCAATAACTGATTGAATAACTTCTAATTCGGTATTTTAATCTTCAGTTATCGGATTTATTAATTTTCGTTTAGTATAAACAACACTGCCAGTTTCATGAAACCTTGTTAAGACTCTGTCAAATACTTCTTTACGAGGATGACGTGTTAACGGAAATCTCTCAGCATAGACTCTTGATGCTAACAAACTGTTTTGATCACATTCACTCAGTATTAAAATCATATTTACTCGGTCTTCAATTGAATAATCTGCCATTTCTATTTAATTGAAAGCAATACAGTTAATAGTTTGACAATTAGTTTGACAGCTAGGTACCTTTTGTTTTTTCATGGCATTCTTTATAATAACGAGCTATGTAATTAATGACATTTAATGTTCCAGGTAACATAATGCAAATAGATTTGAAGATACTATATAGTATTATTATATTATAGATATTAATATAAAATTTTATAATAGTTTGATTATAATAATTGTTACAACATTCAAATACAGGGTTTTTGTTTAAGTTAGAGTAGAACTTTATGTAATAAAGTGATAAAAATTAATTAATTTCAAGAAAGTGCATTTTCAAAAAAACGCAAATAAATCGAAAATTCTCAAAGATAGGTACAGGGATTGTTTAATAAAGTAATATTATTTTTTTAATTAGAATTCAAAATTAAAGTAAAATACAGGGTGTCCCATTTAAGTTAAGAAAGTAATTATACAAAATATGGTACAGCATTGACACTTCAGATTGCGAACACTGTAGATTAGTTTCAAATGGTAATTATTCTGATGTAAAGCATGGACACTTGACAATTAACTGACAAAAAGGCGTTAATTAAAATTCATGCGATATTGTGTAATTAATTAATTTCGCGAATAGTACATTTTCAGAAAAACCCAAATAAATCGAAACCGGTCAAAAATAGGTATAGGAAATGTTGAATAAAGTAACATTATTTTGTTCAGTAGAATTCAAAATTAAAGTGAAATATAGGTTGTTCCATTTAAAAAAGTATAAGTTTATATCATTACGCCAAATTGGGACACCCTGTATATATCTTTAGCCGTTTCCCCGGTAGGCTCCGTCCCGTTGAGCGTGACTCACCCTGTATATATATATATATATATAAAGTTTAGATGGACAATACCAGAGGGTAGCATGTGCATACAGACCAGTCTCTGCCGCGGCGTTGGGAGTTATCACCGGGTGTATTCCGATGCACGTGCTAGTGAAGGAAAGAGAAAGAATATACGAGAGAAGAAATGAAGACATAGCAAGACAATGTTTAAAAAAAAAGAAGAAAGAGATTAGAAGGGTGGCGTAGTGAACGAAGTCACTGCGCACTTGGATTACTTCCTGACTCAGATGCTCACAGGACATGGTTGCGTCAGGGCATACCTTTACAGATTTGGAAAGGCAGAAAATGACAAATGCCGGGTATTTAAAATATCGGACACTGTCTCACGCACTCTATTGGTATACGATAGATGAATAAATGAGAGGAGCCTGCTTGAGAGAGAGCTAGGAAGTAGGGTGCGATCAGTCACGGAACTGGTGGAGGAGATGTTTAGGTAGTAAGATCAGTGGATAGCAGTTCAGAGATATGTGAGGAGAACGTTAGAGAGAAAGAAGTGAACGATAATTAAAGATAAGTATAAGTTAAGATATTTAAGGTTATGGGTTGAACCTTGGTTGAACCATCTAGGAGTCTACAAGTAAACGCCACATACATGAAGTCGTTAGTTTGGATATACTGAGGGGATATACAAACTGAGGCCCTAGAATCAATCCACGTTCTAAAGGTTATGCATAGAGAACTCAACGCAGCCAAACCTGACAAGTCTTAATCCAAGAACTGAGTTTGAAATTTGTTTTTTGTACATTATTCAGAAGTGAAAAAGATAGAGTTTGGCATTTGTATTGGTCGCTAATGAGTAACCACGGATAAGCAATGAAACAAGCATTTACTTCTCAAGATGTGCCGATTTAATTTCGTAAATTCAGCTAAAAATATTTGGAAAAAAATTACTTTACGTGGATACGATATAATTATTACTACTACTGAGATAACACATATGAATCAGAATCTATTGTAACGCCTATGGAGTTAGAAACTCAGAGAAATGCAAATATACCGATGACATGTTTCAGGTTAGTTCTTATCAATGCAATGGAAATTGATCGCAAAAATCATTGGTATATCAGAACTCCATGCACGTATTACATACGACGTATAGTGACTCGACTAGACGAAGTTTCCAATATTCTTATACCTCTCAATAGTATATGTATATAATTCCGAAATCTATACGGCGAACTTGAATTAATATTTACTGTATCCATATCCAATATAAGAGATGGCAATATAGAGTTGGCTGATGGGGAGCGTATAAGTGTAATGGAATCAAAACGTAACATTTTTATTAAATATTTATAGAATTCAAAGAATGGAAAAGGAAAGTATTTTTGAAGGCTTTTGAGGTATTTTCGGCTCACGAAGCCATCCTCAGAGCTATGCTACAATAGAATACTAATATACGTAACTAATTTAAAGTTTACAATTTTTCACTTACTTCAAGTTTTAAACAGTAACACTATTTAAGAGAGATCACATTTTGGTGTAACTTTGGGTTACTTATTTGAAAAAAAAAAACAAAAAAAAGATATTTTAGAATGTCCTTACTTTTACCACACATTGTAGATACCAAATATATCAATATTGTTCTACAGCTATTTTCTTGTAGCATTTTAATGCAATTTACTATTTTTTATGAAGAATAAGTCACATTTTTACTTTAAAATTAAGTTTATTTGCCTTTTCGATTTCTACTTTCGTTCTGAAAATTCGAAGTGGAAATCAAAACGACAAATAAACTTAATTTTGTGGCTTATTCCCAACGAAAATAGTAAATTACAAATATATCAATACACACACCACTATACTCCATTCGCTTAGCTCGGGAATATTTTGACAGATTCATTGTCGGAAACTTACAACACAACAATTCCTACTTCTCAGTATTTATAGCTCAAGTATCCTACTATTGCAGACTTCTTTCTTTGAAAAAAAGAAGAAGTATTCTAAATAGTGGAAGTGTATACTAAACCCATCAAATTTTAAGTAGTATATATTTAAAAAATATATTTTAGTTGTTATAATTTAACAAAACTATTTATTATATGGTGCAGATAAATAAATATTGATTGTCGGTAATTCGCAAAGTTCTATTTTATTTACTATTTAGTTTGTTTACTATTAATATTGGCTATGAGTACGTGTGCTTGGTTGTATAGTAATTTCCAGCCACTTTTAGTCTTGTCAAAAAGTAACTAACTTCGCAAAAAAATAATTACTAAATTCACTAGACAGTTCGGACTGGGAATAGCGAACCGAGTATACCAACTAAATTTTTGTTTAAAATACTCAATTGTTTTATGTGACAAGCATTAAAAACATCAAAACGCCATTTTATAGTTTGTATAACGGCGAACATTCACAGTTTACATCCTCTGAACAAGCTAAATTTTTCGTAATTAAAAAGCTCCATTTTATATTGGTTTTTGTGCTTATTTTTTAATTGCAGTTTGTGTATTGCGAAACAAAATTGGATTACATGGCCTCCCAATTTTAAATAATTTACGTAAAATGCTGCAGCTACATAATATATCCGAAAAGCACTATTCTGCGTGTTTTATAAAAAAGAACAATCTATAAGGTGAACAATTTTCTTCAAAGCACTACAAACATTGGCGAAATGCTTGGTTCTCGCACTACAATGTACCCACAAATATTGCAGTAATTGTGTCAATAGGCAACAACAGCGTAATTATTTATTTTCAACTCGAAAAAAAATCACTCAAAAATGTATTTATGAATGAATTATAGATATTTTACAGTTGAATCTATTCGAGACTAGTGTGAAAAGGCACTTCTAGTCGACGTAGTAATATATTTTAAAAATAATATTGTGGAGCAGCAATGACAGAACAATTAACAACATTAACCCTTTGACTGCCAAGCAAAATTATTACAGGTTACGTTTACGCCAAAATTTTTTATAATGAAAATCCACATTTTTTATAATTAAGAAACGTATGGGAGGTCAGTTTAATTTATTTTTCCAAATTTAGTGTCATTTTAGACAAAAAAAAAATTGTGTGATAAAATGACGCACGCGGCGTAGACTAGAACAAAATGGTTTGTACGCCGTGTGCGCTTATGTGACGCACACATTTTGGAGTGGGGAAGCGTACTAAACTTCGCACGGTAAGACAGGTTTATGCAAGTCTCAACTCAAGTCAGTACGTTTTGAGTTATGGTTACGTTTAGTTGTATTTCGTAGTTTTATTGTTTACGAGGTTATCATAATTTGATTGTATTTTTTTATGCTGTTAGTGTATTAGTTATATTAGTTGGTATATTGTTAGTGTATCAGGACAATAAAATGTCTTGGAAAAAATGTGAAAAGCAACAAAAACAGCTAGAAATATGGGCAGCAGATACTGAAGAAATTGAGCTGGATATGAGCATTGAGAGCGGCATGAGCGATGAAATTGACGATTCTGACGACTCGTTGGCGGATAAAAATTATTCCCCGGATATAACAGAAACGTCAGAAGATGAAGCTCGTCCGTCGACTTCTAAACAAAAAAGAAAAGGTAACGGCTAGAAATAATAATAATCATTATAAGTAGATTTTATTATAAATATTTTGTTTTAGGAAACAAAATTGACCAAACAAATTTAACGAAAATTCGTAAGAAGTACACCAGTGCTTTTGAATCTGAAGTCGAAAATATAGGTAAATTGGTATATTATCTTGATTATTGAATTGTATTACAAGTAACATTCTTTTAGGTTGCCAGAGCCCAGTAATATTTTACAATTCTGAAGAATCGAGTTCCTCTGATACTTCTACTCCACACTCACAACAGCTATCACAGATAGACGAGGAATTATTTCTAGACGAACACAACATAACATGGAGAAAGTGTTCTGGCAGAAATCTAAAAAATTTTGTCTTTGATAAAACTCATGGAATCCCCCCAGAAGTTATTGTGGATTTAACAACAAAAACTGAACTAGAGATGTTTAAATTATTTGTCAACGATGATCTCATCGACCTCATGGTTCATGAAACAAACCGCTACGCTGAGCAAGTTATTATACAAAAGATTGCAGATGAGTCACTAACTAAGCAGTCCCGTCTGAATGACTGGAGAGATACTAACGCTGTTGAAATGCACGTCTTTTTGGGTATACTTTTATGGATGGGTTTAGATAAACAACCTTCTTTATCACATTATTGGAGTCGATCTGAACTGTATAACAGTCCGGCATGTAAAGTAATGACCAGAAACAGATTTGAGGTAATACTTCGAATGTGACATTTTGCCAATAATGAAGTGTGTCCTCCAGAAGATCGTTTACATAAGATTCAAAGTCTTATTGACAAGCTTGTAACAAAGTATCAGCAATATTTTATTCCCTCCAAAACGGTATGCATTGATGAAACGATGATACCTTTCAAAGGAAGAATAAAGTTCCGTCAATACATCAAGGGTAAACGCCATAAGTTCGGAATCAAAATATTCAAACTATGTGTCAATGGTGGTTACACATATAATATGAAAATATATTGTGGAAAAGAAGTAACTAAGCAAGATGGACAATCAATTGCGTACAGAACAGTATTAGAGCTTATGGAAACTCTTCTTAACTCTGGAAGGACTTTATTCACTGATAATTGGTACACAAGTGTGAATTTAGCCAGGAAGTTATCAAATCAGGCTACATATCTCGTTGGTACTTTACGAAGCAACAGTAAATGTAACCCTAAAAACGTCATCAAAAAGACTCTCGCGAAAGGTCAAATTTTTGGAATGGAGAGTGATGATGGTATTACAGTATTCAAGTGGAAGGACAAACGAGATGTCCTGATACTTAGTACAGTACACACCGATGATATGGTAGAAGTATGTCAGCGACAGAAACCACTAGCGGTAGTAGATTATAATGCTGCTAAAACCTTTATAGACCTTTCGGACCAGAGAGCTTCCTACTCTTCGGCAGTCCGAAAGGCTCTAAAATGGTACAGAAAAGTAGCTGTTGAGAGTTTATTGGGGACAACGGTTGTCAATTCATTGTTTCTGTATAATAAGAGCCATCAAAATAAACTATCTGTAGTAAAATTTAGAGAAAGGTTATGCAGTCAGTTACTCCACTATTCTAATGATGGTAACGATCGTAATATTTCAGAGACATTACCGGCCATCGGACATAAGCTAGAAGTGGCGGAGAAAGAGGGCAAAGTCACTAGAAGTCGCTGTAAGAGCTGCTATACCAGATACTCTCGAGAGCAAGGCAGAAATTATGCGCTAAAAATGGCCAAGACTGTTCGATATATATGCCCTGCATGTCCCGAAAAACCACATATGTGCCAAGATTGTTTTTATATTATTCACAAAGTTGCTTGACTACATTTATTTCCTTTGTTTTTTCATTATTAACTATGCTTATTCCTTTTTGTGAAAAAAAATGTAAAATAAATTTCTTTTATTGAACAGATTTTTATTTTTACAAGCCATTTCTAGTGTAAGTTCTACTACGCCAGGTCAATTGAAAACATCATATAAATGCATGGAAACTGTGCGTGCCTTAGACACACAAAGCAAAAATTGATGATACTACGTGTGCGTCTTATCGACGCACACGGCAGTCAAAGGGTTAATTAATAAAATAAAAAAACAATAAAATACCGGAAGAACGGAAAACGAGCGAACTAATTCTACTATTCAAAACAGGAGATAAAAAACAGCCAGAAAACTACAGAGGTATAAACTTGTTAAATACTACGCTAAAACTTACAACTAAAATTTTACCAAGTGCTAATAAATCAGAGGATAAGTTTAGCAGATGAACAACAGGGTTTTCGTAGTGGAAGATCGTGTACAGATGCAATATTCGTTATAAAGCAAATTACTGAGAAATCACTTGAGTATAATAGACCAGCATTTCTGTGTCTGATTGACCGAAAGAAAGCGTTTGACAGAGTAAGACTCAAAGATGTAATCCATCTTCTGTATAATAGAGAAGCTCCCCTAAATATTATAAAAACTATCGAAAACATCTACCAAAACAACAAAATGGAATGGACCAATAGTCAGAAAGACGTGTATACGGTTGCCTTCCATCGATATATCTTTTTTGGTTTTCTGTTTTGCGAGATATACTTACTTTTATTATTCACTCGCATTATCCTTTTCCATTTGTTTTAAAAGTTTCTACGTTTGGCATTCCTTTCCCCAGGTAGCTGTAGCTTCCTCCGTGGTTAATGTTAGTTGTTGCCCTGGAAACCATCAGGGTCTTCTAACTCTAATGTCACAAATTGGTCGCATTGCTCCTGTAGTGATCCTTTCCCAAGTTGACATGCTCCTTTTCTAACTAGCTTGGTTGCACCGTACTGAAGACGACCAATATATATATATATATATATATATATATATATATATATATATATATATATATATATATATATATACTTATGTATACTATTGTTGAAAACAAAAAAATGTGAATAGAATTTGTCATCGTTTAATTATTTCTGCGATGTAGCATGTGACTAATAATGGTTGCAATGTCGCTTTCCTCTCTACCCGTCGAACAGCAATTTAACAAAGGATTGTTATTCTGCTGAATTAGTAATAATACCAATACAGAAATCCGATTATACCTTATTTGATCGTTAAATTTTCTTTGTCTGACTTAAAACATGAATCAAATATTTGTTTCTTAATAATCTCTTCTGGAAAATGTTACTCAAGTCGGTTTCACGATTCAATTTACTAGCCCTGGGATTGACGTCGAAAGCAATAAACCTGAAAGATTATGAATACGACGGCGCTCGAAATGTAAATTGTTTGTTATGTCTAACTTTCTCAAGATGGAATATATATTTTGATGTGCCTGTCACAGTGGTGGAGACTGTGAATATATTGTATGTCTTTGTTCAATATAATTGTCAATTAAGCAGTGCTTAAATACCGAAAAGCAGATCTAGAAAATTCATAATGATTTATGGGATAAAGTATTTTACCAATATATTACAGTTTATAGTACAACCAAAAAGACGTCTCTATACATGGATATCACCGAGAGATGGCCATGGTAGTGTAATGCGTAACCAAATACATTATATCACGATAAACAATAGATTTCGAAACTCATGTAAATGTACTAAGACATATCCAAGTGCCGACGCAGCCACCGATCACAATTTATTGGCATCTAGAATCAACCATTAAAAAAGCCTTCCATTACAAAGAAATACGATAGACAAAAACTAAAAGAAGAAGAATTTAAACATCACTTTGAACAGACAATGAACGAAAAAATTCGAGACAACATCACACAAGTATACAATATACCACCAGTCGAAGAAAGATGGGATAACATAAAGAATGTTATTATAAAATTATAAAAAAGCAAGCGTGGATGAAAGATGAAATAATCGAAATGATGGACGAAAGAAGACAGCTTAGCAATAGAAATAACTCAGAGTATAAACGAAAGCATAATCTGATTCGAAGAAAAATCAGGGAAGCTAAAGAGTTATGGATGCGAGCAAAATGTGAGGAATTAGAAGAATTGCAACGAAAACATGACGAATTTAACACACATAAGAAAATAAAAGAAGTTACAGTACACAAAAGAAATACACCCATAACATTAACGAATAATGAAGGTCAATGAAGGAATGGGAAAACTACATTAAAGCATTATTTAAGGATGATCGAGGATCACTACCTAACTTAAGTGCAAATACAGGACCATCAATCTTAAACGCTGAAGTGGAAAAAGCCATACGCCAAGCCAAAAACAACAAAGCCAGTGGACCAGATCAAATATACAGCGAATGGCTAAAATTACTCTCAAATGACAATATAAAAGAACTCACTGTACTTTTCAATCAAATATATGATACCAGTGAAATTCCATCGGACTGGCTAAAATCGATCTTTATTCCTCTACCTAAGAAACCAAACGTTAAGAAATGTAGCGAGTGTAGACTCATTAGTTTAATGAGCCATGCCGTTAAAATACTGTTGCATATTCTTCTAAACCGAATTAACAACAAGTGCGAAGAAATAATTAGTCAAGAGCAGTTCGGGTTTCGGAGACGCCTTGAAACTAGAGAAACACTATTTTCTATGCAAACACTCCTTCAACGATGTTGGGAGGTAAGAAAACCCGTATATATGTGCTTCATTGATTTTGAAAAGGCATTTGATCGCGTTCAGCATACCAGACTAATTACCGCCTTGCAGAGCATCCAACTAGATGAGAAAGACATCAAACTTATTGCCAAACTTTACTGGAACCAAACAGCCATTATCAATACCAACAACAGAGAATCAAAGCCAATCAGTATTGAACGAGGCGTAAGACAAGGCTGTATACTATCTCCCACCCTCTTTAACGTGTATTCTGAGAATCTATTTAGGGAAGCTTTAAAAAATCAAAAAGGAATTATCATAGGAGGAGAAATAATTAACAATATACGGTACGCCGACGATACTGTGATTCTAGCTGAAAACATCGACGATCTGCAGGAGCTAATCAATAGAGTTGACATGGAATGCACAAATTGGGGACTGTCGATAAATATCCATAAAACTAAATACATGGTGACCAGTAAAGTGGATATCGGCGCAACCCAACTGATATTAAACCAACAACCGCTGCAGAGAGTTCAGAGATTCAAATACCTTGGATGTTGGATTACCCAAAATCTAGATCCATCCTTCGAAATTCGATGTAGAATTGAACAGGCAAGAAACTCATTTCAAAAATTCAAGCTTCTATTATCCAATAACTCATTAAATTTGGAAATCCGTGAAAAGTTTACAAGATGTTAGGTGTGGTCTGTACTTTTGTATGGATGTGAAACTTGGACTTTAAACGCCGATATCATGAATAAAATCGAGGCGTTTGAGATGTGGTTGTATCGAAGGATACTAAAAATTCCATGGACTAGCAGAACTAGAAACGAAGAAGTTCTTCGAAGAATGGGACATCAACGAACTCTATTAAATATTATTAAGAGGCGTAAACTAGAATATCTTGGACATATAATCAGAGGACCAAGATATGAGTTCCTTTGTCTAATTCTCAACGGTAAAATCGAAGGAAAGAAATGGATAGGACGGAAGAAACTCTCTTGGTTGAGGAATTTGCGGCAGTGGACAGGTTTGACAGCGGACCAATTGCTACACGTAGCGCAAGACCGAGATAAGTATAAAAATATTATAAGCATGGTAGTCGCCGACGTTCCGTAGGGATATGGCACTCTAAGAAGAAGAAGTACAAGCAGTATTATAGTCTTGATTTAAATACAAGAAGTTTAGGAAAACCAATTGCAAAAAAATGAAAAGAATGTATAATAACGAGGTAACAGACAATCTTAAAATTAAAGATTATTATTTTCAAAATATTTTTAACAAATGTTTCAACTTTAGGTTTGGAACACCACGAACGGATGTATGTTTTACTTGTTTGTCATTTGATGAGCAAATCAAAGTTAAAACAAATAATGCGCATAAAAAGAAAGACCTATTTATCAACAAACGTCTTTATAAACTAAGAGCAAAGGCTTTTAATTCACTGCTACGAGAGATTAAAGATGATTTAATTACAATAGGCTTCAAAGCAATAAAAAAAAATCAAGTACTGCCAAAGGTCCCGGATCAAAACGCTTACTATAGGACAGGTGTATATTTATAACCTCTGCTTTGTACAACTATCGTCAAAAAATAAGCAAACCACAGAAAAAACTTTCATGTATACATGGACCGAAAATTAGTTTCATAAAGGATCCAGTGAGGTAAGTTCCGCTTTATTTCATCGACTTTCATCCCGATTGCAGATAGAAAATATGACAATGAAGTTGAGAAGTTGTATGATCAGATCCAAGACATCTTACAGAAACTTAATAAACACGAAATTTTATATATTATAGGCGACTTCAATGCAAAAATTGGGGAAGGTCGACGAGGTCAGACTGTAGGTCCTTATGGTCTAGGACAACCTAACGATCGAGGACAGAGGTTGTATGAATTTTGTAAAGAAAACTATATGATCATTGCAAACACCTGGTATAAATTATCCAAGCGACGACTATACACTTGGAAAGCCCCATTTGATGATGGCAATAAGTCCTCAAGAAATCAAATAGACTATATACTTGTAAATGAGCGTTTCCGAAATGCCGTCAAAAAAGTCACTACATTTCCTGGGGAAGATATTGGATCTGATCATCAACCACTTGTAGCAGACATTAAACTAAGGTTAAAACGAATTCAGCGACAAAAACCAAAAACCAATGTACTTAACCTTGAGGATATAAACATAAAACATAGAAAAAAGAATTTAACAATAGAATAAAAAACATCGGAGAACAACTAGAAGATCCAGAAGAACTATGGAGTGAATTTAAAAACCAAATTAATGAAATCTCCACAAACAATGATTATAGAAAAAACTTAATCAAGAAAAATAAATGGATGACAGGCGACATCTTGAAATTAATGGAACAACGTCGACTGATAAAATCTCTTCTTCTTTCTTCTTGATAAAATCTAATAAAACAGAACATAGACACCTGCAGAGAAGAATAAAAAAGGAGATCAAATTAGCCAAAGAAAAATGGATGAGAGAAAGGTGCGACGAAATGGAGGATGTAATGTCTAAACACGACTTATTTAATGTGCACAAAAAACTAAAAGAAATGAGTAACATATTTAAAAAACGAGTTCCCCCTGTACTCGTTGACAATCATAACAAAATTATTGTAAATACGAAGCACGAAATAAGAAAAGAATGGCAGCTGTATATATCAGAGTTGTTTGAAGATGACAGGAATGATGTACTGACCACAAATTATGAAATGCGAGGTAGAACATGCTATAAATAATGCTAAAATTAGAAAAGCTTGGTCCAAATAATACACAAACTGAGTCGCTGAAACTAATAGAGGATGATAACGATAACATAAAAGTAGTAGTAAGACTTTTAATTCAATATATAACACCGGAGTGATTCCCACAGTTTGGCTCAAATCCATCTTTGTCGCAATACCTAAAAAACACAATGTGAGAAAATGCTCAGAATATCGATTAATTAGCCTAATGAGCCACACTCTTATTAAAATTTTTCTAAGAATACTTCACAACAGAATTAGACGCAAATGCGAAGAAGACGTCGAAGATACCCAATTTGGTTTTAGAAATGCTATGGGAACCAAGTAGGCACTTTTTGCGCTTAACATCCTATTACAAAAATGCCGCGACCAAAGAAAAGATGTATTTGCATGTTTCGTGGACTTCGAAAAGGCATTCGATAAAGTACAGCATGCAAAATTAATGCAAATACTAAAAAATATCGCAATAGATGACAAGGATATCCGTGTTATTAAAAATTTGTACTGGAATCAAACTGCTATCGTAAAAATTGGAGTTAACTATACCGATGAAATCTCCATACAACGAGAAGTCAGACATTTTGTCGCTAACATTGTTCAATGTTTACTCGGACCAGTTATTTAAAAAGGCACTTGAGAGATAACCATATGGAATAAAAATCATTGGGGAACTACTTAATGTGATTAGATATGCAGACGATACAGTAATTCTGTCAGATAATATTGAAGATGTCCAAATTCTGCTTGATCGTATTAACGAGGAAGGAGAGGAAATGTGTATTAAAATAAACTCAAACAAAACCAAATTTTTAGTGTTTAGTCGTGACCCACCTCTCGACGCGAAGCTTCAATTAAACGGAGTCCAAGTTGAGGAAGTTCACAAAATGACATATTTGGGAACTGTGATAACAGACCAACTAGATCCAGACATAGAATAGCAATGACTAAAACTACTTATGAAAATGAAGTCATTTCTTTGCAATAATCATCTCAGTTTAGAACTAAGACAAAGAATGGTTAAATGCTATGTTTGGTCCGTACTTTTGTATAGTGCAGAAGTGTGTACGCTAAAAGTATCGAAAATGAACAAAATTGAAGCATTGGAAATGTGGGTTCATAGACGAATGCTGAAGATACCTTGGACAGCAAAGAAAACTAATGAAGAAGTACTAAGAAGCGTCAACAAAGATAGAAAATTGCTTAAGACTGTTAAACATCGAAAAATGTCTTATCTGGGACATATAGTAAGGGCAAGTCGATATAAAATATTACAAATGATCCTTAAAGGCAAAATAGAGGGCCGTAGAGGTGTAGAAAGAAAACAAATTTCCTGGTTAAAAAACATTTGGGAATGGAATCAAATGCAGGACAATTATTCCATATTGCAGAAGATCGAGAAGCCTTCGCAATGGTGATCGCCAATCGTCGGATAATTCTGATATAGCACGCGAAGAAGAAGACCCAGCCACAGATCATTCATTTCTTCCTAGCGATCGCGTTTTTGGCAGAATCGAACAAATGTTGAAAAAAATTGAAGTTATTACCAAACCAGAGCAATACAATGAGATATTCAGTCAATTTGGCAAAGTAATTCGTATGGGAAAAGATTTTGAAGTTGTTAATTCGAAAGAAGAAGCCTATAGGGTGTTAAAAGGCACTGCCTCTTGGAAAGTTTTCAATTATTAAACGTATTATTTTCACCAAGACTAAAAATGGATTAAACGTTTTGGTACGGAGAGAGCCGCACTATCAAAGCGATATTGGAAAACCAAAAAGTGTTTGTAAGGCTGGAAAAGATATCAGGATGATTAATCCTGATATTATTGAATTGGGGGCTATTAAAGTTAACCCCTTAAAACTTCGAGAAGTTAATAAACTCCCAACAAAACATTTTGGAGAAAAGTGGAAAAACTAGAAAATCTTCAGTTTTACCAAAATGCTTTAAACACGAATAATGATAGGCTAGGAAACATTATTGATTCTGAAGAAAATGAAGGAAATATTCAACATACAAAATTGCAGATTTGGTTTTTTAAAGTTTTGTGTTCCATAAATATTTATTTTAAGATGTTTTCAATAAAAATTTAGTTTCAAGGAAGATGTGTGTTTTTTTGCATTCATATATTGTTTTTTTTTGCAAAATCGGCAATCTCCAAGTGTTTGAAGTAAAGTCAGAAATCTCCAAACTTAAATTGTTAATTACTTAAAATTTAATGAAATAATTAGGTGAATTTTGTGAATTAATTAAAGCCAATGTACAAATAAATATAAATAACAAAAAAAAATGAAACTTTAATAAAACGCTAAAATTTTATTAAAAATTCTATTTCCTGAAAAATTTGTCAAAGTGGAGATTGCTGGTTTTGCTTCTATAACCCTATCTATCTTATAGACCCCTTATATCCAGTATGTTAAAAGCAAACATAAGTGATAAACATTTAATTGTCAGGCCTTGTTTATTTCCTAATTGGTATGCTGTGTATGACGGTACTTCTGACTAACGATTCAAAATAGCATAATATATCACGCCTCTAAACATTTTTGCAGCGTGACCCTGTACTTCTACGAAAGAATAAACAAATCATCGAACTCCATAAATCTCTATTGGAGCGTCGTCTCAAGGAAAGGAAGAAAGTAAAGTTCAACGAGAGAGTAATAAACCTGGTTACCTCTTATTCTCTGACACGTGCATGTTCGTGGCTAAAGCCATAAATGTTTCTGAAAAAGCACCGATAAGGGAAGTCGAGCTTGATCTTATCATTTGCACTAAATGGGCGTGTTTATGATACACTTTCGTTTCCGTTGTTGGCAGATACAGGTTCACTTGGAGTGTCTTAAAAATTAGATATTCAAGTTTCTTGATAGTATATCGGCAATAAGAATTAAAACAAAAACGTGAAGCGATGGGATATACCTAATTACTGTCCGAGAATAATTCTTATTAGACCAGGGCGGATCTGCAAAAAATCGATTAAATTTGGATGTGAGAGGTGGCATTCGGATTTTTGCAGAAATATTTAAGTGATAAGTTCAGTAATAATAATTGACTTATCCATCCTCTCAAATAGGTCGGAAACATTCATAAAAAAAAATTAAATTGTTTAAAAATTAATTGATGGATTCGACCGTTACTTGATGGAAATTCATTTTATGTAACAATAAAACACTGAAAACTTTGTTTTCAAAACTTCCACAAAATTTATTTTAAATTCTTATCACTACAGCTGTTTCGGCTAATTGCCTTTCTCAAGTGATCTGTTTCTGGCATGGGTTTACACTTTATAGTCTCTAATGAAATAGGTTGAGGAGGGGAGAACTGTTTGTCTCAAGCTGGTCAACCTATTTACCTGGATATAATTCTGAATGACCAGCTTGAGACAAACAGTTCTCCCCTCCTCAACCTATTTCATTAGAGACTATAAGTGTAAACCCATGCCAGAAACAGATCACTTGAGAAAGGCAATTAGCCGAAACAGCTGTAGTGATAAGAATTTAAAATAAATTTTGTGGAAGTTTTGAAAACAAAGTTTTCAGTGTTTTATTGTTACATATTTAAAAATTACTAAAATCATCGATTTTTTTCCAATTTCCTTGTTTATAACTTTAAAACAATTCATTTTGGAGCAAAGTTATACTGAAATAAAATAGCGACAATTGAATTTTCTATCAAATACAGCTGGTTAAAAATGTTTTAATTTATTGCCCTTCACCACGTCTAAATATCTCGGAAGAATACCGGCATATGTCAAAATGTCACAGTTTTCAGAAAAAACCATTTAAAAAATCGATGAATTTTAAAAATATCACAAAACTTTTTGGCTTTGGTGTGTACAAGCCTGTAAAAAGATATAGTCAATCCTTTAATCCTGTTTTAGGTCATAAAATGTTTGAGTTGCGACGTTATTTAATAAGAATTTGTTCGGTGTTAGTCTTAGCCCTAGAATTTCTAGGTGTTCTTCCAAATCATCAATCCATCTCCTTCGTGGTCGTCCTCTACTTCTTGTGCCCTCTGGTTTTGAAAATGTTAATCTTTCGTGTATTCGCGATCTGAAGTCCTAGCAATGTGTCCAGCCCATCTAAGTCTCTGCAGTCTCTACAGTTGTTAATTTGAATTCTCTGTTGGATATTTCGGGGGTTTTTAGAAACCAACATACATTTGGTTTTTTCCTGGGTTACCACAAGTCCAAATTTATTTGTCGCATCCGCAAGCATTCTAAAACACTGCACCATGTCTCTCATACTTCTGCCCACTATAACTATATCGTCAGCGAATGCGAGAATTTGCGTCGATCTATTAAAAATAGTTCCATACATTACTACTACTACTAAGGATTTCCACAGTTTTCACTGTCTTCCTTCACTCAACCGTTTTCTCCAATTTTCCCTGTCATTCCAGTCTCCATCTCGCAGGGTTCTTTTCTCCATAGCCTCGTCGATTTCATCTCTGAATGACCTTCGGGGTCTTCCTCTCTTTCTTCTTCCAATCGGGCTCCATTCTGTGATTTTGTTTATCCAGCGTCCTCTGTCCGCTCTTCTGACGTGGCCGTACCAGGATAGTCTCTTCTCCTCTATATAGTCGATTATGTCTGATTGCACTCCCATTCTTCGCTTAATCTCTGCGTTTTCAATTCTGTCTCTTTTTGTAAGTCTACAGCTTCTCCTCAGGAACTCCATTTCTACTGCTCTTATTCTACCTCTATTTCTCTTGTTTATTGTCCAGTTTTCGGACCCATATGTCAGGATACTTCTTGTCAGGGTATTATATATTCTCTTTTTTGTCTTTATCGTAATGTTCTTATCCCACAACACTGAGTTTAGTTGTCTTATACAGTTTCTTGTTTGTCTCAGTCTGTTTTTTATATCTTCTTCTGTTGTTCCCTGGTTCGATATTATGGTTCCTAAATACTTGAATTTATCTGTTCCATTTATTTGTCTTCCCTCGTCTATCTCTAGGTTTCTCATATTATTGTTTTCTGTTGTTAGGTATTCGGTTTTCTCTAAGTTTATTTCCATTCCGTTGTTTTTATATTCTTCTTCTAGTTTTCTGAGCATAAAGCTGAGATTTTCTTCATCTTGTGCGATGACTACTTGATCGTCGGCAAAACTTAAGGTGTATAGGTATTCGTCTCTTACTGGTATGCCCATTCCTTCGCACTTTCTCCTCCATGGTTTGAGTGTCTTTTCCAAGAATATTTTAAACAGAGTAGGGGACGTAGCACAGCCTTGTAGAAGTCCTTTTGTCGTCTTAAATGGATTGTAGGCTTTATTTCCACATTTAATAGCTACTTTGTTTTCTTTGTATAGTGCTTTAACTGCTTTTATTAGTGTTTGTCGGATTCCGAGATCATTCATTGCTTCCCATAATTTGACTCTAGGTATTGAGTCACATGCTTTCTTTAGATCAACAAAGGCCAGATGGACCGGTCTACCTTTTGCCATTTTCTTCTCTATCAGTTGTTCTAATGTGTACGTATGATCTAGACATGATTTTCCTACTGTGAACC
Organism: Diabrotica undecimpunctata; assembly: GCF_040954645.1. Taxonomy (NCBI): domain Eukaryota; kingdom Metazoa; phylum Arthropoda; class Insecta; order Coleoptera; family Chrysomelidae; genus Diabrotica; species Diabrotica undecimpunctata. The sequence continues at coordinate 8,782,300 of NC_092809.1, read as the reverse complement.
CTGCTTGGTCTTCTCCATACATTCTAATATTTAATTGTCTGATTGCCTTTTCCAATGCAATATTAAAGAGGAGACACGCCAGCTCCTGTTAGTTGGGTCAACTTCACTAATTTAGGTGGGATCCCAAAGTCTATCATTGCATTATATAATGCAATTCTTTTCACACTGTCATAGGCTGCTTTGAAGTCGACGAAGAGATGGTGTGTATTTATGTTATATTATCGTGACTTTTCTAGAATTTTCCTATGTGCTTGAAAATTTGATGTGTAGTTGACTTTCCAGCAGACATTTTTATGGTCTGAAATAATTCCAACTGGATTTTTTTGAGAATGTCATAAGTCGAAATAATTGTAGATAGTTGGGTTAAAAAATTCAAAAAGTTCTAATAGTTTTCTACAATACTGACACAACTCAAAATAATAATACAACTCATTTTAAACATAACCTCAACTTCTTTACAAGACTGACACAACTCAAAATAATGCCTTATTCTTTATAGAAAGTATTGTACAACTTTTCGATTAAAAATAACGACACTTCTACCATCCGACAGTCATAGGCATAAACTAACTTTATGATGCCATCACATAAAAAAATATAGAATATTAGAAATATGTTCACTAAAATAATTTATTTTTCTTTTTTTTTTTTGAGATATGACAGTCTTCTTCCACGGTGGCGATAAGTTCTTTCGTTTTTATCTGCTCATGTTTCCTTGTGAATTACATTATCAATATTATTTAGTTTTGGACGTCCTTCTCTGTCCCTATTGGTATAGCGATTTGCTTTTTTTCGCAATATAACGTTATTAACAGCTCCACCGGCTAGATATTTTGATTTAATTTTTATAACTTAATTAAATTTGTCGTATCAGTGCATTTACAGTTACTTAACCCAAGACTTTTATTCAACATTATTTAAATTACAGTAGTTCTTGCTTTTATTAGCTTTATCGACTACCAAAAGGCTTTTGACAATGTAGGACATGATAATTATGTTAATACAGACGTTAAAGGAGATTAGTTTCGATGGAAACGTTATGAAGATGATCCAACACCTGAACTAGAATTAAAAGGTACAATTAAGGATTACCAATAGTCTATATACAGAACAAATACAAATGAGCAAGGACGTGAGACAGGGCTTCATGCTCTCCCCTTTGCTGTTTAACATATATGTAGAAAAGATTTTTCAATTTGTCCAGGAGAATTAAAAAGGTAAAGAACATAGGGAATACTGACTTCTAAGCTACAGGAAATATGCCAAGAAGAGGTTCTGATGTTATTTGTTCCTGTTTTAACCTTCACAAGCTTCTTCCATGACGAGTTTCTCAAAAAAAATTTTATTCAGAAGACAAAATTAAAATGTTTATTATAACAATGCGTTATCAATATAACGATAAAGCTTCGTATATCACACGAAAACAATGAAATTTAAATTCGTCTCGTACCCACTATTATAAATCCCATAATCTGCTTCTTCTTCGAACTGAGAGTATCTGCAGATACTGTTTTCTGTTTCTTGCATCAGGCGAGACACTACTTGTCTCTGGCGAATTAGGCAGTGATACCTTCGTACCAAACATTGTCCTTTGATTAAACTTCACACCAAGAATACTTGCCTCGTAAAGTCTGCAACTTTCTAAGTCTAATAAGTTTGAGGATTTCACCAGTCTCAGTACTTGTTTTGTCTGTGTGCACCCGAATCATGTCACTAATCATTTTACATTCACAGAGAACATGCACGGCGATTTTTTCCTTCATTTCGCGTTTTCTGCATCATGGTTCATTCACCTACCTATGTTGCAAAGGTATTTATTAGCTTATAGTGCCCAGTAACCATTTTTTTGACCGTATTCAGCCATTAGTTTGCTAAGATTCATTAGACTAGACTAGGACGTCCATTTATTTCTTTTTTCATATAAGTATGTCCCTGATATCCATCTGATCATCCATTTATATTTGATTCTTTTCCTACTATAGTATACTTTTGAATTTAATTTTGAACTGCAATAATTGTTGTAATATTTTCTGTATTTTGACTTTGATTAGTTTTATTTTTTCTTTCATGACTCGATAATATTTATCATTTCTTCGTATGTGATATCTAACTTATGACTAATAAATATATATTTGGCTTATACAACAGAACCCTAATCATTTTTAAATTAAATCTGCCAGTCACATATCTTTCATTGCTTGCACGTCAGAGCTTTTCGTCCATCATATAACTCGACAAAGTATTCTATTAAATGTGTTTTTTCTCAATAAATGACATATAAAGGTATGGGTTTTAAGAGTATCTTCATCCATCTTTTTGATTTTATTTTATTACATTATATCTTAAAACATTGTGTTTATCCACAGAATATGCGATTACGGAAAATTATCTCACTAAATAATGTAAATACAAAATTTGACGATTCACAGTAGCGTTACATAAAAGGAAGATGTTTTATTGAGGAAACATTATCTTTATGACTCTGTACACTTTCCATCTCATGAATACTGCATAACGTGCAATCAATTAAGCAATTAATTACCGGAAAATATTTTTAAATTATAATTTGTACTGTATATGGGACTTCATTATGCTGATCTGAAAGTGTATATGCAAATTTAGAATGCATAAAAAGTATTTCTTGATTTCTTAAGATGTAGCATTTCGATTAAACCGTTTATACATTTATTATTACTCGAATTTATACCAGTAGTAAAAACAATCAAGAATGTGTATAAAAATTTTCCGATCTTCGTTCATAACTCCACAATGCTTTATTATTCTTCATCATTTAGTTCTATTAGGATGTAGGAATACTGGATTGTGTAAACGTGTGTTTTGCCAAAATCTGCTATACAAAGTTCGATATACTAGTGCATTATCGTGATGCAGAAACCAGTCACAGTTTGTCCAAAATAGAACTGTTTTCTTCTCACTGAGTCACGGAAATAGTTTTTCGTCCTTGCAGAATCAAAAGCACTCGGCGGGCTAGTACGTTGTCAACGTTATGCATGCTTAAGCGGTTATTATAAAATTTTCTGCAAGGGCGTAAAGCTATCTGTTTATTGCTATTAACTGAATGAAAAAGAAAGTTTCTTTCATTTTTTTCAATAGTAAGTTGTCAAAATATGTATTTTGAATGGACTTATTAGTAATGTTTTTGTCTTTTTGATGGTTAAAGGACAATTTATCTTTATGTTGCTAATATTGAACTAGTAATAATTATTTATTATTCGTTTTAAAACTACTTAAGTATTTATTTTTATCTGTATAACCGCTTTAACCTATATACGTGATTATTGTTGTTGAAAACAAAAATGTCGTCCACTGATTCTGCTGATAAATTAGTTGAAAATACCAGGTTAGTGGTTGCAGATATTGTAAAAAAAATGGCGAGTGAAGTTGGAGTTTGTGATCGAAGTTTATTTACGGTGATTAAGGAACTTTTTTATGAGAAGAAAAATACCCACAATAGATATGGTTTTAAAGGAGGTGAACGATGATCCTGATTTGTCGAATTTGACGAAAATATCATTTTATAGAATAATAAAAAAAATTAATTTTCAATATCAAAGCAGGAGAAGAGAATCCTTTTTATCATACTATATAATATATTCAACAGATAAGGGAAGTGCAAAATTTATTATCTGGATGAGACATGGTTGAACGCTATTGAAAACAATCAGGTTCTTTGTTCCCATTTTTGCAAAGTTAAAATATAAATTTAGTATTTTACAAGATAGTACTACGAAAAAATATAATCAGTGATGGATTCGACAGTTACTTGATGGAAATTCATTTTCACTTGAGAAAGGCACTCTGCCGAAACAGCTGTAGTGATAAGATTTTATAATAAATTTTGTGGAAGATTTGAAAACAAAGTTTTCTTTATTGTTACGAAAATATAATCGTATATACGGTCCTGTTAGAGGCTTACACGTGCTAATGTTTACTTCCACTGCATCGCTTATTGAAATTTAGTTTATAGTTGTAAATTAAAATATTCACGAATGTTAAAGAAATAAGTCTTCCACTCACATTGTGTTAGAGGTTGTATTAAAGTTGGTAAAAGAGAATGGTCTACCGGTTTCGCCGTTTACATAGATCACAATTGTACTAATATCCTTAGTTTCTTAAGGGCTTGAAGATGCTGTAAAAGTTTGTTAACAGAGAAACCCGGAGCCCATTCCCTTTTACCAACTTTATTAAAAACTATAACGGATTGTAAGTAGAAGACTTATTTTCCTAACATTCAGCAAATATTTTGTAATATCGCAATATCGGCATGGTTGAGAATATATATCGGGTGAACCGGAATTACAATGGCGTTCAATGTTTTAATTAACGCTATAAGTTAACGTATTATATAATGACAGATGTAAGAAGAGAATATGTCTCATACAAGGACGCATATCTCCCTATTATCTACTTACCTGCATCTCTAGACTGGTAACATCCAGCAGGGTCCTGTATACTAAAGGGTAGGGGTTGTGGCGCGTCCTCTTCTATGCAGTGCATAAAGAGACCTTGTCTCCATCCAGCCGCCATCAGCCAATCAGTCGACGCCAGGCCCATAATCATCAAAATGATTACGATGAGCCCGCATATGAACGCTATCACCTAAAACAATAAACATAGTTTTAAAGTCAGAACATTTTAAAAGTTTTTGTTATTTATATGTATTTCCAATTCAATTTCAACTACTCGGAGGAAAATTGTATAAAAGTGTACCTATATATTCATTGGATATTTTAGAAATACATAGGATTATGCAGCATTGCATAATCTTCCAAATAATAGAAGCTATCAAATTTAAAGTGATAAAAATATAAGCAAATGAGGTTTTTATGTTTGAACAATGGTACTTTATCTTCTTCTTCTTCTTCCTTTGTATAATTATTGCTTTCCAAACTTTTTTTGCTATGCACATGGCTAACAAAACCCGAGGCACCACCATAACTTGTGTTCTTAATTATAGAAGTTTGGCATCGCATTATGTCCATAGGATCCTTGGCTTCTCGGAAACGATCCAAATTGCTTGCTTGCTCTGTCTTCTCCAAACTCGGCTTCCCGAAACTGGCGTAAGTCGCATACACGCTGTTCCTTTTACGAGCCAAATGTCTCGCTTTCTATTGAAGCCACTTTGATTCGAAACGGTTCTCTATGCTTAACCCCTATTTAGGGCTAATCTTGCAAGAGCAACGAAACACCCACTCTTTGACAAAAATGACTTGTAATTGTCCCGCTAATCTAAATTGCCCGTCATTATTATAGACCTGTGGTTTATTGTGTTTGCCTGTTGTTGTTGTTGTTGCAGGGCTTACCTGCATCCCTAAGTATTGTATCGTCGTTAATTGCTGTAGTTGGCTACCCATAGTGTGCAGTTTCTGGCGCTTATTTGCTACACCTGACTCTATCAGCAATTTTGTATGGTGTTGATGCAGTATCTGTAATCTGCAGTACCTAACTTTATCTCTACCTACCGCTGAACACACGACGTTTTGTATTGATATAATACCCATTCCATATACCTGATCACGGCCACTTACTTTTTGTATTGTAAGTACCTATACACATTTAATCTCGGTCAACTTTGGGCTCTAAAGTTTTTTAGTGCAAAACACCACCTTTTTTCACCGTTTGAATACCTTTTTCAAGAATCCACCATTCAGCCAGTTTACCTCCCTTTAAATGATATTTCCAGACTTTATGGATACTCTCGTAGGCACACTCATCCACCGCCGAACTTGGTAGGCTACACCTTCTTATAAATATATAGGCTGCTAAGGACTGTTTCTTATTAAATATTATACTGCTGCATTGTTTGAATTATCAGATCATCGCGTCCTTGGTCTTCTAACACTTCTTCGACCTTTTGGTCATTCGTCTAGTACTAGTCTTACTACCCGTTCTACTGCCATTCTGCTAACGTGTTCGTTCGACTCCAGTTTCCGTTTTGTTGCCCATGAATATATGTCTTCTACATTACATACTCTGCTTATGTACTCGCTTTTCGCTCTATTCATCGAGCTGTTCCCTGATATTCTTCGTGGTATTCTTAGCTTTGTATTCTTCTATCAGTCGTTTTGTTCTGGATGTGTCAGGCTTCGTATATGCCATTATAGGTCTAATTGCTGCTTTCTAGATCGTTGCTTTTGTGTTTTGTCTTGGTACTTGTTCTTCCTGCTATATCATTCAGACATCCTGCCGCTTTATTTGCTCTCAAGATTTGTTGTCGTACTTCTTCTTCAATATCTCCATAACTATTTATATCTGTTCCAAGGTATTTTACCTGCATTTCCCGACTTAATATTTTCCCGTCAATTTCGATTTTACATCTTGGTGAGTATTTCGATACCCGGTCGTACATTTGGTTTTTTTCTGCTGAGATTATCGTATTGTATTTTTTTTGTGCAGTATTGGAAAAGTGCGTTAACCTTTGGAGATAGTCTTCGGTCTCAGTGCGCGTTGTTTACATAGCGTATTATTCGAACATGTATTCTGTAACCATGACGTACTGCTTGTATGATATATTTAATTTGAATTGGTTCATCGTGATTTCTGGATGTATTATTCTTTCGGACATATAACGGACATTATTTATATTGTCTTTAAATTTTTTTATGGATAAGTATACGCCTGTTCGGGCTTGTTCTTCTTTGTTTACATCGCTATAATATGCTAGAATATATTGGTTATAGTATATTTGGCCTGCACCTTTCTTCTTGGTTTCTTGGATAGCACAAATGTCTATGTTTTTAAATAGGTAAAAGGCAATAAGAATAATACTTACTGACAATCAATTTATTGTACCAGCAACCATTTATTCTACCATTCTACCTTGTTGGTAGTAGAACAAATAGATTGTGAGTAAGTCTTATTCTAATTTCTTTTTACCTATTTGAGATGGACTCACATAGGCAACCTATTCAAGGTCTATGTTTGCATTTATCAATTCCTCCATTATCTCCTGGTTTTTGTCATTAAAATAAGTGGTATTTTTCACTGTTTTCCTCGTTTTCGTTGTTCTTGCCGTTTAATCATTATGAGATCTATCGAGGTCCAAGTCTTTGTATAAGTTCTTTGAGCCTTGCTTTGTTTTACAATGGGAATACAGCTAACCTGGTCCATCAATCTTCCTCTTTTTTCCGGGATTGAGACCGGCTGTGAGTGTACACACGGCTTCTGATCTACTCAATCTATCCATTTCTTTTGAATTTTTAACATGTGATACAAAAGTTTTTATACCTAGTTGTAAGTAACTATTTGCAAATGTATCAAGTAAGTAACATTTCCACAAATTTTTAATTCACAGTCAACATTTCATCTTTTTGTATTAAATTAAAGTGAAATTAATTACTTTCAGGACTCACTGACAATGGTTTAATAAGACATAAAACGTTTAGTGTCAAGTAATATTTTTGGACAAATTTGTTTATAATTTAAATATACCAATTTACGAAAAAGAAGCTGTTATACTTCCTTTTTAATTTTCGAATGAAGCTTTTGTATCGACAGTTTGCATGTATTGAGAACATATAATTTAGGAAATCGTGGGTTTATTTTAACGAGAATATTCCTAACTATAGAACAACGACAACCTTTACGTAAAGTAAATTCATTATACAAATTTTATACTCGTATATTCACATTACATTTTAAAAAAATCGTGTTTACTAGAATTTTCCCGTTTACTTCGCAATTAACTTTTAAAAGATAAAAAATATGTTCTTTATCAGAATAATTGCTCTTGGCCCCAAAACTTTTCGTATTTGATTAATTCAGGGATCCGTACCATACTAAAACTGTGCTAAAACATTCACCGTATTACACGATGTCCGTATGTTCGTATGCGTATCTTCGCAACCAATTATGTATAGAATTGTTATTTTGTGCATTTCTCTTGAATGAACCATTTTTTAGATATGCAGTTAATGGAATTTTAATGATTACTAAGATATAAACATTGAGAGAGCACTGTATTAACATTGAGAACTAATGTCATATAGTCAGTCAAAAATTAGCAAAAAAGGCAAAGCGTTTTAAACCAAAGTACACAAAACAGTTTTTTTTTATTTCATACCAGTAAAAAGGAAAGCTAAAATTGTGTTTTTTTGTTTTCTCATCATAGAAAATTTCTTTTCGTAATGTTAATTTTTAAATCTAGAAATATTTCATATTTCCTAAACATTTGGGATAGCTATAGGACATGAAAAATGTCCTGAAGATTCCAAAAATTGTACGAAGCGTATTTTCGAACACGCCAACATTTATTTGTAAACGAATTTATTCCGCTTAGCTGCTACACACTGTATACATTATTATGATATTGAAATTTACTCTAGATTTAAATACAGTTACTGATTTTATAAAATTCAATATTATTTTATTTATCGTATGGCAATTACAACACATTTAGAACAAATACACAAACACTAGTAATATAGGTATTTGACAAACTTTAAATAGTTACAAACAAACATCAAGTGTATTTATATAATCAATTGACTCTGAAGTTGCAAACAGGAAGTCTTCAGGACTACCATTGTAGGATCTTGAGGGACACTCTTCGATAATGTGGTCGATGGTTTGGTTCTCCCCACAGTCACATTGAGGAGACGGGTTCTTTCCCCATTTATGTAGCATGTATGTACATCTGCCATGTCTGGTTCGGATCCTATTTAGAGTGGACCATATTTTGCGTGGAAGCTCAAAATCTGGTGGCTTGTGGGTAATGCAGGACATGTTATTTTGCCATGCGTTCCATTCTTGGGACCATGCATTCGTGATGTTGAACTCCTCATGTATCATTCTTGCCGTTTTCATTGGTGGTTTTCTAGAACGGAGACGGGTATTTCGTGCATCCTCGGTATCTTGGTGGATCGGCAGGTTTATATTGTTCATGATCTTTTTGTATTCACGTGTAAGTGCGTCGACTCGTCGTAAATGTGGAGGTAGGATGTGACTTAATACTGGAAGCCATTGGGTGGGAGTTGATTTAATTGTACCAGCTATCATCCTCATAGAACTGTGCAGCTGATTGTCGACCTTTTTTACGTGTGGACTGTGTAACCAGACTGGAGCATAATATTCAGCGGTCGAGAAGACAAGGGCTAATGCAGTATAGCGGAGAGTGGAAGCCGATGCTCCCCAGGTGGTACCGCAGAGCTTCTGTATAATGTTATTTCTTGTACTCAACTTTTGGCAGTTTTTGTTAAATGCTCTTTAAATGATAGCGTTCTGTCTAGTGTTACGCCCAGGTACTTCGGTGTTTTGTTGTGGGTAAGTGTGGTATTTTCAAACCGTATGTTGAGTTCCTTTCCAGCAAGTTTATTGTTCAGGTAAAAGCAACTAACTTCTGTTTTGGATGCATTTGGTTCAAGTCGCCACTTGCGAAAATATTTGCCCAATATATATAAGTCTGCCGTCAGAACTTCTTCAGACGTTTCTAGTATTCTGCATCGTGTAGTGAGGGCCCAGTCATCGGCGTATCCGAACTTTTATGACTGTGTTTCCGGCATATCTGCTAGGTATAAGCTAAATAGTAGTGGAGAGAGCACTGACCTCTGTGGTAGGCCATTTTTAAGTTTCTTTGGTGGGCTGATATCTGTGCCCATCACTACTTGAAACGGTCGTTGAGCATGCTATCTATTAGGCGTGCTATTGGTTTACAGGGGATTGCACGGAGAATTTTGGCAGAGAGAAGTGCAATTGGTCTGTAGTTTTTTAGGTTGTCGGTGGGTTTGCCTGGCTTTAGTATAGCTATTATCTTAGAGCGCTTTAGTTCTTGTGGAATATTTCCAATTTCCATGATGTCTGTGAAAAATCGAGCCAGCCAAACTTTTGTATACTTGCCAAAATTTATTAGGAATTCAGGATAAATTCAGGGTTTTGTCAATTTTATTGAATTTTCACCCTGAAAATTCAATAAAATTGACAAAACAAACAATAAAAATTAAGAATTTTTTTATTCAATTAATATCTCAATGATCTTAGTTACAGGCGCCAAATTGTTTGGATACCATTAAAATTTATTTATAAAATACCTTGAAAAATTTGAGTATACATATTATAAAACAAAGGTGACAATTGAAAGCGGCGCAGTCAATCTTGATTCGCTTTACTAAATAGCCCTAAACTTGTAAACCAAAACAAATTTATAAATTTAATTGGTTACTGTTCTATTTCAAAACTTTATATTTCTGTACTATTGTTAATTTTAATGTTACTTTTAATTACTATCAATTTTAAAATTGACTCGGATACTCTCTTGTTAACTCGCTAGCTAACTCATCTCTTGGATCTGCTCCCACAAACGGATCTCGATCTCACGTCCTAAACAAAATCCCTCCTCTTGGATACTAAATTCTCGTAGCCTAAGCTTCCTTCGATGCAATGATAATTTGTTAGTAATTACAAATATGCTGTTAATATTAACTTCTGCACTGCTACCATTCAGCATACATAAAATCGCCACTGCTATCATTTTATGAAACACTTTCGAAAAAAAAATACTTTTTAATTCACACACAACTTAATTTTCTTCTACCGTTTAAATTTAGCGGCATTCAATCTCTTTTTAGCTTCAGATGTTACTCTTTTCACGAACAGAAGCAGACTGTCTTTTCTTCTTTTAAAATCCCATCAAACATACAAATACTCCTACCATCTCTATTTTCAACCAACGATCTTTTAGTATTTCAAACAAACAAACATAATTCCCAGTTTCTACAAAATCCATCAAATTTATATTTTTCTTGTTTTTGATACACACCCAACATTAGAATCTTCATACATTACTTTCTCAAATTTCCCCGATTCGACAAGACAATAACTTATAACAGTGAATCGCTGTTTTATAATCCCTATCGTTAAAAAACAATCTCAAATGGTTTTTCCCTGAATTTTGAAACGAAACACTTTCTATTCATATAACATTTAATCCCACCTAATATTTTAAATTTCACAATTCACCATACGTCAAAAAACAGTCCATTTCACTTCCAACACAAATAAAATCTTATATGAATATGATTCCATTCTTTAATTTTTTTAACATGTGTAAATAACAATTTTTGTCATTCGCCCTTTTCTCTGTCATTTAAATTTTGTGCATATTTTTGAATCATAACAATATGTATATACCTTCCTTTTTAGATTTTTTTGTAAAGTTTTAAAACTGTTTTTGTATTAACTGTGCATTTTCCATTCCTAACTTTCTTTTTAATAATTTTACGTAACACATTTATCGATTTTACTGAAGATTTTAGCTTGTTAAAAGTTAGTGCCTTCTTTTATGTTTAGCTCTACACGGAATATTCCTTTGTCGTCGGATGTATAGAAATATGCATTGTATTTTTAATTGATTTTGCTGCTGTGTTTTCAAAAAAGTGGGCTACTCCCTTCTCACCAAATCATTATTAAAACTTTTTTTGTGGTAATTATGTTAAATATATTAAAAAAAAATATTTAAAAATTTCTTTATAAAAGGTATATATGAAAACAACTACATCACAGAACGTTTTCGGAATTAAAATTCCATCATCAGTGCTATTTCAATGTACATGTTTTGAGCCACTAAATACTTAGGCGAAAACCCTTTAAATGTTTTTAAATTGAATTTGAGTTACAATATTTAATTTTATATACTAGAATGTTTAAGTTACAACAGGATAGATAACATGGCAATGTAAGACTCCACTGGAGGTTGTTAGTCCTGAGACAAAGTTTCTACGAGGACTTTAGGGTATTTAGTGGCTCAAAACATATACTTACATCCAGATAGCACTGATGATGGAATATTAATTCCGAAAACGTTCTGTGATGTAGTTGTTTTCATATATACCTTTTATAAAGGAATTTTTAAATAAATTTTTTGATACATGGCATACCCAGCAAGCTACAGGAATTTAGTTTCCTTGTGGATATTTTTTTTAGCAAATTAATAACTTTCTTTTACCATTTTACTAAAATTATATACATTGCCTACTTCTTTATACTATTTTAGAGTTTTGTCCTTAGTTCATTTTATAAGGCCTCATTCAGATCATGACTATAATTTTTTGCTAATTTATTAAGAAAAGACGCAAGAAAAAAGGGGCCGACTAGGTTAAGATTTTGTTTAAACAAATTTCAAAAATTAACTTTTTTGCCCGGGACAAACATTTTTGAGTCATTCTGCAACAAAAAATGTCCTAAGTCAGTTTTCTTAAAGTTGATCGTTGTCAAGTTAGAATAAACGTTTTAAATTTGGAAAAACACGAAATCGGCCATTTTCAAAGTTCTGACACTCAGTAAAAATCATCAGACTTCTAATTTTAACATAAAAACAGTCAACAAACTGTCAACATCACCAATAAAGATTTATCTTATTTTTTACAAACACGTGCTAATGCAATGTTGTGACGTAATGTTAACCTAGATAATATAACAATTTGTAAATTCGTTTGATCTCGGAAATACATGTGCACGTTAGAATATACTCCAGACCTTCTCCAGACGAGGCCAAAAATACAGCCAATATATATATATATAGATATATATATATATATATATATATATATATATATATAGATATATATATATATATATATATATATATATATATATATATATATATATATATATCTTCGTATGAACTTTACATATTGCAGTTTTAAATTGTAAAAATAATGATAAAAACAATAATAAATAAGAAAACACAAACACAGAACAAATAAAATAAAAATTATTAAAGTCGAAGGTTACAGCCTCGAAGCCAATCTCTTGCCTTGGGAGTGAGTTGGTGGATTTCTTGAAGACTGCCAACGAACTTGGTGGCTGATTACTGGAAGACGATGTGGTTAATTGTTTGTTCAACAGCGCTGCATTTGTCAAATCCTGGACTGGTATTTATACCCCACTGGTTCAGAGACTTGTTACAAACTCCATGATCAACTCGTATTCTATTAAGGTTGCACCATTCACGAAGAGAAAAGCCGTCTGGTTTAATTGTAGAGTTTCCTATGAGATTAGCATTTCTGATATCTGGATTCCATGCGCCCATCCAGTGCTCCTCGATAATGAAATCAGCCAATCTTGTAGCAGTTCTAGTAAGTGGATGTCTGGATTTCAGTCTTAACTCTCTTTGGTCTAGCTCAGCGATGTCTGTATTTATCGGTAGTGCTGGGTTTTGTTGGCATTTTTGAACTAGTGTGTTGAGTGCGGCTAGTCGTCTTGTTGCTGGTGGAGCAATGTTGCTTAAAACTGGAAGCCATTGGGTTGGTGTGGGTTTTATAGTTCCCGTTATGTGCCTCATTGTTTGGTTTAACTGGGTATCTATGACGTTTGTGTGATGACTGTTTAGCCAGACAACTGCAATATTCTGCAGTAGGATATACTAAGGACAGCGCGCTCGTTCTGATGACCTCTGCATTAGACCTCCATGATGTATTTGCTAATTTCTGAATAATGTTATTGCGGTTCTTTATTTTTGCTGAAGTATTTTCCAAATGCTGTTTAAATGTTAGGGTACGATCTAGAGTTACACAGAGGTATTTTGGGTTCGAACTGTGCTTTAGAATGGTTCCATCGCATTCTATGTTTAGTCTGTAATTTGCCTTGTGGTTGTTAAGATGGAAAGCTGTTACTTCAGTCTTCGATGTGTTTGGTTGTAGGCCCCATTTCTTAAAGTATCTGTTAACAGTGTTTAGATCTGCTTCTATGGTGGTTTCGGCAATTTTTATGTCTTCTTCTTGAGCACCCAGAGCCATGTCATCGGCATAAATAAATTGGCGCGAGGTGGTAGTTGGTACATCTGACGTATAAATATTAAAAAGAAGAGGAGACATAACTCACCCTTATGGTAAGACGGTTTGCAGGTTTCTAAACTTACTGTTTTTCCCATTTACGTGTACTTGAAAAAGTCTGTATAATAATAATAATCTGTCTCTAATACAGCCAATAGAAAACGTAAATGCAATTATTCAATATTCATATATGTATATTTATATAATTTCACTATATATATTTTCGATCTGCTATTATCGAAGGTACGATTATTGTAGATATTCCCCTTTATCCATTAAGAAAATGAACTTTAAATGATCCGTATTGTAGTATTATTGTTGTTTTTCAGCTTCCCAAGTTAATTCTCTAAAATACCATGCGGGAATTCTGATGAGATTACAAAAAACTAACCGAAAAGTATTTTCATTTTATTTTCGTTTTTGATGTAGAATTTGTGTTTATGTTACACTTTTAAACAGCAACTAATTCGCTCACAAAACAAACAACGGTACGTCGAAATCATAATAACACAGAAAACGAGCGAAGGGAAATTCTTTTAAACTGTACAAAATCCGGGAAATGTTGTGTGGAAATATTGTGTTAGTGAGTGGATGCTTTGTGCAGAAAGCAAAAAATAATACATATCGGCCAATAAGCAATAATTGGCACTTTGCAAACAGCCGTATAGTATTTAGGAAATTATCATCAGCATATTCTACCAATTATGGTGTAGCCTCCCTTACATATTCATTCTTCATATCTGTCCACAATTGTCCAAAATTCGCTTTTTTGTTCAATGTTGTACCGGCTTGTTTCTTTATGTCATAGTCCCATCTTAAATTTAGACGTCTTCTTGGGCTCTTCACGTCTCTTGGATACCACAGTGCAATTCTACAGCGGACCACCTATTTGTCAGTTTTTCTCGCTAAATGTCCACCCCACTGCCATCTTTAAGGATTTAATTCCATGAATTACATCAGTAACCTTGGTTTTCTGTCTGATCCATTCTATTTCTTTTTTCGATATATCTTTGTTATACCTGCCATGCATCACTTCATTGACCTTTCAGTGACTTTTAAGTTTCGATATTATCTCTTTCTTTAGTGTCCAAGTTTCGCAGCCGTATGTCATGATTGGCAGTATACACTGATCGAATGCTTTTTCTTCAGGTGGATTGGCATCTTCGATTTGAATATAAGTGAATTTCTACCAAAAGATATCCAAGCTAGTTTCATTCTTCTGTTGATGTCTAGAAGTAAGGAGCCAGATTTATGTATTAATTGTCCTAGGTGTACATACTCGTCTACTGTCTCAAGTGTAGTGTTGTTTATTATTACATCTTGGACATCCACTAGCTCGTTGAACTTGGTTTTTGTTTTGTCAAGTTCATTTTTAGTTTAATTACTATTTAAATGGGAATAAGCCACAATTAAAGGTTAAACTACGTTTATTGACGTTTCAATTTCCACTTCGGAGAAATTGAAACGTCAATAAACGTATTTTAACCTTTAATTGTGGCTTATTCCCATTCATTTTTAGGTCAACTTCATTGCTAGCTGCATTTAGGTCGCTGTATATATATATATATATATATATATATATATATATATATATATATATATATATATATATATATGTACATCATCAAAAATAATACACAATTTGAATGAATGACAGTCAAGATACCACAAAATAGTCGATGAGAACCACTTCCTCTAGTTAGTGACAGGGTTAGGAGAAAACAAAAATAAGTTCCCTAACAGATTTGTTTAATAGAATTATGGAGGTAGGGCAAATGTCATATGGATAAAGAAATCTTATATTCCCTTACAAAAACAAAGAATATGCTCTAAAAAAAAACAAATTATATGGTCATAAAACTACTTAGTCAGAACATGAAACTATAAGAGAGGGTAAGAGACAAGGCGAAAAGCTCAGGTTCGTTTAGAAAAATATTCCCATGAGATTTTGTTGTACAATCAATTTCATGAGATACCCCAGAATAAGGTTCAAGACGCTTAGGCGAAAAGTTCTAACAACCAATATTTTCTTTCGGATACATTTTTTTTAGGTTTTTTTATCATTATGAACAAAAAAGATATGTGGTAAGTATTTTCGTTGATTAGAGGGCATATTGCCACTTTTATAAATTATCTTTTTTTATTAGTTTTTAAATTTTTTATTATTTATAAACAAATCCCAGACAAGAAAAGATGCTGACACAAGCAAGAAAAGATGCATGTGCGTTATATTAAAGTAAGAACAGAAATGAAGCCAAAATATTTATCACATAGGGCCACAAAATATTCAAGGTAAAAATAAAAGAAAATTTACGTTTGTAATTAAAAATTCAATTTTCATGTTAAATAAACAAAATAATGAGATCGTTACATGTAGCTAATTATCTGTAAATAGTTCCTAAAATGTAAACAATTAGGCATTTGTAAATTAGTAATTTATTATTATTATAATTTTAATATTTACGTGAAAAGTATTAAGCATTTAATACCTATGTAATTTTAATTCGTCAATAACTTTTATAAACAAACCGATCCCCTACATCAATAACAGCCACAAACCATGCAATTTGGCTACTTTACAAAACGAAAATAGGCACTATATTAAATTAATCACAGAGGAAAAACTCACCCTCCTGTATCTCTGCTTTTGCGCGGCTAATCTAATCACAGTTTTATCACCCATCTCGCCAGGTCATTAACAAACTAATGGACAATTCAGAGTTCCAACCCGAAATACAAATGAAACCGTTGACACCGTCAACACAACGTCAAAAAACAATCACTAAATTTGTTCACATCAACTCACATTGTTTTTTACTCACGGAATTCTTGAATTAATAGTGAGTAAACTTTAGTGCATTCTGTGTGTATACAGAGTAAGTATTGCACGTATTCAAAACAACGTGAGTTCAGCAAATCACAGTGAGCGTTGAGCAAGAATGGTCTTAAGGTAGTTAGCGGCGTTGCCAATGTCGAAAATAAATCGTCAAAAATAAGGAATTTTAATAAGTTGAATAACCTATTTATTGTATTATTGAAGTTGAATTAATTCAATCAATCAACCATTGCCAATGTGCAATTGAATGTGAATTTAAAAGCAATACAAGTACTCCTTTTCTAGTGCTTTACAGTTAACTTGATCTTTTTCGCTAATATGTCTTCACTTATATTTTACATAAAGTGGTTTAGTTCTTCTTGTAACTGGTGTAGCAGTTGTAGATCATCTTCATTCTCTGCTATCAGAACTACGTCGTTTACGTAGCATATTATCTTTATTTCTTTGTTTCCCATTTAGTATATATTTTTTAAATTGTTAACAGCATTGACAGAATGCGGAATAGACCATCGCTAAACTAAAATAATCAAATATATCTACCAAAATGCCACAGCTAGTATAAGACTATCTGAACAAGTAATAAATAAATTCTGTATACAGCTAGGAGTACGGCAAGGAGACACCGTCTCTCCAAATCTATTTACGACACTTTTAGAACGTACGTAAGAAGACAATTCTGAACGAGGGTAGTATCAAGATAAATGGAGAGAAGTTCAGTCATTTGAGATTTGCAGATGACATTGTCCTTATAGCCGATTGTATGGATGATGCAATAATAATGTTTGAAAAATTATATCACGCGTCCTTGGTGACTAAAAAGAGGTTGGAATAAAGATTAATATGAACAAGACGCAAATAATGCTGTCGGGAAAGAAACGAAAGGCAGAATTTACAAAACAGTCATCAGACCAATAATGACATACGCGGCAGAAACACGACCTGACACAGAGAGGACTAAAAGGATGTTAAAAACCGCAGAGATGAAAACACTTAAAGACATTGATGGTAAGATACTATGGGGCAGAGAAGTACAGATATATGACGTAGATGCAAGGTGGAGAACATCAAAAACTTTGTAAGAAATAAAACAGCAGAATGGAACGATCACATAAGCCGAATGACAACAAGTAGAGTAGGAAAGGCGACAAGAGACGGTTTCCCAATGGAAGGCGATCAGTAAGAAGACAATGAAAATGATAGAACTGCAACTTACTGGAGGCACATTGCAAAACAGACAGAGTCGTATCTACATAAAAAGAAGAAGAAAAATTTAGTTTGTTCGTATGATTTTAAAAGGTTCAGTAGCATCTAAGTGCTAAGCTCAAGCCTCACTGGCATTTAATAATGCGTATTTTAGATGGCTCTATTCGATTTACGTGAAATAAATATTCTTCATTTAAAAATAAAGAAAATCGCTTTATTGGAAGCCAAAAAAATACATTTTTTACATAGATCGATTTTGATATTTGAAATTCCATTTTCTTCAACCTAATTTTTTTGGTAATTTTCACGCGCAATACCAATGGTTTTTATTATTATAATATATATGTTAATATATAAATCATTGATTAATGACCCCTATTAATGAATGATTTTCTATTAATGAACGATTTCATTATAGGCAATAGAACATACATTGCTTGTATAAATTAATTTAACCACATTTAACGCTCTGTGATTGGCAGTTACCTGTGGTGTAGGCAACCAAACATACCTATTTATATTTCCACTAAAAAATTATTTAAAATGAAGTAGCCGCTGTAAGTACTGTCTGTCATTGTATGTCATTATTTATCGTTAAGTAAATAAAAATTTAAACTCAGATATTTTTATTTCTGAAAAGTACGGTCGACGGAAAAGTTTTGTAACAAACTCGTGAATTAAAATGGCGATTAACAATCTCGAACATTAACGCACTTGCTTCGCTCGCGCGTTAATATATCTCAATTGTTAATTGCCCTTATTAATACACTTTTTGGTTAAATAACTATTAACCAGCCGTGTTTTAGAGAAAATTCAATTGTCGCTATTTTATTTCATTACGACTTTGCTCCAAAATGAATTGTTTTGAAGTTATAAGCAAGGAAAGTAGAAAAAAATCGATGACTTTAATAATTTTTAAATAATTTAATTTTTTTATGAATGTTCCCGACGTATTTGAGAGGAAGAATAGGTCAATTAGTATTATCGAAGTTGTCACCTAACTATTTCTGCAAAAATTCGAATCTCTTACATTCAAATTTAAGTCGTTTTTTCACAGATTTGCCCTGGTCTAATATTTAGTAAAAAGATGTTTTGAAAGACATGCAAACCTGCTTACCATAGATGGACTTTTCTAGTTATTTGTATTAAAATCTATCATATTCACTTGAATTCTTTTTGATCAAATATTTTTTGTTTATTTTTAATATAGTGGTGATCGTAATTTATTCTTTTTAAATCTGGCAACACCGCATGTACCTTACATTATTTAGAAAACAGTAGTTGCAACCCATCTACAGAATTGTTTACCGTAAGAACCCATTACCTAAGTATCATAATCGTCAATCGGCTATACCTATCAGGTGGATTTTATTTTGACTCAACGCTTTAATATCCTTATCGCTTGTTTTCACTTGAATGAGAGTTTTTCAATCGGTGGTGACTAATAGTATAAAGTATGTATGCATTGTTTGGTCGGCTTAGGATTATATGGCATTCTTTACTTTTGTTGGTATCGTGTACCTGAAAGGTGTAACATCCGATAAGTGTGAGTTATGGGGAGTTCTTATCAAATTTTATTTATGGTCAATGACTTATTGCTGGGACTCTTTTTAACTAACTACAGATTAGATTGTTCATTCGTAATTTCCTGATAGTTTATACTTGTTTATGATAAGATGGGAAGGTTTCCATAGTTTTTTTTCTTTCGAATTTCTTTTCGAATAAAAAGTAGCCTCTCCTCTCACTCCTTTCAGATGATTTTTAGTTAATTATCGATAAGTATTTCAGTATATTTTTCATCTAATTATTGTCATTAATCATTCTTGAATTGTAGCCAGTCTAGATCCACTTTAATTTGCCGATTCCTACTATGATATGCCACTGAATCTCTAAAAATAATACGAACAAGTTGAATTTTGCGGAGCATATTAATTTTGGGACCCCAAAAAAGATGCAAAAAGTTTACCACTTTTATCCCCGGGCTTCCCCTAAAACCCTAATTTTAAATAAAGATGTTTATAAGCATTTTTGTGTAGAATGAACCGTTGTCTTAAAAACAAAGCTTGAAGCGAGCGCCGATTTTGCATGTCAGATACGCGCGCGAAATTAATGTTCAATAAAATTTATATCAGCTCGACGGTAAAAATTCGATATCTTTTGATTCAAGTGACCTATAGACAAAAATCAAGATGCGTTTAAAAGGTAAAGAGTTCAGCTTTTGTATGCAGTTTTTATATTTTGCCGCAAATAAACTCGATTTTATACAGGTGTTAAATATATAAACATGGCGCGATTTTTGCCACTTTTTATGTGATATCGATAATCACGATATGCGCCAGTCACAAACCCTGTGCTAAATTTTTTATTTAACAAAATCTGAAAACATTGAAAATTTCTCATTTTTTTGCTCCTATTTTCGTTTATAATTCGGAAAATATTGATCCTAGAGAAAAAATTATAAGAAGTTAAAAGTTTCGTTATTCAATTTTGCACAATATTTCGTTAGCTGAAAATTGAAAATTTAATGTTTATTGTTGAAAAAATAGCAATAATTGGAAAAAAAAGTACAAAAAAATGAAGTTAATCCTTTAAATGTTTTCGACTTTCTAAACTTGACTTACAAGCTCCATATTCCGCCTAGAAAAACTTTTTAATATGTTTAAAACGTGTGCTAAATTTTGCTAAGATCGGTCGGATAGGTTTTGCATAATAATTTTGCAATCCAGCCTACTGGAAAAAAAAAAATCGCAAATTTTCAAATTTATAGTAGGCCCTAAATAAGGCTCTCAGATAGTTGTAAATTTTTTTACATATAAAGGAATGCTCAAACTTTCAACCACTTTTTGTAAAATTCAAATCTGTTCACTAGGAGAGCCTAGAAAATTTTTTAAAGTTTTAAACATTTTTTAGGCTTATAAACAAATTGAATAACTTTACGAGCTTTAAACATATCGTTCCAAAAAAAGAAAAATTATTGAAGATTGAGTCAAAATAAAGTTTATTTATGAAAAAAAATATTTTTTTTTGTTCGCCTTTATTTTAACAATTTAAATTATTTATTAACAATTTATAAATACATATTTGTTTACTAAAAGTAACAATTTACTTCAATATATAAATTGTAAGCTCAAAAAAATGCATGAAGAAAAAATGCAATTACTTGTTTAACATACAATTGTTTATTGCAAATTTCCCAATTTGCAATTAAAAATGGTATTTGAAAATATGATATTTGAAATCCTTGTCGTCCGAGTCAGCGATTCAAAAAAAAAGAGCAAAATTGATTAACAAGAAGCCGAGATAATGCAATTTTTAGCGCGCGCTATGATTTTGAACTCGCCGATTCACATTTCGAGTGAATGTCCCCCATCACCACCTCTCATGCATTCCGAGCGACATTTTACGCGAAAACGGTTTTTTATTTGTCTTTTTTATGGATGTTGCCATGAAGCGCATTACGTAAAACTTTTGATATAAAAAGTACTTGACAAGACGAGGGTATTTGTCTAAAAACGAGCCCTCTATCACTTATGGTTACACGGCAAATGTATGCCAACTTTGACCTTCAATATCTCGACAACCAGTAAGCCGAATGTATCTTTTTTTTTAAGAAGCGTCTTTTAATGTTTTTTAAGTGTATAAATTTTGAAATTGAAATGTTTAAAGCTCGTAAAGTTATTCAATTTGTTTATAAGCCTAATATATATAAAAAATGTTTAAAACTTTAAAAAAATTTCTAGGCTCTCCTAGTGAACCGATTTGAATTTTACAAAAAGCGTTTGAAAGTTTGAGCCTTCCTTTATATGTAAAAAAATTTGCAACTATCTGAGAGACTTATTTAGGGCCATTATAAATTTGAAAATTTGCGATTTTTTTCCAGTAGGCTGGATTGCAAAATTATTATGCAAAACCTATCCGACCGATCTTAACAAAATTTAGCACACGTTTTAAGCATATTAAAAGGTTTTTCTAGGCGGAATATGGAGCTTGTAAGTCAAGTTTGGAAAGTCGAAAACATTTAAAGGATTAACTTCATTTTTTTGTACTTTTTTTTCCAATTATTGCTATTTTTTCAACAATAAACATTAAATTTTCAATTTCTAGCTAACGAAATATTGTGTAAAATTGAATAACGAAACTTTTAACTTCTTATAATTTTTTCTCTAGGATCAATATTTTCCGAATTATAAACGAAAATAGGAGCAAAAAAATGAGAAATTTTCAGTTGTTTTCAGATTTTGATAAATAAAAAATTTAGCACAGGGTTTGCGACTGGCGCATATCGTGATTATCGATATTGGGCACATCCTGAAGGGATTCCAGCAAAAAAATAGCTTCCTATGGAAAATGTCCAATCCAAAACAGATCTCGTCTAGACTACAATGTATCGGCAAAGTTAAAACGCTTTATTTTAGATAAAAGCACTCTTAAAAACAAAGTCTTCGCAGAAACAGGAGTAAAATATATAAAAAAATCTTGATATAAATTCTAACAAGGATGTGAAAATACTTGCCAAATAACATAACCTTCAAACTACATTCACGATATATTAAATTCTATCTTGGAGATAATATATCATTCTACTAACAAATACGACAAAAATTAAAATATTGGGAGCTTCGATTACGATTTCGATTCGAAGTAATTCTTTAGACTTCATTAAGATACATAGAATTTTATACGATTTCCTATATACCTTCAGCCAAATTTAACTCATATAACCCAATGTTTACTGTGTTCGACTGTACCAGGACATTCTGGAAATTGTTTCATTGTTTCTAAAGCCCATTGTTTTCTGTGCAGCAGGGGGGAGGGAAAAGT
This sequence comes from Diabrotica undecimpunctata, assembly GCF_040954645.1. NCBI lineage: Eukaryota > Metazoa > Arthropoda > Insecta > Coleoptera > Chrysomelidae > Diabrotica > Diabrotica undecimpunctata. The sequence goes on along the minus strand of NC_092809.1, from coordinate 8,759,653 downwards.
CTGGTTCAAATGTGGGATCGGCTTTATTGTTGCCGTAGCAGGAAATCGTCTAATTCTTTCATTGTTCCTGTTAAACTAAAACAATTTTTAATAGTCAATCAGTTCTATGAAAATGCAACTAAACGTAATATAATACATACGAGTATACAGTATGGGGCACGTGAAAGGAATAAATTAATTATTTAGAGAACCGGCCACTTTGTGACAACAATTTTGAAACCCGCCGATTTACATTTCAAAATGAGCGTTTTCTCAGATTATTTTTTTTAGTTTGAACATACATATATGTGGTGTTACCGATAATTTTTTTTTATAGAAATGTGGATGTTGCAATATAATATTTGGAATGACCCTTTAATTCTTTGTACAACTGAAGTAGTAGTTTTTTATTGCAATAAATGCTATTATTTATTAATTACCATAAAAAGAATATGCTCAAATCGACGGGCATCACGTAAAATACAATTAGAAAGACAAGCAGTGAAGTTTTCCTATACAAATATCATAACCGAGAAAAATTTTAGAACCCCCAGTAAGGAGAATTGAGAAGTAAGAAGTTCTCAAACTGTTCATCTAAAAGATCTTTTTAAATGTAATAGAAAACAAATATCTGATAACAAGAAACTGGATATTCTGCTAACTTTGCAAGATAATCACCACACCAGTTTACAGCAAGTAACATTGGATAATCACTTTGTCCATTTAACTATAATCCATTTCCATCATATTGATAGCACATTATGTATGCAAATCCCTAAACTGTTGATACGAGTGACTCAATGAAAAATAGATATTTGTCAACAATAGGAAAACAATTTTAAATTGAGTATGACTACCAGGTATAAAGGTTGAAGCAGAATAGAATACAATAGTTTTAAGGGTTACTCATCCCTAAATAAAGTTGCCAGTGTCGGAGTGATGGAGATTAACAGGTACTAATGAATTTGCAAGAAATGTAAGATGTTTATTTTATTGGTTATATATAAAATAATTTGTGGCCGTAACAGGGGCCGATTTGTAAAAAAATGAATATTATTTTAATCAAATTCCATTTCAGATTCACTGCTTTTATTTTCTTCCTTGTGAGCATGACTAACAGCATTTTTCCAATTTTCTGGAGTTTTTCTAATAAAAATTACACACTATAGATTTTTTATTTTATAAATAGTTTTATTAAACGAATTTTAATTGATAAAATTTCGCATTCATCTCGTCATTTTATACGTCATAATTTACGAATATTTTTCAATGATCACTAAAATACGTTGTTTGCTTGTTTATTGGAAAATGTTGATGGTACGTGTCCTGTTCGTGTTGTTGACAGCTTCAAGAGGATTGGGACAATAGAAATTTTTTCATCATCGTCGGTCGACGACCGAGAGATTTAAAAGGATTATAGTTGTAATAGGGTTTTTATGGCGTCGTAGCTAAGTTTGCGGGGAGTCCTTTCGTCTTTACTTTCTTGTTTGTTTAGCAGGTTAAAGGATTCATAAAGTATATAGGGCGGATCGGATCGCTTACAAAAACATGGGATCTTGGGCGTTCACCCTTTTTAGTATGTACGAATACTAAATGGACAAAAAGATTTCTTCAACCTTGTATCCGACAGTGTTTCAAAATATATAAAAAATATGAAATTTGATTTATAGTGTCAGTTTGGCACCACAAACGATAAAAATAAAACTGATAAAACTAAAAGAAAGTGACTTTTGAATTTGTAGCTAAAAAGTTACATTGCCAGTTTGAGGTACAGTCTTTTATATCTAAGGTGTGGGGTGAGGTAGAAATTAGATTATCAAATATTGTATGTTTATTGAGCATACAAAAATAACAATCAAACATGTAAATTGAAAGTATGTAAGTAGAATATATTAAATGCTGCCAAAAATATTAGAACTGAACCCTGAGTAACCAAAACGCTTATGCTTCATTGTGAAAAATATAAAAACAATTTTTATTTTTAGTCAAACACAGTCATATGTCGCATTTACTGCATTTTATAAGAGTAAATCCAGATGTACAATATCTACACTTACCCTTGGTGATATGTTTTGGTCAGTGAGCAACCGAATCCTGTGTAGTGGGTTGATCTGGTCTCAGTGCAAGAGGAGATTGAATTTTATTTTTAGGCTGCAGCGAAGGTCTACCTCTTTTACTTTCTTTTCTTGTGCGTGATAGAGAATTTGCTAGCTGTAGTCTAAATGCTTTTAAAGGTATAGGTTTTTCTTTCAGAGCAGTGCAATCATTTTTATAGAGAATCCATGCATATATGACACATATGTCCAATATCCAAGAGAATGGGAAAATACGATCTCTTGGCACTACTTCTACTTAAATACCATCCAAGTAAAGAGTTTGCCTCATTAACCCCTCCCATACGCTTATTATATTGGGTAATTAGAGAGGGACAGGGTACATTTACTTTTCTTTTTTTAGTTTTACAGAACCTTTGTAGGTAAGTGAGGGGTTGAATCACACAAAAATTGTCAGTCCATTTAGTAACAATAATTCCCTTATCGGTATTAGACTTATACATATATGATCCTCTGCCACTTTTGGACATTACCTTGTCGCTTTCCATTATATATCTCTTGATTGTTTTGCATAATAGTATCCCACATTTTTCCTTCACATAAATAAAAAGCTCCAGACCGGAAAACCAGTTGTCGCAAAAAATTACTGAATTTGAGTGATTAGAAATGGTCTTGCTCAAACTTATAACAACGCTAGCACCTAGACCAAAAGAAGTTTCTTCTTCAGTAAGCGAGTTTAGAGTATTGTGCAACTCAGAAAATGTGAAAGCTTCTTGGTATGAAATAAAATCAGCAATGTAACCAGACACGCCAGATAACCTGAACGAGTACTTTGATATGCAATCATAGTTTCTTCTATGGAATACTGATTTTCAAATTGATGTTTCTGGCAATTAAATCTGACTGTATCCAAAAGTGGTCTGATTTTGAAATACCGATCTTTGGTTTCGTCTGTAACTTGGCTGTTGTTATTGCAGGGTATAAATCTTCTGAGAAGTTGAAATTGTTTTATGAGTTGTGTTGTTTTATTAGAAGTGTTGATGGATTTTCCTCTTACCTGTGTACTGTACAAATTAGACTGGTACACGATATTTTTAATAATGGTAAGTGAAAACAACTTGGTAAATTACTTCAAAGGCGTAGCTACCTGTCCACTGAAAAATCGATCTGGATCAGAAATGGAAGTAGTTGTAATACCATCTTCTGTTCTCGGATCTCTTTTTGTTTTTTTTTTCTTTGTACAACTTCCTCTTCTTCGTTTGCTCCTTCCACATCAGCTTTTCTATCTTCATCTATTTCTTGTATAACCATATTGTTTAAACCTGTTTCATCAGTTTTCGAAAATATTTTCGTGTTGCAAATTTTCTTCCGAATCAGATAAATCGGAAATATCTGAAATATTTGGATCTACCGGAGATAATGCAAGAGTTTTTTTCTTCCCATAAAAACATGCAGCCCTGATTGGGTTAAGATCCACAATAAATAGAGTTTTCTTTGTAAAATCTGCAACAAAAAAACTTGCTACAAACTGGCAATGTTGCTTTTTACCTACATAGTTATTTGACAGATTTTACCATTATATAGGTCTTTTATCACTGTAAACATTTAAAAAACTAAAGTAATGAACCTTTATATTCAATGTAAAGCCAAAATATTGTACAAAAAAGGTTTCTACTTACTTTTATGGTGCAATATTTATTCAGTTTCAGCAGCATGTACGCACACAGCTGTTCACTTTCGGCCATATTGAAATAAAATGTCTCAAACCTTGTAATAGATGGTGCTACCAGCCTTAACACTAATAAAAGACGTTGAAGTTTAAAGACAACCTTTCTAGATAGGGTATGTAAAGCATTATGCTATTGAAATTATCGTTCAAAGTAGATGTAGCCAAAAAGCTACAAGCTATAGTCTGTCCGAAGTAAATTTTCTATCCTATAATTATAATTATCTTATAATAACATTCTTCCTTCCAATCTATATATCTTAACAGAGCACAGTGTTTATAAATGTTACGTTTCTTCCAGGGATTATATTGCTCCTTTTACGCTGTCTCTCCATCTATCCCTATTTGGGGATCACAAAAAACTGTGAAAATAAGTCACCAGGGCCTATACATCAAACAAAGGCAAAACTGAGGAAAAAAGGTGATTTCTTTAGGCACTTGCCACTATTTTAAACTTTAATAATTGTTATAACTTTTTATTAATAAAGGTAAAGTAATTCTGCAATTTTTTTAAAGCTGAAACAATCATCTTTAAAATGAGGTGGTTTTGAAAGTTAATCGCACATATGAAAGCAGAGTTGCTTTCAACTTGAAAATACTTGGAAAAGCTCCATCGAATGCCTATTTTGCAATTGGTTTTCACGAAATTGGTTATAACTTCGTTCTAACACTCGGATTAAAGTTTACCAAACGCCATTTTATTCATTTTTTCAAAAGGAGCAATTTTCATTTTGGTAAAATTAGATATCTCTAATAGTTTAGGAGATACGATCATTTAAACACTTAAATTGTTAATATCAAATTATCTCACGGGTTCTCTGCCTAGTACCCTCGAAAAATCGAATCTATGTACCAAAAAAACATCAAGGTACCGAGAGAATATAAAAGTGCATACTCACTCCGCTCCCCTGACTCCTTGACGAATAGTAAAAGTAAGATAGACTATTTTGAGCGTCAAAAAAATTGTATAAATCTTTCAAAAATATTTATTTAGTCTATCTCTAACTCCGCTTCAGTTTTTATAGAAAATAAAGTACCAAACCTCCAAAATTGTTCTGACCCTCCATTTTACGGTTTTGATGTTTGAGATTCCCTGACCCGCCTGCCTCTCTCGTAAGTGTTTTCTCTTATTCCATACAGAGTTGTAACAAGTTTGTTTTATTTTGTTTCTCGACTTCCAAACCACTCCGACGGCGACGTCTCGACGTCCGTTCAGAAACTCGAAGTGCCTCCTTGAATCATGTATGAGAGCATGACAAGAGTCTTGGTGCATACGGTCAGAAGATTATCGACAACGTTGTCGGTTTTTGAAGTAGAAATATGTCAAATTATATTGGTCATTCGGAATTGTATTATTTTGTGACAAGAAAGAAAGTTGAGATTCTTTATTTTGGATAACTTAATTTCCAAAGGATCAATAACTGTTTTAGCTTGAAGTTTTTCCAGCCAAACGATTTTCTTTTGGTACACAACTTTAAACTGAATTAAAGCAAATATATTGTATTGCATTATTGCATTAACTAGCTTTATTTGTAGAAGTAATAAGAAGATTTGTAGAAAAGTAGAAGGAAAACGAGGACCAGGAAGGCGAAGAATTTCCTGGCTGAAAAATCTACGTACGTGATTCAACACAACAACCACAAATCTTTTCAGAGACGCAGTTTACAAAATACGGATTGTCATGATGGTCGTCAACATCCAAAATGGATAGGCAGCCAAGAAGAAGAAGAAGGGTTTATTTGAATAATAATTACCATTTTCATTTATACTTTTTGTAGAATCTGGGGCCGTATATCGATAATAATGAGGCAAATGTTATCAATGTCTCTATCTATCAATTATCTGTACTTCAAATGCAACAGTTTTACTTATTTTCAGATACATCGTTGTACAAAATTTTCTTCTGAATATCGCGATCAACACCCATGCTAAGTGGTCGTACGGCTTCGATCCTTGCACGTCTTCCATACAGTTGATGGATACAGAGCCATGCACTGTGAATGGTGGCGGATAGATTACTTTAAGGTCTTTCCCGATGTTACGCTCTATCCCAACAATAACTATATCGCTACGTACGCCAATGCCTTGGATGTTGCTTGTAACAGTTTACGAGTAAACGTGGTGCAAAAACGTGCATTGATAATCGAATTAATAATTGTGATGGATGATTATGTCAACCATCAAATTGCCGTAGTGAGTGATGTGATTTACGAACCAAACCATGTTTTTGGAAGTAAATCGCCACAATTTTCAAGCCTTGTTCAGGACTCATTTTTTTTTGTCAACTATGTCCCAATTATGGCGTTGGTCTGACTCACAGCAGTTGGTCCACTGACCTTATGAAAAAAGTATTCTGTTCTTAATGCACCTAAGCATTTTAAGTACGTCCTAGTACGTTAGTCTATTAATGATGAAATGCCAAAAAAAGTTCAATACAAATCAGCTTTGAGTTGTAAAAATAGATGACACTGGAAACAATCTACCTAGTTTTCTACATTTAAAAAACTAAAGCTTAAAACAGCAATATTATTACTAAAAACGTGAATAAGCTTTTGGATATCCAAGGCAATTGGTAAAAATGGTTCGAGTCACCAAGACTCACACATAAGCGAAACTACGACTCCAAAACCAGCTGTATAACAGGGAGACTACTCAGGGCTGGCTCAGACTTTGCTTAATATTTGTATGGAATATGTTCTAAGAAAAATATTTGTAAAATATATTGTTTATAAACAATATATATCTAAATACGGTGACAAGTAGGAGAACATATGAAGAAGCATTATGCTGGCTAACAGAGCATACTTCGCTTTATCGCAGGTGTTTGAATCAAAAGACATTCATGGGGAAGTAATGTTTAGAGTTTATAAATCCATCATAACAAGCCTTATTAATAACATTGCAAGAAAGATATTGAGAAGGATAATGGGGCTCATTAGTAACAATAAGGTTTAGAGAATAAGGTTCAATGATATGAGTTATATGAGTATTACAAAGAACTTACTAAAGTTAATTATGTAAAAATACAAAGACTGCGCCGAGCAGGTGACCTTATAAGGATGGATAATAACACATCTAGGATAACGCTTAGTGGAACTATGGTGAGGAGTAGGCGGAAGCATGTTTATAATTCTGTTAGTAATTCCCACCAGACAATTGTGTTAACGCCGCCATTGACTTCTCGCCGCCATTAGCGAGGTAACCAAATATCTATTATCCCGTTTGTATCCGTGAAAACAGAGGGCGACTTGTTGTGTTTCGTTGCTCGATTCGCTGCAGTAATATACCACCTGGAAAGTACGTTTCCTATTACAGTATCTTTTGTTTAGCTACATTCTATTTTCTTCATCGTACCAAAGAATTGGTACAAAAAAACCAAAAAACCCAATGTATGACAACATCTAAATACCCACTACGATGAAAACAAAGCTTAAAAGCAAGTAAAGTGGCGGGATCTCTTAATGGCACAATCTGGAAGAACAAATACCTAAGACACGACACAAAAACAAGAATTTATAAAGCAGCAATTAGACCTATATTAACATACACGGCGGAGACAAGACCTGACACATCTAAAACGAGACGACTACTAAAAACAACAGAGATGAAAATACTCCGACGAATATCAGGGAAAAGTCCGTTGGATAGGGAGAGAAGCGAAATCATAAGAAGAGCATGCAATATACAAGACATAAATGAATGGGTGACAAAACGGAAACAGGAGTGGAACGAACACATTAGTAGAATGGCAGAGGATAGGATAGTACGAATAGCACGAGATAATGCACCAAATGGACGAAGAAGTATTGGCAGACCAAGAAAAAGATGGTGCGATAATTTAACCAATTTAGGATGCTAATATTGAAGAAGAAACAGGCTTTAAAGCCTACATACAAGAAGAAAGAAGAAGAAGAAGTACCAAAGAATTTTTCGTCTCTTATTGAGCGCACAGGATATTTTAAAAGAACTAGAGAAACGCTAAGCGATCTCCAGAGTAATTTTCCTAGCCGAGAGAAAGTAGGCTAGTTCCAAAACAAGACCATTGCGGTATTATAAGTTAAGCCTCTTTTCGCTTAACAAACACCAACGTATCTCCCTCTACCCATCTACCCTCCAAATATAGTCCAGTTCTCGCAAATATCTAAAATTATTTTCATTTCCTTGTGTCATCTTGTGTAGTGCAGCTGCAGACGTCCTCCAATTTGGCGATGAGTAATCATAATTTCTTTGTTTCATTTTTCTATTTTTGTATTGTCTATGTATTATCTTCTCTACAATTATATTTTCTCTTGTCTTTACAGACTCTGTGTCAATTCTGTGTGCCATTTTGATGTCATGATTGATCTGACGTATTGATTGATCGTATCTACTTTGAGTTGCCGAATGAATCCACTTCGAATTAAATCCTAATTAACTTCCGCTGCTGTTCTCCTCTATACGCTTACCTATTGTCGTGATACATTACTGCCACATTGTCACGTTGTCTCAATATCTGTACTTGCATCATCTACGCTGTTAGAGGACTCCCAATTCATTTGTTGCGGACGCAACCTGTCAAGTTCCTTTGCCGATGGACCGTTCTACGAAAAAACGTTACTACTTGTGACCACCTGCCAACTGCTGTAAGTACTTTACCGTATTCTTCAATATTGAGCAGCCAAGATTTTTATGATCGAAAAAATATCTATTTTTTGGTGCTACCTAAACCGTTATTAAAGGATTTATTGACTCAAGTTCAGTGCCTTCAGTTGATGATTTACGGTACGTACATATATAAATCCGATATATGATCAGATTTGTCTTATATGTAGACTATTTTTATTATAGATTTTATACACATATTTGAGGTGATCACAATCAAACATTTCAGTAACTTCATTTTGATGTATTCTAAAGGCGTAAAAATCACTCATTTGTTTCATTTCAAGTTAAATCAAATATTGACGTAGATACAACTACAATTTTCTTTGCCTTTCTCTCATTATTGAGTATACTAAATTACTTAGTATCCTTAGATGGACATAAGAAGTCTGAATGGAAGGACATAGCCAAACAGGCAAGTACCCATCCAGTGTTATGATGCCAAAAGAAGAAGAAAAAGTGTTTGATACTACAAAAATATCTTTAGATTTTAGACGATATTTGTCAAATACAAGCAGCTCCGGCTGTTTTTAAAACATATAGAAAAAAGTGAAATCCTGCAACCGATCGGAATCAACTTTTATTGAGTATTTACTTTCAGTGTAGCACATTTATGTATTTATGTTCAACGTAATTTAAAGTTAATACAATAATCTATCAATTGTCTGAGATATTCATAAATTATTTAACCGTTTCGATCAAAATCGAATCTTAAACACCCCTTTCTCGGCAACGTTGCCCATTTTGTGACGGCTTGCAACTAAGGTTCGAGTCCTTGAGGACGGTGACTGAATATCTAGATTGTTTTACGTGCTGGCCTTTTCGCGTTTGACGCTTGCTCTATATATCCTAAACCTACACAGAGCGAACTACTTAATGGAGTAGTCTATTAACATCTTATAAATCATTAATGAGGGGATGTCGATTTGTTGGAATAGGCGAAAGAAAAATTGCAGTTAAATGTAGCTTAACATTGGATAGAAAAACACAATATATTTTGCGAAAATAAATCCAGCGCTTTTCACTTGTAGTAACAACAAATCTAAGAAATTTTAAAATTTCTAAAAAGATTTTAGTTTGCGAAAATACGTAAATAATAAAGGAGTTTTTGTATATATTGCTATTATCTTTTCAACTGTGATTTGTTGGAAATTTTTTTTAGGTTTTTGTTTTATATAGTCATTCAATCTTTATTAGCAAAAGTTTGCCAGCACGGATTTATCTTTTTTTCTTTTTCTCTTAATCAGGATTATTAATAGTTTTTATTTCAATCGATTATTTCTGAAAGAGCTTAAGTGCTATTTCGGAAATTTTTCTTTTAACATGCGAAATTAATTTGATTGAGCTTTAAATTCTATAAGAGAAACACTCACTCATAATTGTTTATTTAGGTGCTGGTATAATTTTAATATGAAAATAAGTTATATGTAAATTTATTAATTAATACAAATACTGTCTGTGTATGCCATCAAATTACGGTACCTGTGATGTTGATGTAACAATTCTTCTTCCGCAGTGCACTGGGTTGACTCGGGAACAGAATCTTCCCAAAAGGTCGCGTGGTCACAAACATACTGAAGTGTTTATCGCGCTGATTTATACAAGACTATTGGAGTGTTTAGCGCGCTGATTTATACAAGACTATTGGAGTGTTTAGCGCGCTGATTTATACAAGACTATAACTAAGATTGAAGTGCGTAGCATCTCGTCTTGTAGCGTTGTAGTTTTGCTCCCTTCCGACTGTTAGGGGGCGGACTGTACAGGTCCGTATTAATTCATGATTGACAAGACATACACACCGTTAATTAAAGAATTAAATGTGTGGAGGGACGTAACATAATTATTGACCCAAAACCTACCGCTGGGTACAGAAATGAACTAAATTCGATTATTCCTTACTTGCATTTCTGTGTGAGAAAATAATGGTTTAGCACAGAAAGTACCTAAGTAAATTAACTTAGTCCCTTTAAGAAATAAAAATTTAAATTTGTGTCATGCTGTATTTGACTTTGCGCTGTTGTGGTTTAAAATGCAAGTTTCGTGTCGCGAAATATTTTCAGTGATTTACCAGCTTCGATACTGTATGCAGTTAAGAGTAATATAATCACATTTTTCTGGCAATATGTCTAGTTCGGACGAAAAAAGAAGTACTGAAAGTGAATGGGAGCCAACTCAATCAGATAATCTTAGAAAAATATGGCGAGGTGTTAGAAATGATGATAATAATTACCAAAGAAATTTAATAAAAAAAACTCAATAAAAATGCAAGATGATTGCTGCCAGGCAAATTGGAGGTGCTTGCAAGTAAGTTAAATAAAGTTGTATATTGAATAGCCTAGGTATATAGATATATTTTATTTTTTATATAAGTGAAATGTAGTGTTTTACTATTAATTTACAAATTAATAGCATAAAGAACAAAGAAGGAGTGGAGACCAACAATATAAAAAATTTTTACAGATAAAGCACGAATATTATACAAATCTCTATAAAACAGAACAAAAACCAACCCAAGAAATCCGTAAACAGTTAAAACTGAAAATAAAGAACGTTAACTCTGACCTACAACCAGAAATCAGTAAAAATGAAACAACAAAGGCACTCAAAGAAATGAAGAATAACAAATCTCCTGGGGAAGATGGAATAACTGTGGAAATGCTAAAAAATGGGGGGAAAACTACAGTGGAAATCCTTTATGTACTAATGAATAAAATATTGAACACAAAACAAATATCCACCTCATGGAACGAGGCAATAACACTATTACTATTTAAGAAAGGCGATAGAAAAGATCTGAAAAACTATAGGCCCATAACGCTACTGAATGTAATGTACAAACTGTTAACTAAACTACTAACAAACAGATTAACAACCAAGTTAGATAATTACCAGTCAAGAGAGCAAGTATAGTTGAACAAACGGAGTCCATTAAGATATGGCGAGGAGTCAGTCAGGGCGACACTATATCACCCAAACTATTCAATCAAGCTTTGGAAGACGTTATGAGGAAATTACAATAGGAAAAACGGGGTATTAACATAAATGGCCAATACTTGAATCACTTGAGATATGCAGACGACATTGTATTAATAACAGATAAAAGGGAAGAATTACAAAATATGATGGATGATTTAAATAGCGAATCAACAAAAATACGTCTACAAATGAATTATAATAAAACGAAAATTATGACCAACCAACCAGAAGAATTAATAATTACAATTGCACAAACAACTATAGAACAAGTAAAAGAATATGTATCTTTGGGACAACTAGTTAAATTAAATAAAGAAAATCAGACCGGAGAAATAAAGAGAAGGATACGGTTGACTTGGGTATACTTCGGAAAACTTTCCTATATACTAAAAAATAGAAAATACCCCCAATATTTAAAAACAAGAGTCTTCAACCAATGTATACTTCTTGTTCTCACCTACGGTTCTCAAACTTGGAGGTTTACAAAGGAAAACATGGAAAAAATAGCAAAGACCCAAAGAGCCATGGGAAGGCAAATGCTGAACATCAGGCTATCAGACAAGAAAAGAAATACTTGGATCCGCAACAAAACAAAAGTGACCGATGTATTAACACAGATAGCAAAACTTAAGTGGAAGTTCGCTGGACATACCATAAGACAGAAAGACAACAGATGGAATAAGATGATTATACACTGGAGACCATATAGTTACAAATGAAAAAGAGGAAGGCCACAAATGAGATGGTCAGATGACTTGAAGAAACACGCAGGCCCGAAGTGGATACAAACTGACTACAATAGAGACACGTGGAAGAAGGAAGAGGTGGTCTATGTCCAAAATTGGACAGCAAGGGCTGTATAGATAGATAGTGTTTTACTAAGCTAAACGATGAGCAAAAGCAAATAGTATTTGAGAATTTCTACAAAATGCAAAACAAGGATGAACAGGATATATATCTTCAAGGCCTGATACATCAGAAAAATGTACAAAACGAAGAAGCCCGAAAAATGAAAACAATAAATTAAGAGAAGTATCTTTTGATCATTTTATTCGAGTTGTTAACTTATATTACCTGTATAAGTTACCTTAGTTAAATTCAGTGTCAGTACATAAAAATGTAAGTACCTGCTATTACAATTTATACAAAAGAAATCGACAGTTTTTGTGCCAATATTTCGCAAATGTCGGTCCGATAAAATACAGGGTTGGATTTAGGTAGGATTTTTTCCGCTCAGAACTTTCGTAAATCCCAAAATTTGTGCTTGACTTCTGGGTGACACTTTCCCTCTGTGGACGTGGACTATAATTTCAGTGATTTTTTAGATAAGCTTGTCTGTATTTTCAATAAGGCATTTCCTTTAATTAAAATCAAGTCATAACATCTCAAACCCTGGTCTACCAAGGGTAGACACAACGTCTTTGTCACTGAATATATCTCCAAGTACAGAGGAACCTATTTAAAACTTATCAAAACAGCTAAAAAAATGTACTATAAGAATCGTCTGGGAAGCTCTAAAAATTTTGCGAGAGAAACTTGGTCTATAATAAACGATCTTCGAAATAAAAACTAACACAGCTCAAACATTTTTTCTTCCAAATCCTGAAAATCTAAATGAATAATTCGTTAAATTGAATAAAAATATAACATCAACTATTTTGTTACAACAAGATCCTATTTCCTATCTCGCCAATTCAAAAAAGGTCTCTAATTCATTCTTTATAAGACCAGTTGATAAATTTGAACTGATCCAAACAATCAGTAGTATCAAAAGCAAATCTTCCTGTCGTACTGATGAACTATCCATAAAAATTTTCATAAATTTCCCAAAAAAGGAAAGACAACCTAAAGCCAAAGACAAAAAAGGAAAGCCTAAAGACAACCATTATTATTTCTCTTCATAAGGGTGGTGAAAAATCGAATGTCTGCAACCATAGACCTGTTACCTTACTACGGGTCCTATCCAAAATTATTAAGAGACTTACGTCCTTTCTCGTTAAAAACAACATTTTATCACAAAGTGTCAGTTCGGCTTTTTATCTAATAAATGTACCAGTGATGCTATGTTTTCTATACTACATGAGGTCTATCAAGCACTAAACAATAATCTTTACACTGTCACTGTTTTTTTTTGACTATGCCAAAACTTTTGATTGTGTAAATCATGACATTTTGATAAAAAAACTAAATTTCGATGGAATTCGAGGTATTTCTTTGAATCGGTTCCAATCTTACTTAAGGAATAGGAAACAACTAGTTAGAGCAAATGATAGTGACTCTAGTCACAAAAGCATTGTATGTGGAGTACCACAAGGTTCAGCATTGGGTCCTCTACTTTTCCTTATCTTTATAAATGGCATCACTATCTTAAAAATCGATGGAAATTTTTTCTTTGCTGATGATACCAGTATTACATGGACGAACTCTAATATTCCAACTCAAAAATCTGGTCCGACTCTAATTTACTCTCTTTTAACGTGGATAAAATAGTAGCATTATCCTATAAAGGAGCTCTTCAACCTTTGCTTCTTAATAACAGCTAGATCAGTATCGTTGATTCTGTAAAATTTCTTGGTATTTTTATAGACAGCAACCTTAAATGGTCCCTTTATATCGATTTGTTAAGTAAGAAACTAGCCTCAGCTTGGTATGCAATAACATCTGTTTCGAAGGAAATCAATTTAGCATCATCCAAAATAACATATTTTTCTTTGTTCGAGTCTCATTTTCAATATGGCCTTCCTTTTTGGGGTTCTAGTACAGCTGCCCAATCTACTGTTATTTTTAAATTACAAAAAAGAGTAATAGGGTATCTTTTTGGCCTCAGTAGACTAACACATTGCAGAAGCTACTGCAAAAATGACGGGATTTTAACTCTTCCCTTTTTATATATTCTGGAAGCTGTTTGCTTAATTCGTAAACACCTACATGTTTTTCCTAGCAAGACCTAATCATGACTACTCCACCAGAAATTTAACCTTTGATGTGTATTTACCGATCCCGCCCATTGAGTTGGTAAAGAAATCTATATTATATATTCGGTAAAAAAATTATACAACCATCTCCCTTTGCAACTTAAATGTACAACTTCTTTTCTTAAGCTCCGTAAATTGATAAAAGCCTATCTATCTGAAAGACCATATTTTTCAGTGGAAAAGTTTATATACGAATAACAATAAAAGTTTCTTAAGGAATCGCAGCACGTTTAGGTACAAGCAACTAACGTATTTTTATATATATTTGGGTATCACATGCAGCAACTTAAACTTTTTAGTTTGTAAGGTTTTATTATGCAATTTGCAATTTAGTTAAAGTTAATTAAATAATTAAATAAATTTTAATTCTTATTGATATTTTTTTGACTTTTTGTAAGCTTTGTCCATAAAATTATACAATTTTCAGAAACAATAAAACATATTTCTATTATATTGTAGCATAGCTCTGAAGATGGCTTTGTTAGTCGAACGCTCAGCTAGGAAATAAATGCTTGACACACTTTTAAAGTACTTTTCTTTTCAATTGATTCATTTGTTCATAACTGTGTATAAAACTAAGTGATACTCTTAAGATGATATGGATGATATTCAGTTTGGGTTCCGCAAGGGACTGGGAACGAGAGAGACATTGTTTGCTTTTAAAGTCCTCTCTCAAAGATGCTTAGATATGAACCTAGATATTTATTCCTGTTTCATCGACTTCGAGAAGGCATTCGACAGGGTCCGACATGAAAAACTAATAGAAGTACTGAGAAACAAAGATATAGACAGACGAGACTTACGAATCATTATCAATCTGTATTGGAATCAAAAGGCCAATATAAAGATAGAAGAACAAAAGACCGAAAATATAGATATAAATAGAGGAGTAAGACAGGGTTGTGTTCTGTCACCATTACTGTTTAACGTGTACAGTGAAGCCAAATTCCAGGAAGCGATAGCGGATCTGGGTGATGGAATCTCTGTAAACAATAACATAAGATTCGCTGATGACACCGTTATAATGGCAGACACCCTGGAATCGCTACAAGAATTGGTAAATAGAATTAACGATTATTGCATTAGATACGGACTAAAAATAAATAAGAGAAAAACTAAATTTATGATTGTCTCAAAAACGCAACATGGAAATGAAAGATTAATGATAGAGCAAACCCAAATAGAAAAAGTAGAGACATATAAATATCTGGGAACCTGGGTTGACGACAAAAATGACCAAAGCAGAGAAATCAAAGTCCGAATTGTAACTGCAAGGCAAGAATTTGTGAAAATGAAGACAATGCTTGTTGGAACTTTAAGAAGAAGTGTAAAAAACATATCGGTCATATTTTAAACTCAATAAATAAATAAATTCTTTATATTTCAATAAATTATCAAATAATGTTTTTAGATCAAATTTAGATTTTTAATATGTTAGCAAATAGAAGGATAAAATCAATGTTTTCAAAACAACTCGTATATTACAACTTGTTTACTAAATTTGCTTTTACCCGTTTCAAAATTATTACAAGGTAAAATTTTACGATTGAGTGATACGGTTAGTGCGTTTGGGAGCCGTAGCACATGAGCTATGAAAAAAGATCTAAGAAACTAGACTCTTATGCTACGACACGAGCCAAATAAAATACAATAAGGGCCTATTGTGTTGCTTAAAATCTGCGTCCTTTGCATTAGAGTCAAAAGGAGCTCATAGCTAGTGATTCAGTGATATTGCTTTTATTATTTTATGACGGTATCGAATACAAGAGCTGCTATTCATCCCGCTGGAGATTTTCTTATGTAAAATATAGCCATGGGTATAAAAAGAATTTAAATTTTATTTTAGGAATAAAACTGAAAAGCCGGTATTGATTAAAATGAATCTTTTATAATCTTTTATATATCTTTTATAATCTATAATCTTTTATACGACATACCTTTTTCGGTTGTAAGTAACAAAGTTGCTATAAAATAAATTAAATCAGATTAAACAATTTTTATTTAAAAAGTTTCGTTTATGAAAGGTATATTAATAAAAACCCTATCGGAGTTTATTAATAATTCAGATTGTTAATGTTTCTATAATTATCTAATTTCTCTTACACTTTAAGTTAAAGTTCGTTCGTTCAGCTTGAGAATATTTTGACAGATTCATTGTCAGAAACACACTACACACAAATTCCTGCCTCTCGCTATTAATAGCTCAAATAAATTTTCGGTTGCATTGGTTGACTCTTTTCATTGAAAAAAAGAAGAATGTTCAATAATAATACGAGTGAATATTTATTAATTTATTATCATTTATTAAAAACTTTCCATTTGTAAATGAATCTATAATTCCCTTGGTCCAGTCGTCAGAGCAACTCGATTTCGAAAAACGAGACAAACAAGGCAAGCTGAATTTTGCTCTAACCACCTATTCTTGGCAAAATTCAGCTTGTTCGTATGATTTTTAAAGGTTCTGTTACATTTTCGTCTCTGCAAAATTTCAAAAATAATCTTTTGTTTTGATTGATGCAGTTTTATTTTGTTAATAAACAGCATGTGAATATTTTTTGTTTAAATATTGGCTATGATCACGTATGCTTGGTTGTATAGTAATTTCCAGCCACTTTCAGTCATTACAAATTTAACCAACATGGCAAAAAATAATTACTAAATTAACTAGACAGTTGGGACTGGGATCAGCAAACTGAGTAAACTACTTTTTTGCTAAGCCCGCTGTCCAGTGTACCATTTATCTTAGAAGTGAAAATCTAGTGAAATAACGAAAGCGATCAGATATTCCCTACGTAATAATAATACATGTTATCTGAGGATGGTTTAATTGTGTAGAAAAAATAATTAATATTTACAATGAGAATATGTAAAAGTCTAAAATTCATTTATTTGAAAATTCTCTCAAGAAATACATACGAAACGAAATCCAGGACAACTTTCTTGAAATTATTCAGATAATTTTAAAAATTGTACGAGATCTTGGATGAACATGTTGGATAAATAAAATAAAGGAGAAATTTAATAAGACCTTTTAGCTCATCCAAAGCGGTTGGAGCATCGGTTGCGCGCGGTTCGTATACGATGGCGACGTCGGAAAAATTTTGCACTACACGATCAAACCGGTCGCTTGTACTATCGAAGTGGTATTGTTTTTCGATTGTAAGCACATTATGGTTAGTTTATAAATGGATAAAAAGCGCATTCTGACTAAGCAGGAACTAAGGCTATGCCTTAAGCATACTGGAAGTGACTATTACACCAGCCAATGAATTCTTCAAGTGAATCATAGTTCTACACTTGGAGACACCGTGTTGGCCCGGTCGACAGAGGATTTCCGGGGGGAAGTTATGTCCCCAATGCTGTGGAATCTGGTGATGGACGGACTAATAGAAACTTTGAAGGCAAATGGTCACAAAACAATTGGATATGCGGATGATTTGGTAATCATCTAGCAAGAAAAGCACAATACGGTAATCAGAGATCGCATGAATGAAGCCCTAGAACTAGTGAGACAATGGAGTTATAGAAGGGGGCTAATATAAGTCAACACAAATTCACCATAGTCGCCTTCACACGCAGACGGAAACTAGAGGGATTAGGTCCTCTATAGCTGCAGGGACAAGTAATTCAGCCAAAAGAGGAGAAGTAAAAGGAGAAGCAAGATTGGATGCCCACAGAATAAAAATCATTTACAATAAAGGGCATATGAGTATCAAAAGGACTGTGACGAAGGACATTTTTAATGAGAAACCAGATCACATGACAAAAAAATACAATTTTAAGTATTCATATAGGGTGTCTATTCCAGACAAGAATGTAAACAAAAACAAGGAGTACCATAACTAACAAGGCAGATCTGTTATACAGATGGATCCAAAAGTTCAGAGGGTGTGGGGGCACGAATATATTGCAATTTATCCAAGAATCAGCGAAAGCTTTGCTTTGCAGTTCATTAATTTTTTCCTTTTTATGGAATATATTACGATTTGATCAATCTGAGTGGTTGTTCTTCGATCAGGAAAGATCCGGTTTACCTTTCCATTTAATAATCCATTTTTGTTACTGACGTTGTATAGACTATGACTTGCTACAGTATGGATTAAAACTTGCTCTATTCTTGCATTCATGTCAGCTAGCTCTATCTTAGTGTCATTTCTGGGATATCTTCACTAGGCTCGTTCTAAGTATTTAGAACTATTTTTTATATCCTCTGGTTTGTCATCAGTCGGGGCATGTGCGTTGACTAAATTCCACTTTCTATGACTGTAAGTTTTAAAGCCTTTTGTTCTTTGCTTTACAATAAATCCTACTCCATCTTTCATTGCAGCTATAATATACTGAATGGTTTCTCTTATCAAGAATGCCGGTTCCTATCTATCGCATTTCATACAGTGCCAAAACATCTACTGCGTAGGTGATCGGTATATCTAGTAAAGATTTGAGTGCACCAGCTCGATACAGGATTTAGGTATCCCATGTTTTTAATCTTAATTCTATTTTTCTTTTGCAGAATCGTCGTCGTAAGTTCAGTCCAGCTAATAGTTTCTGAGGTTCCGTAACATATGGCTTTTGCAGGACGTGGTTGTTGATCTCTGGAGGGCCAGAGACTTACCTGACCAGTTTGAGCGTTCCCCAATCCACTACCTGGAGACTCGTTCAATGAGCGACAAGTAACTCCACACGTACTTTATATCTTTATCTTATCGCCATATGGAGAATGGAGTCTTCACATAAATTAAACCCACATTTACTCCCTACGTGCTCTGCAGAAGGCTTCGACCAGCCCAATCGAAGTTTTCTCTGCGTTTGTTCCAGTTTTTAAAAGATTAGGTATTTTCTTTACAATAAAATACAGTTTAGTGGTAAAAAGGATCCACGTAAAAGAGTGTAGGGACGAGTGAGGAGCATAGCCCCGTCAAACGGCTCCCAGTGTATAGGAGACCCTATATGGAAGCCGGAGCCAGACCAGACTGTCTTGGCTTCGATCTTTGTCTCGCTGTTTTTTTTCTGTTTGTTGGTTCTCTTTGTTGATGATTTTGTTGTCCAGGTTTAGGTGGGACATCATTTCAGGACGTGGTTTGTTTTTGTTTGTATCGGCATATGTCGCTAAATTGTGCTCACTGGTGGTATGCTTCGGTGGCTGTAGTCCAGAGGAGGAGGTGGTGTCCAGGACGGTCAGAGGTGGAATGGGTGTTAAGCTAAAACGGTCCTTTTCAGAATTTTATTAGTGAAAAAAGAGAGTTTTATTATGGTTGGGTGTTACTCTCCGTCTCCCGCACCACCTGTCGATCATGTCAAGGTGATTTTGAGCAAAACTAAGTAGTGCATCTGCGTCTCGAGATGTTGCTACGAGAGCAGTATCATCTGCGTAGTGTAAAGTGAGAGTGCGAGTGTCTCGTGGGTTAGGGAAGTCGCTGTTGTATATGGTGTAGAGTATAGGTGTTAACACGGAACCTTGCGGAGCTCCTGCTGTGAGAGTAAAAGAGGCTGAGAAATAGCCACGCATGTTTACCGCGATTTTACGTTGAGTGACATATGAAAACGAACGGAAATGACAGGCCGATGTTTAGTAGTTTCCTGACCAGTCCAGCATACCAGACTTGGCCGAAGGCTTTTGAACATCGAAAAAAATACCTAGTGAAAGTTTACCGTCGTTTATACTTTGAGTGAGGTGTGTGTCAATGCCGTTGAGGTGGAGTGACCTTCTCTAAAGCCAAATTGGAATGTTGGGATATTATGTTCTGTGGTAAAGTCTACGAGTTTCTCCTTAAGGATCCTCTCGAAGACCTTAGCCAGGACGTTTAGTAATGAAATTGGCCTATAAGAGTGTAGATCGGTCCTGGGTTTGCCCTTTTTTGGAGCATAATTGTATTTGCTTTTTTCCATCGGGATGGAAAGTAGCAGAGTCTGAGAGTGGCATTGACAATGTTCGTCAGGTAGAGTGTGACGCTCGGCGGAAGGTGTTTCACGCAGTACCTGGCAATGTTGCCAGGTCCTGGTGAATTTGAACTACCAATTTGGCAGAATTGTTCGAATGTTTGTTGATCCACAGGTGCCATGATCGGACGTTCATGCGATTCCTGTGGATCGAAGGGGGTGGCGAGTTGGCTTGTTATGTCTCTCTCGGTTCTTACACGGAAATCGTGGTCAAATTTGGGGTCATCTGGGGTGATTAAGGTGTTTTGTAGATGTATTTTGAAGGCGTCGGCCTTCTGTTGATCTGAGTTGATGATTTGATTGTTCACCATAAGGTGAGAAGGGTTGTCATTTTAAATTTGGACCAGAACGCACCTCCGTTACGATAATCACGACTAGAGGTAGCTGCTTGGTATTGATTGACTTGCATTAACCTGTAGTTTGATTACCGCAGACAGGCGGTTATATTCTGTTTTGACTAGGGAGACTCTTTTGTTTGATTTTATTAATTATGTGAGGAGAAAGTGGTGGTTTTCTAGTATTAATGACACTATTGGAGGCTGATATCTTAATTGTTTGATTTATCAATTCATTCTTCTAAAAACGTAACATTTTTATACATTTTTCTTTCGTATCGATATTTCCAAGTCAATTGACCAATTGTAAATTCTGTAGAAGTTAAAAATCGGAGCGATGCGCACCGGGGTGCGTATTAGTCTACTACTAATAGCGCACGGTAATAATCTTGGTAAAAATAATACATTGGTTGAAATTGGTTTGTTACAAGATGTAAACACTTTTAGAAAAAACCCTTTACATCCGTCAGATTATCGGTCCCAGCTACACAGATTTTTAAACAACAAAAAGAAGATTTTAAAGAGAAATCTTGTCGACACGAGAGGTTACTGAACTAGTACGCTCCCTTACACAGTGAATTATTTCTTTGTTGACAATGTGTAGTAAAAACTATCTCCGAGAAAAACTTTCGCAGAAGTTTAAAAGATTATTCACAAAACTTCGCGAACATAGACACTGAGTGACCCAGTTGTGTAGAAGTGAAGCGTAAATATTTAAGTACCGAATTAAAGTCGAATATTATTAACTTTGAAGTTTTGTAATAACGAAGTATGCCAAAGTACGTCTTTTGTTTTTATTTCTCAGGCGGTATTATAGTCAAAAACTCTGGTTCAATTTGTAAGAGGGCTTGTTTTTACACAAATAAGTTTCGTTTATGTAAAACTCAAATAGCGAACTTATTTTTCTTGTTTGAATAGTTTAAATAGAAATTTTCAACTTTTATTTAATTAAATTATATAGCGAGTCCAAGATATTGATCTGGCTTGATCATTTCATCGTGGCTTTTTTTATTCTTATTACATTTTTATTGATGGTGCATCTTTTCGGCGTTACGAATTTCTTTCATATACACTCTATGATAGGAAAAAAGACAAGAAAATATGGCGAGTTCAATGTACATAAAAAGCTGAAATAAATTACTTACACTCACAGAAAAAGAACTCTTCACTTCATAAAAAACTCAAACGGGAAAATAATCCTCGGCTTTAATGAGAAAAAGGAAAAATGGACTAAGTACGTAAAGGAACTTCCTTAATAAGGGGATACCACTTAACACCACAAAAAAAGGAATACTGGTCCTAGCATTTTAAAAGCAAAAGTAGAAAAAGCAATCACACCAAGCCAAACACTATTTATTATGTAAAGACTTTAGACTAATTGGTCTCCCCAAGATAGCCCCGAAAGAATCGTAAGAAATCAAGTTTATTTATGTTGAATAATGCAGACATCGGGTGTGTTCAAGCCACTGGTAGCTCAAGTAAAAATAACACTGAAAAAAATCAAAGACTACATTGAGATTAACAAAGTTAATCTTGACGCCCTAAAAGACAACAAAAGTCTTTAGTTGTATCAACAACTTAACCAACCAACCAAGAAACACATAGACGTTGCAGATATAGATGAGATATGGACAAACATCAAAGACCCAAAAAAATAAACAACAAGCAGCAAGCAATTTAAGTAAATCCAGCCTGTGAGACATATACACCTCTAAGAACTACGTTCGGGTGTAACAATTTATTGGAGCGAGGTGTATTAACTCGAGTAAAAACAGAAGTCACTCCAACGCGCTCCAATGTTCCAGGGCATCCCTTTCCGCCTATAGGACTCTGATGCGCGACAGCGGCACAACTATTAGCCAAATGCTTTTCGTGTGGAAGTTCTGGGTACAAGAACTCCAACATGATATCCTAACCCGACCTATGCAGGCTATCGTGACGCGCTCTTTTCATGCTTTCTCTAGTGACGTATCATCGAACTGAAATTGCTTACTCGGGCCGCGAGTCTACGCTCCGGGCTGAGCTCAGTTCGACGACTCGGTGTCCGAGAATGTGGGCCCTTCGTACACAGGTTTTGGGGTTTGTTAACTTTTTTGGATGGCTGTCGCCTTTTTGTTACTATCTTTTGATTTTTTTTGTGGCCAAAGCCTTTATTTATTTAGTATTATTATTTTTTTTGAAGATTTTCCTGAAAATACATATCAATTAATAAAATTTGCAGTGCTGCGTGCTAGAGCTTCTTCTGTTGGTAGAGCTACGAATTATCTAGACTTTATGCATTTGCCAGGATTTGCTGTTTTGGTCTTTTGTGCTTCCATCGATATAACGCATATCTTTTAAAAATCCTAAGAACACTAAGTAAAAAAAGCGAGAGGTTGGATGATCACTGAAATCCTACAGCTGATGGAAGAAAGAAGGCTACAAAAAGATAACAAAGAAGAATATAATAGAATCAATAAAATCACCCAAAGATAAATCAAAGAAATCAAAGAAAAATGGACAAATCAACACTGCAATGACAAAGAAACATTGTAAAGAAAACACGACAGTTTTAAACGAAAGCAATAAATGGATAATAGACAAAGAAGAATAGGAAGAAGAAGAAACATGGAGAACCTATATATCCAAATGTTTTGCTTATTATCGAGACTCAATGGAACAATTAGATGGCGAGTTACAGGGCCTGACGAATTAATGAAAGCTTTGGAAAACACAAAAAATGGAAAAGCGTTGTTGGACAAGCAACGTAATCTTATACTTTGTTTAACAGAATATAGAATACTGCAAAGATACTCAAGCAATGGCTCCAATTTACATTTGTCAAAAAATACAACTCAAAAATATGTAACGAGTACCGTCTGATAAGCCATGTCATTTGCTAAAAGCATTTCTCCGAATGTTACACTCTGAATTATGGAGAAAGATGGATGAAAACATAAGTAAAAGCCAATTTGCTTTCAGAAATGGTATGAGCACCAGATATACATTATTCTAAATGCAAATATTGATATAAAACACTTTCGATCAGCACGGGAATGTCTTCGCATGTTTTATACCTATATTGCATCGATAAAGTGAACATGCCAAATTTATAAATCTGCTCAAACAAATTCGGCCAGAAGGATTATTAAGAACTAGTATTGGAACCAGTCAGCTCACATAAAAGTCGGAAACAAGACAACAGCGGATATTCAAATTCTCGAGGAAGTCAAAGAACGGCGTACACTGTCGCCACTTATTTTTAAGTTATATTCTGAATTCGTTTTTCAAGAGGACTTAGAAGATATAGAAATTGGAATAAAGGTGAATAACATACGAAAAGCTGCTGATTTAAAGCTGGCATTAAGATATTTCGCCAACGCACTTGATCAGCACTAGATCTAATTTTTGGTGGATGGGCGAACGAAGCCACCATTAAAAATATTTCATTAAGTTTGAGTTTAAGGGGTAATAGTAGGTCTCTGGTTGGAGCCCTTTAGACAATCCAGCATTTAGAAAAAATCAACCTCTGGCAATCTCAGGAATCTACTTAGGTAATGAATATTGGTATCTGAAAAGACTAAGAAATTAGACAAAAGTATTTTGTCTTTATGTATTTATGCCAAATTCGTTCTTGGAGCATTATTTAGTTCCTCGGTATATAAAGAGTTGAAGATCTTCAATAGTTTTAGCCATGATCTTTGTCTCATCGGAGTATACGCTAAATAAAGTTGGGAACAACACACGACCTTGACTGACCCACTTTTAAATGAAACATTTTTTTGCCTCTTTTTCGTCTACCAGAGTAGAGTTGTTTCCATTGTAGATCTTGTAAGCCTTAGATATCTAGGTATTATCTATTCCTATTATCTCTAGATATTCAAACAGTTTATTGTGTTGCACTCTATTATATGTCTTTTCGAAATTTATGAAACCGACGTAAATTGGTTTTTGTATTTTCATTATCATTGGAGTAATGTTAACATTGAAGTTTCCTATTATTTCTTGGCACTTCTGGTGAATTCCATTGAGAATCAGTTTGACATAGTATCTGATGAGACTTCTTCTTCTTATTGTGCCCTCTTCTTATCGAAGGTTAGCAACCATCAACTAGAATTCTCTTCTATCTTGTGATAATCGTATACTTGTGCTGTAAATGCCATTGGCTACTTGTGCCATTGGCGTAAATTTCGCCGTCAAGAGAACTTATTTCATCCGATGCCACGTCTTTCTTCAATCTCTTCTTCAACGATCAACTGCAAAATATCATACTTATGATGATTGGCGTCAAAATTACACATGTAGGGTTGATTTTGTAGGTACCTGTTGTCTCTATTCAAAGGTCGATCAACCTATACACCCCAAAATACAAGCATTTTAGTTATTCATTCAATATTTCTTATCTGTTTTCGAACATCGTAACTATCTGAAACTTTCAACTAAGTAAATATTTTTCAAATGATAGTAATCTCATTTATATCAATTTTCAACGGTGTTTAATAGTTAAAATGAGATCAATTCGATAAATTACGCTCTTACAAGTCATATAAATTCGAGAAAAGAGTTGTAAATTTATACGGCTCCAGCCTTTGCCTACTCGTTCTGCAGTAATTTTAGTTAAGTCGAGAGATAGATTACTCCATTAAGAAAATACATTTTCTTCTATAGCCGATACTAGTTTAATCTACTTTACGAAAGTAAACATTATCCTAAGTGGTATAATTAATAAAATGCATCGATATTGTTTGTACACTGAAAAAACTGTAAGCTTTACTAAATAACTTATAAATCAAAAGATGTAAAATGAGAAGATTTATTTTAACAGAAATTAAAACAAAATAATGAAATATATTGTGTAGATTGCAGTCCAATTTTATTGCCGTCCATTCTATACAAAATAAGTATTGTATATATCTATAATGTATTAACTAAAGTGAGAAATATAAACTAAAGAAATGGTCATTAGCTTGGAAGTTTTTCACTTCACTGTAAGTTTGTATTATCCTTCGTATCAACTCGGAAGTTAGTTCGGTTTTCATTTATTTATGGTCAATTTTCCGCGCTTGCTTTACTCTGATATTTGTATATATCATTTTCACTCATTGCCTCGATGTTCTCGATGTAAACTGTTCTCTGACTATATTTAGAACACGGTACTTGTCTAGTCCAAAGTGCATACTGAGAGCATTTGATAATGTTTCCACAATTTTTAGCATCTGATCCAGGTAGTTTCGACTAGAAGCCATTAATTTCAAATTATCCATATATCGCAGATGATTAATCTTCGTCAGAACAGTATTGTTATTTTTGATGCTAAAATTTGAGTCAGTGGGTTCAGTAGCTGAGATTCATCGCTAAACAGAACCAAAATCGTTTAGCTAAACATCAACGAGTCCCCTTGGAAAAGGCCCCGGTTATTTGGGCTATCTTCAGTTTCGATGTTGTTTTTACCAGGTATTTGAAATATTGTACTAGAAACGTTAATCAACTTATTTTAACCTTCAATTGTGGCTTATTCCCATTAAAATAGTATCTACAGGTATTTGAAGTTGAATTTTAGTTTTCCACTCCGTCATTATATGCTTTAAAAAGGTCACTATATTATCATCGACTGTATATATTTGCAATATATCTATAAGCCATTCATGCGGTACTGAATCAAATCAAATTCTTGTATTTAATGAAGGCAGTAAAAAGGTTTTTTTGGTGTACGACTGGTTAGAAATAATTGAGTCGATTATAGGCCGTTCTTTGCAGCTCATGGAACCTTTAGCGCATCCTTTCTTTTGGGGCTCTATGTTATTGTTTAGAGAACAGTGTTAGTAGATACGCTGAGCTACACAGGATGTGACCAATTTGTACAAAACTGGAAGGCAAGTAATTGGGCGGTAGTTGGTTGGATCGTGGGTGCTATTTTGGTCCTTCGGTATTAGATAAGTGGTTTCTTGAGTACAAAAGGGTGGTATTTCCTGGAGCCAGGAGATTTTCGTTATTAAATTTTTTAATAATCATGAATGTGTTGCTTGTGTGAGTCCATTTCAAAAGGTAAAAGAAATAATAAGTTAGACTTACTCACAATCAATTTAATTTAACTAATCGGACGACCGGTACATTTCATAAATATATCTCCAGAATAAATATAAATAAAAATAAATATAAATAACTTTAAAGAACTTAATGGTATAGAACATTACTTTCATCAAACAAACAATACATTTCACCTATCTCTACTTCATTGGATAAAATCTGTCTCCTCAAGAACTTCCCCGTTTACTGTTAAACAATTACAATAGTTGACCTGAATTCTCCAATCAACAATACAAGATAGTTTGAACCATGTTTTTTCAACCATCAATTAATAGAGTACCGGCATGTAAGTAATGTTTATTTATTTGTTTATTTATTAATTCATTACAGTTTAATAGACTATGTTACCAATTTGTGGGTCTTAGCTTGTCTGCTTAAACATTTTATTCATTTATAAAACCACAGACATGTAATATTGGCATAATTACTGTAATTTATATAATTTATATCACCTACCTATGTTTTATCTTTATTAGACAACACCCTAATATGGGATTATTATTTTCAGCATTGTATCATTTCAGCAACTTTGTATCGTGACCTGAAGATGCTTTGCATATTATAGAAAGCGAAACCGGTCGTCCGATTAGTTAAATTAAATTGATTGTGAGTAAGTCTAACTTATTATTTCTTTTACCTTTTTTAATAATGTTCGAGACTTCTTCAGTGGTGGAAGGTTCATAAGGAATATTACTGTAGTGTTGTCATTTGTTCGTCGTGTCTTCAATC
This sequence comes from Diabrotica undecimpunctata, assembly GCF_040954645.1. Lineage (NCBI taxonomy): Eukaryota > Metazoa > Arthropoda > Insecta > Coleoptera > Chrysomelidae > Diabrotica > Diabrotica undecimpunctata. The sequence continues at coordinate 8,732,235 of NC_092809.1, read as the reverse complement.
CATCCAGCATTAATATTATGATTAGCTGACGTCGAAAGTTAGTTTCCCCAAAACACATGAATTTCTTCTTGGCTTGGGTAGGATTTATTTTCATTAATTTGTCCAGGCAGTGTTGAGCTGGATCATGTTGTGAGTGTCTTGGAGTCTTCAGAATTATTTCTTCAGCTCTTTCAATTACTTTTCGACTTCTTACTCCTCGGATGTATTCCGCAATTTGTCCAATATCACTACGCAATAATTCAATTTTCCTCAGCAGTCACTTTTCTCAGGCTGCAATTCTGTTTCAGCCCTTTCGATATTAGTACCCCGTCGAGTTCTAATCTAATGCCTATAACATTAGCAGTTGCTGTTGTTGCATAGTAAATCAGCATATGCAAATATTCTAATGTATGGGCTTCTACGATATAATTGGGTAGGACTTTGGTTTGCACGATTTGTAACAACGCACCTAGTTTCTTACAAGAGTATATTTTTGGTAGCGGTGGTCTGTTAAGTGGGTTTGTCCCATTAAACTATTTTACGGCACGTGCCATCTCACTTACCAGACTATCGTGCAACTCGTTGTTGTCCTGCTGCACATTAACAGGTATCAGAGGCTCTAGTATCAGAGGCTCAGAAGTCTGCTCATTTGGGATTTCATTAGGAATTTCATCTGCAACTAGCTCTTGGTTATGACTATTCCGTTCGACTTCGCTTATAATTATTTTATTTATTATCATTATTATTATATTGAATTACTAGATGCTTACCAATATAAAACCGTGTTAATATTCTCCCAGCTATAGCTATAGCATATTTTGATTTAGACTGAGATATATGTTGGAAAAAATTTAATACTCTTTTATAAACTTTTCATAAAACTAACCGTACTAATTAATTAATATCCGTATTCTATCGTAATGAACACATTAATCAGTAATTAATAACAGTATGCTTTATGCAATTTCTTGGTATGAGTGGTCCGAAATTATCCAAAAGTACCTGAAGAAAAATTAAGTAGTATTTAGTAATGTAATAGTGACATTACTTGCTGGAATAATCTACACAGCCTGGTAACGATGCTCTCTAGTTAGAACCGGCCCTTAGAAACCGTTCCTAGAATGTAAAATGAAGGGTAATAAAAAGATCCATTATCGTAAGAAAGTTTTATGTTCTAACAATGCAAAAGCACCATTATGTGTTGTATATAGATGCACTGCGAGTTCGCATTATAAAAAGTTGCATCTAGTCCAAAGAACACTGTTAAGAAAGTTTATGAATAATTTTAGTGCATGCATTATATTAGGTTAGTTTTTGTTAAGATCGCTTCTGTGTTTGTACTCTCTGCGGGATTTAACCAAAAACAGCAATGGATGGTAATTCCACTTTATTGGTGTATAAAACTGTTTATGGATAAGATAAAGAAAAACAATATGTATAAAAGACACATTACAATACAGAAGAGACTCCGAAGAAGAAACCTTAGACATAACGGTTCATACTAAAACTTAACTGCTCATAAAAATTTAGGGATATTGCTATAAAGTGTTTAAACAAAATTAATTTGCAGATATAAATGAGAAACAATTCTTTATTAACGGATAATTAACATCCGAATTATATTTAAAATCAAACAATAATTTTACAAGACAAGTAATAAGGGCCGATTGTTCGAACGCTAATCAAAACTTGATTGTAATCAAATATTTAATTACAAGCAAATACGTCACAGCAGCTGTCAAAATTACATATTAAAAATTGCTAATTATTATTATTGATTTGTAAATAAAAACATGAAATTAACATCAGAAAGAGTTTAATTATGGTTTATTTTAAATTAAAACGCAAAATAATAAAATTGAATAAAATAAATCAGTCAACATAACCTCAAAATGTGACGTATTTGATTTTAATTCAATATTTGATTACAATCAAGTTTTGATTAGCGTTTGAACAATCGGCCCTAAGAGTGCCAGGAGCTCCAATAATTGCTTGGCAATGTCTTGACATACTTTTCACTAAATTTTTAAGCACATCTAATATGCCAGTTGAATAATTGTATTAAATAATCATGAGAATTTACAATTACTAAATGTTTATTTATAGGTACTGGTATTGTGTGTGTATGTAAAATTTATAGTGTACTATTTATACCTGTGATGATCAATTAATGCTTGTTTTCAGTGCACTAGACACTAACAACATAGAATCTTTTGACTGGCTGGATAGCGTCTATTTACATTGATGGTGAATGATTACACAAAAACTGAAGTGTTTCTCGCACAGTGGTTATACTAATACCGAGTGTGAGTACGCCGAAATATCTTCACGTCTCTTAAGTATGCTAGGGGCGGTGTCTACAAGGCCGTATTAGTTGCACATACATACGTTAGTTAAGTATAAACCGTAAAAAGTAAAAACTTTGTAATGTGGATATGTCAGGAAATTATCTATCCAATGAAGTAAAGTACCGTGAACTCGTGTTTTAGCTTATGTAGAAGTCTGCGCTTAGGTACACGGTCAAGGACACTAAAGAAATCTAAATAAACAACGTCAACCGGCTGCGAACTGTTAAAGGATGATGTCCAGTTGTTAACCCTGTAACGATGTTCTGATCGTTTAACAGTTCGAACCGTGGGAGTGTCAATATTTGCGCATCCACTTCTACAACGTGACGGCGAAGTGGGATTCGGAACGGCTATTTAAGGCCTGTGAATAGCGAAATTAGACAGTCTTGTAGCTAGCGCTCTAGGCCCCCTGACTCGCCGGTGTAGTGAACCTGCGAGCCAACCCGGACAGAGAGATTTCCGTATTGAGGATCATACTCTGTCCTTAACCAAGCGGAATCCATCGGTATTGTGTATTGAACATTACCGTGGATCTGCACAGAGCCCACCCGGACAGAGAGATTTCCGTATTGAGGATCGTACTCTGTCCTTAGCCAAGCGGAACCCATCGGTATTGTGTATTGAACATTACCGTGGGTCTGCTATTTCATTTCTTTATTAGTAATAATTAGTTTCTTTTCTTTTATAGACGTTCGCCGGGGAACTCATTCATCGCGGGACCCAGACGGGGACGTAGAGTTCATTTTATTTTTATTTTATAAGTATACAACGTAGAATTCCTTTTTTTATTTTTATTTCAAACCTGTGTTTTACTGAGTCTGTCGCCCCGAAAGAGCTACCCATCACAACCCAATGCAAATTGGTTAGAGTAGAATGACCAGAGACAAATCCATGTTGTTGTGTTGGAATATTTTGCTCCCTTTTGCTTGGTTTTGAATCGCTATCTGAAAGATCTTCTCTATATAGACATTAAAGAGTAGAGGAAAAGCCTAGCCCTAGAGGAATAAAACACCTAACCTAACTTCTTGTTAATTGCATTTCTTGAGTTGACAGTGAGTCTCTGTAGCTTTACCAATTGATCCCAATATAGATCTTGAACAATCTCGAGATCCTAAATTAAGAACAAGAAACCAAAAATAATGTAATAATAATAATAAAATAGATTACACTTTTAAGGTAATAAAATAATAAAACAAAGTAAAAACTTATTAAAGATAAATTCGTAAAATTCCTCGAAGGCGTTCTAAAAGCTACTCTGAAAACTTTGATTACAGCTTCGATCCGTGTGTAATATATATGCTTATAGCTAACTAGTTAGGAGTGCTAATCCATTTTAGTACAATCTGATAAAGCACTAAGTTGTACTATACCGAGCTGTCTCGATGAATTTTAAATAGGGATGGTTTTATTTTAGCGCTGAAAGTTAGATGAAAGGCCAGCTAGTTGCCTAGATCGAAAGCAGAAAGAACTTTGCCATTTTTGCTGGCGTCACGCCTATTTGTTAACTTCGTACAGAAAAGACAAAAAGTTAGATAAATCTTATTTTTGACGTAAGAACATGACGAGAAATATGCAAGTCAAGTTGGAAATTTTAATATAAGTTGGAAAAAAATGATGTTTTTCATATAAATGAGCATTTAATTTTAGAAAAATCTCTTTATATTTCCATTGTACATCTTTATCGAACACCTTTGATAAATACGACGGTTATGATATTATATAACCTCAAAAACATGTCACCTTTATATACAAAATCTCGTGTCACGATGTTTGTCCAAGCTAATAATCAAAAATCATCGAACTGATTGCAATAAAATTTTGTGAAAGTGTATTTGTTGGTTCAACTTAGGTGAAGAAAATTGTAAGAGTTTTGATACACTTTTATTACGTACTTTAGACAAATTACAGTAAATAGCCGACGATACAGAATAGCGACTGACTTGGTCTAGTGTTCAGAGCGCAGCGAAGTTGTTCGCGCCAAAGCTGACTTCTCCTTCAACGGCTAAAACCATGAAGCGCATGTGAAGCGCTCTAGTCAGTGGCGCGTAAGTTTGAATACAGATACAAAATGAATATATTATTATTATGAAAAATGAGTTTGAAAAATAAACATAGATGCGAAACGAAACATTAGGAGATAGGATATTTTTTATCTAGATAAATGACCCTTATTTTTTTTAATTGTAAATTCAAAATGTTTTATACGACTTCAAACTCTACAGTTTTAGTTCATTTAATCAGTTTGCTAAATGTCATTTTATGACAGTTTCTATAAAATATCATAAAATAACGTTTAACAAATTTGGCTAATTTTGGCTTTGAAATAATTATTTGAATTTGAAATGATATTTGAAATAATAAGTAAGGAAGGTTAAATAGGTGAGAAAATATGATAAAATTATAAAAATAATAGTAGAAACAAGGATATTATTTTCCCATACAAACAGTTACATTATACCCTTGAGAATGAGAACACTCTCGGAGTTTATACTCCGTTTTTATTCATATCACCCATTAAAAACTACCTAAGATGGTGAGAATTGACTATCTCCTATACATCAATACAAAATTATGTAAAGTGCAACCAATTCTCAAAATACGAAAACTACATAAGGCACTAATCTTTCCGATAAGCAATCGAAGCTTTCGAGATATGGACGTGTCGACGAATGTTATCAGGAAAGTACCAACTTTTATCGCTATATTGTTTCTATAGCATTATCTAATTTAATATCCCAATAAATTTTATGATCAATGTACATTTCAACACATTAAAGGCATTTATTTATACACCTAAGATGCAAAACTAATTTTAATTACAACAATCTCGGTATATGCCCCATATTTTCAAATCGAATCCGTCTCTGGATGAATATACGTGCTTCTTCCATCATCTATTTTGCCATTATTATTAGTATGCAGTCGGCGGTGTTTATTTGTGATAATGTACATCAAAATCTACATATATGTATCCGTATAAAACATGCTAAAGGGGTTTATGGTAATTTCATGTATTAATAGGCATATACGCATATTTAGACCTACGGTGGATTTCCAAAATGTTTTTGGGAGATTGTTATTTAAATAGGTAATTTGTTACACAAATTGGTTTGGATTTAAAATAACGAATATATTAATATGAGTTTCTTTGTTTCGTTGATAATAATGCATTGTAATGTTCCAATGAAAATAATAATATTAAAAAGAAAAGTACTGTATATTCCTACCAGAGATCTAAGAGAGTCATCGTGCTTTTCCTACTTTTATTTTTGATTTGCATTACTTATTCAATTGTTAAGTGTGTTTAAAAGCCGGTCTTTATCATTGTCTACTAAAGTTATAATAGTTGCAAAAATATTTACATACACTACATTCACATATTTACAAAACTTTATCATTTCTAAATAGAGTACAAAAAGAACAGGCAAAAATATTTTAGAAAATAATTTTCAAAATTGAGGTGTGTCTAAAAGCTGGTTTTACACCGATATCAACTGAATTTAAAAATATTTACATAAATTACGTATACATAGAAAGTTTACCATTTATAAATACAGTTCAAAAAATACTTACATTAAAAAAAATACATGGACAAGTCAGTTTCACTATCACTGTCGTTATCTAGATCTATAATAATTGTTTCTTTGAGCAGCCTATCTGTACTTTTCCAGCTGTCATTGGGTATTTTCTCCATTTCTAATTCAATTAGACAAACCCTAAATGAATTTAGGGTAAGCGAAACATTACTTCTCCTTACCGATGCTTTTAGCTCATGCCATATGTGTTCAATACGATTGAACATGCAATAGTAAGGAGGAAAAACTGTATGAACCATTTCTTCCACCGAAAATGATTATAAAGTTTCAAGTAATTAAAATCCACAAGGAAAATAATTCCTGCAGCTGGCTGTATACCACGTATCACAAAAAGAGGTTAATCTTTGTAAATGGGTATATTTTATAAAAACCCTTAAAAGGGCTACATTAAAAACACGAACGTTTTCGGAACAACAGTTCCATCATCAGGTTAAAAATACAGGTTACCATGCCTGAGCCACCAAAATATTTGGGTAAAAACCCTTTAAAATATATAATGTTACCAAAAATTGTACATAATGTTCTTAATATTATTTGATGTTTAATATTTTAATTAAATTTTACTTCAGGTAACATACACCCATGCTTTAAGTGAGTTTCAGCGTCCGGAGAGTAACCTCTTCAAACGGACTTCAGCTGGTAACTCGTTACTCTGGTAACAGTTACCGTTTTATAGAAGACATTGCCTTATTGTCTCACTGCAGCACTTGATTCATGTGTCAACTTTCTGCAATACATGCATGATGGTTTTTAACGTGGAGATTATCTATTATTCATACATGTTATAAATTTTTCTTCTAATGATGTCCACATCACTCCGGTCTAGTTTCCTAAACATACCAGCGTCTTTTCTTTTTCTTCTACTTACTATCAGTTGTTTTGTTATTGACCACACTACCTTCAGCGGTAGTCTTCATGTTAAGACTACCGCTTCCTTTAAAATAAAAACGATCGATAAACGCTAAGTGATTATGGAATCTGCTTGTATACAAATATGAAGAACGGAATTTTTAATTAAAAGTCATAATACAGAGAAAGTGAAAGAGAAATATTGTTTATCTGGATGAGACGTGGTTTAACACCCATGCATATTCAATCCGATTGAACACATATGGCATGAGCTAAAAGCATCGGTAAGGAGAAGTAATGTTTCGACCACCCTAAATTCATCTGTGGTTCGTCTAATTGAATTAGACATGGATGAAATACCCAATGACAGCTGGAAAAATAAAGTTGCTCATATTCTAAAGATGGAAAGATCTTATATAAATACAGATAGGTTGCTCAAAGAAACAATTTTATTATAGATCTAGATAACGACAGTGATAGTGAAACTGACTTGTCCATGTATTTTTTTTAATGTAACTACTTTTTGAACTGTAGTTATAAATGGTAAACTTTTTATTGTATACGTAATTTTTGTAAATATTTTTAAATTCAGTTGATAACGGTATAAAACCAGCTTTTAGACACACCTCAATTTTGAAAATAATTTTCTAAAATCTTTTTGCCTCTGTTCTTTTTGTACTCTATTTAGAAATGATAAAGTTTTGTAAATATGTGAATGTAGTGTATGTAAATATTTTTGCAACTATTATAACTTTAGTAGACAATGATAAAGACCGACTTTTAAACACACCTAACAATCGAATAAGTAATGCAAATCAAAAATAAAAGTACGATCCTGTCCAGAGGCGACCCCCCTGCCTTGCGGTAGAAACTTTTCGATAATAAATATTAATGATTCTCTTAGATCTCTGGTAGGACTTTAGACACAAGTACAAGTATTCTATAGTAGAATATATATGCATAGACGCAGAGCATAATCATACGACAGAGATCATGCCATTTGCTGTAGATTTTGAGCATTAATTAGTGAATTTTTAAAACCAGCACTGTTATGAAGGGCCATAACTGAAGTAACCTCTAAGTGCATGCAATTCCAAACTGTTTGTTATAATTTTTTTATGATATTTTTAAGGTACAAAAAACGGTGTTTTTTGATCATTTTTATTGTATCAAATCAACATTTTATGGTAAAATAAGTACAATATTATATAATTAATAAAATTCATAAAAAAGCTTTAATTTGAGCTAACTACATTAAATTTGACCCAACAGTTTGTGTAAAATTAATTATTGAAAGTCCAAAAATGTCAATTTTTCTCCATTTTTAGTTTTTGAAATAACTTTTGTAAACATTCTTTTCTTATGCAAAAATCATAATACCTATTTTAGTTCTTTCAATTATAAATCGAATGACTTTGCAAGATCCGATTGGTCAATTCCTTTTTCGAAGAACTGTAATAACAAGATCGGGTCCATCTCTAGATAGAATTTATTAATGAAGTAATAACAATTTAAACGATTTAAGAGGTTTGTGTGCTTGGCTGACCACTACCTAATATTTAAATAATTGGTTTAGGTAGCCTAAAGGGAGATCATAAAGATTTACGAGGGATCACAAATGATGAAAGCATAAACAGTTTCCTAATTATGGGATAATATTATCCTTTACAATATTGTAAGTTTATCAGGCATAAACAATTCTAAAACAATAAAATATTAAACGTTTTTAATTTGTGCACAAAATATGTACTCCAGTGGTCAGATACGAAAATACCACTGAACCTCTAAAGATCATAGGAACAAGCATTTTTGTTCAAAATTATCTCAGCTACATTTTTTATTTGAAACATTATTTTTTACGGCGTACAGAATCCTTGGTAAATCGATGTTTCCCGTTTTTTCCACAAATGAGAGAGGGTTTTAGCGCTAAGCTCGAGATTAGGAGTGCTAAACTTTGTTGCATATTTTTTGGGAACCCAAAATTAACATTCTCAGCAAAAAAATTCTTTTGCTGAGAATGTTAATTTTGGGTTCCCAAAAAATATGCAACAAAGTTTAGCACTCCTAATCTCGAGGTTAGCGCTAAAACCCTCTCTCATTTGTGGAAAAAACGGGAAACATCGATTTACCAAGGATTCTGTACGCCGTAAAAAATAATGTTTCAAATAAAAAATGTAGCTGAGATAATTTTGAACAAAAATGCTTATTAGCACTTTTTGTGTAGAATAAACCGTTCTCTCAGAAACAACGCTTGAAGCAACCGACAATTTTGAATGTCGGTTATGTATTAACTCGATGGTAAAAATTCGATATATCTTGATCAGAGTGTCCTATCGACAAAAATCAAATGCGTTTTAAAGGTAAAGAGTATGGCCTTCGTATGCGATTTTTGTATTTTGCCACAAATGAAGTCAGTTTCTATAAAGGTATTAAATAAATAAACGCTGCGCGATTTTTGCCATTTTTACGATTAACACGAGGTTGATAAAATGTATCACTGCCATTGACCAGTCACTATGGAATTTACATTATTAGAGCCTAATCTTTAAAAGCTCGATTAATTAAATTTCGATTTGAAGAAATATGAAACATTTGAAATATACCTAAAAAACGCAGAATTTAAACTTTCACATAACAAATGATCTAAAAACTACACGTTTTTCAAAACTACACAACTTCAGCTACAAATTCCACCTAATACCGTCCTTGTGGAAGCGTTTCCCGTGACGTGAGGTCATCTGTAATGTGAAAGTTTAAATTCAGCGTTTTTTATTTCAAATGTCTCATATATATTGCCAAAATGTAAAATCGAAATTGTATGTTTTTAAGATTAGGCTTAAACAAAGGAAATTCACAGCGATCGATCAATGGGAAGTGATAAATTTTATTGATCTCATGAGAATCGTAAAAAATGGCAAAAATTTCGGTTCATTCTACTACATAAAAAGTCCTAAATAATATTATTGTTGTAGCATTTTCGTTTTACCCCGTTTATCATAAAAATCGAAAAAGATTCTTAATTTTTTAGTCTGTATATAATAAACAATTGCTCTTTCGTTTGATCTCGGTTGTGCCTAGATAATTCCGCATAAAAATAAATAAGAATCTTGCCATTTAGGCTGGTGGGAAAATGTATACTCTGAGAATGAAATTTGTTATGAAGGAATTCGATGTTGACAACCGGCAGGGTACGATAGAGTAGGTGGAGTCCCGTTCAGGCTTGACCTGTTTTAGTTTGTTTTGTCACAATTGGGAACATAGCCCGTAAGAAAGATGGGAAAATCGATAATGCACTGCAGTACTACGAATATAAACAAAAATAAAATAAAGTGATAGGTTTTAATTCAGTTGAAAATTAGTCAGTGAAATCTACAGCAATATTATGTGAGTTGAAATTAATTTTAAAACTGGTACGAATGTTGGATATACAATCAGAGATGTTTTATGTCTGATGAATCAGAGAAGTAAACCTGAATTCATCTGTAACTTATAAAATCTCCGTATTTAGTGCAGTGCAGTAGCACGTTTTTTTTTTCTATTTAGTGTATATCCTTAAAAATGTTTTTTTTTTGTATTCCGTAATGATCTTTTGTTTGTTTTTGTGTACAACCTAAAAGTTTGTATGCTCAGTAATACTTTTTGCTTAGTTAATTAATAGGTATTTTTTTATAGGATATTATGTATCAATGCCGATATTATCATGATAGTATGCTATAGCTGAGGCAATATCTATCTATATGAGGCAAGTAGTTTTGCTAAATTTTACTATTCGAATTTATCTTACATCTTTAACCAGGTATTTCATCTAATTTTAGGAGTATTTGTTTAATACCTGATTTGTGTAAATTTGTATTTATTGTTTTTTTCGCTATCTGCTTTGCTTTATTTATGTTTACTTTACTAATGTGTTGACATTCCGAAATACTTTTACCTGGCTGAGCTTTTAAGTAAGAAAAATTGTTAATTTGTAGCCATTTTTTTGTTTAATGCTTTCCTATAATCTTCATTTCTTCTGGTAACTAATAAGAAAGTAAATCAGACAGAAATGTAAAGCAATATTACATTATAAGTGTATTTGCTTTCTGTTTTTGACTATGTATGCATTTTGGTTGTTTAGAGAGGTTTAGCCTATATTTGTCAGTTGTGTCCTTAAAAACACATGAGCACCGATTTGAAAGGTGAATCGAATTGCACCTGGGTTTTCTATTCCTCTTTCAATCGCGGCTTCCCATCCAGACAAGATACGTTACACCTTTTTCGAGCCCAACGTGGGGATTAAATACACCTTTTTGATGCCCAACGTGTAAGATGATAAAAATTTTTTGGCGGCCAACTGAGGGGCACAATTTTCTTTTCATACTTTACTTTGACACCCAATTTGTCGAGTTAAGTTCTATTTCGAATCTAACATCCTGTTTTCTTTTTGTTTCTTTTTGTTGCTTTATTTACTGAAGATAAAGACGAAGTAAATTTTATTACTAAAAATTAGGGGCATCACTTACTATCTCATCCGCCCGAAGCCGTTGGTCAGTAAGTGGGGAATGGCTTATACCGGCAATCGGTACGGGCAGAACCCCCTAACTATCCCCGGGAAAAGACTGAACATATTTGGAAAGACTTGAGATGTCTAGGAAAGTCTATATGGATGTGAGACTGTAAAAGCAACAATGATGAAGAGGTGGAAAGATATACTCTTATGAACATAAAAGATCCAACATCACACTCTTGCAGTGTTATTTGCTTTAAAAGCTGCATTGTGTATGACTTTTATTAGTTCTTATTTAATCAAGATCTTGATGTTGATAGTTGATTAATTAATCAAGATGTTCTATGCCAAATTCTATTTGCCGTCTGGTGTTTTGCTTACAGCTAGTAGAGGTTGCGCCGGTTGGGGCTGGGAAAATTTTACCGACCGTGGGAAAAAGCGGCATCCTTTGATGTCTGCACCTGCTCAGGTGCACGACAGGAGCGTGACTTGTCACGCTCACTGACAAGTCGAGTCATTTCTTCTTTTTAGAGGTTGGTCTACATTATAATTGCGTATTTTATTACAATAGTTATTACCAGTATAACGGATATTAAAAGTATTTTGAGACGAAGATTATCAGAAAAATACTGGGACCAAAGAGGGAAAAGGAAGAAGATGCAAGACAATGGATGAATCACGAAATACAAGAATGAATGGGCCAAGAGAACATAGTTAGAGGAATGAAAGCACAAAGAATTAGATGGTATGAACACATAATGAGAAGAGAGAAGAGCAATCCGTTAAGAGTTATAACGGAATGGATAAAGAACCAGAGGCAGACCTAAACTGAGATGGAGACAAGTGAAAGAAGACTAAAGGAGTATGGAGATTAGAAATATAGAAAGGACAATCAAAGAGAGAGACGAATGGACAAAAGTAGTGGAAACAACGAAGTCACACCAGAAACTATAAATCCTATATAGTAGGAGCACAAGAAAGATCTAAAATTTGTGGTTTTTCATCGATAGGTTTATCGACAACATAATATGTTTGAGTGTTGTTCAGACGTATAAATTACGTTTAAATTGTAGAAAATGATTTAATGAAGATTAATTAAAACCGTAGAAAAGTTTTTAAAATCGAAATATCTTGGCATTTCATAAAATTAAGTTAAATGGCGATCATAAAAATGCTCACATATTTCCCTTTAATTTCACAACTCTTCGGCGATAAGAAAACGAATAGATGCAGAAACTTCTCTGGGTAGCAACTCACAACTTCCACCCAATTTGCATCTTCCAATTTATTTAAGACAGGAAATTCGTGAGAATTCTCTGTAACGGAATTTTCAAATTTCATTTTCAGTTCGTTCTTCTGTTTCAGTTGTGACTGCCAACTTTAAAGTGCAATACATTGCTAAAACTAAATAGGAAATTTAACTTTTGCTGGAAAAATTCCACCATGAGCAATGTTAAATGTGAACTTTTCGTTTCTATCGTAAATGAATTTAAAATTGTAAATTTTCAAACTGCTGTAAACTTTAATAATATACACTCAGACTCAGATGCAAAAAAACGCAACGGAGAAAATTTTGACCAAATTCAAAATATTTCAGTTTTTTTTTTATTTTTAGCCATATTTTGATGACTTTGTTAGCAAACTGTGTAAAAATTTATAAATTTTAATTTAGTATAGTGAGTTTTTTAACAAAATTTTGTATTTGACTTATTATACGGGTTTAATCGAAAGGTGGTTTTTCATTCTAACTTTGAAAAATCCTGTGGAATAATTCCGTTTGCGGATTTTCATAAAACCTTGTTTTTCGGTTGCAACCATGTCTTCTAAGTATTATGCTTTTTGTTTCATGTGAAAATATGGATTGGTTCATTATTAGGATCAAAATGACTTTTCCACCCACAATTTACGACTTTTCCTATTATTACCATTATCTCAGAATATCGACATCCCAGAAGCACTATATTTAAATAATGATTAAAAGCAATGACATAACCTTGGTTTCAATGAACAATGGTAACAATAAGAAAACATAAAAAAACAACTTAAATGTAATTTAACCTAAGTACGAAAATAACAAAGAAAGACTATTAAAAAATAACTTAATTCTTTGTATTGCCTCCCCTAGCCTCTATAACTGCGTGTACATGCCGGCTCATGCTGTCTATGAGGTTGCGAATATCATCTTGCTGGATGTTTTGTCATTACTCTTCTAGAGCCAAGCGAAGTTCGTTAGTTGAGGATGGTGCGACTGGTGCGACTTTCTCCCAAACGTGCTCTATTGAGTTCAGATCTGGAAAACACGCTGGCCAGTTCATTTTGTTGATACCAACTTCCTCTAAATATTGCGTGACACTGTAACGAGTCCGTTACTTAAATAATCGTTTACCTTTTTTTGTGACTGGAATCTTTTAATTTAATTCTAAATTAAATTCATATTGAAATATTCTTAAACTAAATATTTAAATAACTCCCAGTAAATCTTATTTTCTAAGGTTGGCATTAAACTGCGCCCCCAGTGGTAAGATTCTGAAAGTACATCCATTCTACGACGTGTAGAACCTCAACGTGGGTACTTGTCAACTGGATGTGATCGAAGAAGGATCGTTTCGATCAGAGTAGTAGCGGCTGGGAGTGCCATTTTTTTTTCCGAATTTAGTTTAAGTTTATTTTATTGTCAAGAGCTGTTTGTTTTAGAAGAAATTAGTTGAGTTATTTTGTTGTTTGTACGAGGATATTTTCAGTTGGATCACCCTAGCCGGTAAGATAAGATTACAAATAAATTATAAGGAAAAATCCTTCATATCATCCGCCATTGTTAGTAAAATTCAGACCTATTTTAATTTCGTCTTTGATAGGTATTTCATATATTTTATACATGTCATATTTCACCTTATTTCATTAAGAAAAATGTTTTATATCTAAATAAATTATAAGTATTAGCTTCAATATCTCAAATTTTTATTTCCTTTCAAGAGTGAAAGAAACAATTATTTATTTCAATTTCATACCGTTTAAACCGGCTAATATTTCTTTTTTTTTATTTCTATAATATATAAAGATCATGCTTTCCGTTAAAATTATCTATTTAATATATCCATACATTATAAAAACATTGTCACACCATTCGAAGGTTACTATTTACCGAAAACCGTTAAGGTTTTTATTTCAATTTAAGGTCACTTGTTGACATTTCTTGTATCGCCTTTTAAGGTTGATAACCCTTGTGTTTTTCCTTACCTTTTGTATGTACAAAGAACATGAAGTAACACAATTGTTCCTTTTAGCCTACTCCCAGAATCCAGTTGCAAGTCAGGGGAAGAAATCTTTTTTAGTTTTTGGGTTGTACTTAATGAGGACAAGGGGAAGAAGTTTCAAGTTCATTTATTGGAAATTTAAGAAGAATTTTAAGTTGACTTATTTGTCTAAGAGTACCTGATACAGGGAATCCAGGTTTGGTGTACCTTTTACCACCTGAGTCTAGTTCTCCACCGGATCATCTTCAAGGGAAACCTACGGAAACCGGCAGGAAGAACTTACTTTTATTTTTGGTTCTCACTCAATTATTTTAAATAACTTTTGCTACATCCTCTTCAAGGTTTTAACTTTTGGTTCTACTTTTAATTTAAATATATATTCTTAATAATAAATACCTTCAATTTTCTTAAAACATTAATTATTGTAACTTAATTTAATTATTTATTGTCTACCAAGGGATGAGGTTATAACTCTCCCTTGAATTTCTCTTTGCTAGGTTATCGTGTGCACACATGTCCGGAGAATTTTCACTTAAAAACATAAACAATTCTTGAACGAAAACTAAACTATTAGTGAGTAGTATATAATTATATTTATTATTTATACATTATTATTGGGTATGACTTTTGTCACGATTTGAAATTAAGGGGTATATCAGGGGTAAATTGTTTTATAATTATATTCAGGGATTTTACTGTAAATATAGCTATAGTTAACTGTACATAAGAGGTGGTGGTTTAGTATATAAGCATTTAAAATAGTCTGTACCTAAGTTTCGTAATTATTAAAGTTGTGGTTAAAATTTAATATTTCAATTAGTACCTATCTTCCATATTTCAGCAATACAAGATATCTCGGAAGAAAAACATTTAACTTCCTGGCGCCCAAGCATTCATTAGAGCAATTTTTATGTTTCATCTGTTTATTTCTTGGTGGTTTTCTTGTCATTAGTTCTTATATCTTACGGTCTCTGTAGGGCATGCAAATTGGCCGAATCCTTCTTTGAGTGTCAAGTGGTCATTCTCCTGCATAGTCGCTAGCCAACACTTAATTCTGCCATATTTTAAAATTCATATTTACCCTTTTATTTATTTCTTTTACATAATTTATTTCTATCTAATCCCTTCCATCTTCCGTTATTCCACATATTAGTTCGTTGGTGTATCAAGGTACATTTTAGAGTTCACCCTTTCGCTACACTGGATAGAGTCACCCAGACTTCCTTAGCACATTTTTGTTACAACACACATTTCAGAGTGGGGTCGCGCACTATCTTGCATTAATAGAAAATTATCGCCGATATATTGGTACTACGTGATTCGCTAAAATTTTCTCAATATACCGATGTGCAGTCAACGAACCCTCAATAAATACCAATTCAGTGTGCGCCTCTCGGGATATTCCTGCCCATACCATCACCGAACTCCCTCCATGGCTAAGGCGGGGACTGAAAGCGCATTCCAAAAATGGCGTCCAGTTCTCGTTCTCTCGCATCTGATGAGTGAAGACATCATCCGTAAAAAGAACGTTACTACATTGTCCTAAATTCCAATGGAATGTTCCATGGAAAATTGTAGTCTTGCCACTCTGTGCCGTGGAAATAATTTGGGCCCAGTTGCTGGTCTGCAACTTTGCAAACCAAATTCATGTAATCTTCGACGAACTGTAAATACACTTACATTATTGCCTTGAACCTTTTGAAGCTGATTTCTTAAATGATGAAACCGATGAAACAAAAAACACAATGCTTAGGAGACATGGTTGCAACAGAAGAATAAGATTTTACGAAAATTCGCAAAGGAATTATTCCACAGGATGTTTCAAAGGTAGGGTAATAAAACCACGTTTTAATTAACCCCGTACAATAAGTCAAACATAAAATTTTATCAAAAAGCTGACTATACCAAATTAAAATTTATAAATTTATACACTGTGTGCTACAAAAAAACACCAAAATAGGGCTAAAAATAAAAAAGTTGAAATGCTTTGAATTTGGCCAAAATTTTCTCCGTTGCGTTTTTTTTTTCATCTGAGTGTAGTTTTTCTCCTTTTTCAAGTATATGTGAATTTTAATAACACAACATTAATTATTGCAAAATACTGAAATTATCAATTCTTAAGGCTCTTGTAATCAAAGAATACTAATTACCATCGAACAATAATGCGATAACAATAAATATCTATCTATATAAAAGACTGGGATAAAAGTCACACTGTTTGTCTAGTAAGGTAACTACGCCACCTAGGAAAGAAATCTAAACTACCAACATCTGACATTTCAATCAAATTTTGTTCTTAAAATGATACGGTTGATTTATTGCTAATTCATTCTACAAATTAATTAATTAATTTTTTTTGCAAAATTGCTAAACATATAGGTTAGGGTAAGTGTGTATAAGAGCACGCATATGTATAAGAGTTCGCACCTATTATTTTTAATATATATTGCCATCTATTAAAGTAATTTTTACTTGAAGGCATTCTAAATACATTCCTACTGCACGGTCATAAACAGGAATCTGCATTATCGTCCTAGTTTTGTCAATATGATCGCTGCAAATAGTTGCCGTTCAGATTTATAATTTTGTGTGTTCACAATTTAGTCAATTGAGAGGTAAGCAAACCATCAGTTTTGTATAAAATAATTTTAGACTGCATTTATATGAAATAGAGATTGCTTTAAGAAAAAATGGGCCGTAAATCTACTTGTTTTCGTAATAATATTCCTTTCCCCAGGTAGCTGTAGCTTCCTCCATGATTGGTGTTAGTTGTTGCCCTGGAAACCATCAGGGTCTTCTAACTATAATGCCACAAATTGGTTGCATTGCTCCTGAAGTGATTCTTTCCCAAGTTAATATGCTCCTTTTATAACTTGGCTGCACCGTACTGAAGACGACCAATAGTCAGAAATACGTATATACGGTTGCCTTCCATCGATATACCATTTTTGGTTTTCTGTTTTGCGAGACATGCCATTACTTTTTACTTTTATTATTCATCGCATTATCCTTTTCAATATATATATATATATATATATATATATATCGAGAAAAGGAGTACGACCGTCAATCCAAAATAAACTAAGGTACACTCGAAGAGTGGTGGGTTTTTCGGTCAAAGTGGAGAAATAAAAGACAAAGAAGGTGGCTACTTCATCTATTTATTAAAGACGTTTCGCTTTCTGCTCAGAAAGCATCATCAGTTCATCTAAAAAGAACAATATGAAACCAAACATCCATAGAGAAGTTACAACAAAAGTGTGTTACCTTACAAAGACATGTAGACATGTAAAAATATGAAAAAGCTTACGAAACTGGACATTCAGAGTTAACGTTTGTTTTGTACAACGTTTTATATTGTTGTTTTATACAACGTTAACTCTGAATGTCCAGTTTCGTAAGCTTTTTCATATTTTTAACATCATTGACTGCTACATGTCTTTGTAAGGTAACACACTTTTGTTGTAACTTCTCTATGGATGTTTGGTTTCATATTGTTCTTTTTAGATGAACTGATGATGCTTTCTGAGCAGAAAGCGAAACGTCTTCAATAAATAGATGAAGTAGCCACCTTCTTTGTCTTTTATTTCTCCACTTTGACCGAAAAACCCACCACTCTTCGAGTGTACCTTAGTTTATATATATATATATATATATATATATATATATATATATATATATATATATTTATATATCCTCTAAAATAACAGCTGAACTGGTAGATGAAAAAAGGGGTTGAGGTTAATTGGGTATACAGCTTAGATATAGTCATCCCTGTTCTTCCATTCAAAATACCCTTCCTAAAGAAATATGTCGACGATATAATCTTAGCCCTACCAAAAGACATGATTAATGAACTCTTATACATTTTTAACGACTTCGACCGACATATAAAATTTACAGTTGAAACAGAAGACAAACATCAGTCAGTCCCATTCCTTGACACCAAACTAATACGTAACAATAACAACGTAATAATAACAGATTGGTATATGAAACCTATTAGTTCCGGAAGATACATTAACTATTGGTCATATCATAAGCATAGCACAAAAATTAATCTTATAAAACAAATGAAAAACAGAATTTTACAGATTGCAGATCAATCGCTCTATTATAAAAACCTAAAAATCCTTCATCAGCTCTTTCTAGACAATTCATACCCAAACACATTACTTACTAAAATACTATTCAACACAACAAATGATACATTATCTGTAACACAAACCATCTCTAACCACACACCGCAAAACACTACACCTACACTAGACACAAACCCTAACACTAATTTAACTCCTTTTAAATACTTTAGATTACCCTTCATACAAGACTTAACTCCGAAACTTACATGAATTTTTAAATCAGCTGACGATAACATAAAAATCGCTAATTACACAGTGTTAAACATTAATTCGATATTTACTAAACTAAAAGATAAAACACCTACGGATCAATTATCCAATATAGTCTATCGTATCCCGTGGGGAAGTTGTAACAAACAATTGGCATTTATCACTCAAATGGATAATTTAATAAATAAGAAATCAGATGTTGAGCATCTGAGTGAGATTTATGCTTAGTTATTACACATCGAAAAGCAAACATGAATAGACACATATAACTATTAAGTAATGAATGCAACACATAATGTAATTTTAAAATTTTTCAACTATAACACACCTTTACAGTAAATCTTAATCAAATAAACAACTACTACGTCAACACCATGGACCTAATCATCTTCACATAAGTCAATTAATAACATTCGACATTTGGTAATTCTGGTACTTAACCTTAATGACAGTTACCGAACTAAACGTTGTGTCTGTTTTGTTTTTAATTTGAATTGTGTTTGTTTCTTATATTTTAATTTGTGAACGTATATTATACAACTAAATGTTACATGTCGAAGATAGCTACAATCAACATTGTACCAACAAAAAATTTTTACTTGATGTTATTAAAATAAATAGCACTGCCATTAACCTCAATCAAGTAAGTATATAAACAACAAACTATTATTAAATTGTATTTTACCATGTTTTAAATAATTGTAGCTCTCATCTGATGATGCCAATGAAAGTTGGCGAAATATAATGAACTGTTGAACAGAGTACACTTGGCTTTCAATCAGCTGTATACCCAATTAACCTCAACCCCTTTATATATATATATATATATATATATATATATATATATATATATATATATATATATATATATATATATAAAATCAGTATGTAGTTTATTCAGAAATTTATACAAACATTTAGGTCGAGAGATTCACGGAGATATCCTAATGATAAATTTGGTGGAATTACCGGCTAAGCCCCAAAATGCCCTGCTATTTATGCACGAAAGTTTACATTGTAAGCTCTCAAAAACGATACAATGCAAATTTTCACAGGAACTTCATAAACGAGTGTTGGATATACCAGTAACAGTTTAGTATGATGGGCTCTTACTCGTTACTTTAGCGGGATAAATTATGAAACATGAAACAGATCTTGATAGGATTTAATTTTAAATGGGGTTTTATTTACTTCTTGAATTTATAATGGGCGTTTTAATCGGTGCTTGGGAATTAAGACGCTTAACGTATATGGAATCAAAAACGATACTTAAAAAGCTATTCTTCTTTGCCGAGATTTAAGCCCAAAAGTGTGTAATTGAAAGTAATATAGGAGAAGACGTGGAATCGGAAGATTAATTTATTTAAGTTTATTAGCTAATTTTTTTTTTTTTCGGAACTTCAAATAATGCTCTTAAACATATTTTATTTAATTATCGACTTTTAAATATAACATATCTATGTTTCATGGACCTTAAGAAGGCATTTGACAGGATCAAATTAAAGGATGTTATCAACTTATTGCATGCAAGAGAAATATCTCTAGGAATCATCAAAACCATCAAAAATATCTACCAAAACAACACAATAAAAGTAAAAGTAGAAGAAGAACTAACTGGTCGAATTGAAGCTGACATTGTAATAAGACAGGCAGATTCAATGAGTCCTCTATTGTTCAACCTAATCAGGGATGAAATAATAAAAAAAGTAGAGAACTAGAGAGAAGAACTAAAAAATCGGTTGCCTGTAAAGTCGGTTTTACGGGCGAAGATTTTACGTGACAACGTCTTTTTCTCGGTGGAATATTTATTGATATGAATATTATTAAATTGCACAATAGGAACAAGGAATTGCCGCTATAAACTCAGTTTCTCAACTTTTGTGTCAATCTAACAATTAATCAATCATAGTTTACGATAATGAAATATTAGTGTACAATTATTTACCTTTATTGTTGTAGTTGTTGTAAATGACTAATCTACTCACGAATTGAAGACAAATCTCACGATCTCACGATTAAGGTCTTACATCTTACGATTTTTAAATTTTTTTTAAATTTCAAGTGTTTCTAATAAAATGCATGCGAGGAAATCAGCTTTTTTTAGATTGTCACCTTGAAATATCCATAAATTGACTGTATTTTTGTATCAGAGTGGGCTACTCCAATTAACTCAATTAATATACACAAAATAATATAAACAAAGCTTAAAAGGTTCTTTATGCTTTGAAAGTGGTTTATAAACAACTGAATTGTAATGTATATTTTACCGCCTTTAATAAATATGAAGTATAGACGAAATTTTGTGTAAAGAACAAACATTCAACAGACCTAATAGTAAAAACATATTGATTTAAGTGTGAATTTGAGATAATCACAAAAATCGCCATAACACTGCATGGCGATTGTAAGATTTTCAAACTCTTTCCTACGTTTGCCAAACTATATATATGCTAGTAAGTCGATATCACCAGTAAAAGCAAAAAAGTCCAATCCATCATCTGGGAAGTACATGATTTAGGTACTTCCTCACCACATGCGCATAATGAGATGGAGCACCACTTTGTTGGAGCCAAATATTGTTGCTTAAGATATTTAAAGTTCAAAGTGATTATTTTTCAAAAAATTGGTTTTAGAGTAAAAGAAAATTTTTTTGAAATGTTGAAAAAATACCTTTTTTTAAATAATTTAAAAAGTATTAGTGACACGAAAAATCTCGAGGAGTAAAAAATATAGCTTTTGTTTTTCTGTACGACAAAAATTAAGTTAAGATATTGCTGTTCAAAGTTTGCCGTTCTTCGCCAATAAACATGTATACAATAACTGATATAAATAACTGAAATGTGATGATTTTACAGATCTTTGCAATAGTAATACATGAATCTAAAACATCCTGAGAATTATTGTCAAAACACTAGTTAGTTTTAGTTTGTCGTAAAATTTTTAGTAAGGATGTAAAGAAAACACTGCTCTTTCAGAAAACTAAGAAAATGTTTGTGTATATTGCTTCTTCGAGTACAACACTGATGTATGAAATTTTAATTTAAATAGAAATATCAATTAAAAACGAAAATGGAATTAAAGGCCAACAGTATACAAAACTTAATTAAAGTTTCTCCAGTTTTTCATCAGATAATAAAAAATTTCTAATTATACTGGCGAAAGCTTACCTTTATTTGTTACATCGAGATAAACAAAAAGAGCTGATTACCTGAAACAAAAACAAAAATATGATACAATCTTGCCGTGGGTAATAAAAGGAAAGGGTTTAAAAATTAGGGTACTTAGTTGTATATATTTACGTATTTAAAATTTTAGAGATGAAATTTTTGTTTGAATATATCGTCTTTTAATTAGAAACATAATATACAAACATTAAGAAAAACATTATTTTAGTTTCACTAATTATTATTTCTTTGTGACATCTCAGTTATTTACCAATATCTTCTTGAAATAAACCATCATTTTTTTTATTAAGATCACGAAAACTAAAAACGACACAAAACACAATGATCATATCGCTTTAATCTCTTCGCTTATTGGTTGTTGAGACCATTGTATGCAAGGATATTAGGATGTTCGCGCAACCTATTTTGATATTGTTTAGAAATTTTTTTGCACTCTTCAGGAACTGTTAGTACCTGCAGAGCTCTATGTAAGGCTTATAATAAATTGTAAATAATTTATGTTTATGATGTATCGATCAATGGATCAGAAGCAATTAAAAAAAAGATTTTTTCCAACCCAGGAGACCTTTTCCATTTTTAGAGGTATCATTATAAACCGTATTCATTTTACAAATTCCCAATTGTCAATAGAAGCACGTGAAAGCCAAACAGGGTCGTACTGATGTGTATCATATGATTTTTAAAAATATTTACTTTTGAAACTGTTAGTATAAGAATTTCTTGAAATTTAATCATTATATCACAATTAAACTAAACTCTAAAAAATATCACGACCAGTAAATAACTTAACAATAACTATAACATAAATATAATACAATATATTAACTTAAAAATCAACACGATACAATTTGAATTTAAAATGCTGGCAAGTTTGGATCTGGATCTGTAACATGAGAATCTGTCTGACTGTCTGGTAATAAATTATATTTAATAGCCTCTTGACGAATGAGACGGCGAATATCAACACGTGCTGATATTTACAGAAGGGAATTTGCTAAATGAATGTACTTTAGTATCATTAGCTTCATTAATATATATATATATATATATATATATATATATATATATATATATGTATGTATTCAAAAACTTAATGATATTTATAAACTTAACTAATATTCTACTACATATTTACCTTATGTACAAATTACTCAGAATGACATTCGGGTCATCCGACCGAGGTGTATTGATTCGTGTTATCAGGAACCACTCACCGCGCTCCAATGCACCAGGCTCTCCCTTTCCACCTATAGCACTCTGATGCGCGATAGGGGCTCACTATCTGTCAAATGCTTTTCGTGTGGAAGTCCTGGGTACAATAACTCCAACACGATACCCTTACCCAATTAATGTAGGCTAGCGTGCGGTGCTCTTTTCCTGCTTTCTCTAGTAACTTATCATCGAACTGAAATTGCTTGCTCGGATCTCGAGTCTCTGCTCCGGGCTGTGCTCAGTTCGATGCCCAAAAATGTGGGCCCTTCTTGTCCAGGTTTTGGGGTTTTGATAATTTTTTTGGATGGCTGTCGCCTTTTTGTTCGTATTTTTTAAATTTGAAGTTATACTTCTATACGCGCGCTCCACGTTGGAAATTTGTACGGGAGTGAATCGGTGAAATCATTACATATGTAAGATGAGTAAGAGAGAGACAGAAGATATCTTTTCTCTCTCTTCCTCTCTCGAGAATAAAAATGTTCCTTTTGTATATATATTTAATATTATATATATTATATATAACATTATATATACATAATATAATATTTATTAATATTATTATTTATGTGATATGTTTTGTATTATTTATTAAATGTTCATAATTATTTTAGTCTTTTGTATTTCAAAATAATAATCTCTATAAATCAATGTATGACCGAGGACTGTCAATTTTGAAATACGTTTGTGTCATGTCTAATTGGCAAATATTTTACGTGTTTGGTTCATACGCTGGTGGATGTGAGTTCGAATCCCAATATAAATTTCCTTTTTTATTTTTGAAATATTTAAAAACCCCACGTTAATTTTATTAAATATATGTAATATACGCAAAAATGCTAAATTTTAAAATAAAATGAAAATTTACAACATAATCCGAGTTGTTGGTTTTGAAGTTATACTTCTATACGCACGTTCGACTTTGGAAATTTGCAGGGGAGTGAATCGGAAATTTGCACGGGAATAACAAGCCTCGTTAGGCATATTAAATTATAAATTAAAACTTGTAAATATCTCAAGAAAGTTCAAATGTGTACTTATATAGACAACAAACAACAATTAAATATTGTATTTGCCAATGTCAGATAAATTGACAGTTGTATCACCAAACAATATTTTTTTAATTAATATTGTTATCATGGTAAATTAAACATATGCGTAAGTAAGTTACGTATATTGTCATTTTTAAATACTTGTATTATTATTATTATCATGGTAAATTAAACATATGGGTAAGTAAGTTATGTATACCTATTGTTATTTTTAAATACTGATGAATATTATTTATTTAATATCTTAGCATTTTTAGAATCGGAAACATTTATTTGTTATTATTTCCACTGATTGATTACTTTATTTTTAATAATTAGCGTACTTATCTATATAAAATGGTATATTAAATTAATATTAAGTACATTGTTTCTTTTGTAAACAACTGACCTAAATTTGTTTTAATGGAATCTTAGGTTAGAGTTTTAAAATGTTCGAACTAGAATCGTAATACACATCGCCTAATTAGCCATGATCGTCTAGTGCACTTTTTCTCTTTCTGTTTTCTCTTACCTATAGTATTACATATGTAATGATTGTGCAGATTGACTCCCATATAAATTTATAAAGACGAACGCGTGTATAGAAGTATAACTTCTACCGGCAGTCCCACTGGACTGCCACATCCGTTTTTTTTTTTTGGAGATTGTCCTGAAAATAAACATGTGGCGTGCTGCACTGGAACGCATGGTGAACGCATCTTACTATCTCTCGCAGGATCGGGCTTGGGTGGTTCTCTAATTCTGAAAACCTAATTCTGGCTTTTTTTTCCATTTTATCTATCACCCTTACTTGTTGCAGTTCTCTAAACAGAAAGCGTTCAGCGACGTATCTGGGTAAATTTGCCGCTTCTCTGAGGATGTTATTGTGGACTGCTCATATTATCTTTTTATTTGAATTGCTTATGTGTCCCCATGCCAGGGATGCATATGTGATTATTGGAAGTATGATGCTGTTTATAAGTATATCAATATTTTGTAGCTTTGTCGCCAATTTGAGTTTGTACAATTGAGTGAATTCATTCTTTAGACTTTCCAAATTATATTGGTTTACACACATATTTCCGGGCATTGTTTGTTCATACTGATTGTCGCTGATTTTTCCCGGTATTTAATTAACACCTTTGGCATGGTTGAATATCCACACTCCGCTCCTCGATCGACGCTTGTAGCGTTATAACTGCTACATTGCCTGCTTTCTTTCTTATGTTAATATATTTCGTTAATTCTATTCTCCAATTTCCATATCTTCTGTCATAATTCATATTCTTCTATATCCTCCATTGTATCTCTTATTTTTCTATATATTTTCTCAGATATAGATTGTATCAGAATTATGTCGTTACTTAATTGATTCATTATTCTCTTTTCATTTTTACTGGTATTTGGTATAAAAACCAGTTGGCGTCCAAATCTATCTTCTTTATATATATATATATATATATATATATATATATATATATATATATATATATATATATATATATATATATATATATATATATATATATTTCAGTATTTACCTTTCCTATTTTCTTAATAATCATCATTTTTATCTTTTACTCAAGTTTCTAAAGAATGAATTTTATTTTCATCTCTATTTCTGTTACTTTGGAACGAGAGGTGCCATCTTTATTCTCTGTTTAGTTTAATGCTAGTGACAAAGACTCCTTTTTGTTGACATTTCCCCCTTCCCGTTCGATACAAAAGTCGATATAATGGCTTTTATTTCTAAAAATGTCGATTTTCTTCATGACTTTTGTAAAAGTATAATAACCAATTGTTGTGTCGTCTCCTGAATTAGGAGGTAAGAGTTTAATATATTTTATCGGTTTCCTGATTCTAACTGTTGTATAAAATCTTTTTATAATTTTAACTTTGAAAATTCTAATCTCATTATTTATGATTATCATATGTAAGTAGGTACATATTTTTGTGGATATTTCTTATGTTCTTTTTATTTTATATAAAAACTAGCGATAAGAAATATATAGTTTCTTTAATATAGTATGTAAAAGTTTTACGAATATTTTTACAGTTTTAAATATTGAATTTAAATCCTTAATAATATCTTTTGATTTTAATAATAATTAACTTTTGACAAACTACCATTTCTATATAGAAATGTTTCTAAATTCTAAATTATCTAACTTTTCAATAAATATATCTTGTCATTTTTACCGAATCCGCTTTGTAATTAATATTAGAATATTTCAGTAGTAAAAAGTAATTACCATTTGCTTAAAAAGATTATATATCCTTACTTTTACTTATTTGCTACATAAATAAGAATGGTTTCTCGACTTGCTTGGGTGAATAATGATAAAATTTTGTTAAATTTGATTGGTCACCTATTCATCCCCCAAGCAAGGTCTCTCATTTTGGTTTCACCATTTTCTGAAGCAAGGTGTGTTTTTCTTCATTTTAGTCAACCTCCGGGATACATTTCTCAGGTGCGGGTCAATTTATATTAACATCCAGAAGACCAACCGGCCTGAGAATGGCACTATCATTCCAATAGGAGAGTTGACTCCAGGGCAAGAAAATCCACAACTAACAACATGGCTTGCTAACAACCATAGCAGAAAAGACCAGGATAAAACCTAGGATTTGGTGACAAGCATTTTTCCTTACTATAATGTAACACTGTAGCAAGAAGTCAAATAATTTTTATTTAAATTCAATATAATCTTTAAACATGTATTTTTCTGCCCTTTTTGTTTAATATTTTAATAAACATGTGTTAATTTAACTGTGTATTGTTTCTTCTTTTTACTTGTTTGCGTGTGTTGCTCCAGAGTAGGCCATATTCACGTCCTGAGTGAGCTAGCCAGGGAGTGTTTCGTATAACGTCTAATGTAGCAATTTTGCAATTGATACATTAGGGGTTATGACGTTAAAAATTGGTCCCAACGGGAAACGATTTGTCACTCCAACGTTGTTAGTGATGTTAGTCGGATTGTAGCAGCAAACTAAGGTTTGCGGTTACAAGTTGACAACAGCAGCTCAACGTTGGGATGTTACAAATTGAGCCTCGAAGGATTACAAATTGGCACCCAATGAATGTTCGTTGGAACGTTACAAATTGGTGCCTAACGTTACACGCTTACATCCAAAACTTTTTGGTACACATGTATAGGATTTTATAATTGATAAGATACATAGCAAAAAATACAGGAGTAAGTATTTCAGCGATTTTTTGTTAAACCATACAAAGCACAAACTACATTGAGAATGCAATGAATGATTTACAAATTAATGAGTATCAATCCAGCTGAAACCAAATAAAAGTAAAGGGACTGATAACATCAGTACCAATAGAACGTTCATAACCATTTGAGTGGAAATAACTACATAATATTCATTTATAGATAAACTAATGTCTGAATTTCCATTGATAGATACAACTCGATTTGTTTATCGACTGACTCTGTGTTGAATATCAAACAACTCGGCTTGATTACTCTGGCTGGAAGTTCGGTTACAATTCGAAAAGTTAACGTATTACCACTGTGTAACTTGGGATTTCGCTTGGCTGTGTGTACTAGTGTATAACTTTCAGGTGGATGGGGAATGTGGACTTGTTCATTTATACCGTTAATTCAATCTAGTCGTGTCTAACGGTTACTTGCCAGTATTAAATTGTCAAATGCTTAATTTGCTGCACATTTGAAAGTAATTATTTACCACCGACCAGAACGTCATCAGTTATTTAATTTACCAAGTAATAGGGAAACGAGAAAAAAACCCATGAATTATTTTAGACTAAATGCATATATATCTAAATATATATATATATATATATATATATATATATATATATATATATATATATATATATATATTTCAAATTATTTTTCGACCGTACTGTTTTAAATATTGATTTATAGTATCAGCAATTTATATGGTAACCGCAATATTTTATAGAGTGAATTCCCATTGTACAATTTTTAGTGAGTCGGTTAAAATAAACAATTACTATGACACTATTATCCATATTATAAAGTGGAAAGATGGAATTAATAGTACAGAATTGAGAAAGAATCAGGAACACGATAAATTGATCTATAAAATGTAATTGATGGTATGTAGTCAGTTATTGCAATACTGATATTTAGGAATGTAATAAAATTATTGGTACAGTTACTAGAGAATTACTAAGTTTGTGTTTAAATGTTAAGATCTATCATATTATATATTGTTTACTATGTTGCAGTAGATATTACTTAAATGATTGGTGTCTGTCTTATAATTGATAGATTCAGGAGTTTTATTAATGTGTACCATTTCAAGGAAAAGCCGATTTTTATAATTATCAACTTGTTCCAAAATTTTTACATTATTAAAGTCAAAGTTATGTCCTGTCTTCAAGTGGTGGTCATTATCATCTTCCTAAATATCAGTATTGCAATAACTGACTACATACCATCAATTACATTTTATAGATCAATTTATCGTGTTCCTGATTCTTTCTCAATTCTGTACTATTAATTCCATCTTTCCACTTTATAATATGGATAATAGTGTCATAGTAATTGTTTATTTTAACCGACTCACTAAAAATTGTACAATGGGAATTCACTCTATAAAATATTGCGGTTACCATAACTCCTAAATAAAATCAAACAAATATGTCATTTATTTAGATATGCTAAAAAAATTTAAATTTTTATTCTTATAGTTGTAAGTATTAAAATATTCACTTTGTTTACACATAATAATTAATGATTCTAATAAATTTATATATATATTTTTATATTTATATATTATTTATATATATATATATATATATATATATATATATATATATATATATATATATATATATGTATATATATATATATATATATATGTATATATATATATATATATATATATATATATATATATATATATATATATATATATGGGAATATATATATTAGGGAAGCTATCCATGACACGAGGCGGGATATCGACAAAGTCAATTCAGAATTACTAGAGCTACACCTAGTTCTAAGTAATAGTTTACATCCAATACTATGGAAGAATACACTGGAAACTTAACAAAAATAAAACAACTGAAAAAGTTCAATAGTCTAACGCCGAACAAAGACCGAGAAAAAAGGAAACACCACCGACGGAAACACACAAATTGGTTTACAATTTTTCGAATCTCGAATTAAATGAGGCCACAACGAGTGTTCTGTCAAAAGGATTTAATTTCGCCGTAGCACCCGCACGAATCCCTGTTGAAAACATTATCAGCGAAGTAGAAAGTTCCATTACCAATATACTTACCTCCGGAAACAGCTGAGATCATACGCCAAGACGTATCGCAGATATTACGGACAGCCAAACCACCGAAAAGAAATTTAACACGTGAGGAAAAAGAGGCGTTGCGAGATTTGCAGAAAAACAAAGAAATAATCGTCCTTCCAGCGGCCAAAGGTAACGCCACGGTAGTAATGAATATAGATGACTACGACAAAAAAGCATACGAAAAAATTGCCACAGATCCAACAACGTATCTAGAAAAAACAACGAAGGCCAAGATCAAAGTTTCAAACATAAAAAAGGAGGATCAGCCCAAGCTGATTCCACGCGAAAAATCATCTAGGTGCCCTAAGCTCTACGGTTTACCTAAAGTTCATAAAGTTGGAATGCCACTACGACCAATAGTTAGTTCAATCGGATCACCCACACAGCCGCTCGCAAAATTCTTAGCCAATCAGTTACAACCGTACGCAGAGCAAGCGGATTCTTACGTCAAGAACGCAGGCCACTTCATCGAGCGTATAAAGGACGTGACTCTTGACCCGGGACATTTGCTAGTGAGTTTTGACGTGGTGTCACTTTTTACTAACGTCCCAGTAGAAGAATCGTTAGAGATTATAGGAAAAAAATACCCAATACCACCGGATACAGTAAACCTAACGAGACACTGCCTGAACAACACATATTTCATATACAAAGACCAAAGGTACAAACAAGTCGAGGGAGCACCCATGGGTTCACCACTGTCACCGGTGATAGCAAATCTGTTTATGCAAGAAATATAAATACGAGCAATAACAACGGCAGAGTATAAACCGAAACTATGGTTGAGATACGTGGACGACACCTTCATTATCTGGACACATGGGGAAGAAAAACTAAATACATTCCTAAATCACATTAATACCATCCACCCCAAAATTCAGTTTACTATGGAACTAGAGAAAGACCAACAGCTACCGTTTTTGGATGTTTTAATAATAAAGAAAACAGATGGAACTTTAGGATACACGGTATACAGAAAACCAACACACACCGACAGATATCTACACGCTGACTCACACCACCATCCTGCACAACTGCAGTCAGTCATCAAAACCCTGACTATAAGATCAAAAAGATTAACAGATGAAGAACACAGGAACAAAGAAATGAAAACGGTCAAAACAGCATTAAGAAAAAATGGCTTCACCACGTACACAATTGAAAAGGCACAAAAATCACAAGGAGGAAAAAGCAAAGAATCAACAGAAGAAAAAGACAAATCTATTGCTAAGACGATTTTACCGTACGTGAAGGGCACTACGGAAAAAATCAGTAGAGTCCTAAGAAAACATAAAATAGAGACAATATTCAACACGGATAAGAAAATTTCTAATATGCTTAACTCCGCAAAAACCAAAATCCCACTAGAAAACCAAGGAGTGTACAAGATTCCCTGTGGAGACTGCGACAAATCCTACATCGGACAGACTAATCGAAGAATTCAAGTAAGACGAGAAGAACATCGAAACGCTATTGCAAAGCAAGAAAAGACATCTTCCCTTGCACAACATGTCCTAACAACAGGACACACAATCGATCTAGAACAGACAACAATGCTAGCGAACATCGAACACAAAACCAAGCGAATAATCAGGGAAGCCATAGAAATAGAAAAATATCCAAATAACCTAAACACTCGAGATGATGCGCAAAGACTGCCAACAACATGGAAACCAGCTCTGCAAAGAACCGTCCAAAAAAATTCAACTTCAGTTAACGCACATATATATATATATATATATATATATATATATATATATATATATATATATATATATATTTATGTTTAAACATTGTCCTCGTGGTATTTCTACCTCAAAAGTTAAATATCCGAGCCATTTCACACTTTCTTTGGTCTGATTATCATTGCATATTGTCCTGTGCACCATTTTCTCATTTATTTTCACTATAGCTCTAGTAATAGTTACGCTAGAGATCATACATCCGAGCTATAGTGCCCCCTAGACTTGAAATATTACCTATAGAGGTTCCTACACTTGTCATATACCCTTCAAGTACCGAGAATTGCTCAAGCAGAAATGGTGGACACTAGGAACAGCTCCAGGTTCAGTTCCCAGGACCGTAAGAGGCCTGATGAGCCAGGTATGGACCAAAAAGCCCCAACCGACGTCTCTCAGCAACACAAGTCACGTATTATGTATGGAATAATTATTTGTTTATGCTTTATGCGTGCATAAATTATTTTGTAAAACACCGTTGCATTTTCTCCATAAAAAATAAGTTCTGAGTGCAATCAATAACGCTTTTGTTGTGTACGAGTATTTTTATTTTCAATTAAATGTAAAAAACGGTAAAGGATACGAAAATAAATATTACATTTTCTTGTTACCCACTCTTCGAACTCTCTACGTTGTTCAGACGTCTTGAGGATTTAAAATTTTACGACAAATAAAAAAACCTGCTGCTAAATGTCCTTCTTTTGAATATCTTTATCTATCGGAAAATCTAAAGCGTTTTTTTCAGACGTTATCCCTGCTCAAATAAGTCTCGGAGATATATATCTGCAAGCAAATACACTGGAATATGAAATTTCTGGAAAAGGGCGGCATCATTTAGAAAAATGGCCGATTTCGCCATCGAGAATCTCACATATTGAAGCCCGGATTACCAATATATACCGAGGTCTCTTCAATAATTTATTGACTTGAAACTCGTTCTTTCATGGGCTTGCAGTATACACGGCGTACAAGGGATCTAAAGGAATACTTTTCAAATATTTTGAACTAAATATATTTTATAAAAGATTACCTATTTCATTTATACAGGGTTGTCACAACCAATATTTATGCGATAGTAGTCGTGCCGTCTTGGAGTGCCCTATCCCTTCTGAACGTTTTTTCAAAGAACATCGAATTTTATTTACTGCGCTGCGGAATAGCTCAGTTGATGTTGCTCCAAACCACTTGCGTTGGTTTGCAAGTCCGGAAATTCTTCTTCATCCTGTACCACTCTTGCTCTCAATTTTCTCCTGGAATGTAACCTGCAGTAATCCATATATTACTTTGTTATCAGATGGTCAGGTTGACAATTTATTTTTCTGAGTACTTCTTCGTCCATAACTCTTGAGATCCATGGCATTTTAAAAATTTGTCGGCATATCCACATCTCAAAACTAAATTAGTTATCTACATAACTAAAAAGAATCTAACAGTTAGAGAACAATGGGAAATGTGTAAAAATTATATTAAAGACGCAGCAAATAACATTCTAGGGCCGCAAAGACCACCACCACGCAATGAGTGATTCGATGCTGAGTACGAGGACATTAGAAGAAGAAAGAACAATGCATATAAACTGATGCAGCAAAGAAGAGCCCGAGAAAAAGAACAAAAATATAAAGATCTCAGAAGAGAAGACAAGTACATCCATCTACTACTTACTATCGAAGTAGAAGATCCAAATCAACCACTCCCAGGAGCAAGCAACAATACACCATTGGAGCCTCCATAAATTCAAGAAGTACGGGATGCAATAAAACACCTAAAAAATAATAAATCTCCAGGAAGTGATGGTATACCCGCGGAACTCATTAAATGTGGAGGTGCTACTCTGACTAATCATATATATAAAATTATACTGAGAGACTAGAATGAGGAACAAATTCCGGAAGGGTAGTGTATTGGGATCGTTTGCCCGCTACACAAAAAGGGTGATCAAGTGGAATGTAGAAACTATAGGGGAATAAGCCTCCTTAATACAGCATACAAAATATTTTTGAGTATTTTTTATCGTCGCCTGAGTGCATATTCAGAGGAGCTTCTTGGCGAATATCAAAGTGGTTTTAGGCCTGGTCGATCAACAACAGATCAGATCTTTGTGCTAAGGCAAATACTGGAAAAAACAATGAATTCAATATCGAAACATACCATCTTTTCGTAGATTTTCAATCGGCCTATGATAGGGTCCTAAGAAATAAATTGTATGAAGCCATGGATGAATTCCAAATCCCCGATAAACTGATAAGATTGATTACGGCTACAATGCGTAAAGTTACAGTATAAGCGACAGGGAGATGCGCTGGCTTGTCTCCTTTTCAACATAGCTCTGGAAAAGGCGGTCAGGGATGGCCAAATAGACAACAGAGGAAACATTTTTAATAAATCATCCCAAATTTTGGCATATGCAGATGATGTTGACCTAGTGTCCCGAACAACACGCAAGCTAGAAGAAATGTATACCACCTTGTCAAATGCCTAAAAAAATATGGGCCTGCAAGTAAACGAGGCAGATGAAAACCTCCTGCTTATATTTGAACGAAGGATCCTGAAAAGAATATTCGGTGGCATCTGTGAAAATGGTGTTTGGAGAAGGAGGTACAACTACGAGATATATCACAGAGATAAACATATATTGGGTGGTAAAGACGTAGTATCTCTTATAAAAATAGGAAAACTAAGATGGGCAGGACATTTGGCAAGATCACAGCCCTTAGAACAACCCTCCTAGAAGAATCCTTATGTCACAACCTGTGGGAAGTAGAAGTAGGGGTAGGCCAAAACTCAGATGGAGGGATGGTGTAGATGAGGATGGTAGAAAAATAGGCGCAGCAAACTGGCAACAGTTGGCAATGGATAGAACTGACTGGCGTAATAGACCTCGAGGAAGGTCGAGGCTCTTTTATAGGGCTGTAGCACCAATGATGATGACAATCCACATCTCAAATGCCTGTATACTTTTCTCTATGACTTCCAAAATAGTCCACGCCTCAACTCTGTATAATAGAACGGAGTAAATATAACATAGTATTATTTATCTTTTGAGTTGTAAAGTTAGATCTTTGCTACATAGTAAATTCTTCATTTTTACAAATACGGTTCTAGCTTTTTCGATTCGGCATTTTATTTCCTAAGGGTGATCGCATTCTTCGTTCAATATGCATCCAAGATATGTGAACTGTAACACTCACTGTAGTAAATACCTGATTATTTGCCCATAGTATAGTGCGCTGCTTCTTTGACTTACTTATGACCATATATTTCATCTTATTAATGTTTAATTTCAGTCCGTATTCTTCACAAATTGTTACAATTTTATCGATAAAGAATTATAAACCTTGCAGGCTATCCGCTATGATTTTACCATTCACTTTGATTCCCTTTGGAATATCTTCTAGCGGCTATCTAAAAATCTATTCTGAGTATGCATTAAACAGCAATGGAGACAACAGCAACCCTTATGGTTGCTGAAGATCAAATATTCGCCATCATATTTAGCGATTTGTTTGCCAGTATAAAAGTCAAAATTATAACAACTATTATATCCACACTTCCGCAAAAATCCCAAAATTTGTAGCCGAATCGAATAAGTTTTCCACGTGTAAATTGTTTCAATGAGGTCTGTCCATATTATTTCATAATTATTTCATCCACTTCATCTTTATATTTATTATCCAAAATATTATTCGTTAACATTTTAGTTACTTCGGAATAATTTCTCCTGAATATGATAAAATTTTTTATGCAAATCGCAATAAACAGATTCACATTCAACTTGACGCTTCACATTTTGATAACGGTAAGTGCCAGGGTTCTATTTATAGATCAGTAAAAAAAACTATAATAAACATTAGTTAACAAGAATAATCCAGTAAGCGATAAAAAAGAGCTAATATGAAACTTGTATTATTAAATGTGCAAATCTAAACGAAGTCAGTAAAGATATCCAATGTTTATAATTTTTTTTATTGAAAAGATGTCGGACATATAATACAATTAAAAAATTATAATTCATTTTACTACAGCCTAAAATATCTAGAGAAATTTTTCTTTAAATTTAAAGAAATTCAAAGGGTTAAACAAAATCAAATTTTCAGTGATCTATAAATATTACGCTGGTCTATAATGGGTTAGGCTTGACTTTTTTAAAGTATTATTTTTTTTTATTACCGTTTACCATGTCCTAGTTTAAAAGTACAAGGCTCAGGACCGAAGTTTTGGTGAAGGACACAAAATATTTTATGGAACCTTCGCCAAAATTTCAAATATTTCTGTCTAAATTCATCTAAACTATTGCGCCTCAGAACATGTTATTTCATAACATAAAGTTAATTTCGAAAAGGTAAAATTATTTTTAATGAAAGGAGTTACACTAAAAGACAATTTTTGTAATTTCAGTCAGCTTTATCAATCTTTGATTTTACAGAACTAAAACTCTATTTTTGATTTAACTTGAAGATTTAACACTTTTAATGATTAATTTTGAAATTATATACAATATTGATTCTTTAAATAAATTAATAAATAAATTAACGAATATATAATAAATAAATACATAATTAAATACTAACTAATAAATATATACATTTTTAAATTTTACACACATAGTCCTTGATTTGAATGGCGTAGCGAACCTCAGATTAAATACTATTTTTGAATCTTCTGTGCATAATGTTAGCACTAGTTGTGTCCTCACTGATTACTGTTATACTGAGTATTCTGTTTTCTATACTCATTTTTTACACGTTTGTTCTAAGCACAGTTTTTAACTTACATTTATAAATAACTAAATTACTTAGTTCTGTTTTCTTTCTAAAGAAACTGAACGTTTTACATTTTATATGGTTCATCCGTTGACCTTTTTTTTTTTCACTTCCATCACTATCATCACTGCCATCTTTTATGAGCTACATATTATCCCAAGGTAAAAATTTTTATTTTAATATTATTAAAAACAGAGCAAATCTTGCCTAAAGCTTTACAGAAAGATTTACAAATGATTAGTTAATATCTTAGTTTATCTGTCCCAGCCAAACGTTTATTTGTCCCAGCCAGACTATATCAAATTATAGCATGCGAAACCGGTCGTTGGTGCTAGAATAAATTGATTGTGAGTAAGTTTTATTCTTATTTCTTTTACCTAATTTACTAAAGTAATGACTTGTAGTGAAAAAATATGTACATATAATAAAAAAATATTCGTATGAATAATGTTACACACGTGCGAAAAAAGAGGACCAGCCTTATTATACTTTTGAAGTTGTAGCACTTTTAAATTCTTTGGTATATATTGAAATCACCCCGTATGTATTAAAACACCGAAGAATATTTTTAATGCATTTCTGTTTCCTATCGTACAAGTTAAATCTTTTTGCGTCGTCGAGGTCGATAATAAACACATTTTAGAGTTTGTTTATATATCACAGATGCATATTTCATCGGTATTCTTTGATCGAGAGCCACTTTAGGAGATTGCGCGTTAAATAAATATTTCCGTTTATACGTTTGGTTTTTACCGAGTTGGGCGAATGAATTTTAAAGAGAATTACATCACTCTCGCTGAGGCCGCTGTCAGGAGCAGATGGTTTCCGTATTAGTCGAAATTTTTCTTCAAATTTGTAATGTTTTGTGTTTTTTTGTCTTCTATCATGGAAAAATGTGTACTTTAGTAGCAGTGTTAAGTTTTATGTGAAGTTAAAATAAGGTTTGGAAGAATCTTTGAACAGTTACGACGCTGTGAGTGTCAAGAACCTTTTCCTAGTATCCCTCCTACAGAAACTTTTTTTTCTAGTAAAAAACCTTTTAGACCAAAATAGTACAAATCCAATCATTACATCTGAAATTTTACATATTCTTTGCATAAACCAGGACTACTTTAAATTTAATAATGAAATATATACAAATAACAGTGCAGGACTTATAATGGGCAATCCTCTAAGCCCATTGCTATCAGATATTTTTATGGATCATCTAGAGAAAAAGATTTCAAAACATTCCATATTCAAACAGTTTTTATATTGGTGGAGATACGTAGACGACGTACTGGTATATTTCACAGGAACTAACAGGCAACTCGACCAATTTTTATCGTGTATTAATTCACTTCATAGTCATATTGAATTTACAATAGAAACTTAACAAAATCAATCCATAAATTTTTTAGATTTAAAAATTATCGGAGTTAAAAACAAACATGACTTCTCCATATTTCATAAACCTACCCATACTGACACGACTATTCACAATTCATCATCCCATCCCACACAACATAAACTGGCAGCCTATCATAGTATGTTACATAGATTAACAGAAATTCCGATGTCAAAATACAATTTTGAGACAGAATTAAATATCATTAAGAAAATAGCAGTAAACAATGCGTTGTGAATTTATTAATTGTTATGTCTTTATTTAATTTATTAAAACACACGGTAATTTATATCAGTTTATTAAACTACTGTACAATTTATTTGACGAGCGTAACAATTAAAACGCGGCGCGCGATCTTCAAAATTAACTGTCTTCTTCAATGAAAGCTCCGTTATTATATATAAAAATACAGCCGGTCGAGAATTCCTCTGATTATACTAGAAGGTAAATCCGGGTCATCGTTTCGACCGTTTTCTGGAAGGTTCCGTTCAGGTAGATTTCTGCCAGCTGATCGAAGGGTCTCGTACAATCTAAAACATATTAGTGAATAAACACATGTTTACAGGTTTTTAATATGACTCATATTTTTACGTAACAAATGGATACAACGAACAAACAATTAATAAAATGTTAAATCAAAAACTACACAAGAAAACCCTGAAATTAGTATTTCCACCACCAGAGAAAAAACCCAGTACCTTCTGCTTGATTACATATACAGGGAAAATATCAACAAAAATAGCCAAACACATAAAAAAGAAAGGAATAACACCAGCTTTCAGAACAAATAACAACCTAGGCAAATATATTAAAAACAACAAGAGCCAAAAAAAACACTTACACAGTGGTGTGTACAAACTTAAAAGTGGCAACTACCCAAAAACTTACATCGGTCAAACTGGTAGAACTTTTAATAAACGAATAGCAGAACATAAAAGGGCTTTCAATAATAGAAAAACATATTCTACATACGCACTTCACCTTCTAGATCATAATCATTCTTTTAATGACGAATTTAAAATTCTTCACATTCAAAATAAAGGCCTTAAACTATCTTTGTTAGAATCTATGGAAACCAACAAATTAAAAAACACATATAATTCTGAATGACCAACTTGAGACAAACAGTTCTCCCCTCCTCAATCTATTTTATTAGAGACTGTAAAGTGTAAACGCATGCCAAAAATAGATTACTTGAGAAAGGCAATCAGCCGAAACAGCTGTAGTGATAAGAGTTTAAAATAAATTTTGTGGAAGTTTTGAAAACAAAGTTCTCAGTGGTTTATTGTTACAATATTGACTAAGTCTATTTTTAGATAATTTTATCTTATTAAGTTGTCAGTATCTCAAACTTAAAATATTTACCAGCTTCTGATTGTTCCACTTACCTCACATAATTCACGTTTGTGTCTGTCCGGGGTTTGTTACCGCAATATCAGAAACAGAGACTGTCTCCAAAAGCTGTTAGCTACGCCGTTCCAATACTATTATTGTAGCCGCAAAGGTTCTACGGCGACAGTAACAAAAGAAAATTAACTAGAAAGCCAACGTTGAAGTTACAAGTTTGTACAATGCAGCACATTGTGGATATCCGAAATGTTTCTATACACCTAGTTGTTCAAAGGAATAGTTATTTCTTCTACGACTATTAGTCAATATAATAATTCCGAAATTATTTTTAATAATACAAGGAATATCTATAAGGAATATCAAATGACCATTAAAAAGTGTTTCCTTTCATTGTTTAATAATAGGTAAGTTCGATGTATCTCATGGTTTAGTCAAATTTTACATTACTACCACCTAATCAACTGATTTATTTAAAAAACCTAGAAATCAGGTCCGGTTTTAAGTTCTCGTAAAGAAAAAATTTCACCCCGTATTCGGTTTTAGAGAATGCTAATACGAATTTTACAAATTAAACAAATAGACAATTTAATGCATATTTACTTTTTTTCTCCACACGATTACTTAATTTTTACTTAAAAAAATCAAATTTGACTATGAATTAAAAGTTGGCAAAGTGAACCATATATTTAAACAAATGTAACTCCTCTTGCAAATATTTAATTATTTTAACAAACATTTAATTTATAAGTATTAATACTACCACAGCTCGTGTTATAGTTTTTAAATAAAACAATCCTTTGAGCCAATTTCCAGAATTACAAAAAGTACAAGTTGTTTTGAATAATATTAAAAATCGATCTGTATAATATTTCTTTTATTGATTCATCGATTCATCGTGCGTTTTATTTAATTCTAAGAATATTTTTACTTTTTCTCAAAAGAAAAGGCTACACTAATTATCAGTTACTTTACATAATATACTAACACAATATAGAGTTATTTTACATAAAATACCTCGACAACTATGATATATTTAGGACGGCAGATAAACAGATCCTCTTTGATTTTGACCTGCTATAGTGACTTTAGCAGCCTTTTAGGTTTCAAATAAATTCAATGTTTTTCTTTATCTTTACTGTTTTATGAGAAACTTTTCTCCTCCTCTTCTGAACTGTGATTGAACAGTTTGGTTAAATATGATGGATTTATGTCAGTTTGCTTGATCTTAAAATGGCAGTTAATGCATTTTTGTTTAGTTTTGAATTATTCATAATAGCAATATATATTTAATTATATATGTGAGCAATTCCAATACTTTTCACCCACTTTTGTGGGAGGGGTCTTCGGATTTGCTCCAAATTATAGTATGTTATTATACCTTACGAAATAAGAATACAGTTCAAATTTCAGCCCTCTAGGTACACTAGGGCCCGAGAAATCCCTTCTCAAAGGCCCAAAAAAGGCCCTTTTTAGCCTATATTCAAAAAGCTATATCTCGATGTCCTATAAACCGATTTTAATTTAGAATAGCTCATTTTTTTTGTTATAACGTCAGCTATTTACCAAACAATTTTCAAAATCCTAGATCCCAAGATCCATTGTCGGGGACTAAATTAGTGCGGACGAAATTTAAAGATTTTGGTTATATTTAAAAAATCATAAATAGTGAATGGGTGATTAGAAATACTTTTGATAGGTCTTATTTGAAAGGTTTTTTTATTATCTTTAAAATGAGACTTTGTAAATTAAAATCTATTGAGTAGATTCAGA
The DNA here is from genome assembly GCF_040954645.1 of Diabrotica undecimpunctata. Lineage (NCBI taxonomy): Eukaryota > Metazoa > Arthropoda > Insecta > Coleoptera > Chrysomelidae > Diabrotica > Diabrotica undecimpunctata. The sequence continues at coordinate 8,691,621 of NC_092809.1, read as the reverse complement.
GTTAGAGCTGTTTGAAATTGATCATTTTCGTGAAAATCGCGTTTTTTTCGAATTTTCAAGCTAGCAGCAAAAAAATCTTTGAACTTTTAGAGTAACGAAACTTGGTGTGATGATAGTTCTTCATATGTACAACAACCTGTAACTCTTTATTTTTGGTGTTTTAGCCATTATTGACCTTATCTAACTGCTTCAAAAATTGGAAAAATCGAGTATTATGCATCTAAAGTAAGCCAATTTAAGCGCAAATGGCACTCATATTTTTGTACCTCATTATTTGGTACCCATAAGGCTCTGTAATAAATTATAAAATTACCATACAATTATAAACATTTTATCATGATATTTAAAAAATAATTTTATATAATTACTTTATATTTGTAACATCATTATTGTTTACATATTCATACATCTCATTTGCATTTGTGATTTGTGCTTCTGGAGGTGACCTTATACAATGTCGCATAATCAGTCTTTTTATAGTACCAAGAATGCCAAAACTGCCAAGTACTTTGGCAGTTTTTTTGAAATGAAAGGAATTTTGGTTATGGAGGGACAGTTAATTCCGACGACGCGCTCGCGAGTTTAAATGTTACGCTCGACTATATAAATTATGTATTATTCTTGAAATAAATTAATATAAATTATTGTGCTTTTTAATGAATTAAGATAAGAACAAGACATTATAAATTAAAGAATTCACAACAAAATATAAATAACTATAAACAAATAAAAGACTTAACAGTGGTGCAGAAGTGTGATATAAAATAAATTGTGAAAATGGCTACGGTTTATGAGCTGACAGTGACTAATTTAAGAAGACATCTTGAAGACAGAGAATTAGCTTCTACCGGAAAAAAGGCTGAGTTAGTCCAACGACTAAAGAACGCTTTGCTAGTAGAAGGACTAGATCCAGAGACTTATATATTTGAAGATGCTGTCCTCTCGTCGATTTCGAAAGTTTCTGGTGATGTAGCCAAAGTTTCTGGTGATGTAGCCAAAGTTTCTGGTGACATCGCATCATTAGAGAACAAAGTTTCCGGTGACATCGCATCATTAGAGAACAAAGTTTCCGGTGATATCGCATCATTAGAGAACAAAGTTTCCGGCGACATCGCTTCTTTAGAAAGCAAAGTTTCTAACGAGATTTCTTCTCTGGAAAGCAAAGTTTCTGCTAACATCTCTAAAGTCACTTCTGAGATGTCTGCTCTTGACGATAGAGTGTCTTCGTTAAAAAACCAAGTTGCTGCCGATATGTTGGCCTTCGAAGAAAAGATATGGAAAGAGATGGAAAGGAAGATGGAGGAAACAGGGACAGCAGAGAGAGGAAACAATCCAATTAGAGTAGAGATAAAAGAAGACGAGACGAAATGTAAGTTGGAAACACGGCCGAAATTTGAAGGAAGTGGAAGTTCTGTGCATGTCAAAGTCCCAACTTTCGACGGAAAATCGTCATGGAACAACTACATGAAACAGTTCGAATCAGCTGCAAGAGCGAATGGATGGTCTGAAAAAGAAAAGGCTGTAAACCTGACTATCGCTCTTCGAGGAGATGCCTTAGATGTGCTTCAGACCATAGCCGTAGAGGAGACCGATGATTTCGAACAACTGAAGAAGAGGTTAAATATGCGATATGGCCACGAACATTTGGAGCATGTATATCAGTCGCAGCTTAAAAATCGTAGACAGAAGAAAGATGAGGCTCTTCAAGAATATGAAGTAGATATTGCCAGATTAGTACGATATGCTTATCCAACAGCTCCCGAAGACATGATGGAAAAGTTGGCCGTTCAAACGTTTATTGATGGTCTTCGTGATCATGAAATGCAGAGAACACTACGATTAGCTCGTCACAAGACGCTGGTTGATGTCTTATCCGCCGCCCTCGAATATGAGTCAGCTACGCAGGCCTCTGGCGGTTACAGTAAAGTTAGGACTGTAAAAGAGGAAGAAGATGAAGATAAACTTGACCATCTCGTTAATATGATAAAAAGCATGACATACAAGAAAACGAAGACCATCAGATGCTGGAATTGTGGCGAAATAGGACACGTACGAAGCTCCTGTAAGCACCCTAGGTACGACGCAAATCAAGAAACTCACCACCAGGAAAACTAGAACGGGTCAGCCTTAGGGGGGCAGCTTCGACCCAGAACTTTTCCAAAGACCCTCTCATACTAATAGCTTCTTTGAAATGTCGTGAAGATAGTGTATATGTAGATGGAGAAATAAATGGTAAAAAGCATACGTTGTTGGTGGATACCGGAGAGACCAGAACCATTATACGTTCAACAGTTATAAACAGCCGTAAGAAACTGTTACCAACGAGGTTGCGACTTCGGACCGCTACAGGTGAAAATGCCAACATTCATGGAGAAATCCAGGTACAATTGGGAATTGGAGCAGAAAAGTTCGTCCATACTGTTATAGTTGCTGACATCGAAGAGGATGTTATATTAGGAATGGACGTAATGAATATGCATGGATTCCAATTGGATTTTAAGAATAAGGTAATCAAAGTTGGCAACGAGGAGGTATTTCTTCATCCACATAATGACAACACTGTGCAAGCAGCCATTACAGAAGATACAGTCGTGCCTGCGAGAAGCGAAACGATCATAGTAGCGCGACTACAGGGAATTGTAGACGAAGGGAGACCTGTTATGATGGAGCCTCGGAACCACGACGATGAGGTTGGCCGTGGAATCATAATTGGAAAGGAATTGGTGACTTCGGCTAAAGAAATTCCTATGAGACTTATCAATGTCAACGACTACCCAGTGACCATAAAGAAAGAGACAAAAGTAGGAACTTGTGTACCTGTGACATCCATAATTCGTCAGGCGACAACATCTGATAATTCCAACGACAAATTCGACCAAATGGTTGCAGTTGCAGGACAGTCTCTAAATCAGATGGAGAAAAGGAAATTAAGGGAATTTCTTCGGCAGTATCGTGATATTTTCGTACCGAAAGGAGGAAAGACGGGAAGAACTACCGTTGTTAAGCATAAAATTGATACTGGTAATGCTAAGCCAATTCGTCAAACAGCTCGACGATTACCACAGGCAAAGAGAGAGGAAGCTGAAACGATTGTTCAGGAAATGAAGAAAGACGGGGGTGATAGAACCTTCTACGAGTCCATGGGTCTCTCCGGTGGTCCTGGTTAAGAAGAAAGACGGAACGACGAGGTTCTGTGTGGATTACCGTTTGCTGAACAACGTTACCAAAAAAGATAGTTATCCTCTGCCTCGGATCGATGACACATTGGACACATTGGCTGGAAGTAAATTGTTTTCTACTTTAGATTTGAAGTCTGGATACTGGCAGGTAGAAATGGACCCAGTCGATAAAGAAAAGACAGCCTTCACCACAGGATCTGGATTGTGGCAATTCAACGTTATGCCATTTGGACTTTGTAATGCTCCTGCGACATTTGAGAGGCTTATGGAAAATGTGTTGAGAGGGTTATCTTGGAAAACATGCCTGGTTTATTTAGATGACATAATCGTCTTGGGGGAGACATTCGAAGATCATTTGAGGAATTTAGAAAACGTTTTTAATCGACTTAAAGCTGCCCAATTGATGCTAAACCCCAAGAAGTGCCAGCTATTTCAAGGTCATATTATCTGGGTCATATAGTCAGTAAAGAAGGAGTGGCCGTGGATAAGGGAAAAATCGATTCCATTAAGGAATGGCCAAAACCAACTGACAAACATCAAGTGAGAAGTTTTCTTGGACTATGTACTTACTACCGGAGGCGACGACGCGCTCGCGAGTTTAAATGTTACGCTCGACTATATAAATTATGTATTATTCTTGAAATAAATTAATATAAATTATTGTGCTTTTTAATGAATTAAGATAAGAACAAGACATTATAAATTAAAGAATTCACAACAAAATATAAATAATTATAAACAAATAAAAGACTTAACAATATGTTATCACATTAAGAAGAAATTCAAACTTATATCAAGTATAGTTATTTTTTACCAACTCTTTAGTAGTTGAGGCGGATCAATTTGTCTAATTACAAAAAAATGGTGACAGAGCACTATAACGGTATAAGACGTAACACATAGCAAGTTAGTCAGTACTTTAGTCAAACAATGTTAGTGAAACGAAACGTTTTTATGTTTAAAAATAACGATAAAGAAATTATCTAAATTCGTAATCTAACTTACTAAAATCTCCCCAAAATTGAAATGTTTATTCCAAATTACCAATTAATTTCAACGCCTGCCGAAGTTTGTAGGATTCTTTAATTATGTTCGTATCAGCAATGTTTTATAGGTATTCTGATTTTCCCCAAAAATTTAATTAAAGGTAAATCGGAAAAAATTCCGAGTGTATAAAAAAATGGAGACTTCAGTCAGGACGAAATTTCTCAGATTTTCCAAGGGAATTATTGTTTTATGAACCATCAGGTAAATTGATTTCAGTTCGCGTTGAATATTACTAAAGCTTCATTTAAAATCGATATAAATAAATTCTTTCTAAAATTTTAATGGGACAATAGGTAATAGGTGCGAATTCTGGTATAAAGTATTTTGTTAAACCAATGTACAACTCCTGATATTGATCCAAACTCTTCATTTTTTGTTTCTTTATTTTATATTTTTATATATGAATTATTAGAGTTGTTTTTTAGTTTGTCCACTCGGTCGATGCCAGATCAAAAAATTACACAAGAAAGTGTTGAATGTAATTATACAAAAAGAGAAAAGTGGTAACAATAATAGTAAAGGTTTTATTGTAAAATACGTGATTGCCTTGAGTCAGGAATTTACAGTAAAAACTACTGGTTTTTAGCAACTCAAAAACAGTTATTTCTCTTACAGTATCTCACATCTAAAATATCAACATCTCTATTTTTTACAATCTGTGTGTTCAGGTTTTTCAACCAAAAAAGCAGCTTTGGCGCTAGCCCAGAAAAGTAATTTTAATGTCAGTCAAGGATTACCAACAAAAAACTCAACCGATCATTCTTTAAATCACTACAGACATTTTTACTTCAGTGGATTTAAGCGCCCACCAAGAAGACTGTATACATGGCGAGCACCAGGAGATTGTCCAGGTCATATGATACGAAATCAAATTGATTACATCTTGATAAATAAAAAATTCAGCAACTATATAAAAAGATCGGCCGCTTACCCTGGTGCGGACATTTCGTCTGACCACAACCCCCTAATCGCGAATGTAAAGCTTCGATTGGCAAAGGTTAAAAAGCCATCTAATAAAAAATACATAAACACTAGAGAATTAATGAGAGATGAAGAGCTTAGATCTACATACAGTAAGCACACAACGAGAACTTGAGAAACATACAAGGAAATTGCATAGAGGAAACCTGTGAGAAAATAAAAATAGCTATAGTCTATGCTGACGAAGTAGTCGCAAGTAAAATAAAAAGAAATCACAAAAACGAGTGGATGACGGAAGCGATACTTGATCTAATAGAGCAACGCAGACAGTACAAAATACATCAGAATCAACAAGAATATAAGGAAATCCAACGTACGATAAAGGCAAGAATTAAAAACGCAAAGGAAAGCTGGATGAAAGAACGTTGTGAAGAATTGGAATCACTACAAGAAAGGGGAGACAGCTTTGGACTACATAAAAAGGTCAAAGAAATTTCGAGTATATACAAGAAACACCATGAGACTCGCCTGAAGAATGATCAAGGAAACTACGTTCATACCCAGGAAAAACTAGCTAAAATCTGGGCAAACTATGCTTCGTTCCTCTTTGTGGATAATAGACCGAATCTGCCAACTACTAACTTACCCACGAAAAATTTATCCGGCCCTCCCATTATTTGCGCCGAGGTGGAGTACGCTATAAAAGTAGCAAAACTAGGCAAAGCCCCTGGACCGGATCGAATTACTGCGGAAGCCATAAAAGTGTTGGAAGATGATAACATCGACATGCTGGTAACAATTTTCAATGCCATATATAACACCGGCCACATTCCAACGGATTGGCTTTATTCAACCATCACAAAGAGCGACAAAATGCAAAGACCACAGACTGATAAGTTTAATGAGCCATTTGCTTAAGGTGTTTCTTCGCATCCTTCACACAAGAATGTTCAGAAACCTGGAAGATCTAAGCGGTGAGACACAATTTGGTTTCAAGAGCGGACTGGGTATACGTGAAGCAGCTTTCTGCTTGAATACGCTTGTACAAAACTGCATGGATTAACGAAAGGATATAGTCATAACATTCCTCGATTATGAAAAAGCGTTTGACACAGTAAAATATGACGCAATGATAAAAATGCTACACAACGCTAACATTGATGAGAAAGATATAAGATTTATCCAGAATCTCTATTGGAATGGAAAAAGCATGAGTGCGACTAAACAAATCAACCAACACAGGAGAATTTGAAATTTTAAGAGGGGTGTATTTTGTCTGCTATGCTCTTCAATCTCTATGTGGAAAACATTTTTGCAGAGGCACTGGAAGGCTCTGAGTGTGGAATAAAGGTAAACGGGTTCCCGATAAATAACATTCGTTACGCCGACGACACCGCGATAATAACAGACAACGAACATGATATACAGTTAATGTTAAATAAAATAAACACCGCAGGAAAAATATATGGCTTGAAGATAAATACTGGAAAAACTAAATGCATGGCAATAAGAAAAAACGCACTTTTAAGAATACAACTGCAAGTAGATAATGCTCCAATCGATCAAGTGAAAACATTTAAATACCCTCGTGGGTCGCATGTGGCCCGCGGGCCGCCTGTTGAAACCCCTGCTCTAGCATATGTGAAACTCTTACCCAGAGTTCTCTTACCCAGTGTTCTTCATATTTTTGTACAACTTTATAACCCAATCATAAGGTATTATGAAGTTCTAAGTTTTAAATTTCTGTGTCTTGGATATGCCACTTTAGACATTTACTATTTAGTATAATTTATAATATAGTTTTGTTCTGTTAGTATTGTTCTGAAGTTATTTTCTTGTGGCAACTTAATACAATTTATTATTTTTAATTGGGAATAAGCTACAATTTTACTTCAAAATAAGTTTATTTTCACTTCGGATAGCGGAACTTCACAAGAAACTTGTTGTAAAGTAAAATTGTGACTTATTCCAAATAAAAATTGTAAATGTCATTTTATTTCTCTAATTTTTCAGTAAGAATGTTGTTCCCTCAATTGTTATAGTATTCCAGTATTTTTAAGCATAATATTGACCTCTGAATAGTAGAGAGATAATTTTAAGTAGTATGTAGTCAATATTCTGTATTCTCGTCTTACCCATTGCTAGAAAAAATGTATCAAGGCAACAAAACATAAGATGAATAAATGATATATCGTTTTTACTTTCTGTTAATCAAGTACTTTTGTGTTCAACCTCGTACGTATTTCATCATTAACGCACCCCTACAACAAATCATGTTAGATTGAACAATGAACAGGCCTAGTTTCACACTTCGATTGCGTATTATTTTGCAAGCAAGTCAACCCTTGTCCTTGTACACGACCTGACCTTTTCCAGCAATAGTTAATTTAAAGTTGGCAGCAGTATACAATTCCGGCCGGGACCGGCGACTAAGGCTAGGCCCTGGCTCCTAATTTCCAACGCCTAATCCAGAAAACGTTATTTGCTACAATCGAGTGAATGGTCGCAATCAGGAATGCCGAAAAAGACGTTGCCAGTTGTCGTTCGGTAAGGGTCAATCAGATTCGACCTGAGAGAAAATTTAATCAACGTAGAATAATGTTGGAACAAGCTAGTAATTGTATAATTTATGTTATCTAGTAATATAGTTTTTAAACGTTCATTTTAACTGTTTAAATTGCTTTTGTGAAATATGGGTAAATGTGACAAATTTAAACTGGGTTTTGACACTCCAGGTTCCGGAATATCTTCATTATCCAAACTAGGAATTGATCATTTTACTTTAGAAGCTAGAGCAGCTTTGCAGATTTACCACACTAGTAATGATTCAGCTTTCAAAGAATAAAGTAGACGATTCAATTATGTAACACTGTGTTTATCTAAGTTAGCAAGTGACTTCTTTTCTCTTCGCTGTATTCAAAGTAGAAAGGGTAATACAATGTTAGCATAAGTATTCAGAGGCTGTCCACAGAGGTGAGTCTAATCTCCTTGCGGAATTTGATCATTTGTGCCACTCCTCAATTGCAGGTTTTACCACCATGTTATAAATCCAAAATTACAAGTCTGTCTATAACATTTTTCCATCAGTACATCTCGCCTCCATTAAAGTAGTCAGCAATCTCTTGATTATTCGTTTTATCTTCTCACTCCAAATAAAACGGGGCATTGACTTTCCGATTTGAAGTTCCACTTAATAGGACTACTATACTGCGTTCCACGTTAAGAAAATAACATTGCGGAGATAGGGCCATGTATTTCTTACGGACGGTAGAAGCGCAGCGATGCCACGATGAACGCAAGCACGATTCAGGGTTGTATAATTTGTATTTTCGTTTTCACAGACATGAATTAAATTAACGTTTTTTAACGTAATTGACCAAAAGTGCCCATTCGAAACAAGAGATGAAAAGTAGGGAAAATGATTTTAATTAAATAAATAGTATTTACAAAAGATAATTTTATTTTATCTTATTTTAATTATAGTAACGACAGATTATTTGTTTTTCGGTAAGAATATCATATACCATGAATCATAGAAATCAGTAGAAAATATTGCTTAGTTGAATCATGCACTTTGCCGGCTATTAAAGATTTAAAAGCAAATAAACGGACCGCTTGGAATGCATATATCTAATTACTAATTGCAACTTAAAATAATACGGTGTGCGTATGTCAGCGATTTTATGTCGTTCTCTGAGACTACATAATGATAATAAGGCTTTGTGGTTCTTCAGTTGTTATTCTGACTTTACAATTAAATGTTAATTGAAAATGGAAATTCGAAAAATATATCGACAATCTAGTAAACCGCATTCCTGAGAGTTTTGGCAACACTGATGTCCATAAGCCTAATGTTATTTTCTTAACGTGAAACGCTCTATAGTTGGATAGTCAACTTAACTAACGCTTCAATTTAATATTAAACTAGCTCTCTCAAAAGTGGCAGCAGTATTGTGCTTATTAGTCTCACCATTTAAAAAGAAGGAAAAAAATGTTGTATGAAGAAATTATTCGTTGATCGTGTGAACTATTGTGACACGAAGCTACTCAATGATATTTATGTGATTACAGAAAATACCGCAAAACGCTATGTTGGCAGTGTTTTCGTACTTCAATATCACATTCAGCAGGTGTTCTTGGGCTATTTTACGCGAATTTCGGTTCGTGTATAGAGCACTCCTAGTATCCCACAAACAGAGACTATTTCTTCTTCTTCTTCTCGTAGCACTACAACCTGGGGTGGGTTTTGGCTGACTGTACAACTTGCTTTCATCTTGAACGGTCGTCCATAATAGTTGGATCAGTGGGAGCCCCATTGTTCTTAGATCTGATCATATATTGTCTCTCCATGGCATTCGTGGACGTCCTAAGGGTTTTCTTCCTGTGGGGGCTCCCTCCCATATTAACTTGGCAAGGCGGTTATTAGGGAGTCTATGGACATGGCCAGCCCATCTTAGACACTGGGATTTAATCTCTTGGACTATATCGCTCGCTCTATACATCTGCTTGACCTCAACATTCGTTCTCATTCGGTATTGGTTGCTATTAATGTCATGATAAGGCCCAAATATTCTTCTGAGGATTTTCCTCTCAAAACATCTAAGTTTTCTTTCCGTTTCTTTGGTCAGGGTCCACGTCTCAAACCCATACATGAGCACCGGTCTAATCACCGTTTTATATATTCTAATCTTTGATGTTCATGTTAGGCTTTTAGATTTATTAGTATTGTGGAAGCTGTACATACATCTGTTTGCTGCCTGAATTGACTATTTCTGCTAATATCAATAAATTCAAAAATTTCTTCACTGTTCATTATGGAAGGTAGGTACCCAGAGACAAACGCTGACTGAAGAAAGTTTTGATCGGACTTACGACTGCTCCATTTACACTCCCACTCCGTCGCCAGTCGGAAGTAGAGTTGTTCGGTGGTAGAGCCTTCGAATCGTCCCTCTGAATGTTCCGACTCGCACAACTAATTTTCCAACAATCCAGCAAGCTCACTCACGGTCCGATATCGGATCCAACTTCGGAGGTTGGACCACAAGTCGGACTAAATATCGGAGCGTGAATGCCCATCTTAAGCATAGAGTCTAATATATTACAAGGTATTTTACTTCACTCCCAGATTTATATTTGTTATATCTGAATAACATTCAGAATTCGAAGATTTACTCCCTCAAAATTCTTCGTTTTGGCAAAAGTCACTTTGTTTTAATTTACATTAAGTCGCAGTTTTTAAAATAGGTGTTGCAGAATGCAGAGACTGGGTATAGTAAATTGTAAAATGAATATATTTCAGCAAGGCTTACTGAATAGCATATGATATTATAAGAATACGTTTCAGTTTAGTTGAAATTATATGCAGAAAATAAAAACTACTACTTGTTTCTAACTTTTTTTATTCAAATATTATTTTCCTTGTTGTTTTTAATTACAGCGATTGCATCTGGGGTATTAAATAAACAAATTTTATATTTTTACAAATTATTTGTTTTGGATAATCAACCAATCATTTATATAAATTGGAATATTGTTGACAAATGTTGATGGCATTTAATAAATTAATGTAAATATACAGTACGCGGTGAACGTTAAACATTCTATTACAAATATTGTTCTGCACAAAGATAAGTAAATAAAAATAAAAGGGCAAATAAACAGAATATTAATCATATTTATTGAAAAAATATATTCGTCAGTAAATGTCTCTCATGTAACTTTGAAATTGCCACTGGAGAGCCAGCATGAAGAGATAATATTATCGTATGACATTTTTGACGGGGAAATCTTTTTGGATTGTTTCTGTGCCAACTTATTTATAGCCCCAAGCTGTGGAGAAAAAAAAAACGAAAATTAATTAGTGAATTTTTGAAACCAGCACAGCGTTATGAAAGGCCATGTCTGGAATAACCTCCAAGTGTTTGCAACTCCAAACTTATAATTTTTTTATGGCACTTTTAAGGTCCAAAAAATGGTGTTTTTAATTATTTTTATTCGTCAAATCAATTTTTTAGGATAAAATGTGTATTATTATGAAAGTGCATTCAAAAAGATTTAATTTGAGCTTTGTTACATTAAATTTGACCCAAAAGTTTATGCAAAATCAACAGTTGAAAGTCCAAAAATGTCAATTTTTCGCTCTCTTCTATTTTTGAAATAACTTTCAAAATTTTCTTTTTTTATGCAAAAAAGCATTATATTGTAGGTCTTTTAATTACAAATCGAATGAGGCTTCGAAAGATATGATCGGTTAATTCCTTTTTGAGATAAGTTCACTTCCACTCTGACATCGTTCAGCTCGAGAACGGCTGGGTGTATCGTAACGTATGAGAGATACTGTTTTTCCAACAATTGCTGTACGTCTTTTTTCTTTTCTTTCGCAATTTCGTTTTCAATTGACAGCTGTGTTAACTTGAATGTACTTTCACTTTTGCCTCTTTTTACTAAGCATTGATATGAATCTAGTTGGATTTGAAATCTATAAAATTCGGAACCCCTGTACTTAACAGTTGTAGTATTGTTTTTTGTAGTAAACTTTTTGAATTCAATGCGTTTAAAATTTTTTATTCCTGGAATTTTGTTGTACAGACCATCCGTTATGTTTTTTATATCGTATAAAAATCAATCCTTTCCTAACATCATAACATTTCCGATATTAGGGTAAACCTCATTAGCTATGCCCTCGAACTGAAAAATGTATTATTATAGTTTTGACTGACGCAGGAGATTCTAAAAGCCAGCAGGCCAAAATATGCATTATATACGAATTTTTATTTTAGCCACCACAACCATCACAAAAAAACCGTATTTGCTCACAATTTGTTAAATCCAAAGAGCGTAAATGGTGTATTAAGGCTGATCCAACTTCAGTGGAACCTCATTTGGCTTGCGACTCGTCCCAGGTATAAAATGATGGATATTAACTGTTCATTCCAACACAACAAAATGCGTAGAAGTTAATCTGCCGTAAGTAAAACGCATCTCGGATTGGAGTTTTCGGAAGTGGATGGACCTGCTGCAAATCAAAAGCGAACCAAATGCTTTTTGGAGGAGACTCTTTCGCTAATTCGTAAAATGCATTAGCACGTAACTTATGAATTCGTAAATCGGTCAACGTTTTTGTTCTTTTTTCGCCTGTTTCTTTACGTAAAGTGTGCTTTAAATTAAGACAAGTACCACATACATCGCAAGCTGGGGATGTACGCTACAACCAATATTAAAGTTTTGGTGTTTAATCATAGTAAGGCTCACTTTATAGTCGTCGTGCGCATTATTGTACATTTGAAAAAGTTTGTTGATATTTAAGTCACACGCCAGATAAATTCGTGAAGATTTCTTACGATTATAATGCCTTTCAGTTGCTGGAATTGAAGCTATAAATTCTTTAACTTTGGTTTTTTTGTCAATGTTTTTTCGTGAAATTCTATCCCCACCACGTCTTTCTTTAGGTATCTGTCCTCTTTCGAGGAATCTGGTAAATGTGCATAGTCGACCAGCAGAAATATTTAAAGCAGCCATAATAAACTTTTTACACACCGGCACTGTCTTACCTTTTGTACGGAAATAATAGAAGGCATGAAATGATTTAGGTTTAACATTATTTTCCTCTGTGTTATCCCTTCCACGTCTCCTCTGGGGTGGACACACTGAGATAAAATGGCTCAATTTCTGGTCTTGATCAATTTTTCAATTCTTCTTCTTGATCAATATCCATAAAGTTTTTCCCTCTGTATCTTAATTTCTTCTAGCGAAACTGAATTGCAATTTAAGTTTTTCCAGTTATCATTACAAGGACGTTCGAATCTCTTCATTCCAGTGTCATTGTTGGTATACCTTTAATGAACACGCATATTAAAATTTAGTAATCGAATTGCTAAAAATAGTTCTTACCTTTTAGTCCTTTTCTTCTCTTCTTTTAAAATATCTCGCCTCGAACGTTTTCTAGAGCCAAAGTTAATTTGCCCCACAGTTCCATCCATATTTTATTATTAAATAATTTTCAACTACACTACCGAGCATAAAATTAGGGTCACCCCTTAATTTGAATTTATTTTAGAAATTATTAGTCTGTTTTAACTATTTTCGGTTTTAACATAGTTAACTAACGGATTGCTTAAAGAAAACAACGTTTTTGTCGTTTAAAGTTTATTAAAAATAATGGAAATGAAGAATTTTCCTTTGATATACTAAATATTGAAGAGGGACAATTTTAATTTGATGTGCTTTTTGTTGAAAAAAGAAATTTTAAGAACTTCAGTAGCGAGTATTCCCTCCTCTGGCAGTGATAACAACTTGCAAACGACGAGGCATGCTTTGGATCAGATTTTGGATCACATTCTGCGGAAGATTATTCCATTCTTGCACCAATATGTCGCGAAGCTCTCTCGAATTTTTGGGGGCCGGCACATGACTCCGTAAACGTCTCTTCATCTCATCCCAAACATATTCTATGGGATTGATATCTGGACTGCGAGCAGGCCAAACAAATCGTGTGATTTGAACCTTGTCAAGATACTCAGTAACTATCCTAGCAGTAAGGGGCCGTGCATTATCATGCATAAATGTTGCGTCGTCTCCAAGAATAACCATAAACGGTAAAACATGGTCTTCCAGAATCTGTGTCAGGTACCTATGCGCTGTCAATGTCCCATTCTCGATAAAGACTAACTCCGTGCAAGCATCAAACGATATGCCTCCCTATGCCATAACTGACCCTCCACCAAATGGAAGACGCACGGCAACATATGCTTGAGCATATCTCTCGCCTGGACGTCGCCACACTCTTACACGTTTGTCTGAGCCCGTAAGACAGAATCTCGATTATTCGGAAAACAATACACGACTCCAATTCTGCATTGTCCAAGCCAAGTGTTCTAGTGCAAAATTCAATCTGGCAATTCGGTGTTCACAGGAAAGCGGCGGTCCAGTTACTCTAGTTAGAGAAGATAAACCAGCAGCATGAAGTCGTCTCCTAACTGTCCATTCACTTATGTTTACATTTCTCACTTCTTGCAGATGATTTCGAAGGGAAACTGCCGTGACCGTTCGGTTTCTCAAAGCACTAGAAACGACAAAGTGGTCATCTCTAGCTGTTGTAATCCTGCCTCGACCTGAACCAGGTCTTCGAGTAAGCAGACACGTCTCTTCGTACCGTTGCCATACTCGTTGCACACTCGAGAGACTTACACCAACGTTTCTCGCAGTTTCGCGCTGACCGTGGCCATCTTCTAACGCCGCCACAATTCTTGCTGTCACAACAGAATTTATGCTCATTGCAATACACTGACAGTGATAACAATACACAAACAATTTACAATTGACGTTAAAACCATAGAAACAAAAACTGTGCTGATAACGGTTTTTAGGAATTAGGCTAAGGGGCCCTTTTTATCTCAAACGCTTGTCGAAACAACAACGACAACAATTTTTTTTCAAGAAATCCATTAGTAAACTATATTACAACCGAAAATAGTTAAAACAGAATAATAATTTCTAAAATAAATTCAAATTACGGGGTGACCCTAATTTTATGCTCGGTAGTGTATAAAGAGTAAGGTCAAACTATTATGTAGCTCTTAAAAATTCTCAGAACAAAAACAACGTATTTGAAACGAAATAATTGTACGCTGCGTGCTAGCACTTTATAGGTTACCCACAGATACAAAACGTGGAGATATCGTATTTTTTTTTGTAAACAAGCACTTTAAAATATTATAAAGGATTAGTATTGCCCTTTATGACCGCGTATCCGCACACAAAATAGGTAAAAAAGGCTAATATAGAAAACTTTGATTTGTGGACATGTGCTGTTTTGAAAAAGAATTTGCACTAGTCCATATTATGAACTCATGGACATGAGTAGTTTTGGTCGAAATATACAATTAAATTACTCGATTGGGACATGTGCTGTTTTGCTCGGATATGTATATCTTCCTATGTGTTTAATACGGAACAAGATGTATTTTGCTTAATTCTGACCTTATATTCTTGTTCAGTTTAGGAATTTATATAGAATCTCACTATTATCTCATTTTCACTCTAATTATCTCAATTTCATGTGTCGTTTTGAATAGACGCTCCTCAAATGAACTAGGTACTGAAATATTGTGGAGCAGCAATGACAGAACAATTAACAACATTAATTAATAAAATTATAAAGCACAATAAAATAGGGCAAGAATGGAAAACAAACGAACTAATTCTACTATTCAAAAAAAAAGAGATAAAAACAGCCAGAAAACTACAGAGGTATAAACTTGTTAAATACTACCCTAAAACTTACAACTAAGCTATGATTGTCTATGACAACTACTATGTTTTGTTACTATCTACCCTCCCGCTCTCCTATCTATCCTCCGCCATAGAAGAAGTAATGGATAATGGCTTGATGGCGGCATTATGATTGCGAGAATGTACTTGTCGAATACATAATAAATATAGAAATACAAACATATTAAATATGGAAATGGTACAATATGGAAATAGATTTATTATAATATTAGAAGGATGATTTAATGCCAGACCCAACCACATCGACCTGGACCACATTACGTCAGATTTCTCCTGTTATAGTGTATTTTTATGTATGAGAGAGTAATAAAACAATAAATTATGTATGCAAATCCCTAAACTGTTGATACGGGTGACTCAATGAAAAACAGATATTTGTCAACAAGTTTACAGAAGTATATAGGAAAACAATTTTAAATTGAGTATGACCACCAGGTATAAAGTTTGGAACAGAATAGAATACAATAGTTGTGAGGATTACTAATCCCTAAATAAGGTTGCCAGTGTCGGAGTGATGGAGGTTAACAGGTACTAATGAATTTGCAAGAAATGTAAGATGTTTATTTTATTGGTTATATATAACCAATAAAAGTTTAATAAGTACCTACCTATTTGCAAAATAAAGTTTAATTCTTTAGATAAAATAAAACGATTTATTTTATCTATTTGCAAAATAAAGTTTAATTCTTTGCCTATTTGCAAAATAAAGTTTAATTCTTCAGATAAAATAAAACGTTTTATTTTATCTGAAGTGAGTGCATTCCACGAAGTAAGGGTTTCAACAATCAAACATTTAATTCTTTAATTCCAGGAATCTACGACAGTAATTGACTAGATAATTACCTTCTAAACTTATTCCACAGAAAAATATTTTATCTTGATGAAACATGGATCAACGAGGGTCATACACCAAATAAATTTTGGCAGGATGAAACTGTTACAAGTCAAAGGCACGCTTTTGTAAATAACTTATCTACTGGTTTAAACCCACCATCAGGAAAGGGAAGCGGGCTGATAATAGTACACATTGGCAGTTCAGACGGTTTTGTTGAAGGTGGTTTATTAACTTTTGAATCAACTCGTACCGGTGACTACCATGAAGACATTAACGTTTTATATTAATATTTTTATTCATCTATTTAACATACCTTAGACGGTTTTAAAAACTCTTTTTCTCTTTTGTAATTTTTAAAAATTAAAAAAAATGTGAATTTTTTAAAACCCTTTTTAATGTAGGCCAGTCAGTTCTAATATAGTGTGTGATAAAAGAGGTCACTTTTGTTTACATACACATAACACTTTATAACACTGAAATAATTCATTTGTTTTTTACAATTATTCAAAGTAATTTTTCAATTAATCTTGAGCACGCCCATGGAGTGGTCGGAGCTACCAGTTAAAATTATGCTAATTACTCTCTCGTTCATAAAAATAAACTATAATGGACTTTTAAAGTAGTCTATAATTTATGGGGAAGCTTAAATTCGTCGCTAGCTTCATATGGTTTACTGCTTAGTACGTTGTCATAAGCGGATTTAAAATCACTGAAGAGATTTATTAATTTTTTCTAGAATTTGCGTAAGCACAAAAATTTCGTCACTTGCTGATCAACCAGGTCTAAAACCACATTAATACTGGCCTACAATCTTCTTAAGTATATGTTAAACGACCATACAGTATATTAACAAATATTTTGTTAAATCTATTGTATTGTGTTGAGAACAGAAGTATTAATAAGCCCGAATCTTTGCGCCAGCTAGGTAGTGATCTGAATTAATATTGACTTCTTAGTATGTAGGTGCTTAAATTCCTTAGATTGGAAAAAATGTCTTGCATCTATAAGCAAAAGATCGATTTGGTATTTTGAGAAATACAAGTATTTTGTAATCGTTTAGAACAACCCAGTATATTCAACGTTAAACAGCAGACATTGTGACTCAAGAAAATAGTAAACTCTTAAAACGCACAGGAAGGTAATTACAATAGCTTGTTCTAATATTCAGATAAATTTTATGTCTGACTTCTTGTGGATGTACCTTTAGGTAATGCATTTTCCGCCATTTTCCGGTAGTAATCTTTTATCTTGTTTCACGGGCAAGCAGCTCCCGTTCTCATTTAGTCTCCAACGGCAAACACATTCGGTGAGATAAGAGCGTTGGCGAAAGAGAGACACAGCTACAGAAAAAGCCCAGGTGAAATTTCTTGTATAAAAGTGAATTATATGGGTATATACTTCGCTGCCCGTTTAAAAGAATTCGTATCTCTGCCATTTTAGTCGCTGTGAAATATTGCGTCTCTAGGAAATACAGTTATACATACGGCACTGTTCTAGATTACAAACCTTTAATAATTACTGATGTCTACAATAAAAATTACTTCTTTTCCACAAGAATTCCCACAGATAAAAATACTTATTAACAAAAACATTTTAAAAATATTCAGTGAATGAGACATATTGATTAAATCGGATAATTAGGCAATTTTTATAGACTTTTATCCGCATAAAACTTCAAATTGGAATGACAAAACAATTATTCGAATAATGACAACTGTCACAACATTAAGAACACTAAATTATACTACATTCACCCGGCCCTATTTTTAAACAAAATCCTGCAAATATTTTGGTTTATTTTTGATTCTAGCTGATTTAAGGCTAGATTGAAAATCTGAATTTTCCAATCTGGGTTCATGATTATCATCAGGTACTTGATTCGGTTATTGAACAGGTAAATTTTCTGTCTCATCTGGTATTGATTCACTAGTGGAATTCTCTAGAGTATTATTTGGACTTTCATTTTCATCTTCATCGTTATCGTGATTCAATAATTTTAGGTCAACTCTGTTGAAGCATGTTTAAAATTTCTTTAAATTAATCCCCTTAGAAAATTACTTTCACGCCACCTATGTCTGTATATTTTATTAGAAGCCTTAAAAAGAACCCAAAAGCAACGAGCGATTTGTCATGCTTTTTTTTTAACAACGAAATAATTCGCCAAATGTTCTCTGCTCTTTTTATCTATCATTAATTGTTAAATAGAAACCCTTCCTCAGTAACAAAGAAATCAGTTTCTATTGTCAAATACCCAGTTTACCTTCTAAGAAAAACGGAGATGTTGGTTTTCGATAAAATTATAATTCCTGTCGGGAGAAAGTGGTTAGGTTACAAAAACGACCACACTAACCTTGCCATTTAAGTATCATTTTCGCGTGACACTCTTCAGCCAATACTCCCACTCTTTTTTTTATCCTTAGCTTGTCTAAGATCAGAATTCGCTCATTTTGGTAGATACCCGTCCCCACTCCCTACGCTTATGGATTGAGGATCGCTAAAAATTCCCTCAAGACATTAGATGGAGAACAAATGTTGTTTCCTGCTTTTACTCTACGAATTTTCATCAAAGTTTTTAAATATTCTACGATTTTAAGATGTCAAAAACGATATGCCGAGGAGATCTCAAAATGGAAACGACCTATAAACAAAATGGAAGAAAATCTGCTAAAAAACAAATACTAAATTACAAACGGAAAAGAAGAAGTGTAGGACGTTCCTTGAAAATAATGAGACAAAGTCCGATGCCGGAATAGGCACCAAATGCCTAAAACCTGGAATAAATAATGAAGAAGACGTGTAGACTCATCCGCTAATAAATTCATTCTAACCTCGTACTCTGTACTTAGCGAAATTAACATTTTATAGACGCAAAGGTCTCCTGGTATTCTAAAAATTCACACTACCCTAATATCTGATTGGGATTTGCATAATTTAGAAATAAAACATCAGTCACGACGTAATTATAACCGTCATTATAAATATTTCTTAAAATGCTAAACGGCCACCTCGGATAAGAATAGTTTTTACTACAATTGGCTGTTCTACTTATTATTATATGTTGCATGTTTGTTCTCATTAAAGTCAGGTTTGCGTTCCAACAATGAATAAATAATTCCAAATTAGTTCTTAACATTTAAAAGTGAACTTTAATTTCTATTTTCGTTTGTGACAATATTGCTGAAGGCAAAATTAGCATTAATAAAACTGAAAAATACGAGAAAATTCAAATTAATAATATACAAAATAAACAAGCAACCTACAATGCAAATAACTAAATGTGACAGAAAGACTCTCCCCTTGTAGAACGATATATATATATATATATATATATATATATATATATATATTGTTATGATATG
This sequence comes from Diabrotica undecimpunctata, assembly GCF_040954645.1. Lineage (NCBI taxonomy): Eukaryota > Metazoa > Arthropoda > Insecta > Coleoptera > Chrysomelidae > Diabrotica > Diabrotica undecimpunctata. The sequence continues at coordinate 8,671,990 of NC_092809.1, read as the reverse complement.
TAAAATCGAGAAAAATATTGGTTTGTTTAAAAATATTTCAAAATTCAATAACATTAAAATAATTCAGATAAGTAGGATAATATCCAACAAACATTTCGAAGAAGGAGAGTTATTAATTTCTTGAATTACCTGTACCAAACAAAAAGTAAGCTTTGCATAAATTATTTTTTGTTATACTTGAGTGACCCGCATAATTTTAAGTGAAAACAAAAAGACAATTGAACGGGGTTTTCCAAAATACATTAATGCAGTGATTAGGGACAAATAGAAGAGATTTTAGATAGAGGTTTTTGTTAGTTTTTAAGAATTATAGAAAATATTATTTGTAAATAAGTTTTAGGAAATTTTATAATTATAGGTAAAAATTTGTTTGCTATCGAAATGAAAAAATGGGGGAATTGTGACGAGTTTTGATTGGCGGAGATTGAAAAAGGTGGGATAAGTATGTAGGAAAAAGTTTAGCGAGATTGAGGAGAGAGAAAAGAGAAAGAGTTGGTTTCCAAGTCTGTAAGACGAACAGGATTGTTCTCTGGCGGTTCCTGAAATGTAGCAACCAGTAGTGTTGAATGTTAGTGAGTTTTTGTGGAGTTAGTATATCTGACAGAAGCTGAAGCAGCAAAATATTGTAAGTCATATTTCTCTACTTATATTCCAAGAGTCACTGTTCAGGCCAACGAGAGATTCAGTTTATCGTAAAGAGAAGATATTCCAAGAGTCATTTTTCACTCGGGCCAACGAGAGATTCAGTTTATCGAGAGGAGAAAGGCTATCATAATTTGAATGATTTGTGCTTTTGAAGGAGATCATTAAGGACGAGATACTTGCAACAATCTGTGTAAGATTGCTGATTACATAGGGAGCGGTTGAGAGGAGATAATACAGTCTACAAGGAACAAGGATTTGGACCACTCATCATCAGAGAGAGATATTTTTGTTTTCTGCAATTTTTTTTCTTTTATTGATAACACAATTTTTACACGTAATTTAGAAAGGATATAAATATTTTGATTAGGAGAGTTAGAATAGTTTGGGATTTTGAGTTTTCAATGAATATTGTTTGTACCATTAATTTTGATTGTTCACGTACGGAGAACAAAATTTTGAGAATCCTTATATGAGATTTGTTTATTGAAAACTTTTGAGTGTGAATTATTTCATTATTTTTATTTCAATATATAGTGTTAGATCATATGTGTTTTTTATTATTCCGGTATTCTCTGGACCTTACCTTTCACATGTAATAGCATAGATATTGAAGCACGAATTTAACCCTGAGATAAAAGAATTAAAAATTATGATAGAGTCATAATCATATCATTTAAATAATTTTAATTAATCAAAAGCAATAATTAGCTAATTATTGCTTGGCGCACCAAGACTTTAAATATCACAATAATATATATATATATATATATATATATATATATATATATATATATATATATATATATATATATATATATATATATATAAATGCACTTACACTCTCTACCACACGAACAAATTCATCTTCAAACAGAGAAAAAGCCTGGGATGACAACCAGGGACAAAAAACGAGGATGGAAGCTGCTGGGCAAAATGGAAACATGTGGTTATCCTCCAAAGTTGTAAACAACACAAATATCTTAGATACTTAGAACAAAGAAACAGTGATTACTCTTTCAAAACGGATACATTACATTGAGTATACAGATTGAACGAATTTAAAACGGAACATACGAAATCAATGTATTTCGGCTCAACTCCGCTCTAGATGGTTGGCCAACAAAAGGTTGTCAAATAATTATATTATAAAAATCCAATACTTCAGCGGGCTGCTGGATTCATCCAGCAGCGGAACTCATTCAAGAACAAGTCAAAACTCCACCCAAATAGGTTGCCTAGAATCACTGAAAAAACTAGACTAAACAAGCAGTTATTATGCTGTCAAACCACTTATCGCTTCCTTATAGTCCAAGAGATAGAGCCGAAATTTTGAACTGATCAGTAATATGATATTTCTCTATTGGAATATATTCATTGTAACTGGGTTAAGACTTTGCCTTACAGGCGGACGCCCCTCGTGGTACAGGGGGTGGCTATACAGGGATAAAGTTGTAATTTTTTTCCTAAAAATTAACGATCAATTAACTATCAATAGATAAAATTCAATTTGTAGAATTCCTTTAACATTTTACAAATAATTATTAATAAAAATCAATTTAATAGTGGAATTAACAATTTTTTAAGTTTTGAAATTTACTTTGTAGATATTTTCAATATCTTTTTTAACTTTCAAATTGATTGAATTTTTTTTTCATTAGTTAATTATAATTTTACAAATTCTGTTTGGACATTAATTTTGCATCATTATTATTTTAAAATATTAAAATAATGATGCGCGTTCATTTAGATCAGTAATTCTAGACGTATGCGCTAAATGTAATAAGTATCAAGATGCTTTTATTCAACTTGGTGAAACTGACTTCGATTGTAATGAAGTTTTTGAAACCTTAGAAACTTTCGTATGTCACTTATATGGAACAGGACTGATGAGAACAATTCCAAAAAGAAAAGTAAACGATGTCAGATTTTCACTATTTAACCGGCAGTATAAGTTGCATGATGTGAACGAACCTTAAAAAAAAAACTAAAAAATTTCGATGCTTCAAGCTTACCACCATGTCAAGATGAATTACACAATATCTACTGCGAGCTCATTATATTTCAAATATTTGGACAAATGCTCATAAAAAAGTACCAACAGAATTGATTGTTGAAGAACATGGTTGGGAGTTTGAAGATGAAACATATAAATTCAAATGGTTTAGTGGACCTCAGATGCCAGAATCAGTTCGAGAAATAGTGATTGAAAATGAAGCAGATAATGAATGTGATATTATTGAAAGTCAAAGTGACGAAGATGATGAATGTAATGACATCAATGAGAGTGAGAAAAATGACGAAATTTTTAAAGGTTTTCTAAATTTTTTTTCTTATCGGAAAAATCGTTTGAAAATTTTTGGAAAAAAATCATGGTATAACTGACAAAAAATCGAAAGAATTCTACAAATTCGATTTTACCTCAAAAAATTACGAAAATTTTCAGTTACGGAAATTTTTTTGGAAAATTTTGAGGAAAACTCTACTTGACGCTTTTCAGTATAGTAACAGAAGTGAGCATAAAAATTTTCAAATCAATCGGTATAAAAATGTCATAATAAAATCAGTTTGAAAATTGTTGCCGAGACCTAAAATGCGCAGGCAAGTGGTACATTTGACCCCGTTTTATGGCTCTCTGTACCAACCCAGCTGTCCGCCCTTTTGGATTTATAGTTTTTAGGGGCTAAATAATGAGCCATGAAAATGGCGGACATATTACTTATCGTTAATTTTTCCCCAAAAAATTGCAACTTCACCCCTGTCCGCCACCCCTTATGTATCCACTCTCGCGTCAGCCCTTTGGGATTTCGTCTAGTTATACCAAGATCTTACTCTGGGCAAATTTTTAGCCATATTATCGATCGTTAATTTTTCCGAAAAAAATTACAACTTCATCCCTGTATAGCCACCCCCTGTACCACGAGAAGCGTCCGCCTGTAAGGCAAAGTCTTAACCCAGTTACAATGAATATATTCCAATAGAGAAATGTCATATTACTGATCAGTTCAAAATTTCGGCTCTATCTCTCCGACTATTAGGCAAGCTCCTCTTTCCTTTAAAGGAGACTGATAGTTGAACGATATTTTATACAATGTCTATCACCGGGTATGGATTTATTTTTGTCCAAGTTTTATATTGGTCCACTATTTCAAATGCAGTTCAAACAGATATATATTAAATTGTATGTTCCGTTTTAAATTGGTTCAATCTGTATTCACTATTTTCAACAAATTTGCCGGCTTCTGGACGGCGACACCACAGCGTCTTGACTGTTCAACGATTCTTCCAAACCTCACTTAAACTGTAACTATTAACTGCTCAATACTACACATTTAACTGCTACTGTCACTTTATACTATATTTCTTAACATACCAAAGAATATGCGTCTGTGATATATAAACAAACTGTAAAATGTATTTATATCAACTCGGTGACGCAAAGAGGATTGAAATAATATTTCGATGTTTCAACATATACTAGGGGATTTCAATACCAAAGAATTTAAAAATGCTACAATCAGACCTATCCTTGTTTTATTATAAAAGGAAGTTTAAAGTGTATAATTTTACTATCTTTGATATCAGATCTGTCAAAGGTTATTGTTATGCAAATATTATAAATTCTTTTATAATTTGTAAATACTCATTTTGTAATAAATAAATCTAACGTTAATCTAATGTTAAGGTAAAATCAATAAAAAAACTAATAACAATCTCTTTTTTTTATATATATTCATTAGTTACCATTTATATGTACCTAATCAGAGAAACATACTTTGTTGAAATATCATTGTATAAATCACTTACAATGATCTTCACCTAAAATTCTTGAAAAACTTGGTATTGTAACTCGACCAAAATCAGGACCTTTAATTTAAACAACACTGCCGTTCGGGAAAGTAAAAAGCTGAAGAAAAATTATAAAATATTGATTAAGAAAACTACAAAAAATATTAAAACGGATGAAGAAAAAAAATAAAATGTCGAATTTTTTTTTAAATCGCTGTCCTCTAAACTAAGCTAAAGTGAGTTAAAATGATTTTCATATCAGGTGTCGATTTATACGTAAAAATCTAACGACGATTTTATCAGTTTGGTTTCTTATAGCCAGGTAATTACTCGTCGATAAAGTTTATTTCGAGGCTTTTTCGACATTAAAATGCTGAATGGCTAATAAAAGTCGTTCAAAATTTAAACTATATAGTTACAATTTAAGACGTACATTAACTGTTTTAGCGACCATCATATTTATTGAGAGATAAACATGTTTCCTCCAGGTAAAGTTTATGCTCTTAAACGCAATAATAAATATATCCTCCATCTTGTTGGCTACTTTGCGAAGTTGCATAATTTCGCAAATATTTTATGAACATCCAAACTAGAGTAAAAGAAGTTTCTTTATAACTCAACTTGCTTAAAAGTTATCTTTCGTATTAGTGTTATTTACTTTGTGAAAGTTTTAGTAACTACTAACTTTGATGTAAGTCCAACAGAAGTATGGGAAATGCTGCAAGTTGGATCTTTTTTAGCTGTATTAGACGCAAAACTAAATCTGAGAGATATATATTCTATGTAAGTTAAATCGAAAGTTTCAACGTCTATTCAAATTTAAGTAAGAAGTGTTTAAACAATAGATTTATAGTCATGTTGTAATTGCAAATTGGAAAGCACTTTGGAAATTACCGTTTTTTATTTTCAGTAAATCCGCTTGTTGATAAATGCAGACTTCTTAAAACATGTTTTCTTACTCTCTACTTTTGTTGTACGAAATAGTCATGTTATTGATGCCATCTCTAGTTTGTGGAGAGTTGTCACGTTATACGTGACAGACGGACGGTGTCAGTGTTAATTTCTTTTTTTCGTGCCATCTCCGCGACGAAGGTTGGCAATCATCATGGTTATTCTGATCTTAGATGCTGCCACTCTGAATAGTTCGATTGATGTGCATCCGTACCATTCCCTCAAGTTACGCAACCATGAGATTGTTCTCCTTCCTACACTTCTCTTGCCCTGGATTTTCCCTTGTATAATTAATTGAAGTATGTTGTATCTTTCATTACGCATAACATGTCCCAGGTATTGCAGCTTTCGTGACTTGATGGTTGACCATCATTTGTGTCCATTCATTTGTTGACTCTTCTCATGACTTCGTTGTTTGTTACATGCTCGGTCCATAATATCTTCAGGATTTTTCTATACACCAACACAGTTCAAATGCTTCCAACTTTTTAGTAGTCGACGCGTTAAGTGTCCATGCTTCTATCCCGTAAAGCAGAGTCGAGAAAATATACCACTTTGCCAGCCTAACTCACAAGTCTAATTTCAGTGTTCTCTTTCTCAAAGTACCTTCCTCATTTTATTGAAGTTTGTTCGTGCTTTCTCTATTCGAACTTTGATTTCTTTGATTTTGATTTTGATTTCATCATTATTTTGGGTTTTTGATATCCACATAAATTTAGTTTTCTTGATGTTTATTGATAATCCATATTCTTTCCCATACTCAACTATCTTGTTCATTAGATTTTGGAGGTCTTGGAGGTTGTCTGCTATTATGATAGTATCGTCCGCATATCTAATGTTGTTAATCGGTGTTCCATTGACCTTTATTCCTTTATTCCTGTTGTTTCTCCCTCAAGAGCCCTTTTCATAATTTCTTTAGAGTATGCATTGAACAGTAGTGGTGACAGTACACACCCCTGTCACACACCTTTTTTAATTTCGAACTCTTCTGATGTGTATTCATTAATGCGTATGTGTGTCTGTTGATTATAATATAGATTTGTTATTATTCGAAAGTCACTGTATTGTTTTGCTTTGAGGACGTCCAGTAGCCGTCGTAGCTTTGTGGCGGACTATATCGAAAGCCTTGTTGTAATCTATGAAACAGACGTACACATCTTGGTTCACATCCAAGCATCTCTGGATTAGTACGTTGAATGCAAAGAGAGCTTCTACGCTTCTACGGAATCCAAATTGGGTTTCTTCAATATCCATATTATAAAGTATTTGGTAAATGCGTTTATGGATGATCTTCTAATACATTTTAAGTGTGTAAGACATCAGGCTTAGGGTGCGGTGGTCGGTGCACTGTCTAGCATTTTTATTTTTTGGGAGACACACTAATCCAATCGGCAAACCAGGCAAAGACACTTCACTACGGGAGGGTTACAGACCAATCCCCCTTTTAAGTGTCTATAAGAATTTTAAGAGGATAATCTACGCTTCACTAGGCTTTTACAATCTGTCAGCGAAAAGATTCCCCTGCCAGAAAGGAGCTGCAGTGATCAAGTTCTTTCTCTAACAATTTTTATTGAAAATGGCTTCCAAAAGAAAATCAACACAGCAGTAGCTTTCATTGATCTGATTTTTGCTTACGAAACGGTATGGACAGAACGCCTACTACTTAAATTGTAGCAGATTGTATCATGCAAATCATTTAATAACATAGTAAATCAAATGCAGTGCGACAGATCATTTAAAATTAGCGATAATGGAAAAAGTAGTAAATTTAAAAGTTTACAGAATGGCTTACCCCAAGAGTAAGTTCTATCGCCGCTCTTGTTGAACATTTACACTTCAGATTCCATCAAAATCTCACGCAAATTTATTTATGCGATGACACGACTTTGGATATACACGAAAGAAAGATCGAGAACGCTCAAGCTGTTCAAAAAGGCGACTTAAATATTATTAACACATATTTAAAAAAATAGGACCTTCAACCAAATCCTACAAAGATAAAAGTTATTGCTTTCCATTTAAATGTCAAAAGAATCCATCACTGTCAATAAATATGGACATTTAGAAGAGTCGTTTTTTGTCGGTGTTAAACTATATGAATGGCTTATACCCGAAAGAAAAAGACGAATTTATATAACATTTTATTAAATGACAATTTTATCTTATATCTACAACACTTTTAACTTAAAATTAAAATCTTCTTTCCAACCAAACAACCAAAACAACTTTTAATAATAATTTTGTTATGCCCTACTGGTTTTTAAATCAAACCTTATAACCTATCGATTAGTGTTCCGCTCCAGAGCTGAACAAGTTTTAGGAAGACCAAAGCCGACGATAATTTGTCAGAAAAGTTTTCAGAGATGTACAACCAGTCTCATTCAATTAGAAGTTGAAAAATGGTCGTTACAATACCTAATGACAATGTCGTCGCCGTCGACCATATTCGACGGAAAGTTTTTAGTTTTCTAGTAATCGTTCAATGAGTTTTTGATGTTTGTTCAACTATAATTAATAAAGAGTCGACACGCTTGAACAATTTTTCGCTATGAGGCGTGAGATATGCCGAGAAAGATTTATCGAAAGATATGATATAATTGAACTAGACGTTTCGAAAAATAAGGACTTTTGGAGTTCTTTCAGCGATTTAATAATTTTATTTTACTTGGTATTAACCAATTGTGTTGGACCGTGATATTTTTTAATAAATTATTTCTATTGTTGATTTTATGTCTCATGTGCTCGCCTTCTGGTTCTTAAAAGAAAATATCATAAATTTCTTACTTTTCAATTTTGGTAAAAAGAAATAAAATAAAAAGACTTACTCACAATCAATTTATTATACCACGGACGACCTGTTTGGCATACTACAAGCTACTATGCATCCTCAGGTCTCCGGTACACTAAATTCCGGTAAACTAAATGCTAAAATTACAAATCACTAATATTAGGGTGCAGATGATAAAATATTTTAAAAACACAACTACAGAGATAAAACAGAAATTAAAAACACACACAACACGATAGTACATACATTCATTTAATATAAATATTTGTATGTGGTGCACTACATTACTTTTCTACGAACGGACTGGCTTAAAAATTCTTCTTAGGGTGCCTGTCCATTCCGGACGTTGGCGATCATTCTGGCTATGATGACTTTGTTGGTTGCTATATGGAATAGCTGTGTTGAGGTCTTTCTATACCATGCTCTCAAGTTAGCAAGCCAGGATATTCTGCTTCGTCCTGGGGCCCATTTTCCTTCAATTTTACCTTGCAAAATGCTTTGGAGTAGCTCATACCTATCTTGATTTCTCATTATATGTGACAAGTGCTGCTCACGATGATGACCAAATCCGCGATTGTTTTCCTCCGTAGTACTTCTTCAATGGAGAATTTGTCTGTCCATGGTATCTTCAGGATCCTTCTGTATAACCATAGCTCAAAAACCTGAAGTTTTGATAGAGTTTCTGTTCATATGTTCTACTTGTTTCCGTTATTTTGTTCATTTAAGTTTTGCAGCCTTTCTATGGCATTGGAAAACACTATTGTATAATCTGCACACCGCAGGTTATTGAGCTTGACTCCATTTATTGAGATGCCTTGATCAATATCTCATAGAGCCTCTTCAAAAATGTGCTCCGAGTACAGATTGAATATCAGTGGTGAAATTATGCAACCCTGTCTCACACCTCTTACGATTTTGACCTGATCTGTATATTCTCCATCTATTCGGAGCACCGCTGATTGATTTCAATTCAGGTTAGTTATTATTTTTAGGTCTCTTCCATCAATCCCTGTCCTCTTCAGCACTTCCATAATTTGTTCATGCCTGACTCAATCGAAAGCCTTCTTGTAGTCAATCAGGCATGCAAAAAGATCACCATACATTTCCAATCACAGTCCAATCCAGTCACAATCGCATTTCCGGTAAATTCTTTTGTAAATGACTTTTAAAAACAGATTCAGTAGATGACTCATTAGGCTTATGGTCCTATAGTTTTCACAATCTTTTACTCCTAGTTTTTTTGGGCAATGGTAGGAACTCCGATTTAAGCGACTCTAGTGGTATTTTTCCTGCCTTGTATATTTCATTAAATATTTCAGTTATTATTTTTATTTGTTCTGCATTGAATAGCTTTAGCAGTTCTGCAGGAATTTCGGGACCTGAATTTTCTTCAATAGCGGGTTCTTGTATTGTTCTAAGGCCGTGGAAAAGTTTCTCCAAGTATTCTTCCCAAACTTTCTTTTTATCTTCTTTGGTTATGGCAAGATTGCCTTCATCATCTATTATTTTTCAGCTGTTGCGTTTTCAGAACTCTTCAGCTATTTCCTTCACCTTTAGATGGACATTGAAGTTACCATGTCGACTCTGATACTCCTCTATTTCTTGATATTGTTCTGTTTTTTGTTTCTCTTTGGCTTCTCTTATCTTTCTTCTGACGATGGTATGTATTCTCTTATATCCTTGGAGATTTTCTTTGTTTTTTATTCTCTGATCCATAAGTTCAAGTATTTCATCGGTCATCCACGATTTCCGTTTCTCTGTATCTTTCTTCAGGTGTTTCTTTTATTTCTCTCACTGTTTCTTGTATGATGGCCAGACTTTCCTCTGTAGTTGCCGAATTTCTGCATTTTAGCACCTTTGCATTGAGGTTTTCACTGATTTCAGTCGAACATTGGGATCTTTCAGTTTTACAGCATCATACGTCTTCATCGACTTACTTGTAACCTTCTTCATTCTGACTTAGAAATTATCTAAAACTGGTACATGATCAGAATTTATGTCTGCCCCCGGTTACGTTTTGACAGATGTACAGCTGTTCCTATACCTCTTATTTACTAGTATGTAATCAATCTGATTTCTTACATCCTTCCCACACACTCCTGTGCAGATTTCCAGGTGTACAATTTCCTTGGTTGTAGCTTTAGCCAGGTGTTCATTATTTACTGCTTAAAAATATGTATATGAATTATTTTTTGTCAGAATAATTTTGAGAGGCAAATCTGACATTGTCGATGTAACGATGTAAAGTGACAAGTTATAAAATGTTTTACAGTATATTTAAGTTGTGCGAAGCTCATTTAAAGATTCTATCTATATATAAATTAAACAGCAGTGAGCACAGCACACAACCCTGCCTGACTCCCTTTAGAAAATCAAGCTCTTCTGTCGACTTTCCAATAATACGAATAGTTGCTGTTAGCACCAATATAATTTTTCAATGATTCTAACGCCGCGGCTATCGACTCACTTCATCTCTTAATATTTTAATTAACTTGTCATGATGTACTGTATCAAATGCCTTTTAATAATCAATAAAAACGGCAAAGACATCTTTACGTCGATATCGACATTATTGTAGCACAACATTCAGTAGAAAAAGTGCTCTAGCACTTTTTGTTTCATCGCAAAAAGAAAAGTGCAATCTTCACACAAATAAAATTATTCGTTTGGAGGAGATTAATATAGATCAATTCATATAAAGAGATAAAGACCTTGCATTTTAATATTTGTAACGATCGACTGTAATGGTCAAAATTGAATGGAATCGTATCCAGGAATACAATGTTGGATTTCTACAAAAATTCTTTAATATAACTGTAAATACTACTTGGTGTAACTACATATAATGCATATAATTGAAGAAGGATAACTTAAAATATTGTGTAATGGTATTTTATGCGGTTAATTAAGATTTTTTAACACACTATTATAATTGTCACAGAAACTAAAGGAAAATTGATTGCAAGTACCTATATATTTTAAACTATTTCACGGAAAGCGAAGCTACTTATTGCAAGTCAAAAAGATGTTCTGAATTCCATTACCTACCACAAGATAATTTATTTATTAGAAGTGTAACTGATTGAATCCTATGTAATTAATTTGTGAACATGACGTTTATTTAAAGCCTAATACTATACTACAAAAGAACGAAATTCTGTTATTTCGAGCTCTATTCATAATTTTTTGTTTGTTCACCTTGAATGTATACATAATTTGTATATTTATATCATTTAATATCTTCATAATTACAAACATTAATGTATTATTCAAATTGAAGATAGTAAACACACACAGATGTAATTTTAATTAGTTTACAACAGCGCCGTAATCTGCTAAAAACCTTCGTTAGGTTATCCTACCGAACTGCGCCAAACACTTCCGAAAGCGCGGAAAAAAGCGCCGAAAAAACTTAATTCGCCGATAATTGGATTCGTCGAAGATACAAACTAGGCCGACAAGTGACTTAATCCGGTCCGGGGATTTGGGGGTGCTTCATTACGGCTCGATGAAGTTAAACGTAGAGGTAATCGATTCGAACAATTCGAACTTTGTGCGCAATCGTTTTAATTGTCCCACGATTATATACCGGAGACGACTGTTTTATGGGTAATTAATTGGCAATTCTCGTTGCATATACGTGGAAATTAAGGGTAGTTGATTTTAAGATTTATGTTGCTCTTTATTAACTAAGTCGGTTGGTAGTCTGCGGATTTATTATATCAGCTCTAAGAAAGTAATAGCGTCTTGGCCGACGCAATTACTTTGCTTCCTATTTTTGTAATTGAATTGAATCAATTAAAAGAAAATACTCAATGATATGTGTTTGTTATTGACTATTTAAGTTGCAGTCTGAAAAATTATTGAGATTGAGAATCTCGGAGAAAGGTACCCTAAAAATAGAATTGATTGTTTATCATTTTTTTTTTAATATTTTTATGTCATCTTACGGCTGTACAAGAACTATATAGAGACTCAAAGGCACAGATAAAAACAGGAAAATATCTAACGGAAGAATTTCTGGTTGCAAAAGGCTTGCGACAGGAATGCTGTATCTCACCAACCTTATTCAAGATATATGTTGCAGCGGCATTGGAAAGATGGAAAAGAAAGGTGCATAGGATGGGTATAGAGCTTAGTAATGAATATATATATATATATATATATATATATATATATATATATATATATATATATATATATATATATATACTCCAGTTTGCTGATGACCAGGTAGTGCTAGCGACCGACAGGGAAGACATGCAGTACATGCTTAGAAAACTGATAGAAGAATATAACGACTGGGGAATGAATGTCAATACAACAAAAACCAAATATCTTTGTATTGGAAACGAGTCAGATAACATAGACCTCGAAAACGGACAACATATTTCCTGCTGTCAGAGCTATGACTACTTAAGTGTTGCCTTTGACAATACAGGAACTGATACACGGGAAATAGAAAAACGAATCACTCAAGCAAAGAAAGTCTTAGGATGTCTCAATGGTATACTGTGGAGTAAAGAGATAACGAAACAAAGAAAATTTAATATATATGAGACCATGATTAAAACTACTCTTCTTTATGGCGCTGAAACATGGAGAATTAGTGAAAAGAACAAAAAGCGAATAGAAGCAATAGAGATGGATGTAATGAGAAGATCTTTAGGTATTTCCAGACGAGACCGAATCAGAAATGATGTAATAAAACAACGTATGGGAATAGAAGGAAATATAAACTCAAGATATAGAGAAGAAACAATTAAGGTGGTATGGGCATGTTCAACGGATGTCCGCAACAAGACTCCCCAAAAAAGTAGTAGAATGGCAACCGATAGGTCGACGGAAAAGAGGAAGACCCAGATTAGAATGGCAACACGGCGTAAACAAGTCCATGAGCGAAAGAAATTTAACAACAAACGACTGCGAAGATAGGAAGAGATAGTGTTTAGATATCGGACAACGTCGAAAGACGTTCTAATCCGATGTATATATATATATATATGTTATCTTATGACCTGTTTGAAGATGATGTTGGGGTAGGCCAGAAATTGAATCGGAATTGGTAAATGTTCATAGATTGTAATTCGAAAGGTCTGCGTAGCAAAATTTTAGGTGGTCCAACCCGGAAATTGAATAAGTAGTCTTCGTATTTCAGGAATGTAATTCGTATTTCACGTATAGTTTACACGGAGAGTGGCTCACGTTCGTGATTCATTGTCCATGTCAACGCGGCTTTATAATTTCTCTAACAATTATATTCTCTATTGAGAAATGTGCAAGAAAATACTATTTTATTAACATCAAAATGAAGCTTATATTATGCCATTTACAATCTAATTAAGTATGAAAAATAATGTCGTCAAGATGGTAACCATCACGTTGGATGCAGTTTTCGATCCTCTTTATAAAATCCTCCATGACACGCTCTAACATCGCTCGATAAATAAGCTCAATCAAATTACGAGGCTTGTTAGCATATACACGACTCTTTAAATACCCCATAGAAAAAAACCACAAATTGACAGGTTTGGAGAGCTTGAAGGCCACGGGAAATCTCCGAAACGTTAAATGAGTTGTCCTGGGAACAGCTTGCGGAGACTATTCACTGAAGCATGGGCAGTATGTGCCGTGGCACCATTCTGCTGAAACCACACATTCCTTGGGTTTATACCTTTTCTGCATAGTTCTGGAACTAAAAAATTTTGGATCATATCAACGTACCGAATAGAATTAACGGTGACGGTATGGCCAGCCTCTTCGAAAAAATATGGCCCAATAATACCAGTCGGATCAATGGCACACCAGACTGTGACTTTTTGAGAATGTTAAGTACGCTAATAGAGATTTCGTGGGTTTTCAGGAGCCCAGTACCTGTAATTCTGTTTATTAATGGTTCCGTCCAAATGGAAATGAGCTTCATCGCTCACTAGAAGATGCTGATCCAAGTTGCATTCTCTTTCCATTAATTTCTGGATAATCTGCAATTTGTAGAGGTGAAATTTTAGGTCTTTATGCAACATTTTTCTAAACTATTCCCGATTGATGCTTAGCTCAATTGCTTGTTTTCGGGCGGAGATTGTAGGGCTTCTGACGATGGCATCTCTAACTCGCTGTATGTTTACAGAAGTTCTTACTGTTCTTTTCATGTTGCATTTTTTTCATGACACTGCCTGTTGTTCTAAAATTTTTTATCCATCTTAAGATTGGAAGTGGGTGGGAATTAAGTTGGAAGCCCATTGGGGCACCATCTATTTGTCTCTAGAATTGATTTTGGAAGATGAAATAAGTGTTGGACATACAATGTATAATGACAGATAATTGGTCTTGCTGGTTACTGTATTTAGTCTACAGGAATGTTTGTAAAAAGTGAAACGATATCTAAACTATATGTCTGACGGTGACGGAGGGTATTGTTTAAAAATGAAAAGAATTTTTAACGAAGGATGAAGCATTTTCAGCGAGAGGTTTTCGCGGAACCTCTGTGTTCAAAACGCCTTGTACTTAGTACTCAATGTAGATTTCTAAACTATACGTACTGTCCATGTCAATGCTAAGAAAAGAGAAAGGCGCCAAACAAAGAAAATGGAACACATATATGTTTAAAAATCCTAAAGAGAAGAATGAGTACCAGCAGAAAATAAAAGTAATATTAAATGAAAGAAGAGAACAAAACAATATTGAAGAAGAATGGAATGTTATCCAAACGACAATTACAAATATGGTCAAGGAAACATTAGGTGACACCTCAAGCAAAAGAAACGAGGAATGGTTTGACCAAGATTGCCAATAAGTAAAAAATAGCAAAAATATAGCTAGACAGAAATGTCTACAAAGGGATTCCCGATTGAATAGAAGGGCATACGAAGAACTCAGAAAAGATGCAAAGAAAATATGTAGAAGGAAAAAGAGAGAAATGTTGAATAGAAAAATACAACAAATTACAGATTATAATAATAGAAGAGAGACTAGAAAATTTTACAACGAAACCAAGCAATACACTTAAGGATCCATGACAAGATCAACAGTTTGCAAGGAAAAAAATGGAGCAATTATCAGCGAGAAAGAGGAAATAATGAAAAGGTGGAAGGAGCATTTTAAAGAGCTGTTAAACCCAGAAAAAGAATAAAACGAAGATGAAGAAATAATTCACCACAGAGCAGAACAACTAGTTGAGCAACTAACATTGGAAAAAACGATAAACGTCATAAGACATCTAAAAAATAACAAAGCACCTGGCACAGATCGAATAACTGCAGAACTGATAAAGAATGGTGGATATGCGCTATGGAGGCGTATCCATAAACTAATCGACCGCATATGGACACTAGAAGCCATCCCAGAAGATTAAAAAGTAGGAATCATACTTCCTATGTACAAAGGGGGAGACAAACGAGTCTGCAAAAATTATAGGGGCATAACAGTTTTAAATGTCGTCTACAAGATATTATCAGGAATTATATACAGCCGCCTGGAATCGTTTTCGGAGATGATTGGTGAATACCAATGTGGCTTCAGACCAAAGAGGTCGACTATAGACCAAATACATATGTTAAGAGGTATACATGAAAAATGTGTTGAATATAACATACCTATTTAAAACTTGTATATTGATTTCAAACAGGCGTTTAATGGAGTAGATCGATAAAAGATGTTAAAGCAACTATCTATGTTAGGGATACCCAATAAGTTGGTTAAACTTATACCAATGACTCTGGAGGGTTCCAAAGCTATGGTGAGAATAAATGGAGATATGACGCAGGCCTTTGATATTGAAAATGGGGTTAGACAAGGTGATGCCTTATCAACAACACTTTTTAATCTCACTTTAGAAGCTGTTAATAGAAAACTGGACATAAACGGTTGTATTTATACAAGATTAATGCAAATATGCGCATATGCGGATGATGTTTCCATAATAAGCCGCAACAAAAGGGTATTAAGAGAAAAAGTTATAAAACTGAAACGAGAAGCTGTTACGTTTGGTCTATATATAAATAAAAGCAAAACAAAATATATGGAGTGCACAAAATCGAATCAACATAAGAATCTGAAGGTAGACAACCATACCTACAAATACGCCTCCACTTTTCTCTACCTAGGCTCAATAATAAATGACAACAACAACATTAAACGACTCTGCAAAAAAGAAATACAAGCACGGATTCTTAGCGGTAATAAGTGCTTTTATGCATACAAAGACTTAATGAAAAGTAAGTTACTGAATCATGAATCTAAGCTTAGCATCTACAAAACGGTAATTAGACCAGTGGTCACATATGGATGTGAAACGTGGACCCTCTTAACCACTGATGAAAATCAACTGAGAATATTTGTGCGCAAAATACTAAGGAAGATATTTGGACCAACCCAATGCAGCGATGGTTCGTGGAGAATTAAAATGAACCACGAGCTGGATGAACTAATGCAGAGCGCAGATATTGTTAGCTTTGTAAAGTCACAAAGACTAAACTGGCTTGGTCACCTAGAAAGAATACCAGATAATCGAGCTGTAAAAGTAGTCCAGAGATGGAAGCCCCAAGGAAACAGAACAAGAGAAAGACCCCGTAAAAGATGGATAGACGTAGAGAGAGATCTTAAAACCATGACAATCAGGCAGTGGCGAAGGAAAGTATCCGACAGGGCAGAATGGAAGAACATTGTTAAGCAGGCCAAGACTCACAAAGGGTTGTAGCGCCATTAGAAGAAGAAGAAGACGTACTGTCCGTGTGAACAAATTTTTAAAAGGTTGCGAATCTAAAAATGAAACATGTAATTAGATTAAAGATAACAAAAAGTATGCCGACCTCCGGTGTTATCGGAAGTAACAGCGAGCTGTCAAAATATTTTATACGTAAAATTCAGAGTTAGTTGTGTGGAAGTGTACATTTTTAAACTTCAAATTCGATTATGTTTAGAGAAAAGTCCAATCTGCGGTCTATGTGACGTGATAATAGACTTATTCAGCTTAAATAAACTTTCTTTCCTCTGCTTTATATATAAAATTATTTTATGTAATAATGTTTTCAATTACTATCAATTTTGGACTTTTTTACGTTATATATTTGAACGACCGACTATTTACTTTCTGTCCAGTGTTGTAATTTTGGTCTGTTCTAAAAGATTGGTCCTATTAAACGAAACAATCGATCATTTAAATTTCATACGCGGTTTCTTGTCACGAATCCACTATTTAACTATGAATACCTAGACCGTTATAATTTATCCTCGGAGAATCCCAGAAAACGAGCTCGAAACTGTGTAATTCCGAAGGTAAAATCTCGTGATTATAGTAGTTTACGTGCCGTTGAGGAAATCATGCTCATGCCAAAATATATACGTGATATGATCTTGTTTTGTCGTATAAATTCATGGCCATTACCTGGAAAATTAGCATTGCAATTAATTGGAAGACAATGTAACAACCATAGATAGACTGCTCGTGCATTCTGGGGGTAGGCCGAGTTGATATATTCTACACGAAAGTGAGTCACGAATTCTTGAATCGCCAGTGGGGTGATAACTTAATTAAAAGATTTAAACAATAAACATAATACTAATTAAAGGTTTTATTTTTTTTAAAACTTCGTTATTATTCAAGATACGGATCGCAATTAGCACTTTAGACACTGATCGTGTTGACAACAACAACTAATCAACATCCGCATAAATTGATGACAGATTTTGATTCAGTATTACAAGTTACGTCGTATATCTCCTAAATTATTAACTTGAGAACTTATTTTTCTTCTTCTTCTTCCTCTTTATAAGCAATTCTGCTTGTTCATTGGAGGATTAATACCTCTTCTGCCGATTGGTAACTTATCTCTTGCTACTTTGACGACAGTAGTCTCCTCCATTCTGCTTATGTGGTCATTCCATTATTTTTTTCTATTTTGTGTCCATTCATTTATACACTGTACGTTAAATTTTCTTCTAATGTCTTAACACTCTTGTTTACTTTTATTATGGTCTAAAACTACACTCACATTTAAAGGAAAACATTCAACTGCACAACCTCTAAAAAACTGTCCTTACAAACCCCATAGAGAAGGGTTATTACAAAATGGAGAGTAAAACGTGTTTTATTGATTATTTTCTTTATCTGAAACGAAGAAAAATAATCTTCATAATAATTTTTAGATAACATCAAAGTTTCTAGCGTGTTTTTAAAGTACAATTAGGTTTTCAACGCATTACTTTTAAATAGTGATTATGTGTCAATGTGGAATTTCCATGCCCGGAACTAGGGAAGGGCAGAGAGGGCACACGTGTCCCGGCCGGCAGATTTCAAAAGTTACAAAAAATAATAATAATAATGTTCAAAATAATAATGCCACAATCGATATTGTTTAATTTTATTTAATTTTATTGCACAATATTTATAGATTGCGGAGTATTTTTGTTCATATAAAATGCATTTCCGAATATGAATTTCTTCTTTCGAGTAGAACAAGAGTAGAGTGGTTTCGACTGCATTTAACCTAACATGATTCAGGTTAGGTTAAATTTCGTTACGTTAAGGATTAAGGCATAAACATAAATGGAGAAAAGCTTAGCATCTAAGGTCTGCACATGATATTGTGCTAATAGCTGATAGGATAGACGATGACAAGTCTTGTAATCAGCGAAGATATATAAGATCCATAGACCAGGTAATGGCCTGTAAACCAAACCAAACCTTGACCGACTGAACCAAAGACTGACTTGGGCAGCCTTCAGCAAGTTGAACAACATATTCAAACCGTCCCACATACCAATATGCCTTAAAAGAAAAACCTTTAATTAGTGTGTTTTGCCAGTGTTGACTTACGGAACAAAAACGTTGATTTTCATAAGATAAACAGTGAAAAGATCCCAAAGGGCGATGGAGCGTGCTATATTGGGCGTTTTAATACGAGACAATATCCCAAACCGCCAGCTACGACGAAGATCAGGAGTGGTTAATACTGTAGAGGGACAAGCAACACTGAAGTGAAACAGAACAAGTCACGTAGGTCGAATGACAAATAACAGATGGACAAAGCGTATACTGGAATGGAGACCAAGAGGTGAAGCCTACCGAAGCAGAAGTCATTCAACAAAACGTTGGACTGACGATCTATAACGTTGCCATAGGAATTTGGTGCAAGTGGCATAAGATCGAAACAGATGGAAAGTTATGAAAGAGATATATGTCCATCAGGAGAGGAGATCTATATCTAGCAGATTAAATGATGATGGTTCATGTTAGTAGTAACTTTTTGTTTGTTCATAATTTTAGCAGTTTAAGAACTACATAAGCTTCACTATTCAGTATATTCAAATTTAATTTTGTACTCAGCCACTATTCCATTCATAAAAATATCAGTACTACAGCATCTTTCAAAATTAAAGATCCACAATTTAATACTAGCTTGAAGTGATAAAAACAAGGATTTGTCAAATTGATTTGCACCAAATTTCTATTTACTTCCTTAAAAATACAATACAGAACATTTTTCTTTTTTCTCAGGTATGTTTTGGAGCGAATTAACTTATTAGAAAAGAAAATGTGTCGCCAAATAGAGGAGAATATCCAATTATCACCGAATTAACTTTATGGTTTGCGCAGTCGACCGGGAATTCTCGAGAAATAAATCTGAACATGTTCGAACCATGTACGAAGTGTAGATAAAGATATATTGCAGGACGAATTAGGCCAAGTAGAACATGTGGGATAAATGGAATTCTCCTTATCTTTGTTTTTGTTTTTTTTTTTGTTACAATTATATCAAGCTTATTCTTATCTAATTTATATATGACACAGCATAGAAATGTTCTTATTTAAAAAAGCTACAAAAAAGTATTGAAGGAGTTGTTAGAAATCTTTAGAATCTTTAAAGTATATGGAGAGATATACAACCAATCACATAGTTAACTAACTTTCAAATGCCAAAAGTTAATAAAACACGATATATTGTAGAGTGACGAAGGTAATAATAGTGCATCGATTAATCTAAGTATGTATTTTATTGTGACATCTTTCAGTTTTAACATAATGTCGAGTTTATCATCCAGAATCGCATTTTGTGTATTCAGTATTATTTAAAAAAAACCTCTTATTAAGCTTATCTATATAAAGGAAAGTCATACAAGTTGACAGTCATTAAAATTGAAATGACATTTCGAAAGATACTTAATACATAAGCTATTTAAAACTGCAAGGTGTCTGGTGGCATTCCTGACTACAGGGGTCCAATAATGGAACCAGATCAACAAACGCTCTCTGACACTACCGTCGCTAAACAACAAATAATTACAGCTTTTTTATACAAAGATCAACCGATAATTTTTCCCTCAGTTGATACTATAAAATTATAAAAATGTGTCATATCACTAGCAATACTAATACAACCCAAAAACCTACTGTGAGCGTAAAAAATCTCTGATGGTCTAGTTTGCACCTACCTTTCCAGTAAACAACTTGTAGACAATTTTTTGAACGATTACGAACAAATTATAAATAAAAAGAAGATATTAAAACAAAAGGACTAATTTCTCCGTCAAAAGATAACGAATATCCCCGATCATATCGATAAAAATTTATTTCTAATCTTGATCGAAAATTATTACCACATCTTCAGAGCTGGTAACTTGAGTAGCGAGTAATACTATTCTACGATTTCGGTAGAGGTGAAGCTATTATAAGGAGCGCTTCCTTGCCCTACGCTAGCTGCTGGCTTTCTCCTATATCTCAAGCCCTAGAGAAGGTCAGATTCTTAATCTAACATCCCATATACCCCCAATTTTACCCACCTATATATCCTAATATACAATAGAAAATAAACTTTAACAGAAAGGTCTGGTCCTTCAAGTTTGGGGGATGAGTGGGGGGTTAACTATCCACTCTTAGAAAAAGAACTTAGTTATGAAAACTTCGACTTTGTTTATCTTAGAAAGACAGTTATGACACTTATTTATAAGAGTACCTCATGACACCATTCATAATAATGGAAAAAAATCGAAGGCCACAGATAAATTATTAATACCAAAAAAGTAAGTGCAAGCAGAAAAAAATTGCAGAGCAGTTAAGAGTCACGAACACGAATGCAAAAACAAATAAATCGTGCTGTTTTTAAAGTGCTACCTGACTAAACATTTACCTCAATTTTCAATTACATGAAATTTTAATTAAAATAAAATATTCCATATAAAACAATAAAAAAATTATACAATAAATTGAAAAGCGATGTATGCATTAATAGCTATAAATATTACTATTAAAAATGCAATATGCATCATTTGTTATATACTCCTATAATGACTCTTCATAAAATCTATGAAGTGAACTAAACAAAGAGCCACAAACAATATGTACTAATCAATAAGTTTTGAATACAGCGGAACGATTTATGAGGATTATTTAGTTACATGAAACTTGATGGGAGAGATGGAAACCGGGGCAAAAATCAAGAGTTTAAAATAATGTAAACAAAATATTACTAATAATTGATGGATTCGACCGTTACTTGTTGGAAATTCATTTTATGTAACAATAAAATACTGAAAACTTTGTTTTCAAAACTTCCACAACATTTATTATAAAATCTTAACACTACAGCGGTTTCGGCTGATTGCCTTTCTCAAGTGATCTATTTTTGGCATGCGTTTACACTTTAAAGTCTCTAATGAAATCGGTTGAGGAGGGGAGAACTGTTTGTCTCAAGTTGGTCAATCAGAATTATGTCTGTGTTTTTTAATTTGTTAATTTCCATAGATTCTAACAAGGATAGCTTAAGGCCTTTATTTTGAATGTAAAGAATTTGAAATTCGTCATTAAAAGAATGATTACGAAGAATATGATGATTATGATGATGATGATAGAATGTTATAGAAAGAACAATGGATACAACGAACAAACAATTAATAAAATTTTAAATCAAATACAACACAAGAAAGCCCTGAAATTAGTAATTCCACCACCAGAGAAAAAAACCCAGTACCTTCTGCTCGATTACATATACAGGCAAAATAACAACAAAAATAGCCAAACATATGAAAAAGAAAGGAATAACACCAGCTTTCAGAACAAATAACAACATAGGCAAGTATATTAAAAACAACAAGAGCCAAAATAAAAAGCATTTTCACAGTGGTGTATGCAAACTTAAATGTGGCGACTGCGTAAAAACTTACATGGGTCAAACTGGTAGAAATTTTAATAAACGAATAGCAGAACATAAAAGGGCTTTCAATAATAGAAAAACAGATTCTACATATGCACTTCACCTTCTAGATCATAATCATTCTTTTAATGACGAATTTCAAATTCTTCACATTTAACTTGAATGTGATCACTTGAGAGAAAGGCAATCAGCCGAAACAGCTGTAGTGTTAAGATTTTATAATAAATGTTGTGGAAGTTTTGAAAACAAAGTTTTCAGTGTTTTATTGTTACATAAAATAAATTCAACCGAGATGTACACCAAATTTTCTTAGATTTCAAGCAAGCATATGATTCGATAAAAAGAAGCAGACTATGACTAGCAATGCTAAAAATGGAAATAACAAGAAAATTAGTGGAGTAATTAAGGAATATTGTTGGGCTTTGCTGATAATTTAGATGCAGTCCCTCATTCTACAAGAGACATGAGAGAGGTGTTTTTACAACTCGAGGAGGAAATAGGTAGTCTGGGTCTTCGAATAAATGAAGAGAAGAGGAAATACATGCTAGTAACCAAAAATCCAAGACCACGAGTTAGACAGATCATAACTATTAATGACCGCAACTTCGAAGTAGTAAGAGTTAAAATATCATCATCATTGTTGTAAAAACAACATTTTATATTAATTTTAGTTTATTTTTCGTTCTTACAAATATTAAATTGTATCTTATGCGACAGGCTGTACTTTTTGCCTGCAGGGTGTTTGTGCCATAAAATTCTTAGAAGGGCCTCCTTGGGTTAAACTGACGCCGATCGGTAGACAAGATAAGGTTTGGTTCAAGCCAAGAAGGATCGCAGATGTGATTAGTGTCTCAAGGTGTGCGGTACTCGCCGGTACCTATCTCTTTGACTCTCAAAAGTGCGGAGAAAAAGTGCATTTAGTTTTCTCTATAGTCGCGCGCCCCTAAAACGCCGGTATAAAAATGAACAATGTATTAAAGCGAACTCTTTCATTGGTAATAGTGCCTTTGTATATATTTTTTCGTTATTAAATGTGTAGTATCGATTAATTACGCTTATTTTTCTCTAAGTACAAACCCCTATAAAACCAAACACATAAGGAACCATCGCCGTGAAGTTTGCTTGCATATATCGAAGGAAACTTTTTTACAGTCCATGGTCCTAAAATATTTGATACTGTACACGCACGGGGAAAGGAATTTAATAAGCTTTCTCCCGAACAATTGTTGGAGATCAGTCACGGTTCCATCAATCATCATTCTGGCTTTACAATCTTGCGTGGGTCCTAGTCTCCTCAAGAATTTCTCTCCAGTCTTCCCTATCCATCGCCTTTCTCCGCCAAGCACGTATTCCCATTATTCTCATGTCTTCGAAGTTGTTTCGTCTTCTCCACACTCCATTGTCATTCACTGCTCCATAGATTCGCCTTAGAACTGGGCTCTATAGAACTGAGCGCATTATTGTTTTGTAGAGTTTTATTTTTGTATTTCTCGATATAATTATGGATTTAAGGAGGTGATTGAGCCCAAAATAGCATCTGTTAACCGTGAAAATTCTGCGGTTTATCTCTGCGGTAGTATTATGTTCAGTGTTAAGGAGCGCTCCTAGGTATACAAATTCGTTTACTGCTTCGATGACGTCGTTTTCTATAACAAGTGGTCGTAGGATTTGTGCTTGCGTGCTTATTATCACATACTTCGTTTTGTTGGTGTTTATTATTAAACCCATTTTTGTAGCTGATCCTTTTAATGCTACATACACCTCTCGTACAGTGTTTTCTGTTCTCTCAACAATATTGATATCATCAGCATAGGCCAACATAGGCAGTGGTTGTGATTTGTGACATACGTATTACTTTTTCCAGAGCCAGATTGAACAGTATCCAGGAAAGAGGGTTTTCCTGGCGCAGTCCGTAATAGATAATACATTTGGGGTATCAGGGGTATCTATGTCACTCAACACACGTAAGATACTTCAGCCAATTGATCAAGGACTCAAGGAGAAGGCAAGAAGTTTGTATTTTCCTTCTTTTAAGCGCATCTATTAACTCCATATTTTTATCTGTAAGACTTCCAAGATTCTTCTTCTTCTTCAAGTGCCATCTTCGTTCCGAAAGTTGGCGATCATCAGGGCTATACGTATTTTCGAAACTGCTGACCGAAACAATTCGTTGCTGCTACAGCTTTACCATTCCCGTAGATTCTTTAGCCAGGAGTTTCGTCTTCTTCCTATGGACCTTTTTCCTGCTATTTTCCCTTGCATAATTATTCGAAGCAGTTCATATCTTTCGCCTCTTGTAATGTGTCCCAAGTATTGCAGTTTTCGTTTTTTGATCGTAAATATGATTTCCTTTTCTTTATTCATTCTTCTCAAGACCTCGACATTTGTGACTCTCTCGGTCCATGATATTCTCAGGATTCTGCGATACATCCACAGTTCAAATGCCTCTAATTTTTTGGTATCAATCTTTTTCAACGTCCATGACTCCATTCCGTAGAACAGCACAGAAAGTACGTAACATCTCATCAGGCGAAGTTTCATTTCAAGACTCAAATCTCTTCCGCAGAACACTCTCTTCATTTTAGTGAATATGGATCAGGCTTTTTCTATTCTATTTAAAGTGCCTAAATATTTGTATTTGCTAACTCGATCGATAATTTCATTGTCTAAATATAAATTTTGGACATTTTGTGTTGATTTCGATATTACCATAAATTTAGTTTTCTTTATGTTCAAAGATAGTCCATATTCTTCGCTGCAGTCTGCTATCTTATTCACCAATATCTGTAGCTCTTCAAGTGTTCCAAGATTCCGAGACCCTATCCTGTTTTTTTTTGTTTCAGTAAAATACAGTATTTTTATTATTAATATACAGTATCTCTTGTTTTTAACTACTATTACGTAAAAATATTTAACTTTAATTAACTTCTTGGTAAGTACGTTTTAGATTAAACGCTAACCAGATATTCACCTGTATAGAATTATCTCAAAGGGTTAACACCAATTTAAGTTTTTGTAGCATTAACTCTGCACTAAACTACGGAATTCCTGGCGCAGACTACCAGATAGCAACTATTAAGACTGACATGTAAATCAGTGTAACGCTAAACTGTTTACGCCAAGTTAGAAAGTTGGAATTAATCAAATAATTAAATGTATTTAGTTTGAATGGAAAATCAATTATAGAGTTGTTACTGAGGGAAGTTTAAGGGGCAAGGGGCAAATAATACTATATATATTTAGTTTAGCGCATTCGAGTATTTTTATGGTATATATTTTAGTAAATTATTTCATTGCCGTTAAATTCCAGATTGAAGGTAAGAAGTAGCCTTCTTTTTAAAAGCCTAGAATTTTTCTGGAATATAATTACAGATTTTTAGAAAAAATACAAATTTTTAGGAGGAAATGTCCTATCATCGTTCTGCCACTGCAAAATGATACACTTTGATGCTCTTGGCTTCGCGCTTTTACGCGCTTCTTTAGCAACTCGAGTTGCTTTCATCAAGTCCTCATAGACACATCGCCTCAGGACCAGCAACTTCATGTGGAGTCATACGTCGCCATGTTACCAAATCCACTGGTAACTTTAACATCATAATATGTAATACCATATAATGTAAACTAAATTTAAACAAACACTTTTTAACGGGTTTTTACCCACATATTTAGTGGCTCAAGACATGTATACTTAGACACTGATGATGGAATATGGATTCCGAAAACGTTTTGTGATATAGCCCGATTGGGTTTTTAAATTATATCTTCTTCTTCATGTGCCTTGTCCGTTCCGAACGTTGGCAATCAACATGGCTATTCTGACTTTGTTTGCGGCAGATCTGAATAGTTCAGCAGATGACAATCCGAACCATTGCCGCAAGTTTTGGAGCCACGAGTGTCTTCTCCTCCCTGGACCCCTTCTGCTGTCTATTTTCCCTTGGACGATCAGTTGTAGTACTCTATATTTATTGTGTCTCATAACGTGACCCAAGTATTCCAACTTTCTTTTCTTTATACTTATTCCTACCTCTCTCTCTTTACCTATCCGGCGTAGTACCTCTTCGTTGGTCACGTGCTCAGTCCAGGATATACGTAATATACGTCGGTAAGCCCACATTTCGAAGGCCTCTACTTTTTTCATCAATGTTGCGGTCATTGTCCACGCCTCCATTCCATATAACAAAACCGGGAATACATAACATTTCAGAAGTCGAATTTTGAGAGGTAGGGTGAGGCTTTTAGAGGTGAAAATTTGCTTCATGCTAGTGAACGATGCTCTTGCCTTTTCTACTCTTATACGTATTTCCTTCGCTTGATCCCAATTTGAGTTAACTGTTGTTCCCAAGTAGATGTACGAATCCACGTGTTCAATTCTTTCATCGTCTAAATTATATACCTTTTAAAAAGGAATATATGTATCACAAGAAGAGAGAGACGGCGGTGGATATTTAACAGAAGACAGAAACTGGGAAACTTTCCTGGCTGGTCGAAAAGTGGTTCTGATGCCCTCTTTGTAAAAGGACTAACTTATAACGTATATGAGAGAGCGAATGTATAAAAGGAATGTAGAAGTAGTAGGATTAGATTTGAGTTAGAGGCTCGTGGATGTATTTTGCTCCAAAATGAATGAAAAATGCTCCATGTTTTTGTGGACTTCGAGTACTCTTACGAGCTAAGGGTCTACTAAAGATGGAAAAGTGCTTAATTGAGGTTGTCTGACTCAAATAGAAATGGACTGACGAATTATAGACATGAGAATATAATTCTTTTTGACCAGCTAGTGGTGTGATAAAGCTTATAAATAACAATATTTGTATGTGTCGGTTTTGGAACAATGTAACTGTGTAATTCAATTATGAAATGTAATTCAATTATGAATTACACTATCTAGATATGAAGACCTGGACAAAGAAGTGAGAGATCAAGTACAAAAAGCAAACAGACTGGCAGGATGCCTTATTAACACTATATGGCGAAACAGACATATTAACACTGAGATGAGGTCAAGAATTTATAAAGCCAGAGTAAGACCAATAATGACATATGCCTCAATAACAAGACTCGACACAGCCACAACGCAAAGGCTACTGGAAACTGCAGAGAGTACTGAGAAGAATTACAAGAAATACGCTGGGAGATCGAAAGAGAAGTGAAGACATTAGAAGAAAATGTAACGTACAGTGTAAAAATGACTGGACACAAAATAAAAAAAAAGAATGGAATAACCACATAAGCAGAATGGAGGAGACGTGTCAGATGAGATGTCATCAAAATAGCAAGATAAGTCACCATTCGGCAGAATAAGTATTGGAAGACCGCGCAAAAGATGAAGTGACAACCTTCCAGACAGGTATTAATCTGCCAATAAACAAGCAGAATTGCTTTTAAAGAGGAAGAAGAAGATGAAGCTTTTGGAACAGCCTAATCGACTATTCAGCATATAAGTGCGGCTATTCAGCGGCTCCCATACCGTGCATATATTGATCCTCTGTCGCTGGGGCAGAAAATATGATCTTAAAATGCTTTTATTTCCTTTGCCTCGAAGCTCTAGATTTTCCATAGGATTTTGGACTATTTCTCTGCTTATATGTGGTCTTGAAAAACACATCCTTTTCTGAAATTATCGACACTGATGTTCTTTCTTACATTTTTATATTTTAATTGTGTTGAATATTCGCAAGATGAGTTAATGAAACAAGCTTATATTTTTTTAACAACAGACAGCTACAGAGCGTAATGTTTGGAACAAAGATCGAGCAGATGGAGCTCCCAGAGTATAAGACTCAATGGAGAGTCCATTGTTGACTCCGACCACAGTCAGAGGTGATCTGATCAGAGATATGACAAGAGATGACTTCGAGTCATTGTCTTTTGGGATATGGTAGTTGTGAATTTCTTGTTTAGATGTTCTGGGAGTCCTGTTCTGTGAGACACTAGTTTCTAATTGTTGGTTCCAATGGTAGTGGTTTATTGGTGTTTTGAGCAGAAGGGTACCTTCAGAGAGTGTTCAGAGGAGAAAGGGCTCGTTAATACAATTGTGTTGTGTTATTGTTATTGACTGAATTAAATGATTATGATTGAACGAATTTATATATGAATTTCGGCTCTTAGTGTTACGTGATGAGAGCAGCTGTAGCTGTAACTTCCTTATGGACAGGTATAATATGCAACGGGATCGGAAAACCATAGAAAACTGATCGCTGCATGTCCGTGTGCAATTTAACTAAGTGTTCGGTATAAAGAGCTCCAGCTCCAGGTACGTTGAATATCCGAGGTACCTTGACCAACTAACTTTCTCTGCTCTAGAAGGAGCTCCTACAAAAGTATAGAAACGTTGAGATAAATCCAAATCCAGTTATACGGGGAGAAAATTGAAGTTTGTAGTTCTTTTGAGATATGGTTGGTGCAATCGTCCAGCTATATCACAGACCATTCAGCAGCTCACAAACGTTCTTTTGGAAGAACGGACTTACAGGAAGATATTGGATGACTTATTAGAAGTACATGTCGACTTTCTTAATTTATAAATAATATACTATTGTTATTTTTCTACGGTTTTTATCGACAAAACTTTTTCATAGCTTTGTGAGATATTTATTCACTTTAGTTTAGGTACTCACTGTATGAGATTAATGATAACTATGCTTTCTGAAGATGCTTGAACATTAGAGAGATGGTTATTATGAGTTTGTTTTGGCTTCCAGGTGGATATGTGGCTTTTTATAATAAAATGTTTCCAATTAAAAAGTGTTTAGTTGCAAGAAATAGAGCCAAACATTTTTTATTTTTGTATTACTCTTTAAGTATCTAGTTTTGTTTCAGGTAAACATTATGAGGAAGATCGGCGCAGCAAGCTGGCAACGGTTGGCGATGAAAAGAAAAGACTGGCGAAATAGACTGAAGAACACAGTATATTACTTTTTTTAACAATATACTGTGCTGGAGAAGGTCGATGCTCAACTAGAGCTGTAGCACCACTGATGATGATGAAACATTATGAATTGTATGTTCTGTACTTATTAATATTATCGGAAATACTTCTTTTTAGTTAGTTACTGCTTTGATTTTGCCGCAATTGAACATTACTCCTATTTTTATTGATTATAAGTTGAGACGCCCAACAATTCTTTATTTTTTTTATTTATTACAAAACAAGATTTATATTATTGTGATATTTTATTAGTATTCAGTAATATTTTCTGTTCGCTTTTATTTCTTTGATTTGTTACATGTGTAAGTCTTCATTTATTTAATAATAAAAGTAGGATATCATAAATTAAACCCCGAACAGTCTTTTCACACTTTCCTTCTGTACCTCTACAATCCCTAAAAGTAATTTAGAACAGAGATAACTGACCTTTCCCTGGAAATCTTGTCTGGACAGTAGCTATATGGGCGCCCACATAAAGTAGTAATTACTTTTAGTCCCTTTTTCGAACAATATAAATCAGCCTTAATTAAATTCAATGCTCCCCACATTTTCCATAATTGAACAGTGGAATAAGTAACGCGAAAGCCACCATACAATAATTTAATCTTAGTATTAGGCTCTGTTCAGGGGCGTCCGTTATTTTAGTTAATCTAAATATAGTTGATGGAAAATTAATAACGGGAAATTGGTTACAAGCAACACATAATGTAACAGATGCTAAGCTAAAGTCGTTACATTATGTATGTACTATCAGACTGAGTGTGATCGTGAGTATTAGTTGTTTTCATGTATATTTAAGGAATTGGCGACTTTTTTGGATTGGGGATAAAAGCTTAAACGGTCCACTGTGCTGTGAAAGTTAATAGCAAATTCTACGTTCTAGCAAATTTAATGTCTGAACAAAGCTTTTTTAACCATTAAACACACTTTTGTAATAACCTTGGTCAAAATTTTAACTTTCACGTTTGATTTAATTTAAGGGGTTATACTTATTTTAGGATAGCACTGACGATGGAACGTTCTGTGATTTAGCCCGACAGGGTTTTTTTTATTACAGTTAATTATTAAATAGATTTGGTTAACACTCTGCATAAACAAATAATAAGTATATTAGGTATTATACCTACTTACCTACGAAACTTAATCAGCCTGATCTTTCTTCTGGTCGAAAGTATAATAATAATTTAATATAATAAGTAAATATTCAGAGTTATGGTTATATCAGGAAACTTGTTAGGAGTCGACAAATAAAATTCATTCATAAAACAAAAACAATATATTCAACGACAAAATGATATCGGTAGCTGAATGTACACACAAGATAAAAATACACCATCAACTATGAAATGGGGGTATACATATAAAAATAAGCAGTAATATAATTTGAAAATACCTTTACAAAGATATATAATACAATCATGCACAAATAAAATTTTGGCGTATCTCGAGATATTACAGCAAAAAAAAATGAATAAAAATTATAACAAACACAAAAGATAACAAAAATTAACCAAATCTAAATTTACAAAAATACAAAAAGGCTACTGAAATGAAAACATAAAAATTTAACCAAACCGCACTTGGTTAAATCGATTAGCTATCTCGCACTATTATTTAATGATAAACTGAGACTTAAATGTTCATAATTATTACTTATTGAAATTTCTTAGTAGCTGATGGAATTTGGTTCGTTACAAAAAAATTGAGAATGTTCTTTAAATTGAATGCAAAATTCAGTAGCTACTTTCAACTACAGGTGAAGACATGAATGAACTTTGATTCGCCCAGATGATTGCAGATAATATGATACTATACCATATTACTCGCCCAGATAAGTGGAGATACTAAGATTATGGTAACTTACAGTAATTCCTGACGACTGCTGCATTAATTCATTGAAGTTAATACTATACTTGTATTAAACACTGAATTTAATTAACATTAAAGGTACTTTATAACTATATTTAATCTAATATAGTATAAGATAAAAAAACTCAAATAAACAAGTGTATACACACTTATAAAGAAAATGCACAGATACGGTAAGGTAGCAGATACGATAATATGAGCGAAGCGTCTCACGAGAACTAACTCTTTTCTTAGCGAGTGCCCACTCAGAAGTAACTTGGTTTCTCTCAAATTTTACCAAACTACCTCCAAAAAAGAAGAAGGGATACCTCCCACTCAGAAATCATGGGACAGTATCCATTTCTTAGAAGATAAAATTCTAACGACATCGGAAAGTTCGAGATAATTAACGGTAATAGTAATTGGACGTGATAAAATATAAATCTTCTAGATTGTTTCTTTACAGAAAAATTACTATACGAGCCTTCGGAATATTTACAAATCTATCATAAAGGACCGGCCTTCACCGAAAAGCATTAGTTCCTTTCATACTCCGTATTAAGACCATTAAGTGCATTCAATAAAATTTTGAAGATGGTAAACCGAACATGAGCGTATCATCACGGGGGTAAAAGGAATAAAAATAATTAATATTTTAATTATATAAAAAAATGTTACAACATAACACTCGTACTTTTGGGCGACAATAAACACAAACGTTCACAAAACTTAATTTTTCTTGATTATGACAATCAATAGAAGTAACCATAGTAACACAATAATTAATTGCGGTATTTGAAAAAAAAAATAGTATATTCTATTCGGAGTAAAAATTACTTTTTGTGTCTCTGCTTAATATCGGACTTGCTACGTTTGCTGTCAAACGTACAGTCTCGCCACAAAAAGTATCATTTTTACTCCTAATAAAACAATATACGATCATTATTTATTGTATTTTTTATGTGTTAAACAAATTATATTATGACTAAATATTTCAATAAATTATTATGTTTGCTCCTAACGCCACCTGTTCAGGTATTAACAAAGCATGCGTTGTTTACTTCTGACAGACCTGTCAAATTCAGACGAGATATTAAATTAATAATGAAATACAAATAAATACTATTTAATAGTAAATTTAATTATTATATAAACTAAATGAGATGCTTAAACATAATAATTATATTATGAAATTATTTTAAAACGAGAAGTGTCACAAAAATTTAAATACATGATTCAATATTGTATTAATTTTCATAAATGTCATTAACAAATCAAAAATGTAATAGTCATAAATGATATTTATGACTATGGAATCTTGTTTCCAGTCTACTTGTTATTATTTTCGTAAATAAAGGTGGAAAAGGTGGTTTAATATGCCAATTACACACGAATAGAAACAAATAGCAAAACCA
The DNA here is from genome assembly GCF_040954645.1 of Diabrotica undecimpunctata. Taxonomy (NCBI): domain Eukaryota; kingdom Metazoa; phylum Arthropoda; class Insecta; order Coleoptera; family Chrysomelidae; genus Diabrotica; species Diabrotica undecimpunctata. Next base: position 8,639,482 of record NC_092809.1, on the reverse strand, counting down.
TAGGAAACATACCGACGGAATTAGTCAAGATGATAAATCAAAGCAAACCACCAAAAACGAATAGACCCTTTATGTAATAAATGAAAAAGAAAAGAAGAGGATGCAGCTTTGACGTCGTCGACAAAGCATAATAAGGTCTATATATGTACCTCTTTTAAATAGGAAGTTATACCCTCTTTTTCTTTTCTGCCGACGGTAATGCACAACATGGATTGAATTTCCCCTAGACATGCACGTTCTGAAAGCTGATTCTCAATTTTCGTATTAGATTTCCTACTATGATTTCAATGAATGTAAGGTTTTATTCCAATTATAAGTTTGGTGGATTTTACCTTGAATATTATAATAGCAGTGGTGTATGAATTAAGGTAAATTGATTATATGGGTCTAAAACGGGGAGAACTTTGATATTTAAATTAAATTTATTCGAAAGGATTATTTATCACTTCAATAGATGTAGAAGTTTAAATATAAGGTCTTAAGCTATTCAGCTTATGTAATTTTTGATCGAATACATAGGAGGCGTAAGAATGGAGACAGAAAGATTGCCGAAAAGATCCCTAGATAGTAAAATTCAGGGCTCAAAACCAAAAGAAGGGCCACGGAAAAGATGGGAGGATGAAGTGGCAGCGGACGAGCAAAATTTGCTAGACGTCAGAACCTGGAGAAGATCGGCGCGGGACCGACAAGGTTGGAGGCATAGTTTGGAGGAGGCCAAGGCCCGATTTGGGCTGTAGAGCCATTAGAGATATATATATATATATATATATATATATATATATATATATACTCCTGTAGTGATCTTTTCCCAAGTTACCATGTTTTCTTTGATAATTCGTTGATATGTTTTCTGTGCGTATTTTTTTCTGATGTCTTTGAGAGAAATATTAATCTAATCTTTAATTTATTTCCTTCATGACTCTCTGGTTAAGATTCATTGGCGCCCATTTTGTTTTGCAGTTTAGCTGTATTCAGTTTTTCTTGTTTTCCTTTTGTCAAAATTTTATCTAATTATTATCTACCTTTATTTATCTACCGGTCTTTAATCTGTACTTTTCTATTAATCATATTCTTACCCACTCCCAATGAAGCTCCCAAACTGTGTAACGTATTCTTTGTTAAGTCTTGGTGAATAATCAGCTTCTTATTCATCTAATTTTGTTAGCTTTTCCGTTACAAGATTACTGTAGTGTCAGTTTTATACTTAGTTTGGTTGATATGACACATCTCAAGAAACAATCTATTGTTGTAATTGGTTAACGATTGTAATATTTTTACGTTAACATAATCAAAGTGGTGTCTTATTTTTACAAAGTGTTCGATAGCAGCGCATTTGTTATTTCTTCTAATGCGGTCGCTTTTGTGTTGTGTGATCCGCTGTTTCAACCACTGACCGGTTTGTCCAATATAACATCCCTGGCAACCAAAACGCCGTAATTGATATATGACATTACTTATTATACATCACTGGTGTCTGATAAATGTCGATAAATTAATTTTAGAGAATATGGTTTTGCATTTAAGATTGCTGTCACTTTCGGCTGTCGGCCATTTTGACAGCTGTCAAGTGATTTACGTTAAGTTCGGTTTGGCATTGCAGCTTGAATAGACGCACTACGTCCATTTTATGGTCAACATAATAGTCCATCAAAGCAAGTAATTTGATTAACCATGGAACGTTTTTGCAGCACGTTTACTCTAAATGTTATTATGCATCCACAGACACGTCGTACAGTGCGTACAAAAGAAGTTGTTGTTGCTGTAGAGCGTAGCATACAGGAAGACCCGAATCAGTCGATTTGCCATCGTGCACAGCAGTTGGATACGTGTCCATCCACTTTATGGAAGATGGTGGAAAGGGTAAACTTTGTTGCCAAACTATCCACATTTAAGAGAGGCGTATTTGAACACCTAATTGCTTCAAAATATTTATAAAGGACCACTGAAGCAATAAAACAATTAAGAGGTATTTTCCTTCGATTTATTTACACAATAGACTTAAGGGCTGGTTCAAACATTGACAATTATCGCAATTCTGATAGTTACATAAAGAGTTATACAAATATTAGCTTTACAGTGAGTGCGGGGAGGCAGTAACAGATATACATGAAATGATAAAATTGAGAGAGACCAACTACATACGTTTTAACACAAAACACCGGGTTTACAAGCGCATTTATCTCTTACGCACCACGCACTTTTCGGGATCACACACAACCGGCCTTTACTTGCCGAGAGGCAAATTGGCACTGTCTGACTTAAGTTACATAACGAGGGGAGGACGGGTCCCTGATCTAGGAAATCAGTCGCACACACGTTAACACGATAGCTGCCGACCTGAGCGCACAATTTGATAAAATAACTATACTACGATTACACTATTATACAGGTTGTTTTTACAACAGAAGATTTTTCGGAAAGATCTTACTTTGTGTGCTTAAAAAATCCAACTTATTCAATCACGCAAGAATTGAATTAGACAAAAGTGGACACCCTAATATTCAAAAGGCAGACGCTATAAAACAATGAACAGTTGTTATACAATGTTGCAGTAAAGCGGGCTATTGATTCGTACATTGTGTCTTAACGAAGGGCCACAGAAAAATAAGTGACTTTCGTTTTAAAAGTGCAGATCGCTTGGGAAATTATCGCCCACACGAAGCGTCAACTTGGAAAAAACAATTCATTAAAAACTGTCATTTTTCAACCAGACGAGTTCCATCTCCCAAATGAGACAGACGTGTGTTTAAGTGAAGGGTAGTGCGTCCTATATTACCATACGTTGCTCTTGTGTCTTTAACATGTCTTGTTAACATGTGCTTCGTTGCTACATGGTAAAGTACATAATATATTATATGACTATATATTATAGAAAAACTGACTGTTTGGTGTGCTTTATGGTCTCGTAAAATCATTGGACCGTACTTATTCAAAAATGATGCTGGTAAGAACGTTACAGTTAACGGTACTTTGATTGATGGTACCACAATTGATTTATTGAAGAAAAAATTTGGTAACCGCATAGTTTTACGTTTCAGACCATAAATTAGGCAATTTAACAATGCTAGACTATTATGTGGCGATATGTGAAGGTGCTAGTTTACGCCGATAAGCATGAAACGATTGACCACTTGGAGGACAGCATTCGCCGCGTTATTGCCGACATTCGGCGACAAATATTGGAAAAAGTGATCGAAAATTGGACCACCAGATTAGACTACGTCAGAGCGAGCCATGGCATAAAAATAGTCAATTTCATGTCAATTTATAAAAATCATCTTTACTTTATTCCATCTCAAAGTTCTATACATCTAAAAAAACACTCTTTATAATATGATTATTAGATTTGTGGATAACTTTGGTATCTAGAAGTGGTACACTATTTTCCAAAATAAAATTTTGACGGTAAAATGTATTATTAAAAGAAAAATATGTGTTTTGAAAAATTAATTTTATAAAATTTAAGAAATTTTTTTTGGATGTCTTTGTCTGATCTTCAATACCTTCCCACTTTGTCCGTTATTATTATTATTGAGTGTATATATATAATATATATATATATATATATATATATATATATATATATATATATAATATATATATATATATATATATATATATATATATATATATATATATATATATATACACCAAATTTTTTGGAATATTAGTAAACAGAGAAATGTACTGCTTTTTCTGAATGTAGTTTGGTTGCTCACTGTATCGTATTCCGGCTGTTGCAGCTGTTTCACGTTAATTCTTTCATCTTTGTTACAGAATTTGTCACGAATGATTTAAATTGTAAATATTAAGGATTTATTGGAATTGAATGTATACAATTTGTTTATTGATTTGACTTATTTTTAAGTAGAGTTTCATACAGTTCTCTTATCTATTATTTGCTTACGGTAATATACATACCCAAGGCAAAAGGGAACAACCAGCGAGTTCTAGATTGAACATATATGTTCATCGTTCCTTTCTGATGGCCTCGTACGTTGAATAGAGGTCATCGTATGTGCATAAAGTAACACTATCATTTTAAACTTTAATTTTTTATATTATATTATATTCGGAGACCATAAAAAAGTCAGTTCAAAAATTATCTAGTATAGGCCCTTATATATAAAATTCGATAAAAGCCCTGTAAGTTATATTTTCGAAAATATGTGTCGTATTAAAAAAATATACATAATAAATAAGTCATATCTTGAAGTTAACATCGAAATGTTAATGCTAAACCGCCAGGAGTTTGAAATACTGCTCTCTTTACAGGAGAAATTTGCTATATCAACAATTTATACAGAAATTGTACTCGGCTGTTAAATAAATTCCACCAAGAGACCCTTATTAATAAATTTTCAGGAAAGAATTTGCTTCACAAGTTGAATACGTAACGAGTAAGAATTTCGCGCGTCCTGTTCCTGCTGACTCTTCTTATACATCCTGGCTGATAAATCATTTTGAATTTGACGAATTGCGTCTGTTGCCTCCGTTGCTGCGGCCTAGGGATTAAAGGAGATGAGAGTGTAAGGGTATCCAATTCTTATAACCAGGGAAGGACTGGTAGATTAATATAATTTAATTATTATTTTGTCTTTTACCAAAGAATCTAAATTCAGATACGTAAATATCGCTCGCAAGCAGAGTAAACTAACTATTGTGCGAAAAAAGGGAATACTTAAAGATAGGCTCCTGGAATCCAGGCGGTATAAGAACAAATGAAAACGTTTTGGACGAATTTATCAAAAGACACGAAATGGGCGTCGTAGTAATACAGGAAACCAAATTGACGAACAGCATAAACATAATGTTTCCTGGCTATGACATCTACAGGAACGATTATAGAGAAAATTCAGGCATCCTAGTGAGAAAAGGAATTGCGCACACCAGAATACTAACACCATAACTAAACACTATGGAAGCAACTACAATTAAAGTAAAAATGAGGCAAGAAGATATCAGAATCACCTGTGCATACGTAAGGCCACGAGATCCTATAAAAGGCGATTACATGAACGCGTTCCTGAATATAGAAGAGCCGTCCATAATAATAGGAGACCTAAATACGAGATCCCCAAACTAGAACGATAGAGCTACCACTATAAACGGAAGATTACTGAACAACTATCAAGGAAACAATGAAGACACATTGGTAATAGGGCCCATCGAACCGATACATTTCCCAGGAAATACTCAACCCACCCACCTAGACATAGTAGTAATTAAAAATCTAGAACTACAGACCGAGATCAGAAAATTAAACGAAGGATCACCAGACCATAACCCCATACTACTAGAAATAGAAACATGGGAAGAAAACAACACAACAAGAAAAAGAAAGAAAACAAAGTGGACAAATTATAAAAGACTTGTGAGTGGAATCAACCACGTCTCAGTGATAAATAATCCACAAGAAATAGAAGAAAGGGTCCTAGAGTTCGAAAACATCGTACAAGAAGCACTCAGAAATAGCACTACTGAAGAAGAAATACACGTACACATGGAAAGGTTTAGAGACATAAACCAGGAAATCAAGCACATGATAAGGGAAAAGAACATAGCCAAAAAGAGAGCTAGAAGAGCAAGAAACCAGGAGGACAAAAACAGGGCAAATCGGCTAAACAGAGAATTAAAAACAGCACTAGCAAAACACAGAATCCGACAATGGGATAACCACGTTCCAGAAATGGAGGAACAAGGTCCAAACATGCAAAATGTATGGAAACTACAAAAAATACTAAGAAATTATAGAAAACTCATACCTCCACTACACGGTAAAAATGGAATAGTCTACACCATAGATGAAAAAGACGAGGTGATGAGGAGAACCCTCTCTATCTTGAGAGTGTACAATAAATTATCACCAAGACGAAGATGTAGACTTCATCGAAGAAGTCGAGGAGCAACAAGAAATGCCCGAAGAAAAGAGATAATCACACTTACATCTCCTCAAGAAATAAATGAACTAATTAAAAATAGCTCCCGAGAAAAGCACCTGGTCTAGACGAAATTTCAAATAGAGCTCTGAAGTATCTACCAGAAAAAGCAATAGTACTTTTAACCAACATAACGAACGCAGTCCTTAGATACAGGCTCTTTCCAAATCGATGGAAGGAAACTCACGTTATCATGATTCCAAAGCCAGGAAAGAATACCATGTTTCCCCAAAACTACAGGCCCATAAGCTCACTGCCAGCAGTCAGCAAGATCGTAGAAAAAGTATTACTGCAGACTACAAGCTCAAACATACGAAATAGGACTAATCAGAGAAGCTAAGTTACGATTTAGAGCAGAACACTCTAGTGAATTAAAAGTACTTAAATTGACAGAATACATAACAACTGGATGTAACGAGAAACAGTACACAGGAGCAGCGTTCCTTGATGTAAGCAAAGTTTCGACAGAGTCTGGCATAAAGGCCTTATTTACAAAATGAGAGGCTACGGATACAGTGAGGCCATAACGAGACTGATCTCTTCGTACTTGAGCAACCGAAGCTTCATGGTGCGAATAAAATAGGTACTATCCGAGCACGGAGCTCCGCAGGCTGGAGCGCCACAGGGAGCAGTCCTGTCACCCCTATTGTACACAATACACACCGCAAATGTTCCAAGAACACCAGGAACACTACTCAGCCTTTATGCAGACGACACAGCGATTGTGGCTAAACACAGAAACTTAGAAGTAGCAGTCAACAATCTACAGACACCATTGGATAACATTGAAGAATGGAGTATCGAATGGAAAAATGCAACCAATTCAGAGAAGACACAAGCAATCATATTCAAAAAGAAAAGAGAAACCCCAGAGGAACAGCTGTTAGTGCATGATAATCCCATCGAATTAAAAATAGAAGCGAAATACCTAGGAATCACTATGGACCAAGGCTTAACCTTCACGCAACACTTTGACACAACCATCCAAAAAAAACAGCATCAGCCAGAGCAGCAATAAGAGGACTTGAAGATAGAAAAAGCAAACTGTGCATAAAGACGAAAATCTGACTGATAAACAGCATCTACTTCCAATAATCACATATGCATCTCTCGGATGGGGACACATAAGCAATTCAAATAAAAAGAAAATACAAGCAGCCCACAATAATATCCTCAGAGAAGCGACAAATGTACCCAGATACGTCGCTGAACGCTTTCTGTTTAGAGAACTGCAACAAGTAGCGGTGATAGAAAAAATGACAGAAAAAGCCAGAATTAGGTTTTCAGAACTAGAGAATTAGATGCGTTCCATCGATGGAAGCACAAAAGACCAAAACAGCAAATCCTGGCCAATCCTATACCAACAGAAGAAGACCCAGCACGCAGCTCTGGAAATTTTAATAACTGATGTTTATTTTCAGGACAACTTTCTAGTATCTATACTTCTTCCTCTTATCTTTTTTAAGGGACACGTGAAAATGTATTTATTATTCAATTAGCAACTTCCTACTACGAGTATATTACGAGACGTGGGGAGCTGACAGACGTGTGTATGCACTTCATTTTCTCCACATAAAGCCACCAAAGAAATCAAAACATGAGTTTTATATTAGTTTTTTTAAATTATGTGCCTAGCTCTACTGGCATTTTTGTAATTACTGTTTTTATTAATTGAATATGCCAATAATAGTTTCGTTATTGTGTAGCGAGATCTCTACTCTTGACTGCTATACACAATCCAATATACAGTTGGTGTACCTTGTAGAAAATATTTAAACGTAATTATGGGAGCACTGCAACGGCTTGTGTAACCAATAAACCGTAACGTACTTCATTACCTCTGAACGCATACACCAGCCTAGTCTAATTTCCAGTCAAACATTTCTCATTCACAGTTCAAACATTTGAGGAGAACGTATCCTACGATTTACTGTGCTAGTTGCTTTACTTCTACCAATATTTGACACTTCTTGGTAGTAATCAGCTCCATTTCAATATCTCAATCCGTTCCTGGTGCGGGAGGCAGAAAGCAGTAGATGAATGTCCGCAATTTCGGTGAGTGGCTACGCGTCAGCTGATTCCGAGTAGGAGGGAGCGGTGAAGAGGTGTCTACCGATTTGGATTTATGGACAATGCGGTAGGGCCCTTATATATGTGTGGAGAAAGTTTTGGTAACTTTTGTTTAGTAGCTTTGTAGCTTTGACGATAATGGACTTTTTTCTTTCACTAACAGCGGAAAAAATACGATTTGCGTCAAGCCGCTTGACAAGGCGCTTTATCCTGATACCAATGATGAATGGTACCATATGATAGAACATTTTTTAAAAGCGCGTGAAAGGAATCTGATTTGATAGAATGAGTTGAAGTGCGTATAGTCTAGTGTATTGCTTAATTAAATGTGTAAAATGTGATTTTTATTCTTAATTTCTAGTTTTAATAGACATTTTAAGCGTAATAGTTTGAAGTATAGTGTTAGAATAGGATCGAAATTTGCTTTATTGTCACTGAAAATTCTACAATTTTATAGACAAAGCTTACAAAAAAACGGAAAATAACAATTACAATTTACTGAAATAACATAAGTCGTCAATATCACAAAATTAAAGATAATAAAATAAACAAGCCATTGCAAATTTAAATAAATTGCAAATTGCATAATAAAGTTGCTGCTTATGATCCCCAAATATAGATAAAAACAATTCTAGTTACTTATACATAACGGTATTGTAATTGTTTAGTTGTTCGTTAAGAAACTACTGAATAATATGGTTCTTCAGATCGATAAACTTTTGTCATTTTACGGAACTTGGGAAAAGATGTTGCAGATTTAAGTTGTAAAAGGAGATGGTTTTATAGTTTTTTTTTTTCGAATATAATACAGATATATACAGTGATGAGTGTCTTACCACCCGGCAAAATAGCGAAAAGGATAGAAGACAGATTAAGTTGTGAGATAGTACGAGATAAGGCTAGTTATTAGACGTGTCTATTTGACTTCAGTCATAATTATACGGATGACCTCGAAAATATTTTATTTTAATAATTTCTGATGTTAGAATAAATGATTAAATATATTTAAGTAAAAAACATTAATTAGTAGCGATTTTAAATTATAAATCTTTAAGTTTATTTAATAATAAAAATAACTCAACTGAAATATTTGACTAAACTAAATAGGTATGTTCTGTCCGAAAACATTTGTTGTATGTTTAGTTGGCGTAATAGTTAGAGACGTTGTCTATTGATAAGAAGACTGGGGTTCAATTCACACCAAGGGTAAAATTTTTGTTTTACTCAATCAAAAATAATAGAAAATATGATACATATTAGGTAACAAGTTTTCGAAAAACTCATTATTTACAATTTATTCTTATTCCAATTTTATAAAATAGAAATACAAAATATTTCAAATTCAATTCCAGTTTTACAGTCTTCAGTTGTGAATGGAAAATAATCCATTGAAGACTGTTTAATGTCAAATCCATCACTAAATTCTCAGTGTTAATATCAATTCCTCTGTACAGGTAATGATTTTCAAAACAATTGACGACATTGGAACGGATGCCCGCGAACAGCTACCTGCTTTATAGCTAACCAAATCATCAAGCCTTCAAGTTATCAAATAATAACACATCGAGAAGTGTTTTTTACGGTAAACAGAAACTTTTTATTGAAAAAACAATTCGTGAAAAGGATTTTAACGGTCGAGGAAAAAGTGCAAATTGTTGTCTGGCATGTGAATGGATTATCCGACAACATGATTAGACAACAATTTGTAAATATGTTTCCAAATAGGCCGGCTCCAGCACGATCAACAATTCAGTCTATTATACGTAATTTTTTTACTTATGGATCCGTGTTCGACCCAAGAGGAGTTCGCAGACGAAAGGAGGTAAATCCAGATTTGGAACTAAGGGACACTTTGATTTGTGCAAGTATTGAGCAAAATCCTACCCAATCAACACCTCGTCTCCGAGAACAATGTGGAATTCCAAGATTTAGAGTAGGTGAAATTTTGTAAAGACATCGATACCGTCCCTATAAACTTCATAAATCCAACGAACAATTCCCTGGGGATCAATATAGACGTTTAGAATTTTGTCAAACTGCAATGGAAATGTCACATCAAGATGAACATTTTTTAGAGAACGTTTTGTTCACCGATGAATGTACGTTTTCATTGCATGGCCGCAAAAGTAAATGTTTGGGGAGGCATAATAGGGAATCATGTCATTGGTCCATTTTTTATAGACGGTATGTTGACTGGGCAAAAATACTTGGAACTTCTGCAAAATGAAATTGTCCCAGCCCTTTGTAATTTACCAATACCTTTCGATTCCATATGATTTCAACACGATGGTTGTCCTGCACATAATTCTCGCATCGTCAGTGAATATCTCAGTGCGACTTTTCCTAATCGATTAATTAGTGGCCACGGATATTTTTTTATTTTTGTAGAATTTTTACTTATTTAAACATTCTTTAAAAGTTTTTACTTTATTTTCGAAAGTACGACGATACTGTTTTGTCAATAAGATTTTTTGTTTTAACTTTAGTTTTTGTTTGGTTTTGTTTAGTGATTCAAAGCAAAACGATCTTTGCATAATTTCAAATTATTAAAAAAAAAAAAGAAAACCACATGTGGGTTTTGAACTCTAATCGTCTGCGATGTCTGTATCGAAATGTTGAATTCTTACCACTAATCCACGAAGGATTTATAATTATTTCGTGACAAGAGTGTATGAAACTCTTCAAATCATAGTAGAAATTATTCTTGGTTAATAATTTAAAACTTTAGATTAAATAATCACTATTAATTAAATTATTTTATTCACATTTTTGCTTTATTGTGATCAATCAGTTTTTACTTTATGCGAAATTAAAAAATGGAAACACGTCACACATTCGACGTTACTCATAATAATTATGACCGAGGTGATTTAGCTCGAATCTAACGTCTAAAGGCGTGAGACTCTCGATAGTGGTAATGTAATGTAATATAAATTATAGGTTTTTCCGATTATTTCTCACCTCTACGAGTTTCATCTCTTTTTATTTCACTCGGTAACTGTGTTTTCTATCTCTTACGTTAAAAAGCCGGGTGGTAAGACACTCATCACTGTATACAGTGATGAGTGCCTTAAGAACCGGCAAAATAACGCAAAAGATAGAAAACATAACACGTTGTGAAATAAAAAGAGATGAAAGTAGTAGAGGTGGGAAATTATCGATAGAAACCTCTAATTTACATTAAATTACATTCGGACTAACCATAGTTTCCCACCTTTAGACGTTAGCTTATAAGCTATTTAGTTGACTCAGTCATAATATTACAAGTATGACGTCGAATATTTACATTTTTTAAATTTCGCATAAAGTAAAAACTGATTGAAGGTAATAAAGCAAATGTAAGTAAACAATTTAATTAGTAGTAATTTGATAATTAATTCTGTGTTAACGAATACAGAATAACAAGCTATGATAATTCTGTATTGAGAAGATTGTATGGTATGCGACGTCTCAAATCATAGTTTATTATTGATCAATACTTTAATGTTGGATAAAAAATACTCCTACTTAAACTGTTTTTACTTACATTACGTGGTACGTATTACCATTTATTACTATGACTGAAGTCAACCAGCTCATAAGCTAACGTCTAAAGGTGGGAAATTTTCGATAATTCTAATGTAATGTAAAGTAAATTATAGGTTAATATCGATAATTTCTCACCTCTACAACTTTCATCTCTTTTTATTTCACAACGTATTATGTTTTCTATCTTTTGCGTTATTTTGCCGGTTCTTAAGGCACTCATCCCTGTATAAAGATTTCTTTACTAACTCAGTGAACAGGATCGGTAAATAATAATCAAAGTTGAATTTCTGGTGCAGTAGTCATGATTAAGTCTTGTTGGAAACACATGCAGGTATTCATAAATTAGGCAAACAGTTTCTAAAATATATAAAAAGGAAAGCAATAAAATCCCGTGACAGTAGCATTATCCCCAGTAGGATAATGCTACTGTCTTATTCACGTTAAAAAAGAGTAAATTAGAGTCGGACCAGGTTTTTATTTTAAGTAGATCAGAAGTTATAGTTGCATGAAAGTTACAATATTAGAGTTCCTTCAGCTAATATTGGTATCATAGAAAAAGAAAAATTTTTCCATGGGTTTTTAAATTAGTGATGTCATTTGTAATGCTAAGAAAAACTAGAGAACCCAGTACTGAACCTTGTGTTACATACAATGCTTTTGTGATTAGAGTCAGTATCATTTGCTCTTACTAGTTGTTTCCTATTCCTCATGTAATATTGAAAACAATTCAAAGAAATACCTCAAATTCTGTAGAAATTTAGTTTTTTATTAAAATGTCGTGATTAACACAATCAAAAGCTTTGGCATAGTCACAAAAAACAAGGGCAGGTAAAGATTATTGTTTAGTGCTTGGTAAACCTCATGCAGTACAGAAAACATAGCATCACTGGTACATTTATTACATAAAAAGCCGAACTAATTTTGTGATAATTTTTTTTTAACGAGAAAGGACTAAGTCTCTCAATAATTTTGCATAGTACCGGTAGTAAGGCAATGGGTCTATAGATGTAGGCATTCGATTTTTCACCACCCTCATGAAGAGAAATAGTAATCGCTGCCTTTAGGCACTCTGGAAATAAAACCTTTTTCAAAAGAATCATTAATCAAACACATTTTTTGGGAGATTTGAGAAAATTTTTATGAATAGTCCATCAGTACTACAGAAAGATTTGCTTTTGATAGGTACTATTGATTGTTAGAATCAGTTTAGGTTTATCAACAGGTCTTATTAAAAATGAATTTGAGACCTTTTTTGAATTGGTAAGATAGGAAATGGGATCTTGTTTTGCCAAAATAGTTGATGTTGTATTTTTATTCACATTAACAAAGTATTCATTTATATTTTCAGGGTTTGAAAGGGAAAATATTTGAGCTGTGTTTATTTCGAAGATCGTTTATTATGGACCAAATTTTTTTGCAACATTTTTAGAGCTTTTTATTATCATACCGAATTATTAAATAAACTTTTTCCGTTACCAGAATTGCCGATCAACCTAAAAGATGCTCCGAATAATTTAAACATTTATCCATTCTAAAAAGACCACCAAAATCAAAATGGACAAAAATCAATTAGGTTTTCAGTATGTGCATAATATTCACTTACCGAGTATTTTAGGTTCAATAAAAATGATGTAGTCAATAACCTTACCTGCAACAAAAATAGTTTACATTAATTATAAAATAAATAGAGAAAAAACATAAACAAAATTTTTAAAATTGAAAAGTCAGGGGAAAGAATGATGAATGTCTATCCGGAAGCATTTTCGGTAAAATTAAAAACAGAGTTACATATTCAATAACTATCTATCTATCTATACAGCCCCTGCTGTCCAATTTTGGACATAGGCCTCCTCTTCCTTCTTCCACGTCTCTCTATTGTAGCCAATTTGTATCCAATCCGGGCCTGCGTGTTTCTTCAAGTCATCTGACCATCGCATTTGTGGCCTTCCTCTTTTCCGTTTGTAACTATATGGTCTCCAGTGTATAATCATCTTATTCCATCTGTCGTCAGGGTGAGAACAGGAAGTATACATTGGTTGAAGACTCTTGTTTTTAAATATTGGGGGTATTTTCTATTTTTTTAGTATATAGGAAAGTTTTCCGAAGGATACCCAAGCCAACCGTATCCTTCTCTTTATTTCTCCGGTCTGATTTTCTTTATTTAATTTAATTAGTTGTCCCAAATATACATATTCAATAACTATCTAACTATAATTCAAAAACTAATTGTTTAATAATATCTGTACTCTAGAAGTCTAGAAGGTACACATGTGCTTCAATAAAATATGTAGAATGTTATGGTGAGTAGGGGTATTCAAAATGAGCAATTTTGGGTAAAAAAGGTCTATTTGACATGTCAAATGATGTTTATGCAATTTCAAAACATTTTACAAACAAAAAATATTCGTTGAATCTTCTTCATCTAGAAGGTAATCCAGATAGAGCCCTTCACTGTTTTCGTCATTGGCTGGAGATGTACGTAACACCATAAAAAATCCTGGCATCTGGGTTGATCAAAAATTGTTTAAGATGTTGTGGGTTACTAAACTTGGGTTGAGAAATTGGGATTGGGTCTTTGCAAACGTTTTTAAGAATTCCTCTTGATGGAGCAGGTTTTACTTTGTTTTTTCCTATTGTTGGTGGTCTCCACATTACATCTGCGCTCAAAATCTGCTTACATATCGCAGAATGTGTTTCGATAAAAACTTTTGTGGGATGGACTGCTTCGACTTTAAACAACGCATTGGCTTGGTAGGAAAAGGACATTTCTATTGGTAAATTGGTGAAAAGTACTTGGTCCAGGCACTGAAAAGCTCTTTTTTACAGTCAATCACAGGTAACGGAAAGGCAGACTTTTTTCTACTGTGCTTGATACCCTCCCTCCATTCATTGGGTAATTCAACGTAGGACTTTTGTTTTATGTAGTTCATCTTTTTATCGCACTTAAGATATAAGTGCCCTTGAATAGGGAAAAATACTTCAATGCTGTCAAAACGATGTGTTTCAGTCACGAGATAATGGATGTAGCGAATGACAGTAAAGTTTTTCTTTGGACCTCCGCAAAAATCATAAAAAAATTGTAATTGACGAATTTTGTCAAGCGAAATTTTTTCCACAAAACTGTTAAGCATAGAACACACATCATACGACCTCTTACGAGCAACTGTTTCATCGTATGTGTAGACGGTGAAAGATAGTAAATAAGTAGGTGAAAGAAATTTAGATAACATTATGCAAGAATACTATTTATTAAAAACAATGTAACAAAATATGCAAAACTATGAACAATGGGTTAATGACACATATATTTATTTTGTACCTAAAATTTAGCAAAACGTTTAACATTATGGAGAACACCTTGCAGTTTACCGTGCCTTTTACTACAACGAAAGGTTTTCTGCTAATTCCATTAATCATTTAAAGCTGTAAGTTGGTTGAATGTACTGTATTTCCCTTGCTCTCGCTAACTTCATCGTTTTTTCCCATTGCGTCTAATCTTCTGACGTATTTTTAAGGCGATTCCCATCGTTATTTCTCCTTTACCGTTACAGGCCTATAGTACTTTCGGGGAGTACTATCGGAAATTATTCTGAAAATACAAAACATTGTTTTGTAACTTTTGTGAAGATGTGGGATCGGTAGGGAGTTCGCTCTATGCGAATTTTTGTAACCTTTAATGTATGTTTTGACTGGCCTACTGTTATAAGAAATGTAGACTACCGTGCCGCACATTTTAAATGCTCTGGAGGCGTCAAAATTGGACTATTAATGATATGGTAAAAACATAAAACTATGAACAAGAAAAACTAATAAAGGGTAATAAATCCGTAAAATAGTTTCGAAACACAATTCAGATTTCTGCCTTAATCTGAGCCTTCTAAACATTGCAAGGCAAAGCAGACGTTGATAAAGATGTTAATAGAGACATGGGGAATCTAAAATTTGCATTCCACGACATGTCTCCTCAACTAAGCAGAAATCATTAGCGAATTGGTTTCTTGTACTCATACAGAGTAGATCCGAATAAAATGAATTTTTCACGTTGGGAACGCCTATGAATAGCTGTTCTGATGAGCTTTATTAAAGCGAAATACGTATAAACAGATACATAGACGCTTTGTACGTGAAATCAAATCTTGACTGTCTTTTTCATTTTATTCGGATCTACTGTTTATTAAAGCGAAATACGTATAAACAGATACATAGACGCTTTGTACGTGAAATCAAATCTTGACTGTCTTTTTCATTTTATTCGGATCTACTCTGTATGAGTACAAGAAACCAATTCGCTAATGATTTCTGCTTAGTTGAGGAGATATTTCGTGGAATGCAAATTTTAGATTCCCCATGTCTCTATTAACATCTTTATCAACGTCTGCTTTGCCTTGCAATTTTTGGAAGGCTCAGATTAAGGCAGAAATCTGAATTGTGTTTCGAAACTATTTTACGGATTTAATATCAGATGTCGCTATTGCGTCCGTTTCGAAGCCATTTTATTGTTGCTTCTTAAAGACAGCAAAGGTTTGTTTTTCACATTGAGAACGCCTATGAATATCTGTTCTGATGAGCTTTATTAAAGCGAAATACGTATAAACAGATGCATAGACGCTTTGTACGTGAAATCAAATCTTGACTGCCTTTTTCATAATAGAGGATAAATTTAACAAACGTAAGGATGTACAAATTATAATAATTAAAACAAACAAGTTAGTTCAGAAGTACAAGTCCAACCAACATTGTCTAAATGTAACGTTCTCCTAAACCCCCCCTAAACTAATTTTAAGCACAAATAATAGTTTTTATACTAATGTAATTTTTGTAGTAAAACGTGTGCACAAATGTATGAGGTGCATTGTGGAAAATGGTCTTAAACAAAAATACTTAGTAGACGTAGTTACATACTTCTCATAATTAAATCTAAACAAAACCGAGTTAAAGCAATTTAAAAATGCTGGCGAAAATTTGTAAACTTTTCAAACACATGCTACCTAGAAATATTCCATTTAATTATACGAGTAGTTAGCTTATGTAAGGGATTCTCTTAATTACACACTAAGAAAAGAATATCCGCTGAAATTTAATAATTTCTAAGTTATTTAGAGGTTTATTATTAACATATTATCTCACGTGCATTCTACTGAATTGTTTTATATATTGTAGCCCCTTTTATTACCTCAAATACTCATCATTTCATCATTCATCAGTAATTATTTTGAATCCACTGCTGGACATAGGCGTTCCGTAAATAATTCCATTGCGTCGTCTTGCTTCAAGTTTCATCAATCCAGTTGTGCTGGATGCTCTTGATTTCACCGACCATCTTTTTGAAGGACGTCCTCGATTACGAAAAACTGTCTAGATGTTCATTCTAAAATTTTCTTGGACCATCTTCCATATTCTACTCTGAGATGGCCCAATTTTATTTCAGCCTTGTCATTTATAGTAAGTATTCAGTTTCTGCTCCATACATTAAAACTGAAATCATACACTGATTAAAGACGTTATTTTTCAAGCACTTGGGAATATCTGATCTAAAGACTTTGCTCAGTTTTTTTCTCAGTTTATAAGCTGCCCATGTTCCTGTATAGTATAGTATATGTATAGTCCTATTCTCCTATTTAATTAACTCTGTTGTTTGATTTCTCCCTCTTCCCCCACTTGTTCAATTTGCGTGCCATACTCTCTGCAAACATCATTCGATTTTTTTTTCAATCTTTTGTTTTCAATTGCAATCTGTAAAATGTTACAATAGATAAATGTTAATGACGGTACTAACTTAACTACTACACAACACTACACTATAGAAAAGTACTAAGGTTCGAAAAATGTGACAGGTAGATCACATGGAAGAGGCCTTTTTAATCTTCGCTCGACGGGCCGTCCCATTAGGGGTTGAACCAATTCGTTAGGTTGATGTTCTATGTGTTTTTCATACGTCTGGGGGAAGTACGATATTTCTTCTTTAACAGATTTCATTTTAAGATCACAAGCAATAACACTGTTAGTTACGTACCATGGAGCGTTTACGATAATCCTAAGTACTTTGGACTGAAATCTTTGTATGATTTCGATATTTGAGTGGGATGCTGTCCCACATAATTGAATTCCGTAGCTCCAAAGTCTTCCATTTAGGAAGACTTTGTAAATTAACAATTTGTTGTTTATTGTGATTTACGATCTAACATCAAGTACAATTTCCTAAGTTTTAACCCCAGTTGCTTTATCTTAGCAAATATATGTGTCCACCAAGTTAATCGTCCCTCCAGATGAATTGCCAGATATTTTGCATCTTCTTTTTGTTGCAAGAAGTGACCATTTTAATGAAGTGAACACAGTTGCACAGGTACATGAATAGATTTAATTGCATTTGCTTTAATTCGCCAGGTTTTTAGCCAAGAGTAAATAAGATCCAAGTAAGTCTGTAAGATTTGAGAAGCAATGATAGGATCTTTTTGAGATGCCATAACAGCGGTATCATCTGCATATGTTCCAATGGTTATATTTTTGCTAGTGGAAAGATCAGATGTGTAGATAATATAGGGGACTGGAACAAGTACACTCCACCGGGACACGTCAGAGCTTATTAGGCATAGAGTAGTGGTTTTGTCTTGATGCCTTACTCAAAAGTGTCTATTTCGAAGGTAGGATTTAAGGATAAGGAAAACGATATAAGTTTTTTCTGATTCTGTAAAATAGTCCATCGTGCCAACCTTTGTCGAAATCTTGGGCGATATCTAAAAAGATTTTATCTCATTTCTTCTTCTTAAAGTGCCCTCTCCTCAATGGAGGTTGGCTACTACAATTTTAAACTCTTCTCTATCTTCAGCTGTTCTTATTAGCTGTTCAAAATTTAGCCCTGTCCATTGTCGGATGTTTCTGAGCCACGATAGTCTTTTCCTTCCTAGGCCTCTCTTTCCCTCGATTTTTCCTTTCACTATAAGTTGGGCATATTGGTACTTATTATTTCTCAGTATGTGGCCTAGGTATGATGTTTTTCTAACTTTTACTGTATTAAAAAGTTCTCTTTCCTTGCCGATTCTATGCAGCACTTCTTCGTTTGAGGTATGCGATGTCCATGAAATTTTGAGTATTCTCCGGTAGATCCACATTTCAAAGGCCTCCAATTTATTTACGGTTGATGTTTTAAGGGTCCACGTTTCAACTGCATATAGAAGAGTCGACCAGACGTAGCATTTTGATAAACGTAGTCGAATTTCGAGTTTTATTCGAGAATCACAAAGCAGTTTTTTTATTTTTTCGAAAGATTTTCTGGCCTGTTTTATTCTCGATCTTATTTCTAGATCAGGATTTAGGCTGCTATCGATCCAACATCCCAGGTACTTAAATCTATTGACCTGTTCTAAAATGTGCCCATTTATTGTGCAAGGTTGAGGTACGTTTTGGTTTTTTTTCGGATTGACATCACTTTATCTCATTTATGTTGACTTTAATATTTTCCTATTTATTGTTTCTCACAGCACTCTGCAAAAAAGCGGTTGAATAGTTTAGGAGAAATGCTTAATACCTTTCTCAAACGAAAACATGTTTTTTGTCGCGATAATACATTCTGATTGTACTTTTGTATTTTTGACCCTTTCGAAGGGCATATCTCAGGCCCATGGGCACCTGTAAGGTACCATATAAAGGGCTAAAAAAGTAACTATAGGCTACTTTTTAAGTGAAATTTTATTCCACTATAAAATGGGAGAGTACGACTCTGTCACCTTTAATGGCGTTAGCTTGTTACAGATAAGCTTAATGACAGCTCTTTTAAATCAGCCAAAAAAACGCAATTTTTTATATTAAATTGGAGATTGTGATACAATTGACAGACTCCACATTAAGTAACTTAAATAAATCAATGCAGTATTGTTAACTGGATTAATGTATTATATACCATCTATGATATTGTGAACGAGCTATTTAACTATTTGAAAATGGCAAGACAGTTTAGAAATAAATATGACTAATTTTATACACATAGGCCTTCGAAAGTTCCTATCAAAATGTGTTTAATAATATTTTGGTTTCAAATTGTTATATTTATTATCTATCAAATTATAACTTTAGCTTTATGAATCTAGTTTAACTTTGAAGAGTTTCCTATCTACTAATCTATTTTTTAGAACAATTATTATATTTATAATCGTACACTTTTAAAACAAACATTCTTCATGAACTGCAGTTTAACGCGAAAACAAACACATTCACGCCAGTTCTATTTATAAACGCTGACCAATAATGAAATGTATATAACGAGCTAATTCTCACTTGAACCCATTCAACTGAAACGATCCTACCATCGACTGCGCCATTTCCTTTATTCGAAATAAACGTCAATATTTATGCAATTTCCACTCGACCCATTAAAAAAAAAACGCAAGCAAAAGGTAACCAGGCTTGTTATCGGCGAACGAAAACCATTCAAACGAAGGTATTTTGTATATCATTTATCAACCACAGAGATTGTTTTTTAAGTTGGGTTCGTTTTTCGCTTAAATGAGCTTGTTGTCAGATCCAGCATTACTTTTGTGTTTGTGACCCTGTGAATAATTTAACAAAGTCAGGCCAGAAGCTGTTATATATGTCGTTGGTACATGTGAAACTCGCATTACTGTTAAAGTATATAGTCGCAGCTGGCTTTGTTGTAAAGAAAATTGTAGTAATAAAATTATATACTTTGAATCATTGTTTGCATAATAATATCCTAGCTTTTGTTCATTAAGTAAATCTAATAACAAAACAGACACCTTCAGTAGCAAATTATATGAAGGAGGAGACAAAAGGTCGTCGAAATTCAAATTGAAAATAGAAATTAAAATTGTCTTTTTATCTGATGTGTTCTTAGGCAACTTACATTAAAAAAAAATACAGTTTTGTTTATATTTTTACACAATTTACATAAAATCTATCGATGCATATTTTCAATGTGATATAGCATTTTCTAATGGATACATGATAAAAATTGTTTATAATAATACCTAATAATAATAATAATAAAAATAGCGTTTATTGTCCAACAGAATCCATTTATAGGACAAAATACAATACTAAATACAATACAAAGTTAAATGAAATATTAATAATTCATAGGTACTAACTAAATAACACATTTTTCGAGTATTTTACCTTAACAGAAAGAAACTACTCAATCACCTAGGTAGATCTCAGCCATCCTAGTAAGCTGCTTTAAACTGCAGTGAAATATATCGCAGTAAGCACTTAAGGAATTATAATAGTTGCACATGAGAAATAAAGGAAAATTTAACATAAGATTAGTTCTAGCTTGTGTATTTCTGAACGTAATCGAATTTCTCACTGGATTAGATGGAACGTTAAAATTTATTTGTCGAAGAATATCAGGGCAGTCAAAGAGATTATGTAGTAGCTTGTACAGGAATATTAGGGAGGCATTAATTCGTCTAGATTCTAATGATACTACGTCCAAACCGCTACACAACTCACTATTGCTGATGCCCCTCTTGGGATATATGCCGTTAATTTTGAAAGACAAAAATTTTAAAAATTTACGCTGCACCTGCTCTATAATTTGGATATGTACATCATAAAAAGGTGACCAAATGACAGAGGCATATTCCAGTTTACAGCGTACAAAAGTGTAATAAAGTAATTTAATTGCCTTAATATTCGTGAGATTTCGATATTTCTAATTATGAATCCATAAGATTTAAGTGCTTCTTTAACCTTTAAATTAACATGTTCAACTAAGGTGAGTTTATAATCAAATGTAACTCCAAGGTCTTTAATTTTATTCAAACGTTCAAGTTCATTGCCGTTGATAATATAAGCAAGGTATATATTAGACTGTTTCCTAGAATAACTAACTACTTTGCACTTATTGGCATTAAGATTCAAATGATTTGCATTACACCATTCATGTACACGATTCAGTTCATACTGCAGAAAATGACAATCATTAAGGTCGCTTATCAATTAATAAATCTTTAAATCATTTGCATAATATAAACATGGTGCAGAAATTGGTTCACACAGATCGTTAATAAATAACAAGAACAATAATGGACCTAGATTAGAACCTTGTGGAACCCCTGAAGAAGCTAGGTACTTTTCCGATTTGTAACCATTATAAGCAACAAACTGCGTTCTATTTGACCAGTAAGACCTCATAAAAGTTACGGCATCCTCAGAAAGACCAAAGAGACACAATTTAGAAAGTAATACGAAGTGGTGAATTCTGTCGAACGCCTTCGTAAAGTCACTATATATGACGTCAACTTGACTTCTATTATCTAGGGCCGCTGAGATATATTGTGTGACCATTAATAAGTTTTGTCACAGTGGACCGGTTGGAGACAAAACCATGTTGATATTGAGACAGCCGATTACGAGTGCGTGAGTAAATACGATTATACAAAACTATTTCAAAGACTTTCGATAGATTGCAAATAATGGAAATTGGTCTGTAGTTTTCTACCTGACCCTTTTCACCAGTTTTGAATATTGGGCACACTTTTGACTCCTTCCAGAGACTCGGATATTCCTTGTTTAAGAAGACATAAATTACAAGAAGAAATTCTTGAATTATTATTTTTCGAATTTACGTACGACCAAAACTTCTTGGGGTTGATGGATAAGGCAATTTGGATATTCTCGACATATACATTGTATGCCAAACTGATTTTTGGTTTGCCAAGGTGTCTTAACCGTTGAAACTCAAGCAAATCACAATGATTTTTGAATCGTTTAAACTTTTTTCTAAACTTTGCTTTTAATTTGTTGTTGTGAATGATATCAGCATCGAACCAGGATGGGTATTTATGGCTAAAGTTTCTATAAACTGGAATATACTTATTAAACACAGAAAAAATCTTATCATAAAAGTTATGTAAAGTTTCATTAACGTCATTAGAAGTATTCAGAGAATTCCAATCCGTTTCATACAGTTCTCGATATAAAGCAGGAAAATTTGCTTTTTTAAAGTTGTAAGTTAATTGCTCCAAACCATACCTAAATTTAGGCTCTTTTACAAATATATCCGTAAATGTTATTAGAAGAGCTGGGTGATGAGAGTCTTCATAGACCTATGATGACGGTATGATGATGGTAGATTTATGATGCTTAAAGAAAGATATATTATTACTTTGCTCCCGATAGCCGGAAACAATGACAGCATTGAGTAAAATATATATACCGTGTAACGATAGAATGAATAAATCACTTTTCCTTGCGTTCAATAGAACCCTTTAACTCTTTAAGTGGTTCTGAGAAATAGTTTTCCACTTTCAATATCTTGAAAACGTGTTATAAGAAATATTGTATCTCAGTCAATTAGATTCATTTCGAGACTACTGGCGCTATCTATCAAACGGGTGTATATGCTTTACAGAATATTATAAAATACGGTATGGGTGATAATCTTCCCAGTGTATTTATTAATTTATAATTAATTTTATAAGTTTTATTTTTTAATTTATTAAATTATGCTTTATTCTTGAATGATAATTTAATCGACTTCAATATGATGTTTTACTTTTAAAGAAACCGAATCACTCGTCTTATAATACTTTCCAATTTAAATCGAAATACATACATAAAACTTATGTAACCTTTCGTGAACTATATTTGGCTCCTTCAACGAATTTCTCTACTAGTATGAGAATTGCTTTTCAAGAATTCTTCGTTCTTTTTGTTACACATTCAGTAAAGTGCTTCCGAATCTCGCTCAGGATCTTTCTGAGTGGCTCTTGATAGAACTCCGACTAAAAAGCGCTGGAGGTTTGTGTATAAAATTGTCTAAATAATACGAAGTAACTGAAAAATTGAATCAGTAAATATTTGGAGGTAAACACGCCAACTAGAAATTCTAGGAAAAATGTCGTTGTTTTTAGAAAAAGAAATTTTGTGAATTTGCATAGAGTTTTAGTTTTTCTGTTTCATGAATTTCTATATAGACCAGGCGGTATCTTTTTTAAAATGATCACATTTGGGTGGAAAGTATATAGACGAAGGCTAATGCATAAATCGGTTCCAAGTATCACTATGAATTATAATTTCACTATGTGTGAGTTTGCAGAAGTGGACTTAGCTTTTTATTGAATAATATAATAAAAAAAAATAAAAAAAAATCGGTACTTTTCCTCATTTTTCCCAATATAATTCAGTCACTATAAGTTTTATGACAATGTTCCTCTTCTTCTTTACGTGCCATCTCCGCGACAGAGGTTGGCAATCATCATGGCTATTCTGATCTTAGATTAAAGTACGTATGTTATATAATTCATTACGCATAACATGCCCCAAGTATTGTAGCTTTCGTGTCTTGATGGTTTCCAATATTTCCATTCTTTTGTTGACTCTCCTCATGACTTCGTTGTTTGTACATGCTCGGTCCGCGATATATTCAGGATTCTTCTATATACCCACAGTTCAAATGCTTCCAACTTTTTAGTAGTCGACGCGTTAAGTGTCCATGCTTCTATTCCGTAAAACAGAATCGAGAAAATATAACACCTTGCCAGTCTAAGTCTCAAGTCTAATTTCAGTTCTCTTGCACAAAGTACCTTTCTTATTTTATTGAAGTTTGTTCGTGCTTTCTCTATTCGAACTTTGATTTCTTTGGAGTAATCGTTTGTGTGATTAATTATTGTGCCAAGATAATTGTAGTTTTCAACTTGTTCCAAAGTTTTACCGTTAATCGTCAGGCTTTCATCATTATTTTGGGTTTTCGATATCCTCATAAATTTAGTTTTCTTGATGTTTATTAATAATCCATATTCTTTTCCATACTCAGCTATTTTGTTTATTAGCTTTTGGAGGCCTTGGAGGTTGTCTGCTATTATGATAGTATCGTCCGCATATCTAATGTTGTTAATTGGTGTTCCATTGACCTTTATTCCTGCTCTTTCTCCCTCAAGAGCTCTTTTCATAATATCTTCAGAGTATGCATTGAATAGTAGAGCTCTTTCATATATTCTTTCCATCGTTTTAGCTTTTCGTCAGTCGTTATCATAGTATTTTCATTTTTATCTAAAAGAGTTGTGTTGCGGTTTCTGTTTTGCTGCCCTGCCATTTCTTTAACCTTTTTATAAAGGTTAAATAGGCCATATTTGTTCTGAAGATCTTCTATCTCTTTTTATTTTTCCTCATAGTAAGTTTGTTTTGCCTCTCTTATCATTTTTCTGATTTCATTGTTAATGATTTTGTAATTGTGACTGTCTTTGTTCTTGGCTTGTCTTCTTTGGCTCATCCTGCTCTGAGTATTTCGTCGGTCATCCAGTTGTCTCTCTTTCCTATCGGTTGTTTTAATATATTTTTGCATGGAACGAGGAGGCAGTTGTTTAATGTTTCCCATTGTTGGTTTATCTCGGAGGTGTTAGTATCTAATTTATCAAAGTTTTCGTATAGTTTCTGTTGGAGTTTGTTTTTTATATCAGCTTGTTTCAGTTTTCTAACATCTAATTTTGAAGTTCTTTGGGACTTTCTAATACGTTTAAGCTTAAGCGTGACATTAGCGATTAGTGGGTTATGGTCTGATGTGACATCTGCTCCTGGATATGTTTTAACTGATTTGATGGATATCTCTCTTTAATCATTATATAATCGATTTCGTTTCTTACCACCTTTTCCGGTTTATTTACTGGTGAGCGCCATATATATAACCGTCTCATAGGTAATTTTAAGAACGTGTTTGTAATTATTAGACTTTGTTCTTGGCAGAATTGTATTGGACGATCTCCTCTATCATTACGTTCCTCTAGTCCTTGATCTTCCATTATTGTTCCAGCTCTTCCCTTGCCGACTTTTGCATTGAAATCACCCATAACTACCGTGATTTCCCTGTTCTTGACAATGTTAAACAGGAATAAAAGTTTTGTAATTAAATTTTACATAAGATAAATGTGGTTGCAAATCATAAAAATTATTATTAATAATGAAAAAATACTAAAAAAATCTCTGAACAATTTTTTTGTGATTTTATTTATTATACTTATATTACATATGCCCTTCATACTTTGCGAAAGAAATCTTTTTAATATGGTCATCCACCAAATAGTGTGTGTTATAGTAAAAGTTAAAATATTGCCGTGTAATGTAAAGTCTGTTGGAGGAAGACTTCTCCTTAGCTCAGATATAGTGAGTGAATAGTTTTTAGTTGAGCCATATTTTGAACTTTATTATTTTCAGCGTATAGATTCACAGGACTCACTGCCAAGCAAAATATACTGCTGACGTGAACGAAATTTGTTGCCAATTAATATTATTATTGTGCATGCATTTAAATAAAGCAGGTATTCTTTATTTAGTTATAATAAAACAGCAATATTTTATGCAATATTCAACGCGATTATTATTATTAATGAGGTTATTATTCATGATTTTAATATAGTAAACGTAATCATTGACAGCATATTTATTCAAAATAATCTGTGTTTTAGCTGGGGTCTGTATTTGTACATATATTAAAAACAAAATGATATTTTTATTAAAGATAAATTATTGACATTAAAATAAACCGTATATTTCATTCTATTGCTAAACAAATCTATTTGTGATTTTTTTTACTTGCGATAATAGATTACATATACAAAGAAGAATTTATTTGAATAAAGAACACATCAAAATAGTACGGTAGAAGACTCAGATTTTCAATCTAAAAGTTACCAAAATATTATAGGTCTGATTTCTTTTTTTTTTTCGAAATTATATACATATTTTCCTAATGCGTCCCTCTTCAATCGCCGGGGTTACGTTCCCGAAGAGAAAGACGCGGTTGGTGAAACCATGGTCGGCGAAGAATATGAAATATAATCCCAAACCCATAACACTGCGACGAGTTCCGTCCGAAGCCTTACGAGTCATGAAGTAAAAGTTCTATTCTGCTCAGTTTACTAGTTCTGACCCAAAAATGCTACGACCAACAGAAAGATTTATTCATATGGTTCATTGAGTTCAAAAAAGCATTTGATAAAGTAAGACATGAGGTACTATTAGAAAGTTTACAAGAAGTCGGTTTAGATGTGAAGGACATCAAACTTTTGATCTGGGAGCAGTTTGGTATGAAAATAAATAAACATTTTCTTTTTTTTTTTTATAGCTCTTTTTCTATCCGAATTGTCGAATAAAGACCTCTCCTATTTCTCGCCATTCATCCCTGTTGTGTGCTAGGCGTTTCCACATTGGTCCTGCGACTCTTTTGATATCGTCGCTCCAGCGCATTTGAGATCTTCCTCTTGGTCTCTTCGCATCGTACGGTCGCCAGTTTCCGACTTCTTTGTTCCATCTACCATCTTCGAGACGTTCGTTGTGTCCAGCCCATTTCCATTTTAATTTAGCTGCTTGTTTCGCGGCGTCCTTTATTTTTGTTTTGTTCCGGATTGCTTCGTTCGTTTGCCGATCTATTAGTGAGATACCAAGCATCTGTCGTTCCATGGCTCGCTGAGTTTTTCGAATCTTGTCCATGTTCTTTTTTGTGAATGTCCAGGTTTGAGCTCCGTAAGTGACAACGGGAAGGATACAAGAATCGAACACTTTGGTTCGAAGGTTTTGGGGTATCTTTTTGTCTTTCAGTGTGTATGAGAGTTTTCCAAATGCGGCCCATCCCATTCTTGCTCGTCTGCTTATTTCGGTAGTTTGGTTTTCTTTGTTTACCTTGATATTCTGACCCAGATATATGTATATATATCGTTTATCGATAGTCCCTTCGTTTCCCAATTTAGTGATTTAAAGATGTCTTCAAGTGCGGCAGTAAATAGTTTTGGAGATATGGTGTCTCCCTGTCTTACTCCTCGGTTGATTTTTATAGGCCTCGTTTTCATTCCGTTATCTATCGTGACTACCATTTCAGCGTGTTGATATATATTATGTATTAATATCCTATATCTAGAATCTATTCTGCTGTTGACCAGTGCTTCCTCAATAGCCCATAATTCTATGCTGTCAAAAGCTTTCTCGTAGTCTATAAATGCTAAACAGATTGGTAAATTGTATTCGTTAACTTTTTCTATTAGGACCTTTAGTGTATGAAGATGGTCACATGTACTGAACCCTTTTCTAAATCCGGCTTGCTCTACTGGTTGATATACATCGAACTTTGTTGTCAATCTATTTGTAATTATTTTTGTGAATGTTTTATAAAGTTGTGATAGTAGTGATATTGGACGATAATTTTTCAGATATGTATTGTCCC
Organism: Diabrotica undecimpunctata; assembly: GCF_040954645.1. NCBI lineage: Eukaryota > Metazoa > Arthropoda > Insecta > Coleoptera > Chrysomelidae > Diabrotica > Diabrotica undecimpunctata. The sequence continues at coordinate 8,611,777 of NC_092809.1, read as the reverse complement.
CTTTTTTGTGTATTAATATTGTGTTAGCAGTATTCCATTCCTTTGGTATGTTTCCTTCAAATAGGCATTTATTAAAAAGTATTTTTAGGTACCTGATGACTTCTCCGCCTTCTTTCAACATTTCTGCCAGAATTCCATCACTACCCGGTGCTTTATTTCTTTTCAATTCTTTAATTGCATTTTCTATTTCTACTTCGCTTATTTCGGGCATTACTTCAGAATTTACGTTTGTTATTTGTCTTTTCAGATTTTGCGTTGAAGAGTCGGGGGGATCGTTTCTTGAGCGGTATAACTCAGTATAGAAGTTTTCAAGTATGTTTGATATCTGAGCTTTGCTTGTTTCTAGTTGGCCTTGTTGATTTTTCATAGTTATAATATTTTTCTTTTCTAATTTCGGTTTGGTATATTTCAGACTTCGATTTTTCTCTATCACTCTTTCTACATGTTCTTGTTGATGGACAATAAATAAACATTAAGCAAACCAAAGTGATGTCAATCCTAAAAAACAAAAATGTACCTGTTCAATTTTTCACATGCGAAAAACCATGTTATATTTTTCGCTGTATTAATTGCTGTAATTATTAACCTCAATATTAAGAATCATTACCTTGAATGCTGCCTTTGATAATAATTCCTATTCCCACTCAAATCCCACCCTTAAGAAATACAGACATATCTTAGAAAACGAAGAATAAACTCTCTCTTGAGTGTTAATAAAGAAAATTAGCAGAGTTCCACAGCGTATTAAAAAGAAAAAAACGAAAACTGCTCCAGCTAAGACACAAAAGCTAAAAATATCTATTCTTACTTATACTTTTGATTATATTACAAAGCTATTATTTCGAAATTTCAAATATAACAAACTTTAATTTAACTCGCCTATACATCTTCACCTCGTTACCTCCATCCATTTTTTTGTATTTTTCTGCGATTTATTAGATTTGCCTCATCATTTTCCCAATCATCAGCTCCCTCAAAAATCCCTGTGTTTATCCGCTGACGTCACTAGCGCCGAAACGAGTTTCTTTCCGTTTCCAATCTTCAGATTAATAGAAAACCTCAGAAATCAGCTTTTTTTCTCCGAAAAAATTACCGTCGTTTCCGATCAGGAGCGGACCTGTTGTGACTGTTATGGGGTTTATATAAGTGTTTATTTTGAAATAAATGAAAAAAGTATAAAAGGTGAAAGACAACCATAAAAACATATTTCTGTTCGTCATCAATACGGCGCATTCCAGTTATAATAAGAAAATTATCTTGGAAAAGAATCACTAGTACTACTTTGTATGTATATATATTATATATACAGTAGAATCTTGGTCATCCGCCCTTCGGTTTTCCGCCATTTATCCGCCTCACCATTTATGCAACAAAATATACTTTTGAAAATAGTCCGCTGCGTGCCAATGACTGTACAGCATTAATTTGGTGCCAGACAAAACAGGTGATTGACCTCCCCCAGTCCATGCACATGTACATGCACACAATATCTTGTCCTTCAGCTTCACTTTAGTTGCTAGTTGCTAGTGTGCTTTCGTGGAGTCAACTACTGTTCCTTTTTGTAAGTTTACTGCACAGTAAGGATATTTGTTCGCTGTAGCGTTTTGAGTACCAGTAAGTTTTAGAAAAAGTGTTTACCATTTGCTATCAATTGTGGTTATGGAAAAACAAAAAAGGAAAAAAATGTCTTATCAATGCAGGACAAACTAAACGCATTAAAAAGACTTGATAAACGGGAAACACTGCTGAGAGTGGTTAATGACTATGGTGTTGGTAGTCGTACTGTTGGAGATTGGAAGAAAAACCGATCAGAATTGGAAAAATGGCGTTCTTTATGAGTCACTGAAATTGATTTGAAAGACAGAAAAACCGCGAAAAAAAGTGATTACGAAAAAACTAGCGAGACTTTATACATTTGGTTTGTGGAATTTAGGGATAAGGGAATGCCTATATCCGGGTGTATCTTAAAAGAAAAGGCTTTGCACTTCTGAAAGGAATTTCAAGAGGATGTGGTTGAGGATGAGGAGATGAGGAGCAAGTATCGACTGGCTAGACCACTGGAAGAAGCGCCATGGGAATCGTCAGCTGTCTATTTACGGTGAGAAATTGTCATTAAACTTTAAAGAAATGGCTACATTTAAGAAAAGGTTTCAAGCATTTATAATGTTGAAAATTTAGCAGGTGATCAAATATTTAATTACGATGAAACAGGTCTTAATTAGAAAATGTTACCTAATAAAGATCTCTCTAAAGCTATAAACGCAGCAAAGAGCTAGTAACCATTTTGCCCTGTACCAATACCACATCAAACCATAAGATAAAATTGACAATGATTGGTAAGTCGCAAAAAACCCCAGAGCATTTAAGGGAATTTCAAAACACGCTCTAAAATGAAATATTTCACTTGAGACGTTGAAAAGAAACTATGGGAGAATCGTTCTATCAACCGTGACACAAGAAATGAACGATGGCCGAGACTTACGCTTTACATTGAAAGTCATCAATTTGAAAGATGTTTCCTACTGGATCTCCAGTGCATAAGATACTGTTGGGGCACAAACAATTGCAGTTGGAAAAAGCTGTTGGGCGAGGAAGAAGAAACCGCGGACAACACTCCGAATGAAGTTCAGAAAAATATTTTGCCCTCAGTGAAACTTATCCACGAATGTGAGAAAGCGTCTTTTTGTGATGTAGGAGAGTGGAACCGATGAAGAAATTATTATTCTTGTTAATAGTGAAGGTGGTGAAGACATCGATGAACCAGAGACTGTTGAGCCCCACAAAGTTTCATACAAATAAGCAAAAATTGTTGAAGCTGCGATAAAATACGTCGAGCAACAAGAAGCCAGAGCTGTCGATAATATTATGCTACAAAGATGACAAGACTTGGCAGCAACAAAAATCGCTAGTTTTTTTCGCTCCCAAACCATTCTATCTACAATGTCCGATGTAAATCAATGTTAAATTGATTCTAGAATTATTCTAATCTTTTTTACATTAATATGTACACACGGTATACAGAACAGTATTTTTACTTCCTCTGTTCTACTGTCTCTACAAAAAACAAGAAAGGTCTTTCCCAAATCTAAAATAAAATTAAAAATATTTCTTTTCTTTCTTAAGTTCTTGTTTATTATTCTGATATTTCTAACTCGAAGTTTAGCAATCCGATTGGTATCTAAAATGAATTTGTTTTACATAAATCATTTTTGTACGTTTTAAAATTTTTGGAAATGCGTTCAAAGAGACCTATTTGTATGTTACAACATACTTAAGAGTCTCACCTCGCTGTCAGATTAGTTTACTTGTATCCGTTCCAAAACGTTAATGCCAGATCCTAAATGATTTATGGTCATTTGGTTTATTATTTGTGACATTTGGGATTTAAAAGAACAATTCATTGAGTTAGTTCTGTTTTTTAGAATTATGTACGTTGTGGATAGGAGGTCAATATAAGCGGTTAGTAGAGTTTCATTATTTAATTGAAATATTTCAGCTCTCAACTTTCATCGGCTAGATTATAACAAAAGTTGCATATTTTGCTAATATTTACTGTATGATATAACTAGTTCTAGAATCTTTTTGTTTCTTCAAATGTTCGTTAATGCCAATGTTATCATGATGTACTGTGTACAGTGTTTGTGTTTTTAAAGGGATACTAAGATCTGCAATGAAATTAAGCGAATATGCCATTAAGAAGAAACCCAGGAAGACGAGAAATATCCTGGCTAAGACATATGAGATAATGTTTCGGTTACAAGTTATTTCAACTATTTGGAAGCGCTTCCATACGAATTTCTGTTTTTTCTTGAGTTTGCTACTCCAAGCGATGTCTATTTGTGTAATACGAAATAAATCAATGATAAAAGTACAATAGAGAGATACAACAAAAAATTCAAATTCAGCCCACGGCACTGCCTTGTACCTAAATAAAAATCGAAGTAGCGTCGAAGGCGTTATTGGGTTGTGTGATATTGGAAATTGTTCCCCAAAGGTCTGTGTTGTACGAATTTGACCTCGTTTATTATATTTTAATTTGGAGAGTTCGTTGATTCGTGCGCTCGTACTGGTCAGGGGTGCTAGCCGTGTTTTGCTCTGCTTTGCGGCAGCCGCTAATATCACCTCTGTCGATGGCGCGGAAATTGCATAAATATTGACGTTTATGTGGAATAAGGGAAATGGGGCGGTTGTAGGATCATTTCCATCAGACGATTAAACTAAACGAGAATTAACGTCTATGTACATTTCGATAGAACATACCTTCTAACTAATGTAAAATTAGTTAGGAATAAAATTTAAATAATCGACGGTCACTGGTTACATAAATTTACACAGAATATACGTTTAATGATTTCTCATATATTGACATACCACCGCTACATAATTAAACAACTAAAAAAACAATTAGGCAAACAAAACAGAACCGTTTAACAACAATAAATAAATAATTGGCTAACTAATGTAAATCCTGTTTTTATGACGTGCTAAACTCATTAAAAATGTCCGACTGGCGCCATTTTGTAAGATTAAGTTAATTGTCTACATGGCACGAAGTAGATGATTTGAAAGCTTATGTCTCAAGCATTATGATCTTAGATTTTTGTGCAATTCTGCCTCGCTATTTCAAAATGGCAACTCTTCAATGTTCAATAGTGGTCAGAGAGAAAAAATGTAATCTTTCCTCATTCTAATAAAGTTTATTTATTTACTCAGTGACATATTTTAAGAATATGAGAGTAATGGGTTGAAAGACAGTGAATTACAGAAAGCTTTACGACTAGCAAGACCGAAAGTTCTAGATGTGGCGCTCGCTATTGCCTTAGAACATGAAACAGCAAGTCAAACTTCATGGAGCCATCGAGTACGAACCATTGAAGTATTGAAGAAGGCGACGAACCAAACGATGACGGTCTGGAAGAAATTATAAAAAGTAGTTCCTAACACGATGCCGAAGAGACACGAACCTAGATGTTCGAAGGGTGGTGAAGTAGGTCACATTCGCCGTAAATTGCAAGAAAATAATACACCAGTCAGAAAGCTAGAACAGAGCGAACACTGGGATGGAAAAAGTCATTAAAATGCTGATGCTCAGTCAAGACGGCCATGCAGTGCAAATTGTAATGACTGTCTTAAATTAGAATAACAACTTTGCCCCGTGAGACGACCCACCGTCATTAATGATCAATGGCAGCCTCAACAGCTACATGAGGCCTAAGCAGATGATCCATGTATAAAAAGAGTATAGTATTGGTCGAAGCGAAAGACCTTCTTGGCAAGACATTAGTGCATGTAGTCCAGAAGTTAAGTATTACTGAAGCCAATGGAATTGCCTAGTACTAAAAGATGATTTCTTCTGTAAAGAACCTTTGAGAACGATAATGGTACAGCATCTAAGCTTCAGTTGATTGTACCTAAAAGTAAAGTTTCAGAAGTATTGCGTCAGTTGCATGACAGTGCATCAGGTGAACACTTTGGTATTACGAAGACTCTGCAAAAAGTTAGAAAAAGGTTCTATTGGGTGAACTGTAAAGATGATGTAAGAAGATGGTGCCTGAAATGGGTGAACTGTGTGCAATCAGTAATGGTCCAGTTGATAAAAAGAGGGCATCCATGAAATAGGTACAATGTTGGTAGTCCTATGGAAAGAGTAGCAATCGACATTGCAGGTCCATTTGCAGAAACGAATGATAGAAATAAATATATCCTGGTAGCCATGGATTATTTTACGTAATGGACTGAGGCCCATGTGATACCTAATCAAGAAACTGCTACCGTTGTAGAGGTACCTGTTAAAGAATTCTTTGGCCGATTTGTACCCTCTTCCAAAACGTTTGTAAATTGATTGGTGTCGATAAGGTCAAAACAACACTCCTGCTTCCTCAATCAGATGGAATAGTCGAGAGGATAAATCCAATGATTGCTAAACACCTGTCCAAAGTTGTATCAGAACATTAAAGAGATTGAAACCAGCACATTCATTTATTCCTAATGGCCTACCGCGAAGAATATGTCGACCGTCTGGTCGACCAAGTTAAGATTGAACCACATTCATGAACTTGCCCGACAACACATTAAGTTAGCCAGTGACAGAATGAAAGATCAATATGATTCTCGATGCAAAAATGTAAGCTTTGAAGTAGGTGATCTTGTTTGGCTTTATAATCTACAACGTCGTCGAGACTTGTCTCCTAAACTGCAGACAATGGGAAGGTCCGTATGAAATTAAAAAGAGAATAAATGACGTAATATATCGAATTAAGAAGTTGTCGAAAGGTAAACCAAAAGTAGTTCACATAAATCGTCTTGCACCTTATGCTGGCTCAAATTAAACAGAAGATGAGATCAAAGATAGAAGAGATAACACGAGTACAAATATAACCGGCGACCAAGTTTTAATGAATTTATGTCAAATTACGGAGAGAGAAAGAGTGCTAGATTCTGCGTGACCACAGATGTTCAGCAGAATCTTTTTAGTGTTCCGCATAAAATCTCTCTAGCCCAATGTGTTGCCAAAGACCTTAAGATGACTAAAGGAATCTCGTCCGTATTCTATAAGAAGTTCGATCGTTTGGACGAGTTAAAAAATCAGCAGCCTAAAGTTGGAAGAGTACTGAGATTAGAAGATGGTTCTCAATATTTGCTGTATATGGTGACCAGGAAGTCGTATACAGACAAAGCAAACTACGAGAATATATGGCGTGATCTAACTAATCTGACAAAAAGATACGTAAATTTGAAAATTTGTTTAGATTAAGGAGAGAGGTAGTTTTGGGTAAATAATGCAATATGATTGAAAGTTGGTTTTGATTGGATGGAAAATTAATTGTGGGAGAACGATTTGGAAGTCGAAGAATGAATGGGGAAAGTGTGTCAGTGTGTTTTGTTCGATCGAAAGGAAAAGTCCAGTTTGGAGTGCAGTGTACTAAAAGAGGAAAAGGCCGGTTTGTGTTTGAACAGTTACAAGCATCATCAAACAAATCGTGGAACGAGTAATAGGCCAAGTGCTTCAAAAATTTATTTGAAAGATTACATCAGGAAAAAGCCGGAACGAGTACGGTACGAAGCAGTGAAAGTAAAGCAGAGAAAGAAAATTTAGCAGAGGAGCAGAGACATTCTTGGGGGACGTGGACGAGTTTTCCTTTGATCGAAACACCAGCAAGTAAGGAAACGTGTTATGGGTGAAGACAGTGTATAATCATCAGCAAAGGTCAGTAGTTTTCTGTTAAGCTATGAATGTATTGTTGTTCGTGTTAAATACCACATTTTATATATCAAGAAAATTGAACATCGAGAACATTCTGTAAAGCAGAAGTAGAGAGATTCACAGTTATTGATTTAAAAAATTTTGGAGACAAAGAGAAATAAGATTCTTTTTTTTTTGTAAATGTTTATATGAAATAATAAAGATAGGAGAATAAATAAAATTTGTAATATTGAATATCGATTTCCGTTTTGATAAAATAAACGATTTTTATAATTTCTAATTGAAATCCATGTGTATTATTTTGATTCTCTTTTATCTATACCTATAAGGAAACCACTGAGAAATATTTGAAGCCACAAAAGTAAGTAGTGATAGGATCATTCATCCCTGAGATTTATATTTTGTTTATGTTTTGATTTAATTAATTAATGAATTAATTGATTAATTAATTAGAGTCAAAGTAGAGTCAAAGTAGATCGTAATAATATATACTATAAATATATAATAAATAAAAAATGGAGTTATTAGCACTAAATGCTTAATTATAAGGCTTTCGACAATAGTAATCTAGAGATAGTAACTACGCAGTTATTAGATAAACGTGGGGGGACACTGTAGGTGTAAATTTAAATGTAGATTATATTGCAAAATGAATGCTTTCGTAAAAAAATCATTAATCTTGCCCTTGTCTAGACCCCATTTTCAATATTTATTAAGTTGTTATTGCCTGCACTTTTGATAAATCAACTTATGATATCAAATTATCTTAAAGTCGCAGTATAAAATATTGGTTTGCATGAAGTGTATCAATTTCATTAAACTAATATAAAAATTGTTTGTTTTGCGTAAACCATGTCCCTGCTCACGACATTGTGCATGTGTATATGGTGATTATCTTACACTCAATATAAAACACAAACTTGTGTTACAATTTACATGCTAGTCAAATAATATAACTGCCTAGATGACTATGATAAGGCAAGATAATTAAGTTATATTCAGTGTGTTATATGTGCTTTAGAAACATTTATGACTAGTAAAAACACTGTAAAGATTATAGAGGTAGATATACAGATCTTTATGAGCAGTCATCTTAATAATTAGCTTGCTACATTACATAAGGGAATAACTTGAATATAGATTCGAGTTACTCTACTAAGTTACATGTTTTGCAATATACCAATTTGCGACTATTTCCAGAAAAAATATAAAAGATTGAAAGCATTAAGTGGTCCACTAGGCTGGGCTCAAGGGGATTTTTTTATAAATTGTAGTGGACTCTTAATTGCTGGCAAAGTAATAATGTTAATTAAAGTTTGTAACAGTATCATCACTGTTGTCGGTATGCTTATTCAAAGTGTACACAATAGCAGTATTAATTACTATGGTACGATCTTGACAAATCCACCACTATTCTATTAACTTTTCACATTTTCTTACTTTTTTCTCAAATTTCAGGAAAGTATTCAATATGCTTAAAATCTCGGCGCCTGTCAGTCAAAACATTTTGGACGTGTACGAACTCATCACTATATAGCCCCCCATAAAATTATTAGACCCTCGGAGATATAGTAAACTGATCACCGGCATCCTTCGGAGATTGGTTAACTCATCACCGCAGATAGAACTCATCACCGGGATTTTTGCCTTGTTTCTAATGCGAAAGATTGCCTCTTACCTGTTATACTACTCGTTTATGTGATAATTTAATAAATTCAGAAATTATTTTAAGCAAGTAGCTTTAAAATTTAACTGAGATATTAATATGTCTCACGGTGTGGCCTATTAGACGTATCTACCAATCTAAATGGTTTTGAGATCTAAAAATTTAGTTACATAGGATTTCGATAGTGAACTTTAAAATGAAAATATTTGTCAATATGTGTTATTTTTGTTTATATCGGAAGTAGTCCCACCTTCGTTATTTGATTTTCATTGCATTTTTATCATTCTCATTCTGATTGAATTTTCGAGATAATTTGTTAAGCATACATTCGGTCTATGTCTTACTGTTTTGGCGCTATTTGACTATCTTGAAAATAATAGACGATTTTGGACAGTTAGTAAATATAAAATATCTGAAAAATAGGAAAAGCTAAAAACTTGAGTGTGCTATTAGTGCATTGAAGTCGAAGGAAACTTAATTTTTTACACGTGCAAAGCTTTACATTTTATGGCATCATTGGCGGAAATTTTTAAATTTGAAGTAATCAACAATGCATTTATTGTGACAGAATGCATCAAAATGCTTAAGTACAGTTTCCTGTACTTTAATGACTTGTACAAAGATCCCACAATTAGAGTGCTTTTAGAAGCAATTTTTTAACATTTTTTGGTTAGTTTTCGTCATTATTTGTAGGAGTCAGATGAGTTGTTCATTTCATTTTATAAACATCATGACAACTAACCTCAATTGGTGTAAGATACAAAATAATTTTTATTCTGTAATTTGTACTAATTTTGTTTATTGTAGCACCCTGATGATGCAAATAAAGATTTCCGAAAGCTTGGTACACTAAAAAGAGTACTTCTTTGTCCTATCTTCGGCTGCACACCCAAATACAGTCCTCTCTCACTATAACGATTTGCAAGAGACCGGTAATTTTCATCGTTATAAGGAGAGATCGTTATACAGAGAGAGACAAAAATCGTTACTGTAATAATAATAATAATACTATACTATATATTATAACTATACTATAACTAATCTATTGTAATTTAAATAATTGATCAAAACAATTATAAATGAATTAACACTGTATATACTGTACACAACATGGATTTATTAAAAAATGATATAAGCAATACAGTACAAAAAAATTACTGTACAATTAAAAAATGTATACAAAATAATATGGTACTGTACAGTATTTTCATCAAGGTATAAAAAAAGATTACATCCTATATTTAGCTTATATTGACGAAAAAGTCTGTCACCCTGGTCCGTTTCCTTTTCCCTATCCACAGAACTGACCTGACCTTGTTCTGAAGACGCATAAATTCTTCCACAACACTCAAATCGTCTTCCTGGTAGATGAAAAACCGATGAAGTATTTTTGCCGCACCCAATTCTGGCCGAGGGGTCGAAACTGATTCTGGCTCTGCTTCCACTTCCGGGTCACTGTTTTCTTCTTCTTCTTCTACTCGAACTGCTTATAGGATGCTCTCGTCAGAAAGTCCAGATGTAGTAGCTATATTTTCATTAACTTCTTCGAAATCTGTTAGCTCTTCCGGTCCGTAGGTGATAGGAAGTTCAAAGTGTCTGGCCCAAACAGCTAGCGGCAGGTTAGCTGTTCTGGATATTCATCCTCAGTCAATCTTTGATCTTCCAGCCATCCTGCGTGCTTAAAGGAATGTTTTATCGCATTGCTAGTCACCTCGTCACAGGATTTACTACGGATTAGGATGGCATTAGGATTTTTCAGTATATATACTTATATAAGGAGTCCAATTAAGTCGGTAGCATATGGAAATTTTTTTTATTTTTAGTTTTATGAAAAAAAATTTATTCTCTAGTTCTGAATGATCTAGAATTTCAATCATCAAAATCAGATATTAGTATTCTTCATTTTTTTTTTTTGATAAACCGCGTATACAACTAAAAAAAATTTAATATCTGATCATTGTATTCTAGGTTTTAGATCATTCAAAACTTTTTATGTAACATAATTATTTTATATAACAAAATTCATAAAACTAAAAATAAAAAGGTTTCACATTATGGTGCCGACTTAATTGGATACCCCGTATATATATATATATATATATATATATATATATATATATATATATATATATATATATATATATATATGTATATATATATATATATATATATATATATATATATATATATATATATAGGCATATAAAGTAATATTATGCCTTGCCTACAAGAAACATCTTATACAGTTAACTTAAAGAACTTAATTACGCTGATTTTTTTCTGTTTAATCAGGATGATTCGCGAAAACCAGTGCGAAACAACTAAACAAAAACGGTATATAATTTCTACTCACCAGATGTATGACATTTAGCCTTACACCCTTTCGTCGCACAAGTCCACAAAAGTCAATTCGATTTTTTTAGAGTCTTTCGCAACTGAAATTTGAAATTATTGATAACCATCTCCATCATTGTTTGTCCGCGTTGGCTCAGTCCATAATCAATTAGCAGCTCACTCTCCATGTTGAAGAAGGGCAAATAAAGAAAAATTTTTCTTTTCGCATGATTTTAGGTAGCCATCAATAGAATTTTGTGGAATTCCCAAATAAAAACCAATAAATTGCAGTTGCATTTGAGACATCTGGATTTGGATTATTCTGTGAAATTACCAAAAACTAGCCGTTTGCAAGGATTTTATGGTCTATACCTGATCCGGGGTGCAGGTAGGCCAGTGATCAGTTTACCAATCTCTTAGGGTCTATTTTGAAAACCCTACTTTTATGGCGGTGATGAGTTTGTACTATGTACGAGGGTATTTATGGTAATTGGTGATGAGTTTACATGTACCCAACATTTTTATAAATCGAAAAGCTTAGTTCACACCGGTTATCGGTGCATACTTATACTTTGCCACTAAAAATCCTTCGTTTTTTGTTAATACATACATCTTTGAGTTTTTGAAGAACAGAACTAATGCTACAGTAATACCTCGACTTACGCTACCCCGACTTCCGCAAATCCAAACTTACACGATTTTCAAATCTTGTCGATTCTTCATCTGAGTGCCACATAATCGTTCGATTATCCATTAAATAGAACCTTTGCAAAAAATCACTTTTTTTTAATTGATGAAATTGTGTAGGCTTGTTATAAATAAGGAGAAATTTCAGTACTATTGTAAAATAAGGTATTTTAATAACTTTTTACCTATGAGCCAATAAATTTCATCCAGTCGTAACTTATTTCAGTAATTTTTTTTCAAATACCTAAATCTTTTTTTTTTTATTTTTTAAAAGGGAGTCCGTGAGACTCCATCACGCTCAATGTAACTAAAATTGCATCTCACCGGTTAGGGCTTAAACAATCTTCATAATTTATTGCGTTTACATTTATTGTTGTGTTCTATTTACCAAAAAAATACCACAAAAGCAAAACAAGTTTTTATTTACTCAGAAAACTATAAAGCTGTATTATGTAAAAGCCAGTATAATATCCTACAATAAAATAGAAATGTTTACCCGACATTTGATCTGTCCTTTTATTTCGTTTCAGATGACCTTTAAAATTTATTGCCGTTGTACTCACAGCACCCTACTTACTTACACACAGCGGGCATTGAAGTCGCAATACAGTCAACCATGAAAATTCTAGTTATATTTTATTTATACACTACTGATGGACAAATATATAACCGAGATGTGGCAAAATAAAAGTTGTATGTAATATAAAACCTGAAAAAGTGACCGCTGGAGCAAAATATGTAGTACAAGTATATGCCCTAAAATACACCAATATGACAGACCTTCTTCAGTTTAAGGGAGTTTCATAGGCCCCATATATATTTTCTTAATTTTTCTGATAAATAATTAATTGATACAAATTTAGCAGTTTCTTTCACTTCTCGTGGTGTTAAAGACATTTCATTTTCATTTTCTAAACTCGTTTATTTTAGTTTTTAGTAAAATATTACATTAATTAGTTTCAGTTAAAAAAAAAATTAATTTGACTTTTATATTTCTTAGAAAAGATAGTTTGCAAATGCCTTTAATAGGTACACAATAAATAATTCGATGAAAAGAGGACATTAAAAAATATCAAGAAGACCGTGTAGAACATGTCATAGAGAAAAACCGAAGAAACATAATAACCATTAAAAATAAACAAGGACAACTAGAAAAAAGTAAATCTGATATAGCAAACTCAATTAAAAGTTCTACGATGATATGTATCGTTCCAGAAACGATCCCCCTAGCTCCTTAAAGTAGAACTTGAAAAGGCAGATAACAAATGTCAACTCAGAAGTGATGCCCGAAATACGCCACGAAGAAATAGAAAGAACAGTAAAAGAAATAAAAAGGAATAAAGCTCCTGGAAGCGATGGAATCCTAGCAGAAATGCTAAAGGAAGGCGGAGAAGAAGCCATCATATATCTAAAAATACTATTTAATAATTGCCTATTCGAAGGCAACATACACGAACAATAGAATACTGCTAAAACAATACTAATACACAAAAAGGGAGACACCACAGACCTGAAAAATTATCGACCAATTTCACTTCTTTCACAAATTTACAAAACCTTTATAAAAATTATTACAAACAGGTTAACAATTACAAAGGGTACAGCACCTGTGGCCATCTTGAAATTCCTAATAGAAAAGACTAACGAATACAATCTCCCATTATGTCTGGCTTTTATAGATTATTAAAAAGCTTTTGATAGCGTAGAACTGTGGGCAATAGAAGAAGCATTAGTCAACAACCAGATCGACTCCAGGTACAGAATATTAATACATAATATTTACGAACAAGCTGAAATGATAGTGACGTTGGGTAATGGAATCGAAACAAGACCACTAAAAATCAACGGAGGCGTAAGACAAGGAGACACAATATCTCCAAAATTATTTACAGCTGCCCTAGAAGATATCTTTGTGTTAATAGACTGGGAAAATAAGTGAATCCTTATTAACGGAAGATACTTGAACCATCTTAAATACGCAGATGATGACTGCGTATTTAACACACGCAGATGACACACAGAATCCCTAAAAAAGGACTGAAAATGAATTTCAGCTAAACTAAACTAATGTCAAACAAAGATGACAAACGTATGATAAACATCCAAGGGACAGAGATAGAAATAAGCAGACGTGTAAAAATGTGATGGGCAACATTCGGAAGACTCTCATACGTACTTAAAAATAAAAATATACCTCAAAGACTGTGAACCAAAGTGTTTAATTCCTGTATCGTGTACTTACATATGGAGATCCACAAGGAATCTACGTTCCTGTATTTGGCTGTATACCATATATTAAAAAAATTTATTAAAATCCTTTGTAAAAGGTATATATTTTTAAAAACCCAAACGGGCTGTGTTAGACAAAACGTTTTCGGAATCCATTATTCCATCATCGGTGTCTAGGAGTACATGAATGTAGCCACTAAATACATGGGTAAAAACCCGTTAACAAATAATTAGTTACATTTGTTTTACATTATATTTTATAAATTATTAGGATGTTAAAGTTACCGTTGGATTAGGTAACATGGCGACATATGACTCCACGTTGAAGTTGCAAGTCCTGAGACGGTGTGTCTACGAGGACTTTATGGAAGCAACTGAAGTTGCTTCCATAAAGTCCATATATACCTTTTACAAAGGATTTTAATAAATTTTTTTTACATATGGAGCTTAAACCTGGACATTCACTAAAATAAACATTGAGAAGATCAGAAAAACTCAGAGAGCTATAGAATGACAGATGCTGGGTATCTCAATCAAAGACCATAAAACCAATGAAGACATTCGTAATAGAACAAAAGTAAAAGATGCTGTCGAAGAGGCAGATAAACTGAAATGGAAATGGGCTGGACATAACGAACGTGTTAAGGATGGCCGATGGAATAAAGAAATCGGGAATTGGCGGCCATGTGAAATCAAAAGACCACGAGGAAGACCGCAAATGCGCTGGAGCGACGATATTAAAAGAACTGCAGGACCAATCAGGAGGGGCTTATATTCGGCAATCCGAATAGAGAGAAGGGCTTAAAAAAAGAAAACAAATTCTACAATTATTATTAGCTTGATCTATGGCCCACATCTCGATACTATCAAATGCCTTTTCATAGTCCAAGAAGGCAAGAAATACGGGTAGTTGATAACCGTTTGCCTTCTCTATCAGTGTTCTCATTGTCAGCAGATGGTCTGATGTATTATATCTTTTGCGAAAGCCAGCTTGTTCAACCGGTTGGTAATTTATCCATTTTGTAAGTCAACCTAGGAACGCTTAAGAAAAGTAATCAATAATCTATATTTGTCAGATATGATTTTACTAAAGAACTACTAAAATACAAACGTCAAGCACATTACTTCCATTTGACGTGTAATAAAATTCTGATTTTAGATCTTTTAAATTTTTGAAGCGGCGTTGTATTACTTTTTTTTTCTTTACAGTAAAATGCTGTCACAAAACTAGCTCCACAAGATGGCGACATCACGGGCGGACTTTATTTAATTTTAAATTATATTATTTTAATGTGATGGATTCGACCGTTACTTGATGCAACGTTATTTTATCAAGCAATAAAACACTGAAAATATTTTTTTAACATCTTTTCAACATTTATTAACATCGACATTAACTTTATAAGCCACTCCTGAGGCAGACAAAATAATCCAATTTCAATCGTATAAAGTGAGTTGGATATATGTGGTCCCCTTCTATATACCATGCGGTCCATATGTCTGGAATAAATTTATTTTTGGCGTTATTATGTACTATCTAAAAAAAACCTGAAACAGGTCGATTTTTATTCTCAAATTGACAATTTACAGTATGAAAATATTATCCCCTTCCAGCACCACCTCGAAAATTTTAAATAACAAAGGGGGTCGTGTGGCACCTTGTTAGAAGGGGATTTTAGTCCTCTGTTCAGAAATATAAAGTTTTTTAAGTTTTGTGCAATCATAACTAAGAAAATTGATTTTTGAGATGTATAATTTTAATAATGTCTCTATCACAAAACTTTAGGTTGAATGAAGATAATAATGTCACATAATATTTAGAATGTATTTTTCAATTAAATTAAATGTTCAAAATCACCACCATTCACTTCTTGACAATAGCCGATGCGATTTTGGAATTCTCGCACAACATTTTGTACGACCTCGGGGGTTATTTTGTTAATTTCTTCCGTTATCCTAACTCTTAAATCAGCAATACTGTTTGGTCTATTAAAATATACTTTAGATTTTAAATAACCCCATAAGAAGTAATCGAGAGGAGTCAAATCTGAGATCTAGCCGGCCATTCGATCGTTCCACGTCTTCCAATCCACCTATTGGGAAAAACAGTTTAAATAATTTATAACTATACGTGCAAAATGCGGAAGCGCTCTGTCTTGTTGGTAGTAAATAGATCGATCTATCTCTTTGTATGATTGACATCACGAAAAAAACTTCGTAATGTAGGCACTAAAAAGTTAATCAAAAAATCTAGATAAACCTCACCATCAACTGTGCCCTCAAAAAAATAAGGACCAATAATTTTATTGTTAATGATACCAGCCCAAATGTTAATTATTTTTAGGATATTGCGTGTCTCACACACCAAGAGAGGATTTTCTCCGAGTTTGTTAACCGTTCCGTTTAAATGAAACATCGCTTCATCAGAAAAAACTATTTTGTTTATGAACTGCAAATCTGCGTTCGTTCTGTCCATCATCATTTCACAGAATTCTTGCCTTCTATTGGGATCATCTTCGTTTAACTCCTGAACCAACTGAACTTTGTAAGGGTGGTATTTTTCTTTATGCAAAACTCTCAAAATAGATGATTTACTTACATCATTGACGGCGGCAAGTTTTCGAGTTGTCTTATGCGGATTTTCCTCAATCTCTAGAAGTACATCTAACTTTTTTTCATCAGTAAATTTAACATTTCTACCTGGATTTTCAATATTTCTTACATGTCCAGTATAACGAAATTTCTGTTCCATTTTTCTGCGACTGCGAAGCTTGTTGACCAGGGTATTTATTATTAAACATTTCACAAACCTCCTTTTGAGTTCTTGTTTTATTACCAAAACCAATCATAATTCAAATGTCTATTCTTTGAGTCTCGGACAAATGAGCCATAATTAAATTTAATACGCGCAAAAATATTATACTGACGTCTTTTAGTAACTTTAAATACCTAAATGACAGCAGCCTACTAGATTCATATCAATTGTTTATTTGGCTTTTTGATTAATATTTTATTATCTTCAAATGGTTTTCTCTGATGTTTAGCAGAACAGATTCGAAAATACCTGATTATTTAAAGTTTATTTTAATAGACCCGGCAATATTGCTGATTTAAAAGTTAGAATAGCGATAGAAACTAACAAAATAACCCCCGAGGTCATACAAAAAGTTGTACGAGAATTCCAAAATCGCCTCGGTTATTGTCAAGAAGTGAATAATGGCGGTCGTTGAACATTTAATTTAATTGTAAAAATCAATTTTCTCAGTTATGATTGCACAAACTCAAAAAAGTTTATATTGCTGAACAGAGGACTAAAATCCCTTTCTAACAAGGTGCCACACGAGCCCCTTTGTTATTTAAAATTATCGAGGGGGTGCTTATAATTTAAAGGGGGTGCCGGAAGGAGATAATATTTTCATACTGTAAATTGTCAATTTAAGAATAAAAATCGACCTGTTTCAGGTTTTTTTCAGATAGTACATAATAACGCTAAAAATGAATTTATTCCATACATATGGACCGCATGGTATAAAAAAATTGGCAAATGTTTATATGGTTTGGTTTTTTTGTGCAAGATTTTAGAGAATATCAATGTTTAAAAAAATAGATTGCAAAATTATTATGCGAAATTCATTACATTGATTTTAATGAAATTCGGTGAACTATTTTATTGGATTAAAATAGAAAAAAATATTTTTTAAATATTTTGATTCTTTTTTTAGAGTTACTTTTTAAAATTTGACTGTAGCTCTATTCAAAGATGGCTTTGTAAGCCGAAAGCGTTAAATGCTTTAAAAGTTTATGTAATCAAACTTACCATAAATAAAACCAATAACAGGTACATCCACTTAAGTCTTTGGCTTCCATCAACTTTGATAATCAAATATTTACCATATGGTGCGTTTGACCTTTTTTTAGAGAGGTAAAAATAAAAGAGAATGTGTTTTAGTGGTTTCAGGTACCAGGTGTGAAGCCTTACCAGAATTAATTAAATAAAATCCGTAATACTACGAAACTTAAGAATCTTCGAGGGATCTGATTACAATTGAAACACTATTAGTTCCATATGCCCTAAATGTTAAATTTGATAGCAAATTTCAAAAGTTTATGTATTCATATCAAATATCAATTAGGTATCATATCAAATATGATTATATGATATATAAATTTTAAATAAAAAGTATATTTTGGTCATTAGTTTGATCAATTCCTGGAAAGTATATTTTCGGATGATAAGACATGATAAAAATTATGCAAGGTTTCATAGTTCCTAATGAGTTAAAACTGGGATACTGCTTTTCCCCACATTATACAAGGTACTATATACAATACCTACATATAAATAAAGATTAAATAAAGAAGATTGTTGTTGTTGGTTTAATTTCTGCCAAGTGCCAAGAGGCAGGTGTATGGCAATTGGAAAATTTCATTTAAGCGAAAATCATTTTTTGTTTTTAACACGTGAATTACGATACATCAACCCTGAATACCAGCGGTATTTGAGTCCAACAATCCAGTCGATCAGCAATTTCAGTACTAATCGCACACAGATCGTAATCAATTATAATTTCATATAAATAATTTAACAATAAAAACAGACCTGTTTCGGGTACAAAGTAGATTATTCTCGAAAAAATGAATTTATTTACTTACTTCCACATCATCATCATCATCATTTGGCTCTACAACTCTATGTGAGTCTTGGCCTTCTTCTTCTTCAAGTGACCTGTCCTCGACATAGTTCGACCGATGTGAGCCCGAACCACTTCCTCAGATTTTGGAGCCACGAGTGTCTTCTCCGGCCTGGCCTTCGCTTACTGTCTATTTTTCCCTGCACAATCAATTGCAGTAGACGGTACTTATCGTGTCTCAATATGTGGCCTAGATATTAAAGCTTTCTTTGTTTAATTGTATTCACGATTTCTTTCTCCTTTCCGATTCTTTGGATTACCTCTATGTTGGTGACATGTTCGGTCCAGGATATACGAAGAATGCGTCGGTACACCCACATTTCAAATGCTTCTAGTTTTCTCGTGAGCATCTCCGTCAGTGTCCAGGGCTCCACACCATACAGTAAGATCGGGAAAATGTTGCATTTAACTAGACGTAGTTTTAGGGGAAGAGACAAATCCCTGCTTATGAGGAGCTTTTTCATATTGCTAAATGCTGCTCTAGCTCGTTCTATTCTCGCCTTAATTTCTGTGGCCTGTTCTCATTTTGCATTTACGTTGGTGCCAAGGTACAGATAAGATTCTACATGGTCAATTAGTATGTTACTTATCCGTAACTGTCGAGCAGGCTGTTGCTTCCTGCTTATCAGCATCCACTTTGTCTTCTTGAAGTTGAGGCTCAGGACGTATTCCTCACTAACTGAATAAACTCTTTCCATTACCTGCTGTAATTCGTCTATGGTACTGGCAAGGATCACCGTGTCGTCGGCATATCTTATATTGTTCGTTAACTCGCCGTTTATTTTTATGCCCTCATTTGCATTTTCCATACATTTATTAAATATTTCTTCGGAATAAATATTGAATAGGAGTGGGGATAATATACACCCCTGACGGACACCTCTTTTGATCTGCACACTTTCAGTGAGTTCGTTGCCAATTTTTGCTCTTGCTGTTTGACCCCAGTATAGGTTTGCCACAATTCGAATGTCCTTGTCGTCAATACCTGTCTTTCGCAGAATATCTATCAATTGTTCATGATTGACATTGTCAAATGCTTTTCTAAAATTTACAAAGCACAAATACACGTCCTTATCAACGTCTATACACCGCTGTATAAGCACCTGGAGAGCGAAAATTGCTTCTCTAGTTCCAAGTGCTTTCCGAAAGCCAAACTGCGATCTATCAATATTTGACTCACATTTATCATATATTCTTCTATGAATGATCTTAGTGAACGCTTTAGTGACATGATTGATCAAGCTTATAAGCCGGTAGTCATCACAGATCTGGGCATTTGGTTTCTTGGCCACGTTTACTATTTGTCTCCATTGTTGTCGGTCCTGAGCAGCTATTTACCATTGCTGTATTCCCATTTTGCGTATATCACTGGCTACTGCGTCCTTCCATCTCTTTCTTGGCCGACCAACTGACCTTCTGCCATCGGGCCTTTCCCAGAATGTGGCGTTCAGGAGTCTTTCGTCACTCGATCTTAGTATGTACTACGCTCATCTTATTCGATTTGCTTTAATGTAGTGTACTATGTTTTCATCTCCATATACTGTCTGGAGTTCATTATTGTGTCTTCTTCTCCATTCTCCTGTTGTCTCTTCTCTGCAAGGCCCATAGATAGTCCGATACTTCCACAGCTTACTTATAATTCAATTTGTCTCAGGCTGTATTCTCGTGGCTCAGTATTTCCGTTTTTGTATTTGCAAGTAAGAGGACGTTTGCAAAAAATATAATAAAAATACACATAAATATCAAATGTAAATTTTATCTAATGAATTATATAGCAAATAAGATAAAAAAAAATATCAAATATAAAATAAATCAATATACTTGATCAATATTGTTCTGAAGCTATTTTCTTGTGGCATTTTAAAGTAATAACTATTTAAATGGAAATAAGCCACAATTAAAGGTTAAAGTACGTTTATTGACGTTTTAATTTCCACTTCGGAAATCGTTCTCAAAATACAAACATTAGTGATATTATAATACAAATTACAAACTAATGTTTGTATTTTGAGAACGATTTCCGAAGTGGAAATTGAAACGTCAATAAACGTACTTTAACCTTTAATTGTGGCTTATTCCCATTTAAATAGCAAATAAGCAAATCCGTTTATATTCACAAACCGATAACTGTTCAAAACATCTTTATCTCCCTAAAACTGTCTTTTGAAAAATTTAAATAAAAATTTAACCTGTAAATTTACAGGGCTTCTCCTTGCCCAACGTACTTTCCTCCCGGTTCGATATTTGCCCAAAGAAAATTATCTCTTACCGAAATAAAATATTGGTAATCCCTGGTGGCCTCTCAAAACGACAGTGTCTGGGACAGTGTTAGGGTGTACAGACCAGATAATAACAGATTTAAGAGGAATGGGAATTGTATGGCGTATTGCTGGCAAGTTTGTTGGGCAGACTTATCTGAATATTCTAGAAAACATCATGATTGCCAGTGTAGAACAGTTGTATCCAGAAAATAATTTTATCCTCCAACAAGATAATTGTTCTGTTCACACTGCAAATATAATAAAACAGTGGCTCCAGAATAACAACATCGAAACCTTATCATTGCTCAGCTACAGTCCAGTTTTAGACCCAATCGAGAATGTTTGGGTGTTTATTATAAAACGGTTGTATCGGCGTAATTTTTTACCTCAAAATGCTGAAGAGCTATGGTACGGTATACAACAGGTTTGGAAAGAGCTCTCTGAAGAAGACAATTTCATAATTCCTTTCACGCAGATGGTTAAAAACTGTTATCCCCGAAAACTGTTATCAATGCTGATGGAGATATTACAAAATATTAATTTTATTTTTACATACCTAAATTTAGTATAGTTTTGGTCTTCCAGACCCTCGCTTTCTTTCGAGAGTTTCTTGTTCCCTAGAATTTCCCAGTTTTTTTAGGAACCAGCTATACAATCGCTTACAAATAATATTTAACATTATGCAAAAAATGAAGTTATAAAACGATGTAAGGTGATGTAAGATGATATTGTCAGATAATGTTGTAAAATGATACTGTAAGATGATGTAAGATAAGATAATGCCGTAGAATGATGTGGTAAAATGAGGGGGTAAAATGATGCTGTAAGATCATGTTGTAAAATAAAATTGTAAGATGATGTTGTAAATTTATGTTGTAAAATGATGCTGTAAAATAATGTGACATGATTTTGTAAGATTATGTTGTAAAATGATGTTGTAAAATGATACTGTAAGATCATGCTGTAAAATGATGTTGTAAAATAATATAAAATAATGAACGGTGAAATTTAAAATAATTTTAAATTTCACTATTCATTTTTCCGTAACATCGCTTATATCGTTTTTGTCCTTTCAAATCTATTGGTAATTGACCGATCGTAGAATCACTTTGAATTATTAAAAACACACTTTTACTGGAGTACACTAAATGCTTATTTTTAACCTTAATTTTAATACAGATGCCTGCATATTCAATGTCTTAAATATTTTTTTAAAAATAGAATTTTCAGAAAAATTTTCCCCTTTTGAATTTTTCAAATGGAACGAACAGTTTACTTCAATTAGAATCATTTTGGATCTAAAATACACATACCCCAGTATTGCCCCCGATTTGTTAACAAACGCGATGGGAGAAATAACTATATCCATTCCTGTGTGTCTATCCAAGCGCGAAAAAACAGTTTGTATGTTGAAACCGGTTAAAAACAAACAGTTTAATTTTTTGCTAGATAGATATGACCAAAACTTTCAATAGACGATCGATTGCATCTGAAAGGTAAACAACACGATCAGAAATATACAATATTACAATGTGGTCGAAATATCCGTATTTTCCAGCACAATAATTTTACGATAGATCAGGCAAAAGGAGAGTTGTATAAAGTATAATATTCCTCATAGAAGATATGAATCAAATTGATTGCAAAATAACTATAAATAGACTGTGTTGTATAGTAAGGTAGTTCACTCTTAATCGTTAAACAGAAAAATCATACAAAAAATTAAAATTATTTGCAACAATGTTAATTTCTAATTCGTAAATACACACAACACAAAAGTCTAGGGATATTTTTATAAATAGACGTATTTTGTTTACCTGTAATCAACTTAAAAAAAGTAATACAAAATTTGTAGTTTAAATTGTTGTTTAATATGTCAAAACCCATAAATTGCAAAAAAAAAACAGAAAATTGGAGCAAAAAAAAAAAATATATTGCAAATCACCCATGTTTCGCATACCACCATAAAATGTTAAAAATACGAAATATAAACTTAAAATAAAGTATGGCCACCACGTTGGTTTATCACAGCTCTACATCTACTTTTCATGCTCCGAACCACATAGTTAATGTCCGCTTGAGGTAGTTGTGTCCATTGTTCTCTCAGAAGCTCTTTTAATTAAAACTCATTGTATATATTGTCCATATGTGGAGTAATTCTTCGTTGGAGCATGTCCCATACATGCTCAATGGGATTCAAGTCCGGTGATTGTGCTGGCCACGGCAATACATCAATACCCTCGTTATGAAACTAGTTTGTTACAATATGCGCAACATTTTGTCGAGCGTTATGATGCATAAAGTAGAAATTTTCTCCAACAGCAGCAGCAAACGGGCGCACAACATGTTCAAGAATAGTGTCCAAATATTGCTGACTTGTGAGAAAGCTATGTGGGAAAATGAGGTCAGTTCTTCCGTCAATCATGATTCCGCCCCATACCATTAATGTACCACCTCTGTATGCATACACTTCTTGAAGAAGTCGTAATCGTTCTCCATTTCCGGGTCGTCTCCAAACTCTTGTCCGACGAGAATCTGGATGAAATCCATATCTAGACACGTCAATAAACAAAACTGTGGGCCAGTCATTGTCAGTCCAATTCTGAAACTCTTGACACCAGGTTAATCTTGCAGCGCGATTGCCTCTAGATAGAGGTGGATATCTCAGTGGTCGCGGACTACGAAGATTGGCTTTATGGAGACGATTCCTTACAGTACTGCTGCTAATTGTTACATTATGTGCAAGCTGTAATTCATTAACCAGCTCGGGTGCTGTGATTGTTGGCTGCCTTCTGGCATTTAAATTTAATATCGGTCTTGAGCGACGATTGTAGAGCGACCACGTCCTGGATGTTGCTCGGCTGGACTCCCAGTGTCTCTAAACCGACGCCACAAACGACTTACGACGCTTTGGGAGAAACCCAGCTGGTCAGCAACTTGAGATTGTCGCATACCAGCTTGAAGGAGGCCCACGACTCTATTCATCTCGTCCAACGTTAAATGTTGTCGTTGCATGGTAAAAACACTATCTTTAACTCACCTATTAAACAAAAATGGTATAAAGTGATTAAAAATAAAAATAAACAAAACATAAAAATGTCGATTTTTTTGTCCCTTTTAAAAAATATTCTAAAACACGTATTGCTATCAGTTTTACAATTTTTTTTTGATAAGAAGTGAGTGTCTGTATCAACAATTATAGTACAAGCTAATTTATATGGTCATGAAATTTCTGTCATTGGTATTGTCAAATTATTAAAATCCTTAGACTTTTGCGTTGTGTGTATAAGTACTAATAACCTAAATACTGACATTGTCATAACGCACCGATTGTTTTGTATGTCTACATATAAATAAGAATGTAGCTACAGCTGGGTCCTAAAAAAACAGATACAACTCCTACTAAGATTTGAAGATTTGATCATTTTGAGCAGTGTATTTTATTGATTAACTTAACAATATATTAAAGCAAGAATTGTAACCAAATTAAAAGATAACTAGACACTCACTATCAGAGGCAGCAAAACATTTTAACATAAGCAGAACCACAGTTTTTCTATTAATAAAAAATGAAGGGAACAACAAACTCTCGAAAGAAAGCGAGGGTCTGGAAGACCAAAACTATACTTTTAGGTATGTAAAAAAAAATTAATATTTTGTAATATCTCCATCATCATTGATAACAGCTTGTAGACTTCGGTCCATCTGCGTAAAAGGAACTATGAAATTGTCTTCTTCAGAGAGCTCTTCCCAAACCTGTTTTTACCGTGCCACAGCTCTTCAGCTTTTTGTGGTATAATATTACGCCGATACAACCGTTTTATAATACCCCCCCCCCCCACACATTCTCAATTGGATTTAAATCTGGACTGTAGATGGGCCATGGTAAGGTTTCGATGTTGTTATTGTGGAGCCACTGGTTTATTATATTTGCAGTGTGAACAGGACAATTATCTTGTTGAAGGATAAAATTATTTTCTAGATACAATCGTTCTACACTGGGAAACATGATGTTTTCTAGAATATTCAGATAAGTCTGCTCAACAAACCTGCGATCCATATGCCATACCATTCCCATTCCTCTATATGAAATCCCTATAAATGACCAGCTGCTCGATATCTATCAACATATAGAGGATTCAATCTATTAATATCGGGTCTATACACCCCAATTTTGCCCTTTATAGAAGATTGAAAAATTTCTGTAAATATTACCCTCTCCCAAAAATCGGGATGATTTCGTCTGCACAACGGGAAATAACAGAAATAAAAAGGTATTCTTTTTTATAGAAAAATATTTTAATAGAATAATATTTTAATGGAAAAAATATTTACATCGTTACTTAGTGTTTCCTGTGTGGCCCTAATAGATAGAACTTAGGGTGGTTATTTGGGAGTATTTGGAAACACAGCATGATGGGACTGCGTAGATTTAGTGGCGATTATAACCGGTATTTTATTAGCACTACCAAAAATTATTTGTTGTACCATTGTTGTATTTCGTAGTTCCATCTTTTATCCTTCAGTCGGGAATTGTGTCCTGCGACGCTCCATTTTAATTTGGCAGCATGTTTTCCTGCGTCTTTTACTTTGGTTTTGCTTCTAATCCATTTGTTTGTTTTTTTTTGTCTATAACTCTCACCCCGAGCTCTTTCCATCGCTCTTTATGTCTTTACTATTTTATCCATATTAGACTTGGTAAGGGTCCACGTCTGTGAGTATAGGGAGGATACACTGATCGTAAATTCTGGTTTTCAAATATTGTTCTATTTTAGTGCTTTTCAAGATCCAACTCAGTTTTCCAAATCCTGCCCACGTTAACCTTATTCTTCTGGTAATTTCGGCAATTTGATTTTCTTTGTTAACTTTCATTATCTGTCCCAGGTAGATGTATTCGCTTACTGTTTCTAAATTTATGTAGTTCAACATTATTTCTCTAATATGCGGTGTATTTGTCATTATTTTTGCTTTTTCCAAGTTCAAACGTTCCAACATACTGAGCTGAAACCCTTATCCTTAAAAAAACACAGCGAGATGCTAGATGGACAACAATGATTCTGGAATTGAGACCAAGGAGTAATAAACGCTGCTAAGGCAAACTTTCCAACCACTGACCAGATGACATCAAGGGAATCTCGACGAATTGGGTTGCAACAGTACAAAATATAAAAAAGATATAGATGGAAAAACATTGAAAAAACGCCAGCAGGAGCTGTATGATCAGGGCCGCCGCTAAGGTATTAGCCGCCCGTGTGCAACTTAATATTTGCCGCCCCCCTTCCAACACTTTAGACATACATCCTATTATTTAAAGAAATGTGCAGAAGATGCATAATATAACAATAATAATTTGTAAATAGATAAATACTTACTTGAACATTTAGACTAATCTCCATGATCCAACGTCCATATAAATATTATCCTAATGTATACAATATCCTAATATCTTATCCTAATATCCTAATTTAAACGTCCATTATCCTAATTTAATAACCATGATCCAACGTCCAGATTATGTAAATTCTAATATTCTAATTTAAACGTCCATTTAATTAAAATTAACCGTGAATAGAAACATAAACACATAAAAAAACTAAAAACGCTCTTTTCGGGCTTTCGTCTCGGAAAACTTTTTGACAATATCTTTAATGTCCAACGTCACACACGCTTCATGTTTTATAGATAACATTGCAGAAAGCAGAAACATATCTTACTACAATTGTTATTTGTTCTACGTGCGCCCCAATGTTTTTTCTCCATTTCATATAATTTTTGATGAGCAGAGTCAACTGTTAATCCTTTTTTTAATGTTGTAGATAGTTCAAACAGTTTTTGAGAATATTTTATATGAGCTGCACCGGACTCATGTCTTTTTAAAATAATAGCTAAATGTTGCCAGTCACTTACCCCATTAATTCCAATAAGTAATTGTCGGCTGCTTTCATCACAACAAAACAGTTTACAAGGTGCACAAAAAACACTATTTAGTGATAATGAGTAAAGTAACTACGGGCGATAAATTTGGTCTTAATTAGGTAATGTGCGATAATAAAAAGTTTCTGAAAATTTCCTATTATTTGTGTCTCTGGGGAAGTTAATTTTTGTAATTTGCTGAGGAAAATTTTCAACAACAAATTGAACTTCACTTGGATCATCTGAAACCAAGTATATGCTGGAGCTTCCTACACTGCAATCCAAATTAACTGGAACATTAATTGTTCTGTCTTGGTTGGTGGTTTCAGGTTCAGGCGTTTCAGCATCAGCACTCACTATCGCTATTATTGTCATTAAATCCTCCATCTCTATCCACAGGAATATTCAATTGTTTGGTACTTTTTTCTATGGTTTGGACTTCGCTTGAAGTTGAAGGTCCTAAATTTATATCCGAATCTTCTATATTTTCATGTATGTTTTTGATCAAAAATGGTTCCAGTGCACCGCTAAGTTTTTTTTTCTCCTCAGTTTTTGCCTCTTTTATTTTTCTATATTAAAAACCTGAAAGTCGTTTTCTTTTTCTTCTTTATTTAACGTTGTCCAAATAAAGTTTGTCCAAAAGTCCAAAAAGATGTGAGGATCACAGACTCATTAGCCTGATGAGTCACACTTTAAAGATATTCTTAAAAATACTACATCAAAGAGTATACAAAAAATGTGAATGGGACATCAGTGACTCCCAGTTCGGGTTTAGGCAAGGTTTAGGAACACGAGAAGCAATAGTAGCAACACAGGTGCTGGTCCAAAATTGTTACGATCAGAAGAAGGATGTGTTCCTATGCTTTTTAGATTACCAAAAAGCGTTTGATCGTGTCCAACACCACAAGTTAATGCAGATCCTCAAGAAAGTTGATATAGACCAAAAAGACATAAGATGCATTGAAAACTTGTACTGGCATCAAACGGCACAGTTAAAAATAGACAATTCTATATCCAAACCCATACATATAAGAAGGGGCGTTCGACAGGGATGTGTGCTTTCCCCTCTTTTATTTAACATTTATTCGGAAGCCATATTTCAAGAGTCTCTGGAGGATGCAAAGATGGGAATCAAAGTGAATGGAGTACTGATCAACAACATACGATATGCTGATGATGGTGTCTTAATTTGTGACAACATAGTCGATCTTCAACAACTTGTCACTATAATCGGAGAACACAGTAAGCGAATGGGATTAGAGATTAATACCAAAAAAACCAAATTTATGATCATCTCCAGAAACTTGGATGCACTTGAAAACTCCACCATAACACTGAATACTAAGTCCATTGAAAGAGTGAGTAAATTTAAATACCTGGGATCGTGCCTTTTTGAAGACTGGGCATCGGACAGGGAAGTAAAATGTCGCATTGAGCAAGCTCGACAAGCTTTCGTAAAATTCAAGAAGGTACTGACTTGTTCAGAGTTCGATCTTCAACTGAGACTAAGGTTTACTAAGTGCTACGTGTGGTCAGTGCTGCTATATGGCGTAGAGGGCTGGACACTCAAAACGAGGGATATAAACAGATTAGAAGCTTTCGAAATGTGGCTCTATCGCCGTATCCTAAAAATACCATGGACAGCGAAAATCACAAATATAGATGTCCTTAAAAGAATAAACCAAGAACGCCAACTTTTCGAAACCATCAAGAAAAGGAAAACGGCGTATCTAGGTCACATCATGCGAAATGAAAAATACCAGTTCCTCCAACTTATAATCGAGGGTAAAATTGAAGGCAAGAGAGGAATGGGACGCAAGAAAATGTCCTGGCTCCGAAACATAAGGCAATGGACAGGGATTAACGACATACAATCTCTGATACATATTGCAAGAAATTGAGAATTAATGGAAAATGTGATCGCTAACATCCATTAGTGGATTTGCATCTAAAGAAGAAGAAGAAATAAAGTTTCTCCAAATAATATGTAGCCGTAACGCGTATACGAATAAAATTGCTCTGATCTCGACGTTACTTCCAAACTCAGTACCTACTGTGCAAAAGAAACGGGTACACTACTATATTTTACAAACAAAATCGTTTATCAAAAGCGTGTCTAAATTCATAGAATTCTCAACTAAGACTGAATATAAGACATAATAACCCATCTATAAACATAACCATAGAAACTTTACAACCACTTGTCTAAATGCTTGTAAAGTATCTACGTGTGAAATATCAAATAACTGAAGTCCGAAAGCCGCCAGCCACTTTGAATTAAAAAGTATTCCCGAAACTGCTTTATGACTGTACCTGCGGTAGAGCGGCACTTACAATAAATAATATTTTCTGACATTTTTTTTAGATTAGGATGAAAAAAAGAATTATACATGATAAATGAAACGCATTTAAGTATTATCACGTACTGAATAATTATTATTGTTTGGAATATTAGAGTTCACAGAATTATCTGAATCATTACTATTTAATTATTTGAATTTATTTTCGTTTTAAAAAAGTATTATCATCAGTGGACTGCTTTTGGTCGCCCGTGTGCGATGCACACTTGGCACACATGGTAGCGGCGGCCCTGTGTATGATAATGATGATGAACAGAGGGATTGAATCAGAAATGATTTTATGTCTAAAATATACATTTTTGGAACAGCTATGAAATTATATTATAATTTGTTCCTATAAGATGAGTTAAGGGAACGATTTTACAATAAGAATTGTTTTAATCTTCAAATAAGTTTTGATTTTATAATTTAATTTTGAAAGATTTAAAATTCAAAGTAATATAAAAGTATGTACTGAAAGAGGAATCTCGGAATAGGTTAGTATTTGTATATGTACATATGAAAAATGTAAATGCACTTTGCAGTAAATGGATTTCTGTATATCATACAAGTGTTTCTCTAGCAACGTTTTCCAGTAAAAATGTTCGAAAAATTTAGAATTCAAAGGATACAATGTAGACCGAGTTTGTTGAATATAGATAGATAGGTACGGGAAAAATATGAAGTGAACTACATGTTTCGAACAGATATTGCGATGCCACAGAAATATATAAAAATATTGTTTCCCAAAACCGCTTGATAAAATAGTTTTTTTTTAATACATGACACGATTCCTATCACATTACATCGAATGTGAAATGCGGACAATATTGTTCTGCGGTTTTGGTATGATAGATTTTTCTTTCCCAAATATAATTCATATGTGTGATTGATATATAATTAATTATATAATTATAAATATATGAGATTAAACCACAATGAAATTGTGATATCTCTTCTATAAACCAAGAATTATCCGAGAAGCTATAGAGATTGACAAAGGGCCAAATTGTCTTAACAAAAGAGATGACGGCGTCCGGTCACCTTCGACATGGAGACCTCTCATTTAGAAAAAATCGTCTGCTCCACATTCCAATCAAAATCCTGCCGTCAGAATTCTTCGCGCCAACCCCTCCCAAACCACGTCATTCTCGACAGTATAAATGATCTGTCCGCTGTGTCCGGTAGGTATCTAAACATTTCGTATATGTATTTCGCACCTAGAACTTTTTTATAGTTTATTCGTCTTCCGGGTTTGGACCGTGTCATTTGTGAGTGACCCAAAAGTGGGTTCATCTCGACGTTTCGCTACAATTGTATGTAGCTTCTTCAGGAGAACAAAAAAGAAAAAGAAACAAAAGACAGGAAGATGGGTAGTTAGCAACGGTAACTCAGTTACTCAACGCAACCAGAGGCGAATACTAACTACCAAGATGGGCATTTGGTCACAGTAACTCAACTGCAGTTAGTATTCGCCTCTGGTTGCGTTGAGTAACTGAGTTACCGTTGCTAACTACCCATCTTCCTGTCTTTTGTTTCTTTTTCTTTTTTTTGTTCTCCTGAAGAAGCTACATACAATTGTAGCGAAACGTCGAGATGAACCCACTTTTGGGTCACTCACAAATGACACGGTCCAAACCCGGAAGACGAATAAACTATAATTCTGACTCTGGCCGTGGAAGCCTACGATTTCATTAGAACTTTTTTATTGGTCCTTTGCGGCACGCGGCCATGTTTTAACTAATAGGCGCAGTGGCGGATCCAGAAATTTTTGTCAGGGCAAAAAAAGTAAAACATTAAGGGGTCTTAAACTTAAACAAAAAAAGAAAAATTTAAACCCACATACTCTATAACAGTAAAATCAAGTGTAGAAGACTATTAAACCAAAGGAAAGTTATTAAAATATAAATACTGAAAAATCAAGGACTGTCAATTTAAACTAGATATTTTAAAGACCATTAATTTAAACCCACTTATCCTATAGCTACAAAATCAAGAACAAACCAAGGATAAATAAGTATAAACCAAAGTTAAGTAATTTAAATGCAATAACTCAATGTAAGTGTAAACATTAATGAATGTATTTAACATTCCTAATAAACTCTATTTTATCGTTGGATATCCGATATCAATTTGTAAAAATATTCATTTATTCCTTATTGCTATATGGAGTGGAAACATGGAATCGGAATTACAAGTATGAGGCATATAGAAGCCTTTCAAATGTGTGTTTTTCGAAGAATGCTGAAGATTTGGTGGACACAGCACGTGACCAATAACGAGGTGCTGAAAAGAATGAGGACTGAGAGAGAACCCCTAAATATTGTAAACAACAGAAAAACGAGTTATCTAGAACATATTTACAGAGAAGAAAAATATAACTTTCTACGACTCATAATGGAAGGGAAAGTAAAAGGAAACGGAGGTCCAGGAAGAAAAAAATGCTCCTGGCCGAAGATTGTAAGACACTGGACAGACATGGACACCCATTCGACACTTAGAACAGCTCAAGATAGAGAGCAATTTGCTTATGCAATAGTTATAGACATCCTTCCGTAATAAAGAAAAAACCTTAAGTATAAGTGTAAATAGCATTTTATTTAAATTAATTTATTCAACAAAAAATAAAATTCAACTGAAAGAGACGGAAATGGATTTTTGGAGAAGAGCGGCAGGAAGATCTAGAAGAGAAAGGATTACCAACGAACGCATTAGAGAAATAATGGGAATCAAACGAACAATCACAGATGACCTAACAACAAAACAACTTATCTGGTTTGGGCACATACAAAGAATGGATGAACAACGAATACCATAAGAAATATTAAAATGGCAACGGATGGCAAGAAATAAATAAAGAACTGAGAGAGAGGGCCATAAAAGAAGATCTATGGAACAACCGGACTAAGTGGCGATTGGAATTCGGAAAACGGCGGAGAACGTTATAAACCGACAAGTAGTAGTAGTATTCAACAAAAAACATAATATAAGTAAGGAATAGTTATTTCTATAATTAGACATATTAGGCTATAATTGAGTGAAATATTTTTTTACTCGGTATTGAAATTTTTCTCACGAATTGTCAGCAACAGCCGGCAACGAGTGGTAAATAAAAGTTCAGTGATTAAAAATACTAAAAGAATAAGATAAGTAAATATTATATAATTTTATAAAAATGTATTCTTTTCGCCTATCCGATTTAGGAATTCGCTCTATGATTGCATCAACATCTAGAGAAATTTCAGGATGCACATTGATGAGTGCTAAACCAGTTAACCTTTCCGCAGAAGTTCTATTTCTAAGCCAAGTCTTTAGACGCTTAAGCATAGAACGCTCTGTTGCTGCTGCACTGACTGGCAGTGTAATTATTATTTGCAGAAATATTCTGATATTTGGATACATATGAATATCGCAGTTTTCTAATACTTCTAAAATACAATCAGGAAGTTTTCCATTATTTTGCACGACTCTTTTCCACTTTTGAATCCACAGTGAATTAGATTAAATAGATTCATAACTTTCGGTGAAAGTCGTTCTTCTAAATCAGTTAAGATATTGTCTAAAAGGGGTAAATAAATAGATCTTCGGAAATATTCTTCGCAGGAGTTAGCAGATTGGTTTTGACGACAGGTTTGACGAGAAACTATACGAGCCTCTGGCACTCAAATGACAAATTGACAAAATTTAAAAATCGCGTAACTCTGGATTCGTGGAAGTCTGAGTCGAGGTATTACTGTATTTAGAATTGTTGATTTTTTAAAGAGCAATTTAAAAAGGCTTCCGTATAATTCTACACCTACCCGTAGAATAAATGAGTTTGAATCATTTCAACTCTTGACTTCCTGCTTATAGGGTTGATGGGTTTTAAATTATTTTTTTTTAGGATTATTTGATTGATATTTAATTTTGTTTTGGGTGTGGTCATGACCCCCGTGACCCCCCCTTGGATCCGCCACTGAATAGGCGAGGTGCCAAACACATATATGAACTGTTATTTGATACGAAATTCATATGCGGAATGTTAAATATTCGTAGACCAAAAAATACGACTTTTATTACAATCAGATAAGAAGACTCACTTTAAAATATTTGTTAATGTATTATTAAAGAAAACTAAATCAATGCAATAGAAAATAAAACAAAATATATTTAAATAAATAAGAAGAAATTGTAAATGTTTAAAACGTAATTTATGCGAAATTGAATGTCCTTCGCCATATTTAGTTGCATTTGTTTGATTTACTGTGAGTGTACGAAATATTGTGACACCTTTTTAATCTTTAGATGGTCGTCCAAATGGTAATCTATTTGACCCTCTAGTAACTCCCAATTTTCTTCGACTGATTGAAGTTGGTTATACTTGGTTGGCACTCTTATATTGGCCTTATGCCCAAATCTCCTTGCCGAGGAACTTCCTGCCGTGTTTAAAAAACTTTTCCAAGCCATTTTGGTTTTATTATGGGATAATATGTTGTACAATAATTTTATCGTTGATGAATCAGTTTCAAATATAACATTTTTATCTTGTAGCGTATTAATAAAATCTGCAAAAGAAAATTCTTATTGTTCAGCTGTTTCATTCTTGTTTAAAATATCTTCTCTAACATTATTTTTATCAATGTTGTCAATGCTGGTATTAATATTATGTTCTGTAATACATTAACTGAATCCTGAACATACACTATAAAATGAAAAAGGTTGAACTTTTTCGCCAAAAGCTTCGTATGCTGCTATCTATTTCATATCGATCTTCAGGATTAGTAGCTGGAACGTTGCAGAGAAAAGTTCGCAGTTGCAGCTTAATGCTTGCAAAATGCACCCAATCTTCCAATTTCGCAGCTGCAAAATCCTGTTGCTATATCGACTTACTAGGAACTTCCCATAAATTTTTGGATAATTTAATTATATCTTCCTGTTGTAAATATTTATTTTTTTCTAATTACCTTTTAAAGAGTGATCTTGGAGCTGCATCTCTACTATTTGCAAAATTTCGGAGCCGTCTTCTATAATATTCTAAGGTAGTACAGCTAATGTCATTAAAAATGCCATGGAATCGAATCCTTCATGGCATAGGAAAGAAATAATGCCTCGCTAATGTATACAATTCCATATATGAATTTCTCACCACACTTACATTCCATGTACGTGTTTAGCACCTTGCGTCTATTGGTTGAAACATGCTCGCGAGCTGCAACGGACCAATAGTAAAGTCCTAGGTGCGAAACAAATATACGGAATGTTTAGATGCGTCCGGTAGCATTAGTGCAGTGACTAGTGCACAACACAAAGGAAAAAAAGTTTCTACGATCCATAAAAGCCAAGATAGCCTCTTTCACGTTAAAATAAAT
Organism: Diabrotica undecimpunctata; assembly: GCF_040954645.1. Taxonomy (NCBI): domain Eukaryota; kingdom Metazoa; phylum Arthropoda; class Insecta; order Coleoptera; family Chrysomelidae; genus Diabrotica; species Diabrotica undecimpunctata. Next base: position 8,577,105 of record NC_092809.1, on the reverse strand, counting down.
TTTATATTATATTTAAATAATATTTTTATTTTAACATTTTAACAAAATATGGAGACCTAGAGCTGAAATTTAATCTAAATCGCGAGCAGAAATGGAATGTTCATAAATCCTATTTTGGATTCTACGATTTGTTTGGCCTATATAGGATCGGATGCAGTCTGCGCAAGCAATTTCACGAACTCCTTGTTGTTCATTTGGAATGTTGTCTATAATTGATCGGACAAGAGATGAAAGTTTTTGTTGGGGAGTAAATATTGACTGTATTCCTCTTGATTTAAAGATTTTGTTGATTTTATCAGTAACACTTTGATGTAAGGAAGAAAAGCTTTCGTATGATAAGAAAGCATCATATATAGAAAAGAAGCATCTGAAAATTAGTCCGGAATTTAATAGTTCAAAAACATTATCCCACTTCCCAAATGAAAATAACTATCACATGAAACAAATATAATTCAACTTTTACCAACTACGTATGTACTTGTAAAAAATTCACTTCCTTTAGAATATTTTTATTATTCTCGAAAATCAAACAACATTCACACGTATTCTTTTTCCGCAACGTGGACCAAAATCCCAATTTCACCTTTTTTCCCTCCATGCTTTCTTACAACTACCAATAAAGAAATAACCACTATCCTTATCCTTTTAATAAAAAAACCTCCCTGGTACCGCGTTGTATCAGTCAGACACTTCCTTATTTTCTCCCCTATTCGTCTAGCGTCATCTGTTCCTTCGCCGAGGTTGTCAAGTTTTCAAGACGGAAAATACTTTTTTAATAAAAAGAAAATTACAAATCTAAAGATTGTGACGACATAAGGAGGACGAAAAATTTTTATTATAATTTCCGAATTGCTTTGGACATTAGTTGTTATTATAAGCGTATAAATTCCAGCTGTCCGAGTGACTGCTCATTTAAATAAGCTATGTAAAAACACATAATATTGACACATCACAAATATCCTACACGATGTACATTTGTTAAATTTATTTTATTTATTGTGTCTATAATATTTTTATTAGATATGTAGATTAATTTTATTCTTGCGTTTTATTGGAATATAAATTTAACAAATAATTGTACGGTTTATCAAGCCGACCATTGTTATATACTTGCCATCGTTAAATAGACCAGGCCTTGCATTTTCTAATTCTTTCGAGCATATTTCACATACAAAATTAGAAGAAATTCGCTTGAAATCCAGTTTTTTGTATTTTCAAATAGTGCGTGTACGAAATTTTTCGTATACGGTTACTAGAACGGGTCTGAACCATTCGAATTTCGATGCTAGTATCAAAGCAATTGTTTTCATTTACTGGTGTTTGTATTTTGAGAACGATTTCCGAAGTGGAAATTGAAACGTCAATAAACGTATTTTAACCTTTAATTGTGGCTTATTCCCAGTTAAATAGTAATTAATTTAAAATGCCACAAGAAAATAGCTTCAGAACAATATTCAGAACATCGATGCCATTTGGTATAAATTCAGGACTTAGACAGGGGGACCCCTTGTCACCGTTGCTGTTCAATTTTGTTTTAGAATATGCAATAAGTAAAATATCGTCTGGGATGACAGGAGGGATTGCTGATCAAGGATCAAAACTGTTGCTGGCCTTTGCTGATGATATAGATACAGTCACGCATTCTACAAGAGACGTAAGAAAGGTGTTTTCACAGCAGAGGAGGAAACAGGTAGTCTGGGTCTCCGAATAAATGAAGAAAAGACGAAATGCATGGTACTTAGTAACCAAAAATCCAAAACAAAGAGTTATTATTATTAAGATCGAAGCTGCTAAAAAGAAAATCCAAATTAACACTGTACAAGTCGATTATTCGCCAAATTATTACATATGGCAGTGAAACATGGACTTTCAACCAGCGGGAAATTAATAAGCTTCTAGTATTTGAAAGAAAGGTTCTCAGAATAATACTTGGCCCTTAAAGAGATGAATTCACAGAGAAAATGAAGGAAGGATGATGTTGAAGCCGATTTATCTAGAATTGGGGCACAACAATGGAAAATAGAAGCGCAAGATCGTAGAGGATGGAGGGCGGTAGTGGATACGGCCAAGACTCATCCCGAGTTGTAAAGCCAATGAAGAAGAAGAAGAAGACGTGAGGAAAGAAAACTATTAGAAACATTTTGTCCCGTACGAGAGATTTTTGAAATTTTTACTTTGAATTGTAAAAACGGTTATACGCCGTTTTAATACGTCACAATAGATAAAAAATTGGAGGTATTTAGAGGTCGATGCAGTATTAAACAGTACCAAAAAGAAATAAAAACGTACTTACTCTTCCTGCCCAGTTTACATCAATAGATACAATTGATAAGGATTCCATGAACCCCGAAATGATTCTTGATTACAATTCTACAAAGGAAGGAATTGACACAGTAGACAAGTTATGTGCTGCCTATGACCGCGCCAGGAATAATCGACGACGGCCAATGGTAATTTTTTATTCCATGCTAAATGTAGCTGGTATAAACTCCATGGTCCTTTTCTATTGTAATAATAACGAGAATCGTTTACCACGAAGTTTTTGCACAATTTAGCGTTCGCTCTGATTCAACCGCAGCTTAAAGTTCGTGCTTGTCAAGCCAATATACCACGTATCATGTCAGTGAGAATAAAAGAAATCAGTAAGGTAGATCCTGTAAATCACCCTCGAAATATTCCAGAAGGTAATAGAGGCAGATGTGACTTTTGCGACAGAATAAAAAACGGACCCACCAATCGCAAATGCAAACAATGTGGAAAATTTATGTGTGGTGAACACACTGTCTATTTGTATACTTGCCCAGATTGTTTTGAGGATAATTTTTTTGAATAGATTTAAAACATATATATGTATTTTCTTAACAAACATTAAAACTTTTATTCTCTTATTCTAATCAGTTGTTTTGATTTTTAATAATTTTTTTTTTCAGAATGTATTCCCGATATTACATATTTTGAAATTTTATAACATTTTACTCAGAATAAATGCTCAAGCAACATACAATGCTGTATTTTATCATTTTCAAATAGTTGATTAACATCTACTTAAAATAATTTCCGAAGATATTAGAATAAATTGAAGTCAAAAGGTTTGACAAAAATACCTATATGCGGACAAATATTCCGCGCGCCAGCCGCAGGGTCTAGATTGTAAGCGCCAGTTGTGGAAGGTTAAAAAGTATTCGAAGTTAGTTTTAAATTTTAGATTAATTTATTATTTATTATACACTAATTGGAAGAGACGTGAATTTTTGGAAAATTGGCAACAGCGTCTCTAAGCACTATTCTCTGAGCGTTTCCAATTTCCATGCCCTCTTTAAAAATCAAATTCCCTCACAAAAGAAATACCTTGTACGGTAGAAAGGGCCGTACACAAAAGCCGAGCCCCGTAGTAACAGCACAACACAATATCTATACAAGAACTCACCGCCTACAAATTTTACCTGAGAGAAGCGATTTGATTTTCTGCCATCAAGAGCTCAAGTCTGTTCCACATTTGACGAATTTATCGTCGGTGATGACGACGGCGAGACAGTTTAAATGGGCGCTTCCATCAAAACGTGGAGTGAATTGGGGTCTTTGGGGTGTAATCAGGGATTAGATCGATTTTAAAATTGTAGATAAGCACAGATTTATATGATAGTGGGAAGGATTCCGTTCATATTATTACGAATAGAATTAAATTAAACCGAAAATAAAGCAATGTAAATTAATCCCTCACTCGCTTTCTGCTCTATTTTCGTTTTATTTAACTTTTGCCGGAATCTAGAGAGGTAATTCGCATTAAATCAATGATTCGCTAGAAATACGCAATCTGTAAAAGCAAATGAAATACCTGTCAATTCGAAAACCAATAGAAATAGTTAAAACAGACCCTTAAATTCTCTTTAATACATAAATAAAAACGAGATGAAAAACAAAACGACAGAACAAAGTTAAAAGATATGTAGAATAATAATAATGTTATGCCTTGCATAATAAAAAATTAATTTGCAAATACTTCGGTTTTCTTATGTGTCTATCAATTAGGGGAGACCGGGGTTAGTTGTTACACGGGGCAGGTTGTTACATTTAATGATAATCAACTTATCGAGATGGCCGCTAACTCGACTTAGCCAATGCGGTGCATGCTTCACTACATCTTAACGAACTTTGGTTAGTGTTAGTGTGGTTTAAGGTTTTGACGTCGACCTTAACATGTATATACATTGACGTGTATATATATATATATATATATATATATATATATATATATATATATATATATATATATATACCCGGTATTTAGGCGGCACAAGCCCTTCCGGTAGGGATCTATGGAGAAGTATCACCAAGCCGCAAGCCCTTATCTCTTGCCGTACTGCTCCACCATAGGCCGATCAGATACCAGCATATTCTAGACTAAGCCGCAGATTCATTTAGAATTTTAAACTGCTGCGTTAGCCTTTTTGTTTTCTGTACACCGAGAGCTTGTGATTGAACTGACATCTCTCGCAGTGAAGCGAAGGAGAAGCCAGCCGCCCTGCCCGCTTGGCTATCCGATCGACTGTTTAAATTTTTGCTGGTTCTATTTTTACAAGGGAAGCTAACTGTTTTCACAGCATTTTTTAGCTTTGCTGCAGTGAGCTAGCTCCCTGTTAGCTTTATTGTTGTCTATACGTACAAGATTAGATATTTGGGATTGATGAGTAATTACAATATATTTTTAATATAGCTTCTTGGGGCATATGTTACTATTTTCAAGGGACAAGTTGTTACTGTAACAACTAGCTCCATCTCAAGAAATTTGTGTTTAGGTTTATTAGTAACCTAGATTTTGTTGTAAATAGAATTGTAAATTTTTAATAGATCAAAATGAGAACCTACAAGAAAAAACGTCAAAAATATCCAGAAAATTGGGATTGATAGTGAGTGTAGTAAAATCGTAATTTTTTTTTTAACTTTTTTTTTTAGATGCTAATACCATGCTCACAGGACATTTAAAAAATCGGAAGAAAAATCTTCTCTGATCTACAAGAAAATGAACTAGCTTCTTATGTTACTGAATGTTTAAAGATATATCATGGTCTTTCCCCAAAAAATCTTAAACAGCTTGCTTTAAAAAATAACGTAGCTGTTCCTGATAACTGGAGCAAAAATTTGAGACTACATCTGCTGACTGGCTAACAAATTTTTTAAAACGCCACAATATCCATCCGTACCCCTCAGGCTGCGAGCTTAGGGGGAGCCACAAACTTTAATAGACACAATGTAAATTTATCATTTGATAAACTCACCAATGTATTCATCATCATCAACTAGCCTCTAACGTTAACTGCTGAACATAGGCCTCAGTCATGCTTTTCCACTTGGTCCGATTTTGCGCCATCTGAATCCAATGTGTAGTCACTCTTTTTATGTCATCTGTCCATCTCGTTGGGGGTCGACCTCTATTTCTGTTAGCTGGTATTCGGGGTCTCCATTCCAAAATTCTTTTGTCCACCAGTCATCAACTGAACTTGCTACATGACCTGCCCAGTTCCACTTTAGTGTTGTTATCCTTTCAATAACGTCTGCTACTCCTGATCTTTTGCGTATAGTAGCATTGGGTATTCTATCACGTAGAGAAATCCCTAACATTATTCTCTCCATTGCCCTTTCCGCAACTTGTAGTTTAAGTACTCACTGGCAAAATACACTGATTAAATACTTTTCTTTTCAGACACATTGGAATCTTAGACCTAAAAATATCCTTCATCTTTCCAAATGCAGCCCAAGCGATGTTTATTCTTCTTTTCAGCTCGATTGTTTGGTTGTCTCCACTTATTCTGATCTCATGGCTTAAGTATATAGGAGTCAACTGGCTCAATATCTTTGTCTTCTACTGAGATGTTTTCGTTGTGGCCAATGTATTAAATAAGTATAATCCAAGGAGCAAACGATATTTATAACTTAGATGAAACCGGGGTAACTAGAGTCCTGCAAAAATAATAGCATCAGAAGTTGTGAAGCAAGTGGGGGCGGTCACTTCGGGGAAACGAGGAACATTGGTGACAGTGTGTCTGGCAGTGAATGCCAGTGGAAACTCAGTGCCGCCAATGTTTATTTTTCCGCGGAAAAATTATCAAGAATATTTTGTTTGCAGTGGACCATCACAATGTATAGGAACGAGCAATCCTTCTGGATGGATGACGAAATTGGATATCTTAGTTGATGTGAAACATTTTCATAAGAATATTAAATGTTCTAAGAAAAGTCCAGTATTATTAATAACGGACAATCACAATTCCCATTTATCCCAATGTTCCATTGATTGCAACCTTTCGACAGATCGGTGTTTGGACCATTAGAAAAATTTATTAGCAGTCAGATGGATGACTGGATGAAAATTCATCCAGGAGTTACAATGACAATTAATAACATTCCATCAAAGTACAAAAGGTGGGAAACTCGAGAGATACAGGACTCATCTCTTGAAGAATGAAGAGGTAGCGGAAAGATACCAGCAGAAGATCAATGAGCTAATAACTACCTTAGATGTGGAACTCATACCCATAATAAGTGGTGAATAAAAAGTATGTAAAAAAGTCATAAAATCTGCAGCTCATCAGCTAGTAGGAAGGGAAGAGTTTCAAGAAGGGTTGGTTCAGTGCTGAGTGCGAGGAAGATACTAGACAAAAAAATCATATATATAACAACCATTCAACAAAGAAAAACGTGAGCAAAGGGTGAATCTTAATAGGAGTTATATCTTCGCTACAGTGTGAATGAATTCGGACTGTAACCAGTCTTCTGGGATTTCACCAGTTGAGTACACATGATTAAAAAGCTTAACCAATATATTAATGTTTTTTTCGTTAACTAGTTTAATCTAGTCTATTTTTCTGATTTTAGAACATATTGAATGTGTCATATTTGTATTCTAACTCTTCCTTTCACTTTTATTTCGCAATGTTTATGTTTTGTTTTATTAATTTCTGTTTTTTTTTTGTCTATTGTCTTTTCTGCTTCATCAATTCAATAATTTAATTTTTTTATCTTTGATTGTACATTGGTTAATATACAAAGAAATAAAAATAGAAAAAGGAATTCTCAAAAAAAATCTTTTAGAATTATGTAAATTACATTCATCAAAATGAAAAAGTTTGTTGTAGATAACGTAGCAAAAGGAAAAGCAAGCAGGCTCGGTCATATTATTTAAAATAGAAAACATCAATCATTGCATACTCTAGAAATAATAAATGCAGAATCTGAATGAAAGAAGCCACCAATGCATTTGTTGAAATAATCATCAATTGGAAATTACCAAAAAATCGAGCCATACTTATAATATTATACAGTGTGTCCAGAAACTCTCCTGACAAACGAAAACCGGAGATTCCTGAGATAATTTTGACGATTTAACCCAATTCACCCAGTCCAAAAATGCTTCCTAAGGGAGCTAGAGCTCTTTGAAGATTGTAAGTAGTTTTTTTCTAATACCTTCAGAACCCTTCATCGAAACAAAAAGTAATCTATAAAATTAATTAAGGTACCTATTAATTTAACTTTTATGACAAAAAAAAAGAAAAATTTTCAAATCAATTTTTCTATTCTCTGTTCACAAATTGTTGAGAGCACGAAATATGCCTCAAACTCATAAAACGGTCGTAAATCATAGGCGTTCCTAAGGTGTTTATTCATTAAATAATAATATAATGTGTTAATACTGTTATATATAATATTGATAATATTTTAATTCTAATATATTTAGCAAAAAAACAATTAAAACTTTCACGACTAATGTTGGTTATTATATTATATTAATAAAAATAAGAATTTAACCTTTAACAATTTTGTAAATAAGAATACCTTATCTCTTTGGATATTTCAATACTAATCTTCGCGTTTAATCACTTTACTAGAAAACCTGGAATTCATATCCGAATGTACTATTCGTTGCAAGATAATTAAGATGGAATTCCCCAGATTTTTAATAATTTAATTATATTCGAAACTTAACTTGAAAGGGTGAAGTTATTACGAACGAAAACAATTTTTTTGTTTATTACGTTTTTGATCGCATGTAATTTACGGCTCGTCGGTGTTTCCGCGTCTACGGCAGTAATTAGCGTCTCGAATATTTCTTTTGCGAATTATATGCAGTGCGTAAGTGATTTTTTATTCCATATACCTACGAACATATACGTACCTTTCGCTCGTGCTCGTTTTGTTGGATTGTTTGTGATGGCTTCATCATTAAGTTTTACACCGGTACTGTTGCGAACAGTCAGTATGTCTGTCTATTCACCAAGAGAGAAGACTATTGTCCTGAATGTTCACGAAGCTCTGGTTTCTCAGAATCCCACAAACACTGTTCTCAACATAGTCGAAAGTTGTGCCAACATGACTGGCGTAGGAGAGTCAACTTTATATAGGTTCCTATCAGAAAGAAAAAAACACGGTATAGCTAACCCAAACACAAACGAAAACTTAAAGAGAGGGAAAAGCCTATTGAAATTGATGAATTGATGAAGCCAAAAATGGTATTCGAAGGAAAATTCATTGATTTTTTTTCAAAAAAGAAATACCAAACCTAAACAAAATTTTACAAGAAGTTAGAGATGACCCGGATTTGCCTCATATCGGACGAACTAAATTGTGGCAAGTTTTAAAAGAATTAAATTTTCGGTGGGAGAAATCAGACCGAAAATCACTTTTGATTGACCGGGAGGAGAAGATGACGTTTATACGAAAATTCCGGGCTGAAGAAAGGCCCATCTTCTACCAGGATGAAACGTGGGTAAACTCAGGTCATACTCTAAAAAAAATTTGGTCAGATAAAAATATATTAAGCTCCAGGCAAGCCTTTATGGAAGGTTGGTCTACTGGTATCTCCCCACCTTCTGGTAAAGGCAGTAGATTAATAATTTCTCACATTGGCAGTGAAAAAGGATTTGTTAAGCATGGTTTGTTGGAATTTCATTCCAAAAGCACAAAAGACTATCACGAGGAGATGACAGCTGATGTTTTCGAAGAGTATTTTGAGCAAATGATTGAACACATACCACCAAATTCAATTATAGTATTAGATAATGCACCTTATCATTCACGACTAGTAAAAAGACTTCTAACGAATGCGTCGAAGAAACAGGATATTCTTGACTGGCTGCGGAATAAGTATCTGCATTACGAAGATGGAATGGTAAAAGCAGAACTTTTAAAAATTGCCCGGCAACACAAATCTAAGTTCAAGAAATACGTAGTTGACAAAATGGCGGAAAGGCGAAACATCACAGTCTTTAGACTTCCACCCTACCACTGCGAAATAAATCCAATTGAACTCATTTGGGCACAAATGAAAAGCTATGTCAAATAAAATACCTCATATAAAATACAAGCTACAAGTACGTGAATTGTTATACGAGTCTTTATAACATATTACAAAACAAAACTGGAAAGATGCAGTAAGACATGTAATAGAAGAAGAACAAAAAATGTGGGATCTTGATAACATAATTGATGCGACCGTAGAGATTATTAACCTAATTATTAACCCTCAAGACGACTCGGATTCCGAAGTTGATCCTATTTATTTTGAATTTGAATAGTTTTCTAATCGTAATTATATAAGGTAAGTAATAGTAGTTGTAATCGTGGGGTATTAAAGGGGAAAGGCGCAAAATGTCGCCTGTCAAAATCTTCAATGTGTTTTAAATGTATCCATTTTTTTTCAAATCCTGAGAAAACTAAAAAGCATTTTTGAAAAATTTAAAGGCAAAATGAAATATTTTTTAGAATAAATAAAAAGTTTCTTTTGCATGCAATATTTTCAATTAAAAATTATACTATATTTTCTCTTTTATTTTCACCCCTGTTACATAACATATTAAAATAAACATTGTAGAAGTTTTCAGGGACTTTCTGCCCTGAGTAATAATGTAATCATTCATTCTGCGTTTAAATTTTTCAAAAATATTTATTAGTTTTCTCCGGATTCGAAAATAATGGATACATTTAAAACACATTGGAAATTTTGCCAGGCGACATTTGGCGCCTTTTTCCTTAATTAAATAAATGTATCTTTTACAAATGGCAAGAAACTTTTTATTTTTGAATAAAATAAATAAGTTTTATTAAAAAATACAATTTACATAAGTACAATTTAAAAAATATATTTATTTAGTTCAAATAAATGTTTCAATCATATACTCTACGACACTGGTCGTTCATTTCTAACCATTCAAAATATCCCCGTAATATAATTATAAGGTATTGTATTCCTTCAGATATAAGGTGGGTTAGTCGAAAACGTCTTAAACCGTCAGTTTTAGGTTGGTTTTTACTATTATTTCGTATTACCGATCCTCTCTGTATTTCAGTTTTCTAATTAGGGTTAAACTTGTAGTGAGCTATCAACAAATTGTGAACCGTGTATAGAAAACGATCAAACTTAAAAATAAGGAGTACCTTTTAGTATTAAAATACCTAAAAATCTAATAATCTAGTACCACTACTGCTTAAAAGTTAAAGATAAAAAAGTTAAGTATGCGTTAAAATAACCGTTGACCTATCCAAAACGGATGTCTATGAACGGTGCTAGAAATTCGCAATTAATAGAATCGACTCAACTCTGAAAGATAAATAATCGTACCAGTTTTCGTTTTTCTAAATAGAAGGTATTTAAAAAAAACTAATTGCAAGCAACCATCTTCAAAGAGCTCTAGCTCCCTTAGGAAGGATTTTCGGACTAGGTGGACTGGGTTAAATTGTCTTAAAATTATTTAAGGAATCTCCGGTCTTCGTTTGTCAGGTGAGTTTCTGGACACCCTGTATAAGAATCCTATCTAATAAAGAACTTTCTGAGATTGAGATTCTACAAAGTATACAGCTTGTGTATAAATATCCTACAAAGTACTTATCCAAATAAATAATTTCTTCCGAGTTTGAAAAACTGCAATTTCATCATTAATACCCTTATCATTTCTTTAATATTATGTGCATCCATCCATCCATTTATTCAAACATCAGCCAGCTTTCCTCTTTAGAATTCTTTATTCGCGGAACTTTATTAATTTTTGATAAAACTTCTGTAAATAACTTTTTATAAAAATAAAATTCTCTACTTCCAACTCCGGAGAGATTTCGTCTTTAATAAAATCTTATTGATGATACTTTTGAACGGTATAAAACTTGATAAATTTAAATGGAATGTTTGATACTGGTAAGTAGTCGTTCTCGTAAATATATCATGGAATTTTATGAAATAATACTTAAATTTGTATTCCAAAGTAAGGTGTACAAAATTCTACGAAACTAAAGAAAGGAATTCTAATCTATTCAGGGGTGTAAGAGGTGATGGTTGTATATAATATACCTCACCTATACGTGGTGCACCCTGCTAGATACCGAGTGATTGCCGATATAAGGCAACCGTTTAGTAGCCAACTATAGTAGAAACCACAGTTAGAATGCAGTGCAGGTAATATAGGCAATTTATACTTACGGGAAAACAGCCGACCACGTTGTCGGTTTACTCAGAGCGGCGCATCAGCACCGATTTAAGAATCATAGCACTAGAATATACGCGTACACAACAATTGCCTACGGTTGTATAAAAGACTATTATTATTTTTTCAACTAAAGCATGATTCAATCATCGATGTATAAATAAGAGAGTTACATTGTGGAACTATAACAAAAGTAAAATATATCAAAAACTCATTGTTGATAGCTTATCTATATTTATCCATTTTCAATAGCTTCCATTATAAACACATTCTTTGGGAAATAAAGGAATCAGTTTTAATCCTGAAACTGATTCTGATACTGACTAAAAGCTTCAACCCAAAGAGGTCCTCGGTTTGTTCTTTTCATGCTGAAAGCGAAACTAGTTTTGTGGCATGGGCCGATTTAACTTTCTTGGACAAGAAGGGAACCGCTGATTACCACGACAAAAGGGACGGGGATCTATATGAAGAATGGTTTGTGAAGACGTTAATTCCAAACTTGCCGGAAGACAAAGAAAACGTTGTCGTTTTGTATTCCGCGTCATACCACCCCCGCAAATTTGATTTCTCGAAAAAAATGTGGAGCAAAAGGCAAATCAAGCATTGGCTAATCAAAAAGAACATTTTCTTCGAGGAAGATTACCTAAAAAGTGAATTATTGGATACTGCGGCCGCATTTAGAGACGAGTACGACGAGTACAAAATTGAAACAATTGCGGAAAAACATGGCGTTAAAATTTTGAGACTGCCGTCTTACCATTGCGAGCTGAACCCGATCGAGATGGTGTGGAGTCAAGTAAAAATGTATGTGGCTTCAAACAACGTCGGTTTTAAAGATACAACGGTAGAACGGTTGATAAAAGAAGCTTACCAACGCGTATCTAAAGAGCAATGTAATAATTATGTGAACCACGTCAAGAAAGTAGAAGAAAAAAATGTTTGCGATGGCCAATTTGCAGGAAGATATTGAACCGGTAAGAATTAATATAGAAGATGATTAAGAGGATGAGGACGATTTACATAGATATGGATTGCGATTAGTATTAATTAACGAGAAATATCTCAAATTTAATGCTCATTGGTTTTTATTAGTACAGTACATTTCAGTTATGATCTTGTTGTGTACTTTATGTTTATATATTTATCGTGTCGTATAGGGTAAACTACTTAAATTTTATTATACATAAGGATTATATATAGGACAAGGACTTCCAGATCGTTAGCAAGCGAAATCTTTGTCACACAAATAAAATACAATTGGCCAACATGAAAATTGTAAAGTATAACGTGAAAAGCATATATCAACCTGGCAAAATGGATCTTCTTCTTCTTCATGTACCATGTCCTTTCAGAACGTTGGTTACCATCATAGCTATCTTAATTTTATTCACTGCTACCCTAAATAAAGGTAAAGTATTTGGCAGAAGAGGACCGGGACGCCGTCGTATCTCGTGGTTGAAAAATCTCCGACAATGGTTTGGGATGACCTCAGCGGAGCTGTTTCGCAGAGCAGTCAACAAAACCATGATAGCCTTGATGATCGCCAACATCCGGACCGGATAAGGCACTGAAGAAGAAGAACCCTCAATAGCATGCTTGTATCAACACCACACCAATTTTGCAAGTTCTTCAACCATGAGGTTCTTTTCGTCCTGAACTGCGTTTGCCCGCTTTTTTTCCTTGCATGATATTTTGTAGCAACCTATATTTGGGACCTCTCATTACATGTCCGAAATACTCCAGCTTTCTCTGCTTGATGCTTTTTATTATCTCAGTAGTCTTGCTGAGACGTTCTAGTATTGTGGAGTATCGAATCTTCTCTCCACACAGGAAACTTTTAAAATTCTTCTATAGCACCACATTTCGAAAGCCTCATGGCGATTTAGATCGATTTTATTCACAGTCCAGGACTCGACACCATAAAGTAAGACCGAGAACACGTAGCAGCGAAGTATACTCGGTTCACAATTTGTTGATAGCTCACTACAAGTTTAACCCTAATTAGAAAACTGAAATACAGAGAGGATAGGTAATACGATATAATAGTAAAAACCAACCTAAAACTGACGGTTTAAGACGCTTTCGACTAACCCACCTTATATCTGCAGGAATACAATACCTTATAATCCTATTACAGGGGTATTTTGAATGGTTAGAGATGAACGATCAGTGTCGTAGAGTATATGATTGAAACATTTATTTGAACTAAATAAATATATTTTTTAAATTGTACTTATGTAAATTGTATTTTTTAATAAAACTTATTCATTTTATTCAAAAATAAAAAGTTTCTTGCCATTTGTAAAAGATACATTTATTTAATTAAGGAAAAAGGCGCCAAATGTCGCCCGGCAAAATTTCCAATGTGTTTTAAATGTATCGATTATTTTCGAATCCAAAGAAAACTAATAAATATTTTTGAAAAATTTAAACGCAGAATGAAAGATTACATTATTACTCAGGGCAGAAAGTCCCTGAAAACTTCTACAATGTTTATTTTAATATGTTATGTAACAGGGGTGAAAATAAAAGAGAAAATATAGTATAATTTTTAATTGAAAATATTGCATGCAAAAGAAACTTTTTATTTATTCTAAAAAATATTTCATTCTGCCTTTAAATTTTTCAAAAATGCTTTTTAGTTTTCTCAGGATTTGAAAAAAAAATGGATACATTTAAAACACATTGAACATTTTGACAGGCGACATTTTGCGCCTTTCCCCTTTAATACCTTACGATTACAACTACTATTACTTACCTTATATAATTACGATTAGAAAACTATTCAAATTCAAAATAAATAGGATCAACTTCGGAATCCGAGTCGTCTTGAGGGTTAATAATTAGGTTAATAATCTCTACGGTTGCATCAATTATGTTATCAAGATCCCACATTTTTTGTTCTTCTTCTATTACATGTCTTACTGCATCTTTCCAGTTTTATTTTGTAATATGTTATAAAGACTCGTATAACAATTCACGTACAGCTTGTATTTTATATGACGTATTTTTTCTAGCCACATAACTTTTCATTTGTGCCCAAATGATTTCAATTGGATTTATTTCGCAGTGGTAGTATGGAAGTCTAAAGACTGTGATGTTTCGCCTTTCCGCCATTTTGTCAACTACATATTTCTTGAACTTAGATTTGTGTTGCCGGGCAATTTTTAAAAGTTCTGCTTTTACCATTCCATCTTCGTAAGGCAGCTACTTATCCCGCAGCCAGTCAAGGATATCCTGTTTCTTCCACGCATTCGTTAGAAGTCTTTCTATTAGTCGTGAATGATAAGGTGCATTATCTAATACTATAATTGAATTTGGTGGTATGTGTTCAATCATTTGCTCAAAATACTCTTCGAAAACATCAGCTGTCATCTCCTCGTGATAGTCTTTTGTGCTTTTGGAATGAAATTCCAACAAACCATGCTTAACAAATCCTTTTTCACTGCCAATGTGAGAAATTATTAATCTACTGCCTTTACCAGAAGGTGGGGAGATACCAGTAGACCAACCTTCCATAAAGGCTTGCCTGGAGCTTAATATATTTTTATCTGACCAAATTTTTTTTAGAGTATGACCTGAGTTTACCCACGTTTCATCCTGGTAGAAGATGGGCCTTTCTTCAGCCCGGAATTTTCGTATGAATCTTAGATAATTTCTTCTCCAACATCATCTTCTCCTCCCGGTCAATCAAAAGTGATTTTCGGTCTGATTTCTCCCACCGGAAATTTAGTTCTTTTAAAACTTGCCACAATTTAGTTCGTCCGATATGAGGCAAATCCGGATCGTCTCTAACTTCTTGTAAAATTTTGTTTAGGTTTGGTATTTCTTTTTTGAAAAAAAAATCCATGAATTTTCCTTCGAATACCATTTTTGGCAAATTCATCATTTTCAATAGGCTTTTTCTCTCTCTTTAAGTGTTCGTTTGTGTTTGGGTTAGCTATACCGTGTTTTTTTCTTTCTGATAGGAACCTATAGTCCTCTCTCTTGGTGAATAGACAGACTTACTGACTGTACGCAACAGTACCGGTGTAAAACTTGATGATGAAGCCATCACAAACAATCCAACAAAACGAGCACGAGCGAAAGGTACGTATATGTTCGTAGGTATATGGAATAAAATATCACTCACGCACTGCATATAATTCGCAAAAGAAATATTCGAGACGCTAATTACTGCCGTAGACGCGGAAACACCGACGAGCCGTAAATTACATGCGATCAAAAACGTACTAAACAAAAAAATTGTTTTCGTTATTAAAAATCTGGGGACTTCCATCTTAATTATCTTGGAACGAATAGTAGAATATTATACCTTCGGATATGAATTCCAGGTTTTCTAGTAAAGTGACTAAACGCGAAGATTAGTATTGAAATATCCAAAGAGATAAGGTATTCTTAGTCACAAAATTGTCAATGGTTAAATTCTTATTTTTATTAATATAATATAATAACCAACATTAGTCGTGAAAGTTTTAATTGTTTTTTTGCTAAATATATTAGTATTAAAATATTATCAATATTATATATAACAGTATTAAAACATTATATTAATATTTAATGAATAAACACGTTAGCAACGCCTATGATTTATGACCGTTTTATGAGTTTGAGGCATATTTCGTGCTCTCAACAATTTGTGAACGAAGAATAGGCGGATTCTCAGTGCCAATTTTAGGTCTCTGTTACATAACACCTTGGACATCCTTCTAAAAGCCGCTCTAGCCTGCTCTATCCTAGATCTAATTTAGCCGTGACTTTCTGCGTTACAATTTAATTGCTGTCCAAGGTAAACGATTTTAAAATGGATCACTATTATATTATCTCGCGCCTTGAAGATGATATTATCCACTATCCTATAAAGGAGCTCTTTAACTCTTGCTTCTTAATAATAGCCAGATCAGTATAGTTGATTCTGTAAAATTTCTTGGTATTTTTATACAGATCAACCTTAAATGGTCCTTTCATATCGATTTGTTAAGTTACAAACTAGCCTCAGCCTGATATGCAATAAAATCTGTTTCGAAGGAAATCAATTTAGCATCTTCCAAAATCACATATTTTCTTTGTTCGAGACTTATCTTCGATGTGGTCTTCCTTTTTGGGTTTCTAGTATAGCTACCCAATCTGATGTTATTTTTAAATTACAAAAAAGAGCAATACGGTATCTAATTGACCTCAGAAGAACAACACATTGCAGACGCTTCTTAAAAAATCACAAGATTTGAACGCTTCTCTCTTTATATATTTTAGAAACTGTTTGCTTAATTCGTAAACACCTACATGTTTTTCCAGCAAGACCTAATCATGACTACTCCACCAGAAATACAACCTTTAATGTGGATTTACCGATACCGTCCACCGAGTTAGTAAAGAAATCTATATTATATTCGACAAAAAAACTATACAACGATTTGATGGATTTTGAAAGCAGAAGAAAAGGAAAAAGAAAGCAGATAGAATAACATCTGAAGAAAAACAGCGATTGCAGGACGATGAATTTGAACGGTACATGAAAATTAAATTGTGTGAATTAAAAAGTAATTCTGTTTTCTAAACTGTTTGAAAAAGTGGTAGTAGCTGTGGTGATTCCCTGTATATTGAATGGCAGCAGTGCAGAAGTTAATGATGACAGCATTTGTAAGTACCAATAAATTATCATTTCGTCGGGAAAAGCTTAGGCTAGGAGAATAGTATACAAGAGAATTTTTGTAAGGACGTGAGATTGAGATTCGTTTTTGGGAGCAAATCCAAGAGAGGAGTTAGCTAGCGAGTTGACAAGAAAGTATCCGGGTTAATTATAGAATGATGAAATATAAAAGAAAAGGTGTCTATTCAAATTTGAGAACAATAGTACAGAGCTATAAAGTTTTGAAACGGAACAGAAAATAATTAAATTTATAAAGTTGTTTGTATTTATATTAATAAGTTATATGTAAAGTATAGGTTATTTAGTAAAGCAAATTATTTGTTTTTGACTGCGCAGTTTTCAATTGTCAGGATAGGGACGAAGCGATATTTATATTTGGTTTGTTTTATATGTGTAATAAAATTTAAATGTATTTTATCTATATATTTTAATTATATAGAACATTTTGGCATTTCTTTTATTTCTGTTGTATGTATTGAACACTATTAAAAGGCAAAGGTATTTCAGAAATCACAAAAAAACCGTGAGAATAAATTTGAACATCTGATTTACAATTTGGCCTCTGTAATTAAGATCATTGAGATATATTTTGAATGGAATATTGATTAAATTAATTTATTGGTTGTTTCGTCAAATTGATCGAATTTTATAAAATCAGTAACTGTATTTAAAATTTAGATCAAATTTCAATATTATAACAACGCAAGAAAGGAGTAATAGTAAATAATTGGAAAGACCTTTCTGGCTATTTCTGATCTACGATATTTAGAAAAAAACATGAAGTAATTCCAATTATTTTATGTAGGTAAAACAATATTCTACAACTTAAAATGCATCACAAGCATAATGAATTCAGTATGTCTATAGAGTAAAGAAACATCGGTTCGATAACAATATAATTTACAAATAGTAGGCCCAAATTTACCTGTGCAATTTGATTTTCAGCCATCAGGCTACAGAGCCCTTCGATCAGAGCAGGTAAGCCACTTTGTAACAAACACCTTCACACTCACTTCAACTATCAAAAATGCACACAACCCACACAAAACAGATTACATCGCAACAGCACCACCGCTTTCCCTTGTTTTCTTGTCCTTTTTGTGATATTCGGGGCCTTCGACTGCGAGCTTCACGTGCTCAAGAGAGTAAATCTTAAGACACACACGTTCTCGAACAGAGCCAACTGTAAACTGACGTGCTGGACGCCCTGTTCGGGTTTCCACGCCTCTCCTCCCACCATTTCGGAAAATCGATCGGGGTCTAGGGGTAAGCGAGCGACCGTGTTGATGGTTTTGGGGTTTTCGTCATTTTCTGCTATTAACAATTATAAGAAAACACTGAATATTGTATTGATCTTGCAGATCATAGCTAATATTCGAAACACAAAAATAATGAGGTAGGTAAGGGTTACAATGTTACAAATCCCGCCTACTACGTGTATTGGAAACTCGTGACCTAGTGAGAGGATGCTGTCTGCTGTCGAGATTTTTCCCCGGCTCCAAGTTTTTCGCCTTCATAGCCATCTACTTTGTTTACAATTAATATTACCTCTAACAGGGTCACACTCGGCCTAATACAAAAAAATAATCTTTATGGTCAGCTTAATGAAGTTTATAGGGAGCGCGTTTGCTTTATTTCATAATTAGTGTCTTAAGCATTTGTTTAGCTTATTTCCAGGATATTGTCCTGAAGAATATTTACAAATTCAGGATACAATATATATTATCATTATTAGATTTTTTAATTCTGGAAAATCCAATTCGAAAATCACGAATATGTTGCAATTGTCACACTATAGTGTAAGAAATATAGTCAGAAGATACAAAACTACAGGTTGGGTCGTCACAAAACCTAGAAATGTACGAAAAAGTAAAATAACCGAAGCAGATAGAAGGGCATTAAGACGCATTGTAGTGAAAAATCGACGAGCTAATTACATGGAGCGTTGATTGAATAACCCAAATATTTGGGTTATTCAATCAACGCATGGAGTTAGTTAAAAGCGTTTTTATGGAGTGACGTTATTGGAAGGCACGTTTCCATCACATGTCACCGAGAGGCCCACAAATTAGGATTTGGTATTTACAAAGTAAGTTTTATGGTTGAAAAAATTAGTACGAATTGTTTTTAATAAGTTTCATTTTATTTTAGGCTAAGGAAAAGCCACTTTTAACATTACAACAAAAGAAAAATGGACTAAGATGGTCAAAAGAGCATAAAGATTGGACTCAGTCGCAATGTGATTCAATACAATGGAGTGCTGAGTCCAAATTTGAAGTGTGTGTTGGAGACAGTAGGAGTTGTGTCATACGCAGGAAAAATGAAGCTTTTCATTCCGACTGTCTTAAGAGAAAAGTCAAATTTCCTGCATCTGTTATGATCTAGGGCAGCATAAATTCCATAAAAATCAGGAAATTGGAATACTTGGGGCACATCATGAGAGGTGAAAAATACGAACTACTAAGGAATATAATGCAGGGAAAACTAAAAAACAGAAGAAGCGTAGGAAGACGTAAAATCTCGTGGCTACGCAATCTCCGTAAATGGTTTGGATGCAGTTCAATTTAACTAATCAGGCGCGTAACCAACAAAATTATAATTGCCAGAATGATTTCCAATCTCCGATAGGAGTGCCATACCTCAAGAAAGAGTTTAAAATTGATTGAAGGCACATTCATGATTTGGATTGAAGACCATTTCATACCCTTTCTGGAATGGGTTTCTAACAGTCCCGACTTATCCCCAATAGAGACTTTGTGGCGCGAAATGAAAAAAGCTTTGAGAAAATATCCTGCCAGGTCCGTCAATGAATTGAAGGAAAAATTGCAAGAAATTTGGGATTCGTTTACATTAGAATTTTGTCAGAACTTGGTAAAAACTATGCCTCGAAGAATTGTGGATGTCATTAAAAATAAAGGGGATGTAACTCAGTGGTAAACTTTCACATTTTTTTTGTTAATATTACATATTCCATGCATTTTTAAAAATTTATTATTATTCTGTTTAATCAACAGTTTTCATTACGTTATAAACTATTTTCTATAATTAGGAAATCAAAAAATGTTGTTCGATGCAATAAAACTTCTAAAATTTACGCTGCGCTTTTATTTTTGTTCTCTAAAATTTAATTTTCTTATAAATCTAAAGTTGGGCCAACTGATATGGGAAGGGGCTCGTAAACCTACAATCTTTTAGTGTACAAAATTTATCGGACCTCTAATAGTTTTTGATTTATTTGATCAAAAAAGCAATTTTTTTGTAAAAATACAAAAATCCTCCTCTCACTTTAAACTCAATATTTTTCAAAACTAAGCATTTTAAACCAGCCAAACTTTTAGGGCATACCATAAATACATTAATAAAGTGAATTGTAAAGGGGTAACGAATATGTTTAATTAGGGTGATAATTAGGGGGTTTTTTCACGCTTTTTGTCACTGAAAAAAATACGGACCAACCTTATTTTTTCATAAATACCTTGGGATTTGTGCTAGAGACTTTTTAAGCACTACAAAAAAGGTTCTATGAGATTTCCACGAAAAATGTGTTGATTTCTTCATATTTCAGGTTGAAATATGGTTATAACACAGTCCTAACTTAATAGCCCCAGTAACTTATACCCTTTCTCCTTAAACATAATATTTTATCGCAAAATCAGTTCGGCTTTTTGTCTAATAAATGTACTAGTGATGCCATGTTTTCTGTGTTACATGAGGTATATCTATCTATCACTAAATAGTAACTTCTCCTCCGCCACCATTTTCTGCGACTATTCCAAAGCCTTTGACTGCGTAAATCACGACATTCTATTAAAAAAAATTACCTTTCTATGGAATTCTGGGTGTGTCTTTGAATTGGTTCAAAACTTACTTGGTCGGTAGGAAACGATTGGTTTGAATAAAAGACACCGACTCTAGTTGTAAAGACATTGAGTGTGGAGTACCGCAAGGGTCAGTATTAGGTCCCATTCTTTTTTTACTTTTCATTAATGACATCACTTACTTGAAAATTAAAGGGAAAATTTTTCTATTTGCTGATGATACCAGCAGCTCTAATATTTCAACGCTTCATTCAATTATAACCGCTGATTTGCTTATAATCAAGGCTTGGTCAGACTCCAACTTACTTAGCTTTAACGTGGATAAGACAGTAGCATTATCTTATAAAGGAGTCATTCAACCCTTGCTTTTGAATGAGAGCCAAATCAGTATCGTTAATTCCGTGAAATTTCTAGATATTCTTGTCGACAGCGATCTTAAATGATCCTTGCATACTGACTCCTTAAGGAAGAAACTAGCCTCAGCTTGCTTTGCAATAAGATCTGTTTCGAAGGAACTAAATTTATCTTCTGTCTAAATGGCATATTTCTCATTGTTCGAGTCCCATCTTCCATATGGGCTTCCATTTTGGGGTTCTAGTACAGCGGCTCAATTTGATTCTTTTTTTAAGTTGCAAAAAAGAGTAATTCGTTATCTATTTGGTCTCAAACAAACAACTCATTGCAAGACCTACTTCAAAAATCACGGAATTTTGACGCTTCCCTCTTTATTTATTTTGGAAACGGTTTGTTTGATTCGCAAGCATCTAAACATTTTTCCCGATAGACCTGATCATGGCTACTCCATTAGAAATTCGGATTGTAACGTTTATTTACCGATCCCGTCCACTCAGCTAGTAAAGAATTCTATTCTATATAGTGCAAAAAAACCTTATAATCACCTTCCAAGAGAAATTAAATCCGCAACATCTTTCATTAAGTTTCGTAAGATGACAAAAATCTATCTCTCTGAAAGACCATATTATTCAGTTGATGAGTTTCTTAATGGATAACAAAGAAACAAAATTAGTGTTGTTTATAATTACATTTGGGTGTCTCAAGCAGTGGCTACAATTTGTCTCATTTGTTGTTGTCTGTACAAATTATGTAAGGTATACAACACCTAATACGTAATACGCACTTATATTAATTTTTATATTTAAGGGTGGAGGCCTTAGTAGCTGGTAATGTGAGGCTGTACGTTTTACTAATGCTGTACATTGATTATTGAATGTACAGATATTATTTTTTTCGTCTAAAACAGTCTTGAAATATATTACTTATATAGAGTATATTACTTGGATAAGAGAAAAAAAGTTGTTCTTAGTGTTTTTTTAAAAATCGGACGCTCTATACATGGAGAATGTGAAGGCGCTCTAGAAAATTAGAAAAGATTGCGGTCTAGATGATACACCGACTGAGTTACTGAAAGCAATATATGAAAATAATATTAAAGTAGTAGTATAATTCAATATATAACACCAGAGTGATTCCCACAGACTGGCTTAAGTCTCTCTTTGTAGTAATACCTAAAAAACAGAATGCAAGGAAATGCTCAGCTTATCAATTAAATAACCTAATGAATCACACTCTTAAGGGTTGTTCTAATAGAAATAGACTGTCTTAAGTGTGTTTTCCTATGGTATTGAAAGATCTGGTATCTATTGAAGATACAATTTAAATAATTTATAAAACGTTTGTTTAATTTGGTAATGTTATTTTGCCCGCATTTAAAATTGGAAACCTGTAAAAAATAATTTTGAATACAGAATTTAATTTTAAATTAACGCATGAATTATCGATAATTTGGAACACAAACTTTCCAACCATTGCGCACCAATCGTTACGGATATATTTAGAAAATACAGGTAATTAAAATTATCTGCAATTTAGCAAATACATTTTGTATCAAAATTTTTAGTCAGTGTTATATTTAGTGAACTAAAAGTTAATAAAAAAAAACAAGTCGCTCCTATATTAGTAATAATTGATCTTTTAGAAATCATATATGAACCTGAGAGGTTATGTGGAGGATATTTAATTAGAAAAAAAATACCTAGATATATTATGAAATCTTATGCATGATGTAGAAAAAAGTTTTGACACGTATAGGGGAGAGAATGTAGAATTGCATGATGGTTCATTGCTTTGTTCTTATTTATTCATTTAAAAAAGCAAATCGATGGATAAGAAAGTTATCTGTACTTACCACACATTACATATCAAGTTCACACGTATTGGGAACACAGTGACATACCTGAAATATTTATTATTATTAATAAATATATAAACAAAACATTTTAGAATAGTGTAAGTTTAAATGATCACGTTTTTTTATAAGCAAACAGGACTGGCCTCCCAAAAAGTTCCACCTCAATATATGGCAATATTTATTGAATTTTGTAAAAATGCTAAACCAGTTATTTTTATTTCAAGGAGATTCCCCCTATGTGCGCTACAGGAGATGGAGGACAACAACGGAATACAGCAAGAGCTTTAGCACGAGGGAATCGAGTTCTATCAGAATGTTGATTTGGGAACAACTCCACTTGCCCTAAGGTATTGACCCAAGGCCAACAGCTTCTACCAGAGTATTAATCTAGTGGCAGCTCCTTACCGGTCTAAGAGCCTCTTGTAAGTTGGTATTTCTACCGCCTCACTCCAGGCTGGGGCCGAATAGAGGACTTTCGAATTTGGGACAAGCGATATTGCGCATTATCCTCCCAAGCGCAGCCATTCTCTAAATAGCTCTGCGAGTCACCCCCTTCAAATGTTCCACCAACTCCCACCTTGATGGAGAGTAACTCACAGATACTTGAAGTGCTTTGTGGCATCACTCTAGCTCCCTCGCACTCAAAACACTGCATCTATTTCTGTAGCCTCTAAGTACTACACCCTCCGTCTTATCCTACGCGAGATAAAGATTATACTTACTCATCCAGTCCTCAAAGAGAACACACGCACACGTAATCCGAAGCAAGAGTTCCTCCCTGTCCCTTGCCGCCACCAGCATAGCGAAGTCGTTCGCGAATGCGAAGGGGGTAACACCCTTCCCATATTCACAGTTTAAGACCCCGTCATACGTCAGGTTAGGTTAGGTTAGGTAGCGTCGGACCCAGGACGGAGTCCTGCGGGACCCCAGCCGTTACATCCACCATCACACCATTCTCCATCACAATCTTTTTCTCGGGAACATAATCAGTGATCACGTTCCTCAGACACCCAGGATCAGGATGATTTATGGTGATCAGCCCCAATTCCCCGTGCCGCCCGAAGCACATCGGTCACCGCATCCATTGTACTTTTGCATTGGCAGAAAACATACTGTCTCTGAGATAGGCCTCCAGACATCAAAATCACCTCCTCGATGCGAGAACATTCTCTCATACAACTTTCCGAAGCAAAGAAGAAGGCAAATAGAACGATATTTTCCTGCATTGATTTTAGGTAGGAGCACAAACCTCGAGATTTTCCAGGAAACCGAAAACGACTACGCGGCAAGAAGAGTACTCATGTGCTCCAGCAGCCACGTGGGCTTCAAACGGCCCAGACATACAAACGGCTTAGGAGGAACTCCATCTAGACCGGGAACCTTGCCAGACTTGAGGGAACTTACCATCTATGTAGTCCCAGACTCTATGTATGTAGTCCTAACCCTAAGTTCATTCGGATGCAACCCATGAGCAGATTTTTTTAACCTTCTTCTTATGGTGCCGTGCACCTATAGTGCGTTGGCGAATTATCTTAAGGTCAGACGTCTGTCTTTTGCGGCATGCAAAAACCAGAAGAGCATTTCTATTGTAGTCATTCTAAATTTTAATAATTTTTATTCTATTAAAAAATAGAAAATATTTGGCCATACTACATTGGACCAAAACTATGAACTACTATTGGTAAACAAAAAAGTAAAAGCAATTTTAAAAACAGTCAATACTTTTTTTACAAAAACATCGATAATTTCTCTAACAAGTTCTTGTATTACAAGATATTTTAATGAAAAATTTTGCAAGAACTAATGAATCAGAGGGTAAGTTTAGCAGATGTTCATCTGCTAAACTTATTTTTTTTAACAGGTTTTTCGTACTACAATCGTGTACAGATGCAATATTTGTCATAAAGCAACTAAATGAGAAATCACTAGAGTATAATAGTGCATTTCTGTGTCTTATTGACTTGAAGAAAGCATTTGACAGAGTAAGGCTCAAAGATGTAATCCAACTTCTGAATATCTGGATATTTAGTTCCCCCAAATTTCATAAAACTGTGCATAATGGATGCAATCATCAAAAGTGTCAACAAATGAAGAGGACACAGAATGGGAAACCAAGAAGTCAAAATACTGTGTTACGCAGACGGCGCAATTTTGATAGATCAAGATGAAGATAGTCTACAAAGACTGGTGTACAGATTTAACATAAGAGCAAAAGAATATAATACGACAATGGCAAAATCAGAAAACTAAAACAATAGTAATCAGCAAAGACCCTATCAGATGTAAAATAGAAATTTATGGCATCAGTATTGAACAAGTAATGGAAATAAAATACCTTGGAATTACACTGTCTACCTATGGAGACCTGGACAAAGAAGTGAGAGATCAAGTACAAAAAACAAATAGACTGGGAGGATGCCTTAATAACACTATATGGCGAAACAGACACATTAACACTGAGATGAAGTCAAGAATTAATAAAGCCAGTGTAAGACCAATAATGACATATGCCTCAGAAACAAGACCCGACACAGCCACAACACAAAGAATACCAGAAACAGCAGAGATAATAGTACTGAGAACAATTACAGGAAGTAAGCTGTGAGGTTGCAAGAGTAGTGAAGACATTAAAAGAAAATATAACGGTAATTCTTTTAGTGAAGTTGCAAAGAAAAATATGAAAAAAGTTATATCAAGTTTACCTAAATAAAATTAGAACTTTTACAAAAACTTTTACAAAAAATATAAAATTAACATCAGAATTTTTTTTCATATCCAGTTAGTACGCGAAACGTCCAGCAAAGCTTGCAATTAAAACACAACTCCGTAATTTACAGCATTCATCAACTTCCTTTATTCTAGGACTATATTTTTCTCTTTTTAAATATGACCTTTAATTAAAACATGCAAACAAACAAGCATTGTATCGCGAATCAAATATGTAAGACTAATTTGAACTTGTTATTTTGTCCTTTTGTTGACGACGAAAGCCCCATTTAGAGGTATGTTCTCAACAAAGTCGAGAAACAAAGCTGTTGAGAATAAGATACTTCTATGCAGAGGATCTGAATAAGTGTGTAAGTGTATCACATAACAAATTGGGTCACGAGAAGAGTGAACAGAGGCGGCACTAGTAATTGTTGGCATAACATTTTTCGAAGGAACTATTAAAATAGAATAGAATAGAATTTTGGGTATAAAATAGATACGGTTAGGTTTAAAAGTATACAAATGGAATTGACAACAGAATGCAGAGTAGTTTCTTCTTCTTTAGGTACCGTCTCCTCTAAGGAGGTTGGTAATCATCACAGCTATTTTCACTTTTGAGATTGCAGCTCTGAACAAGTCGACGGAACTGCAATTATACCACTTTCTCAGATTGTTGAGCCACGAGATGCGTCTTCTCCCAATACTTCGTTTTCCCTGTATTTTTCCCTGCATTATGGTTTGTAGCAAATAATATTTAGCCCCTCTCATAACGTGGCCGAGATATTGTAACTCTCTTATCTTAATTGTATTCATGATTTCCATATCTTTTGTCATCTTTCTGAGGACTTCAACATTTGTTATTCGGTTTACCCAACTTATTTTTAATATTCTTCGGTAGGTCCACATCTCGAATGCTTCAAGTCGATCGCTCACCTCTTTCTTTAACGTCCAGGCCACCCCATACAGCAGCACCGAAAAGACATATGAACGTAATATTCTTATTTTGAGTTGTAAACTAAGGTCTCTACTGCATAATACTTTTCTCATCTTATTAAATGTTGCTCTAGCTTGTCCAATTCTCATTTTTATTTCTTCTGTATACTCGTTATTTTCATTAATAATTGTACCAAGATATCTGTATTTTTTTACTTTTTCTATTGGAACCCCTCTTATGTTTAAAAAGTCTTGTTGTTGTGTTTTGGAAATTGTCATAAATTTTGTTTTATTAGCATTAAGCGTTAGTCCGCTTTCCTCACTAGCATTTACTACATTATCTAAAAGTGTCTGTAGATCTTGTATATTTTCTGCAATTAGTTCAGTATCATCGGCATCTCTGATATTGTTGATGGGTCTGCCGTTGACTTTTATTCCAATTGTTACATTTTCGAGTGATTTTTTAATTATTTCTTCCAAATATAGATTGAACAATAAGGGGGAGAGTATGCAACCTTGCCTTACGCCTCTTTTTATCTCTACTTCCTCCGAAAGTTCTTTGCCTACCCTGGCTTTTGCTGTTTGGTTAAAGTAGAGATGAGTTATTATTCTTAAGTCTTTTTGTCAATGTGTTTATCTTTAAGTAACTGTATAAGACGGTTGTGTCGGACCTTATCGAACGCCTTATTGTAATCAATAAAACAAACATAGAGTGGTTGGTTTACATCCATACATCTTTGCATGAGGACGTTAAATTCAAATAATGCCTCTCGTGTACCCATGGCATTCCTAAATCCAAATTGGGTTTCAGTGATGTCTTCTTCCACTTTTCTGAAAATTCTTAAATGGATAATTTTTAAGAATATTTCTAGTGTGTGACTCATTAGACTAATTATACGGTCATTACATTCCTTTGCGCTAGGTTTTTTTTGGTAATGTAATAAATGTTGATTTGAGCCAATCTCTCGGAATAATACCCGTATTATATAAGTCTACTAATACATTGATCCGATCTTCTGATATTAATTTAATTATTTCAGTTGGAATTGTGTCAGGCCCCGCAGTACAGAGTAGTTCACAATGTATTAAAAACGTACATACAGGAAGTGGTCTTAGAAGATAATCTAATGACTGAAGCTATTGGAGTATCTTTACGTATAGCAAAGCAATATGAAAGGCTCGTTCAACTAATAGACTAATAAAATAAACCTCAAATCATCACATCTGTATATAACGAGTTTGACAGTTTCGGGTTACTTGGCTCG
Source organism: Diabrotica undecimpunctata (assembly GCF_040954645.1). Lineage (NCBI taxonomy): Eukaryota > Metazoa > Arthropoda > Insecta > Coleoptera > Chrysomelidae > Diabrotica > Diabrotica undecimpunctata. The sequence goes on along the minus strand of NC_092809.1, from coordinate 8,549,053 downwards.
AAAACGTTAGGGAGAGATGGCCTAGCTGTTTCGTTACTAAGGATATTTTTAATAGATAAATTAATTTTCAGCCATGCCAACGAAATATCAAAGAAAAGGAAATTGTCAACGTGGTTTATGTACTCAAAATCTACTCGAATCAGCCATACATGCCGTAAGAAATGGAGAAATGGTGATCAATGCTACTGGAATTAAAGAAATGGCTTTCAGATTAGCGGAAAAATTAAATATTAAAATTACTTTCAACAAGGAAAAAAAAACTAGCAGGTTTTGACAGGTTACAATCATTCTTAAGAAGAAACCCTGACTTGAGTACAACAAATTTGAAAGGCGTATCCTTAGTAAGAAGTCAAGGCATGAACAAAAAGGAAGTAAGCGATTACTTTGATCTGTTACAGAAAGTTATTCTAGAAAATGAGTTGATAGAGAAGCCCGATAATTTATTTAACACGGACGAAACAGGACTCCAACTGAATAATAAATCTGCATTTGTTGTAGCCCAAAAGGGGTTTAAAAATGTAGTATCAGTAACATATTTGGAGAATGGAGAAACAATTACGAGTTGCATTGTTGAGAGTAACTTCATTCCCCCGACCTGCATATTCAAAGGCAAAAATAAAAAGCAAGAATTCGAAAACGCATGTCCCTAGGGTCAAAGGTTTACCTAAATAAAAAGTCTGTTTACATAAACACAGATATACTTATTGATTGGTTAACACATCACTTTGTTCCTAGAAAGTCCCCAGGAAAAGTGTTACTGGTTTTGGATGGTCATGCATGTCATTGCAACTCCATTCAAGTTCAAATGTTACCGAGTATGCAGACGAAAATAAGATCGTTCTACTGTGTTTACTAAGCCACACCACACAGTTTTTGCAACCATTAGATCGTTCATTTTTAAGTCGCTGAAGGCACACTATTACAATGCTTGCAATTCATTTGTTAAAATGAGTCCTAAGAAGAAGATTAACCGGTTGCAGTTGAGCAAATTAATAAATTAATGCGGCTTGGACAAAAGCTGCCTCAGTACAAAATGCCGTATCTGATTTTCGCGCCTGTGGTATTTATCCAGTCCACCGGAATTCAATACCAGAGTACGCCTTTCTTGAGAGTTCAACAACACAAATTACTGAGACGTCTATCTTCTTATCTTCCACGTCTAAACCTAGCATCCACAAGCAGTTCGACGCCGTCTCACACGTCACCATTAAAACTACCATCCATACCTGGTAATAAGCCGACCTCTAAAGAAAAAACTACTTCCCGTAAAATGTTAAATAATATATCTTCAGTACCTTCTACATCAGTTATTTCAAGGAAACGCGGTAGACAATTGGTTGCAGTACTTACTAGCCCAGTGAATTTGGCGATACGCGAAGATTTAGACGTTGAAAAGAAAGAAAAGGATGCTAAAAGGAATAAAGGTCCTCTGGAAAAAAAGTATTCGCAGAAAAATAGTAAATTATAATCAAGTATTAATCAATTAATGAATTAATATTCATGTAATCATGTTATTTATTACAATAATAATCAGATTATAATTATTATTATCAATGTATACCTATATTATTTTTATTTTCCAATCATAATAGCCAGTACAATTACCGATATATTACAAAACTATTACAAGACTCCGTGGCGCAACGGTAGCGCGTCTGACTCCAGATCAGAAGGTTGCGTGTTCAAATCACGTCGGGGTCACACAACTTTTTGTTTTTTTTTTTCTTTCAATTATTTTATTTGAAAGTAGTTCAGCTATGGTCAGTTATTGTTTTTATTGTACATAAATTTCCAAACCCTTTTAAAGATTAATTACCGATTGTATCGCCGAATAGTTTCAATGTCGATTGACAGTGGGTAAAACAATACTGACACATGTCACAAATTCTGGTCCCATCCCCATCCTATCTCTCCAAAATGGTACCCAGAAGAGAGCAATAAAATTGGATTTTTTTTTAAATAATAATTATCTCCTATGGCGCTGACAACCTAGCCTTTTTCTTTTAGTTATACTCCATAAGCAGCAAACTTTTACATTGAATAATCTATAACCCCGAAACTAATCTCTTTAAGTTTCTTAAAGTTGTGTATTCTCGTGCGTTTCAGATTTATCTACCTTCTAATTTTATAGCTGAGGATGACAGAGATGTCGAAAGGCGTCCAATGTTTTAAATAATAAAGTTTTATTACAATTTTGGGATCTTACTTGGAGTTAATAATTGTATTATAATAAATATACTGTAGAAAAAATATATAAAATATAAATTTTGGTAGAATTTCTATAAATATAATAAAATTATTTCTATAGAATTATAATAAATACATATTATCGTTGATTGAATAACCCAAATTGGGGTTATTCAATCAACGATATTATGGAGTATCATTCGTATATTACGATCGTCGGTATATAACCAAAAATTTTATTCAAGTTCGTGTAGTCCTCGGTAGTATAGTGGTCAGTATCCCCGCCTGTCACGCGGGAGACCGGGGTTCGATTCCCCGCCGGGGAGGACTTTTTATTTTTTTTTGTTATTTTTTGTATTGATTTAATGTATAATTATTGTAATTTTTTTCCTTACTAGTTTATTAACATATTCCAGTGATAAAAAAAAGTTTTAAAATTTAAATATTTTTAAAAATGTTTTACACGTATCTCTAACTTCTGTTAGTAAACTTTACTCAATATACGTTAGACCTATTCTTGAGTTTGCCGGACCAGTGTGGAATCCAGATCTCATTCGTGATAAGATCTTACTTGAAAATGTTCAGCGTAAAGCCACAAGACTGGCATACGCCGTGTAAGACCTAACTATGAAGATATACTATCCATGGCTCATCTTACGACATTCGAGCAGCGACGTCTTCGAGGTGATCTAATTATGTCCTTCCGTATTTTACAACATAATTTTGGGAACCTAAACACCATATTCACTTTGAATCAAGACGAACGATTACGAGGCCATCGATACAAATTAAAGAGGTAACAAACTACTGCAAGGTCCAGGGTGAACTTCTTGCCTAATAGAATCTTTAATATCTGGAACAATTTGGATCAAGACACCATATCAGCAACTAGTATTGAAATCTTTAAAAATAAACTTGATAGCGTTTTATTTTATTTATAGGATTGTGTTTTTTTTCTCGGACAGCATTATTTATTTATTTATTATCTCACACTTCAATTTTTGTATGATACACTTATTTGTTTATGTTTACTTAACTTTATAATTGGTATTAGTTTTATAAGGATATTTTTTATATTTGTTTTTTTTTTGCTTTTTGGTCATAATAGGAGCTCGCTCCTCTGCCTTTATTTGTAATATAATAATAATAATAATTCTTTGTACAGATAACAGTATCAGTTAAAGCTGGCTAATTCTCGTAATTTATTCACAATTAATAGTTGCTATTTTTCGCTAATTTATTTACAGTCAAAATATTGCATTTTTTCTTGGATTGTTATTCTAATTTCATTTAACCACCGACCTCTAAGTTTTACGCAAAACAAAGTACTATGTGTATTTTGTTTTATTTACATTCTTTATAAAGTTTAGTTTCAGGTGATAGTGAACAATTTATTTGAGAAACCCCATAACTCAATCAAGTTTGAGCTTATATACAGCTTATTCATCTTTTTTTCAAAAAATATTGGAGTGAAAAGTCAAGAAACAGTGTATAAATGGAATATACACTGGAATTTATACACAGGTCAGTTTTTAACATGTAGAAATCTTCTTGTTTTCCTCACATAGTTTCTTCTTGTTTTCCGAAAGTTTTAGTTTTGTGTCTTATGGGGTTTCTCAAATAAGTGATTCATTTGTGTTAGTAAATAAGCTTAAAAAGTGCTATTTATTATTAAATCATTTTGTGTACATAAATATAATTTTTTTAAAAACTTTTTTTACAAAGGCTAACAGTATACATCTTAGCAAAGAAAATAAGCCTCGGATTATTGAGATCCATTCAGTCAAATTATCTGGACCAGCCATAGAAATTGGATCTTTTTCAAAAAATCTTATAAACAAATTAAATTTCGCAAAAACTATTTAACCAATCAGGAATCAGGCCGATTTTTTGCACACAATTCAAACACAATAACACCTTCAAGTTCAGGTACATTTAAACAAATTTTAATAAATAATAAAAAAGTTATTAACAATATTCAAAAACAACGATTTTTGTTGTTGATTTTGTAATAACTTTTTGCCTGTTGAGGTCAAATCTCTAAATAGACACACAAAATAATGAGCTTGACTTTTTTTTGTCGAGAAAATGTACAACTGAGATGCAACACATAAACAAACAATTTATGGAACATTAAAGGGAATGTAAGTGTACTTTGAGTCTTATATCTTTATCCTTTTTTCCCTTTGATTTTCGTTTCGGATAAAAAAGTAACATCTGTCAAGCTTAAACAATTATTTTCTTCCAAATTTTCACCAACGCTTGACAACGCAGGATACAGAATATATTTATTTTGGCTCTCTGCTCTGGTCCGCTCTCTGCAACAACCCGATTCTCCGCCCGAATTTACACGGCATTTGGGATTTTTCTTATTCATAGTCACTTTTTGGGACAGAGGATAATGGGCGGAATTGTTTTGAATGGCCCAAGGGACTCCAAAATTCGACAGACACTTTCACAGTATTTTTCGCATAATGGCACATAAAAAAGTCAAATTGTTCGGTCATTTTGCGAGAAGGAATGTGAACCGAACCGGAAAATCAATAAAATTCATCTGATATTCATGTGGTTTTATGATTGAATTGAAAAGTTTTATAAAAAGAATCAGAAATATAAAGGAACCAAATCGTGTTTGAAAATTTCCTGCAAAGGAGATTTAATAAATTATGGACCTGATGTCGCTCAAGCTGATGTATGTAGGGAATTCTTAAATTACATATTTTCATTGTATTCAGTTTCTCCAAAATTAACCAAGAAAACAGAACGCTGCTTTTAATCCTATATTATTTGGTTTTTTATGTTTTTTTATATTATCGAACACGAATTTTCATAAGTACAAAGCAATATTAAAAAATCAATATACACTCAGACACACGGAAAATTTAAAATGTTGGCAAACAATTCAATTCCTACCTCCCTTACATATAAAATGACAGCCACTATCCTTGAACTATATTCCAAAAATATTATTCTAGAAACAGCATCCTGTATTCTTCCACATCTGCAACTCTGGTTTTTCTCCTAACATAAAGACTAAAAACTAAAAACTCTACACCCCTCAAAGAAAGAATAACTTTCGATAGGAATCAACTCAATGTATCGCTTAATATAAATGCAAACTATCTCCCATGGACAAGCCACCCATTAACTATTGACTTAACACTTAGAAAGTATCCCAAATCAACTACAAATTCCACAATAATTAAACATCTATTCATGGAAAATATAGACCACTATCCTAATTATTTGCAAATCTTTACCAATGCCTCTAAAACACCCAATAGCATATCAATACCAATAAACTGCAGTATGCAGTATACTCACAGGCGAAGCCACAGCTATTTTGGAAGCCCCAATCTTCTTAATCATAAGACCATAACCCGCTGATAGCTAGAATGCACGTGAAACTCAAAAATATTGTAATACCTAAAAATGAACCAACGTTTGATTATACAAAATTAAGAAAAAGAGTAATGATAAACTGAAACAGAAGTGACGAAGAAATCTTAACATCAGAAGATGTCAATGAAAAGTGGAACAATATTCGGAAAGCATTATTAAAGGCTTCAGAAGAAAATCTAAAGCCTGAAAAGACAAATAAAAAACAGAAGCGGATGACTTCAGAAATTCTAGCATTAATGGAAGAAAGGAGAAAAGCAAAAGGGAGAAATAAGCCAAAATATCAAGAACTACCAAGTAGAATTAAAGTAGAGTTAAAAAAAGCCAAGGAAAAGTGGTTAACAGATCAATACATAGAAATAGAAGAGTATGACAGAAAATACGACAGCTTTAATATGCATAAAAATAAAAGAACTAACAAATACCAAAAAGCAAGCACACTATGGGATACTCAAAGATGATAATGCAGACATCAAGATAAACTAAGATTTTGGCAAGAATACATAATGGAACTATTCGACGATGATAGAATGATACAAAAAGAACGACAGGAATATACAGGACCGAAAATAATAATGTGCGAATTAGAACAGGCAATTAGAAATGCCAAGACTGCAAAATCAGTAGGCCCAGATCAGATACCCACTGAGCTAATTAAATGCATTGACGAAGAAACACAGCAAATACTTTTAGATCTGTTTAACAAAGTATATACAAAATTTCTCCGTTAGACAAGAATTTAAAAGATCAGTTTTTACCTACCTCTGTATAGAAATATCGAAGTTGTCCCCCGCCTCTCGAAAATCCCTTGCAATAGTCAAGAATTGAAAATCGGAATTTTAAGTCAGTATAATATTGTACCCCAGCTTAGCTGGTCGCTCGCATATTAGTTAGTTTTTAGTTTTGAATTCGATATAATTCGACGGATTTTTGGTTTAAGAGTTTTTAGACTATCGCGTAATCAGTATCAAATTGTATCCCAGCTGAGCTGGTCGCTTCTTGTTTTTAGAGTTTTATCTCGTGCATTGTAGTTATCGTTACATAGCTTAGAGTCTGAACGCTCATTAGTTATCAAGTTTATTCATATATAAGAAAACGTCCTTAGTTGAAGTGATAATTAGTAGTAATATTTAATCTGTATCAGTGCTTGTGTTTGTAGTGTGTCGTCGACCAGTGTATAGACAGTGATCGGGGCTATTTCAATAAAGAACTTGCGCTAAAACTTTGGCTAGATATTAACTTAGTTGTAGTAACATTCAATTATTAAATTACGTATCGTTTGAACTGCTTGTGTTCTTATTTCCCACGCCAGTGGGTGGTCCTTCGAATTAGAAATAATTACAAGACTTAGTACGCTCTAAATGGTAGCAATATCGCCATTCTAATTTTTTGAACAAATGTCCGTTTAATTCTAAAGATATTTCTCAAAATAATACATGGAAGACCATACAAAAAAAATAGAAGAAGATATAGATGACACCCAGTTTGGATTCAGAGGAGGACTAGAAACGAGAGAGGCTCTGTTCACTTTTAACGTTCTCGCGCAAATACGACTAGATATGAATATATAGAATAAAATATATCCCTACACCGATCTAAAGAACCTGGTTAAAATCCACTGTACTAATACATGGCAAAATCATTGGGAAAAATTAGGTACAAAATTAAATGTAATTTCTCCAAAAATAAATCCACCCAGCTTCCCCCTATAGCGCTTTCATGCGCTAAAAAGGCTCTCTTAGCAAAAAAGTGCTTGTCGAGTGGGAGTCCTGGGTACAAAGCCTCCCACACGAAATCTCTATTCCCGCTATCTCTAGTGACTTATCATCGATCTGTATTGCTTGCTCGGACCTCGAGTCCCCGCTCTGGATCACGCCCAGTTCGGTGACTCGGCGCTCGAGGATGTGGGCCCCTCTTGCCCGTTTTTGGGGTCTGTTAGTATTTTTTGTGGCTTGCACCTTTTGTTAGTGTTTTATTAATTTTTTGGTGGCTTTATCTGGAGAAACTGAAGCGCATACACACGTCTGTCAACTCCCTACGCCTCGTAGTATACTCGTAGTAGAAAGTTGCTAAATAAATAAGTAAATACATTTCTACTTGTCCCTTAAAAAAGATAAGAAGAAGAAGCTTAGATACTATAAGATACCATTATGCTGCTCAGATTCAAATATGTCTTGGTCATTATTTAATTCTATATATTGTTGACAAGTGTTCAGAAGAATGTAAATGAATTAATATTTTTAAATTAATTCGACAATACATCTGTAACAGTAACGTCGATCAATCCAATGAATAAATTTATTTTCACTCGAATAAAAATGGTTTGCCTGTTTCCCAAGAGTAAAATATGACGTATGCAGTAAATTAGTCTTGAATTCAAGTTTAAAAATCATCCGAACACAGCTAAAATCAGAAGTCAGATTTATTCAAATCCAAATGAAGTGTTGGGAGATTCGTTATAGCCTGTCAGATTTTCACATAATTTATTTAGATGTCAGATGTGACTATGATTTGGGTTGATTTATAATTGAAGGGAAGTAAAATCAATTTGTTATCGCAACAGCTCAATTCTAATTAAGATAATATCAATAATTGCGGTTTTTGCAATAAGTAAATTTTAGATTTTAATGGACTTGATATTCAATCAATTTTATTCCAGTGATTTTACACTTTAACATCAACTAAACAACTAAATAATATTATCTGGACCAAAACACTTACTCTTTATACACCCATGGACAAAAACATCGAATATTTTGGAATTTTCCAATTTTTTTATGTAGTCACTATTATTTCAAAATAATTTTAGATTACTGATAATACTCATATAGTAGGCTGATGTACTCAACTGGTTTGAGATATTTTGATGTTTATTTTGACGTTTATTCGGTGGTTAGTGTCATTCGTACATTTAATCATAAAAATCCTTCTTCACGTAAAGGAAAAATCATACTAATTCGGTTATTTTTAGTTTAATTTATTAAGTTTAATTAAATATTGTTTTCATTTAACTAAGTTTAAAACAATTATCCCACCAATTCGGCACTGCGATGAAGTCCAAGTAGCACATATTGTAATTTTGTACGAGGAAGGATATGCACAAAAAGGTATCGCACGACGTCTCAGCAGAACTGAATCTATAGTTTCAAATACTCTAAAAAGGTACCGCGAAACAAGAAATTTTGTACGAAGGCCTGGTCAAGGACGCCCAAGGTGCATAACCGCAATTGATGACCGTTTTTTGGTTCTTAATCCTACACCAAATCGTTCATTGACATCGATGCACCTCAGAAATAAGCTAAAAATTAAATGTTAAAAGAAAAATTAAATGTTAGACAAGTTAATGTGAGTTCACAAACAGTTAGACGAAGATCAAAACAAGCAAACTTAAAGCCCACACGCCCCGCCAAAGTTCCACGTATTCTCCAAAATCATAAAGCTTTTCGTTTGGAATTTGTAACAACACATATTTAGTGAAATATTGACAACTGAAAAAACGTTATTTTCACTGATGAGACCAGAATCCTATTATGGAAGCGAGATGGTAAAAACTACGTCTACAGAAGAGTTGGAGAACGATTCGCCAGCTGCAGTCTCGCCCAGACCGTTAGTTTTGGAGTTGATGGCATAATTCTTTGGGAAGGTATTAGTTGGAAGGTACGTACCGTACTTGTGGAAGTGATTGGACGGATGACTGGTGATTCTTGCATTTAAAACATCCTGCAAGATCATGTTTTGTCATATGTTGGTTACATTGGATATGAAAGATTCACGTTAATGCACGATAATTCTGGACCACATGCCGCTGCCATAGTGAGTAATTATCTTGATGAGGTTCAAATTCGAAGATTGGATTGGCCACCGTATAGCCCGGATTTAAATCCAATAGAGCACATGTGGGATCACCTAAAACGCAGCATACGACAAAGAAATCCTGTTCCAAATACGATAGAGCAGCTTTGGCTTGCTGCACAGGATGAATGGTATGCAATTTCCCAAGGATATGTCCAAAATTTACTTGCAAGCATGCTGAGAAAGATGCAAGCAGTAATAAGAGCTAGAGGGGGGAATACTCGTTACTGATCATGCACTTCTTTCAGTTTAAACCAGTTGTTTAAGCAATTTAAATTATCATTTAAGTTTAGAGTAAAATAACCTTATTTACCTAATACTAAAATTTATTTTTTTCACAATTTTCTCCGCATAAAAACTTAAAATTGCTCATTAAACATTGTTAAAATAAACACTATTTTACAATAAACGACTTGCTTGACCAGAATTTATTTTGAAAAAACAAAAATTAGAAAATTCCAAAATATTCGATATTTTTGTCCATGAGTGTATTTTAATTTGTTACATTATGTATATTGATACGTTGTATATCTACTCCAGGAAAATAAGTAAAATTTAAGGAGGTTCAGAACATCTCAATAGCCAGGTAATTTTCTAATTTTCGCTTATAGCCCGATCAAAAAACACTATGACCCCAAAAAAAACATACATTGAATGTTTGTTCTTTACACAAAATTTAGTCTATACTTCATATTTATTAAAGGCGGTAAAATATACATTACAATTCAGTTGTTTATAAACCACTTTCAAAGCATAAAGAACCTTTTAAGCTTTGTTTATATTATTTTGTGTATATTAATTGAGTTAATTGGAGTAGCCCACTTTGATACAAAAATACAGTCAATTTATGGATATTTCAAGGTGACAATCTAAAAAAAGCTGATTTCCTCCCATGCATTTTATTAGAAACACTTGAAATTTAAAAAAAATTTAAAAATCGTAAGATGTAAGACCTTAATCGTGAGATCGTGAGATTTGTCTTCAATTCGTGAGTAGATTCGTCATTTACAACAACTACAACAATAAAGGTAAATAATTGTACACTAATATTTCATTATCGTAAACTATGATTGATTGATTAATTGTTAGATTGACACAAAAGTTAAGAAACTGAGTTTATAGCGGCAATTCCTTGTTCCTATTGTGCAATTTAATAATATTCATATCAATAAATATTCTACCGAGAAAAAGACGTTGTCACGTAAAAACTTCGCCCGTAAAACCGACTTTACAGGCCACCGATTTTTTTTTAGCTTGTTTTAATTGAATTAGTTTAAAAATTTGACCCAAATGTATATACTACTATTATATTCTATTAAAAAGTTACCTATTATACATATGTTTGTTATATGACACTATCATTCTTATTCAGAGCAGGGCAAAAGCAGAGATCTCTAAAATCGGTAACCATTGTATATCACAGAATTTATACTGTGGTCACCTTTCAAAATCATTAATCTAAAATTTAAAGTTGCGACAAGATAGAGACAGCTCTCCCTAGCTCTATAAGCCGACGTGGAGAGCTGGAACAGCAGGGCGTCGAGAAATGTCGGATTAAAACGGACTATTTATTATCCCGTAACCTTTCCCTGTGCACCGGTCGTAGTTCGGCTCCTGAAATTTGCATTTAACGGAGAAAACTACATTCTGGGCGGAGGATTTTTTATGGCTTTCTTCTAGGAGGATTTTCTTTATGTAGGAAGCAGGGTGATCGAATAATCCATTAGATTGGATGGATTCTTGGCAAATTTTATATTCGACAAGACTTAATCGGGCCGGTCTCCATATATAGCACGTTCTACCATTTAAAGGATTCTTATAAATGAATAAAAATTCTTTTAGTAGAATAAATATTTAAAACAAAAATTTAGTGAATAAAATTTATTAAAAATTATCCAAAATGGATTTATAAATTTTCAGAACGTTCTCAATCCTATCAGATCATCATCAGAGAAACCCAAGAAATAAGTATTACCACTTAAACATGAGAACAAAAGGGTAAAATTTTGACTATTAACTTAAATATGTGGTTAATGCTTATGTCTATAAAGTAATTGGAACTAGTCACATAATAAGGTTAGAAGACCCTTAATAAATTACATCATTAAAGTAATAAACATTGTAATTATTAGTACGCTAGGTCGATGATAAACCTCAAACAAGGGAAGATGAAATGGGTATGAACTACGTAGAAGAGAATGAAGTAGAAAATGGAGTAGAAGCTCCAACCATAGAGGATGTTCTCGAAGTTATTAAGGTTCAGAAAGACAATAAAGCCTCGGGAGTTAACGAAATACCAGCAGAATTGTATAAGGTAGGTGCCGACCACCTAGCAAGTCACATCCACGCGCTCATCAAAGATATATGGCAAGAAGAGAAAATACCCGACGACTGGAAGAAAAGTATGGTATGCCCGATCTATAAAAAAGGAGACAAACTCCAGTGCAAAAACTACCGTGGAATTTCTCTATTATGTAAAGCATATAAAGTCCTCACGTATATTATAAACTAGCGGCTCCATCTACTAACAGAAAATATTATTGGAGAGTATCCGACGGGGAAGATGGACACTGGATCAAATAGTTACAGTCAAACAGATCTTGAGTAAATCATAGGAAAATGGCATTGATATTCACAACGTGTTTGTAGATTTCAAACAGGCATACGACTCAGTCAAAAGGAACAAGAACAAACTCTACAATATATTGGCTGATTTGGCAATACCACACAAGATTCATTAAAGCCACAAAGGATGAAACTCAGGCATGTGTACGAATACCGACTTTATCAAAATTTCGCAGTGACTAAAGCAGAGAGATGGGCTGGCCCCAACTTTGTTTAACCTGGCACTGGAGTATGCGGTTAGGCAAATGCAAACTGGACGAGGAAACCTACTGACCAACCAAACGGTTCAACTGGCCGCTTATGCAGATGATATTAATAGAACATGAACAGGAGCACAGTGAACATACGTTATTGGGCGGTAAATTGACTTGAACCGTAACGTCTATTTGGAAATTTGTTATAGCGGTCTCTGTAGCACAATCAGCTTTTATCGGATAATTTTTGTACCTGTGATCATCTTGAATACCAACAACTCGAACTTTCTCGATACTATACGTTTTGGCAGATTCATCAGGTATGTCGTTGAGGCTGTCTTCTAGACTACTTTTATCACTTAGTGGTTCTTGAAATTGAAGATCTTTGTCAATCTCTTCATTACTTCCAACTATTTCTGATTTGGCATCACGATTTAAATTATCAATTTCATTAAAACTAAGAACATTTGTATTAGCCGTGTTACCCACCACAGTAGCTGATGAATTTGACGGTTCTGTGCATTCTGTAACCTTCCCTAAAGTATGTTTGTAATAAACTTCTTTTTCGATATTTTCAATGGACTCTTTCTCTTGTTTGTTCAATCACAGCTCCAAATAAACTCTCTACAGGACTAATTGGTGTTTCACATTGGCACGATGTATTAAGGTATTGTATGTTTATTTCGGAAGGCGATATTTGGAATGACGTATCTTTAGGAGAAGTAGCTTGATCACCAGATAGGTTTAGATCTAAAGCCAAATTAATTAGGTGCTCTCTCATTTTTTTCTCATCTAACACATGTTTATTCATTATTTATTATTGATAGAGTATTCAGTCAACATATCGAGATGAATAAACATGTGTTAGATGAGCCTGAACGACATACCTGATGAATCTGCCAAAACGTATAGTATCGAGTAAGTTCGAGTTGTTGGTATTCAAGATGATCACAGGTACAAAAATTATCGGATAAAAGTTGATTGTGCTACAGAGACCGCTATAAGGAAACATACGCAATTGAAATGTCAGCAGTTCAGATTTCTTTGTTCAGTTGGCGTTAGATCACGTTCAGATGCGTATTTCATACTTCATTTCATTTTTTTTGTATGATCCTATGTCGCGGATTTAGCTTTTTTCTAGTACACGTTACTATAAACAGCAAGTAACCTATTTTTTGTTATTTAACAAAAAAATGAAACTGGTATGTAAAGGTAGATTGTAAACTTGCGGCTATATTCTTAAAATGCGCATGCTACCTTCCTAAACACATAAAATTGAGTGAAAATTACAATTTTGTTTTCTTTTAATTATCTCACTTTTTAATAATGGCGGTTCTAAAAACATAATGAGAATTTTCCATATCACCACGGATATAAAATTGCAGATTATTAAAACTATAAAACGGATAAATGGTCTAATATTTGCCTTAATTTTGTAACTGATCCCTTGGGGAATGAGGCTGTCGAGAAGGAAAGCAATGCTAAAAAAGGAAATGAGTTTAATAAAACACAGAACAAATGGATGGAAATGTAGCAAGAAATAAGGTTTGAATAAACCATTTTTATAGAAATTATTATTCATTAGTTGTTAGGGGAATGGCATTAATACTAAATTTATATCATATGTAACATTTTCAGGCGTTTATACGACAATATTTTAAATGATATATAATCACAGAACGTGATTAATATTGTTTTATGCAACCCACATAACTTATTAATATCGTAAGGATCAAAATATGTAAAAATTAGATATAAATAAATAATGGAACAGTATAAAGTAACTGCTGAAAAACCACACAAGATTAGACGACAATTAAGTTGCGAAAACAATGCAGTCGGACACTATAACAAACGTCAAACTATATTCTACAATTAATTTCTTGTCAAATTAAGTAAATCAATGTATTATTTTAATAATATATTAAAAACTATGGCCTAAATAAAACAATCCTTGTTAAATCCTTGTTGAAACCATTCGCTTGAATCAGTTCTTTGTTATGGCTATGAAGTATGGACAATTAATGCAGACCTGAAGAGAAGATTGTTGGCAGTTGAAATGGATTATTTGAGAAGAAGTGCTAGAACATCAAGGCTGGAAAGGAAGACTAACGAATCTATAAGAAATAACATGAATGCTACAAAAACTTTCATTGACAGAATAGAAAGAAGAGGTTTAAAATGGTTTGGACACCGATTAAGAATGCCTGATGAACGTTGGCCCCAAAAACTTCATAGATGGAAGCCCCCTGGAAGAAAAAAAAGAGGTAGACCTCGACGCTCATGGAATGAAGGAATTAGACGAGCGATGGAATCGAGAGGTTTGGAGGAGGACCATGCCTTGGACCGGGAGAATTGGCGAAGGAGAACGGAAATACCGTTCTCGGAGAATTTTGGAGACGACAGCCGTCTCCAAAATGTATTATATTTACAAGTTGGATCCTGTTATATATATTGTTGTGATCTGCTTTATGATGTTTTATTATTAATTAACACTAATTTAATTAATCCAATTATTTAATTAATTAATTCACTAATTTATGCAGAGTCATACAAATCAATTACTATTAAAAATTCTCAGGGTGCCTTTTTAATTTTACTTTAATCAGTTTACTTTATATATCTCTTCTAGTGGGTTCAGTATCTCCTAGTTGCTCATAATCGGGATAGAACAGGAAACGGAACTAACATTAAAACAACATAAATATGCATACAAATTATTATTTATTTTCAATATGCAATACGATGAATATTAATAAATAACTTTTGTGGGCAATTATCTTTCCCAACAAACTCCTATACTCTAAATTTAATTTTAATTACAAACTATCTATTGATCTCTTTTATAATAATATCTACTAAAAAAAAATGACCATATAAAAATATAATTTATTCACCAAAAAAATAACTCTTTGAAACTTGGAATCTTAGTTCGTATGCTTATATTTGATTTTATCTTTAGAATATCTTAAAATTTTCTTTCATTCAAATTATTTGACTGACCTTTATTTTTTTACACCAATGATGTCTCCTCTCGATCAAACCACAGTTCCTTCCTTGATTGATTATGTCCGGCTACCATCAAATCTTTCCCGTTCTCAGCATCGATCCAAACCGCATACCAGCAAACTACTCCTCCGAAAATACAAGCCCAAGCCTCTTTTGACCGGTACTCTTTATTCACAAATTCTCCTTTCTTTCTCAATTATATCTCGTGGACTAGGCAGACTCAAAAGAGGTATTAATCTTCTCGATTTTGATCTGCTCTCAGCTTCCACCTTTTTCACCAACAAACGAAAACACTGGTACTCAGATTGACTACACGAAAACACGTCTTCTCTTCTGGTCTGCCGGTAACATAATAATTCTTTCAATCTCTCCCAGACAACCTTCTCAACTCTCTCATTCCCACCATTCCATTTTAACCAATCATAAGCATTCATCTTTCCCACTTATTTTCGATTTAGAAAATTTCCAACATGATATTTAAAACAAATAAACTACTTTCACTCAAATTACTTTTCAGAAACCATTAACAATTTTGCCTTTTTCAACAGAAATAAGTTTCCAAATTCTTGTTATCTCATATCTAAATCTAATTCTTATTTACTTTCGAAAAATACCCACCGCAAAATACAATTACAAGTTATTCCTAAATCTATAATTATACGGGTTCCATTGTCCTTTCACTATTCACTCAGTCTTTCACGGAAAAACTCGTCAGGGTCCCGTCACGGAAGAATGTTTTCTCTTATTCTAACTATTACAAATAAGTACAGGGTTGTATTTTAACTTATATGCCCGCGGTATATTAAAATAATAAAAAACTCTTTAATACTCTAATATATATATATATATATATATATATATATATATATATATATATATATATATATATATATATATATAATAAAACAATCCTTAAAGTGGCGGATGAAATTAATATTTCTAAAACTATAATGTGGAATATTTAAATATTATGAAGAAACATGACGTACCTTAGATAAAAACGATAAAAGCCCGGGTCGTCTAAATGTAATTCCTGATAGGAATAGGAGAATATTAGTAAAAGTTTGCAAAAAAGGTCGAAATTACAGCTGAATGGAATTATGAAACTGGATTAAATCTGTCTAAAATGTGTACGCAAAAACCGACAGCCCATGGAAAACTCCCAACGTTGGAGCAAATCATAAAAACGTTGGCGCCAACATTAGTTCCAATACAGTTTTGTCGGTACACACATTGGACGAACGCTGTTGGGGCCAACGTTGGCCCCAACACATCGAAGGGATTGGCGCCAATACTGGTGTTGCCGATCACATATTGGCGCTACAGCAATGTTCCAATCGGCGTATAATTATGCTATTTGTGCAAAATTTAGTTGTTGGCGCGTAATTTTCGCATCCTGCATAAAATTAGGTACCTAGTTTTGCACAATGTAGCAAAGCAAAAGAAAATAAGCCAATGGAAAACCACAGTTTATAACGTCCTCGCCTTCGTTTTTCTTTTAAAACACTTATGCTGCTATTTTACAAAGTATTTTTTTAAATAAATAAATTACTTTATCGAAGAAAATTTCCATTCCATGACGGCATTAAAAAACATGTAAAAGTCGATCTTCGACCACCTAAGGCACTTCCGTTGAGTTATTTAGGATTAACACTCCAATAAACGTCGGTAATCAGAACGGGGTTTATTCTCAAAAGGCTATTTCTTACATAAATAAATAATATACATCCCAGGCACCCAAAGAAAATGTACTTAAGTATCTAAACATTTTACAAAAGTATATGCTTTTATTTTTGAAAGATATTTTTTAAGACATCTGAATGACATGATTGACATGCTTTTTAAGACATGAAATATATTTTAGGACATTTTGTCCTAATAGACCACCGTCGTGTCATCATATAACTTTTAAATTATGTATTTCCATATTATCGGCTGTGGATTAAACTCAGGTTTGATGCAGAATATAGCCGAAATAGAAGGCTAAGAAATTTGGGAATTGAGTTAATATAAGAATAAATGGGATTCAGAGCCTCGACGTCAGGTTTACACTCATATATTCAGTCTGCAGTTGCCAAATACGGCATCTCTAAAGATCTAGTAGCTTTAAGTACCGTTGTAGACAAAATGACGTAAAATTCGGCTTTTTGTAGCAAAATATAATCATATGCAATCATTTTCACGACAGTTATAGCCGCTGCAATTTCCATGTCGGACATATTGACGTTGGCTCTAGAGGGAACAGATTGATCTCGCCCCAATACTCAACCCAATGTGTGGATGCCTCACCGAATGTGGGAAACAGTTGACCCAACGTTGACTCCAACTTTGGCGCCAACGTTTAATCCCATGTGTGGAGTCGCCATTAGGAATGAGTCTCACATAAGCAAAACTAAGTTCCTACGTCGTGTCGATCATAATGCAATATTAGTCCATCTAAAGATTTAGTATAAAGGCAAGGCTTGATCACACCTTAAATCGATAATCTCAAATTATAAATAATAAAGGGCTTGTGAGATAATCGTAATGAGCTACGATTGTCTAGTAGTTATTATATTTTTTTGGTCGTTTCACAAGTTGAAAAAATATCGTAAAGGGTCTAATGACATGACAGATGCCTTACAGACATTAAGGCATAATTTGACACAGAAAAGTTAGCTAGACTATGTCTTTAGTTTTGAACAGTATTATTACCGTAATGACGATGACAATTACAATATGTCATCAGAAGAGTGCAATTATCCTGTCGTTAGCGCCAATTACGAAAATCCATCATCTCCTCTATACTTGATGTACTTACCTTCATCTACTCTTACTGAGTTGCAAATTTTTTTCTAAAAAAATTCGATATATAATCTCACAGCCCATTTGAGAAAATATATTAAGTTTATCGTTGGTCTATTTCAAAGAGTTTCTTGATAAAACTTTTCTATACAAGGAATATTGGCTGCTCTTTTACTAAACGAAAATCCAATTAATCAGCTAGACAACCATGATATTTTTTTATTTGTTTTGACTAGATTCTATTTATTAATGAAAGATCTCTCTTTTCTGTTGGAAAACTTTCAGAGTCAGCTTCTTATTAATAATAAATTATAGTTCTTTTCAGCAGCCTTAAGGTATTTTATTGTTAAATATTAAAAATAATTTAAGTTTTACAAATAATTTATAAGTACAGTTCTTAGTGATTGGTAGTATACGAAATAGTATTTATTAATATATACAACAAATTTAGTGTATTTATTTAGTATAAAGCAGTTTGTTGAAAAATCAATGGAATCGATCCCTTTTCAAGACTTAAAGATAAACCATTTTTATTTAGGCTTTGCAGGAAACGATGAGACTTCAAACTTAAAGTAATGTGTTGTTCGTATATAACCGTTATCAGACCCACAGTGAAGTAAGCTGGAACAAGACATCGCAGAAAAAGGCAATAATGCAATAAGGTGTAATGAGATCGTAGCTCACTGCTGCCTTACTATATTCTGGTAAATATTAAATGCGATTAGTCATCAAATATCACGCGCTATAAGCAGTAAAATGTAGAAAAAATCACGTGCCCATCATGAATTCTCGGAAATTCGATCATTGGAGTCTTGTAAGAAAATATGTTTCCTTGCTGGTCACTTTACATTGTAATAATAGAATGTTATATTTCTGCTCATAATAATAAAAAGAATATACAAGATCTAGTTTATATATAAAATTTTCATTTACATTAATAATGTGTCGACTGAGTATGAGCGGAAGTGGACTATATATCTAAAGATGTAAAATACTCAAATTGGTATATTATTTTTATTTCAGAAGGATATTCAATTATTTAGTCTGTCAATAAAAAGGGTACTAGCAACCGCAGATGCTTATTGGGTCTGTATGTACATATTATCTTCTAAAAACACGCCAAAATATCCGCAAGTGATTCTACGTATTGAGTTTAAGGCAGTGAACAGAACGAAACGCAATTATCAAGATTTAAAGTTTTTTTCTGAGAAAAATTTCATTTCTTCTTTCAAAGTCTATTTAATAACGGAATTAATGTCTTCAGATTGTCTCTAAATGTGTTTACACAGCAAAATAAAGACACAATAGATGGATTAACAGCCGAATCAGCAGATTGTTGCAATTACACAACGAAGCAAATACTTTCATTTTATAAGCATCAATAAAAACTGAAAAGTCTGCCAAAGGAAGAACTACAATATAAAGGAAACGTTTAACTTGCATGGTATGGAATAGAAATGATAACACAGCTCAACAAAATGATAACATTTTCTGCTTGAGAAATAACGAGTTTTAAATATTTTTGATGCTGTGATTTCAAAAATTATTTTTTTTATATTAGCTTTTTTGCCATCGATTGTATAATTTTAACTTCGCTCGAAAAGATATACACAAAGGCCCTTGGAAATCACCAGACCGACTTGCAGTAAATATAAAAGATAATGCTATTGTAGACTTAAGACATCAATCTAATAAAAAAACATCCGCAGAAGAGGAACAAATGCGGATACTGATCACTACTACTCTTTTAGTTAGATTATATCGATATACATATTACATGTTTGTTTGTAATAGTCCACTTAACGTTTTTTTTTTATAAAAATAGTGCTTTTAATTATGAATTCTCAGTCGTTATATGCTAAATAAAAAATAAATTCTCTGCTACTGAAACGCTTCTTGGTAAAACTCAAAGAGACATCTAAATTATACGATAACTTAAGATATCGCACATGTTACACTTTTCATTATTTTTTTGGTGGAGTACAGTAATACAAGACTTTTATCCTTTATTTATACATGTTAAAGATTTCAATCCATGAAAACGGTCACAGACGTTAAGGCGGCAACACATGATTTTGAACTCTCATTAAATAGCATCTTCACATCGTAAACGAGTAAAGTTAACACAACACGAAATCGTTCAATTCACAAGAAGCGATGGAAAAAAGAACAGTAGTAGAAACAGTGATATAAAATGTAGAGGCTTGTTAAAAGGAAAAATGAAAACCAAATTGGAAGTGATTGCAGATTCTATCGGAGAATTTTTCAGGCTTGAAAAGCCTATAAAATCTTTACATATACTTCCAGCGATACAATTCAATTCCCTTAAATCAGCATATAACACTCCAATTAGGACGTAGGTGAATACTTAGAATGGTGGAGAGAACTATTTAAGAAAAAGTTTTTAGCAGACGCTTGTTTGGTATTTCTCATTTCAGTTCTTGTCCTCTTACGACTTATTCAATGATATTGATGCCTTTTTCGTCTTTTTACTTGGGTAATATTCATTTATAAAAGAGGACGTGAGACGAGTCACAAGAGTTGAGCGGTAGTAAGTATCGATTGAAAGAACTTAGAGAATAGTTTTCGAATGGAAAAAGTTTTTGCTTAATTTCCTAGTCACTATCGAAATTATTTAATTTTTTGTTATTCCCAACGGAAATGTTCGAATTTATCTGGACTGAACTTCCCAGAAGTATAATAAGAAATGGATAATATTTCATTAATAGAATTTTTGAATAGAAGTAACAAAAGGAGAATTCAAAATTGAAATTTGCGAGAACTTTGAACATAAATTTAAAATTAATAATATTATTTTAGCATCTACGTGCAATTTTTAATGCTAGAAGCTTTTCCTTTTCTTTTATAAAGACACACATCCAAAGAAAAAGTTAAAATAAGTAAAGACTTAGTTACACAAATTAAACACGTACATTACAATTCAAGAATTTATAATGTAAGAATTCTTCTTCTTCTTCTTCTTGTGCCACTCCTATCGGAGATTGGAAATCATCAAGGCTATCCTGACCTTGTTTACAGCTGACCTAAAGAGTTCATTAGTGGTACAGCCAAACCACTCTCTCAAATTACGCAACCATGACATTCTTTTACGGCCTGGATTCCGTTTTCCTTCTATTTTTCCTTGCATTGTATTTTAAAGTAATGCGTATTTATGTCCTCTCATCACGTGACCCAAATATTCGAGTTTTCTTCGTTTGATCGTTGACAAAATTTCTGGGTCTTATCCTATCCTTCGCCTTACTTCAAAGTTTGTAACTCTTTCAACCCAACTTATCTTCAGCATTCTACGGTAGCACCACATCTCGAAACTTTCAATATTTTTTATATTGTTCTGCTTGAGAGTCCAGGCCTCTACACCGTATAATAGCGTGTTAAATACGTAGCCCCTTAGCATTCTTAATTTGAGAGGGATGCTTATAGCTCTGTTGCAGAAGAATTTCCCCATCTTTATGAAAGTGGCCCTGGCAATTTCGATAGGTCTTTTTATTTCATTGTTTTGGTCTCCAGTTTCGTTTAATGAAGTACCCAAGTAATTTGTAACTTGATACTTTTTCAATTTGAATGCCGTTTATACTAATATGTATTGGTTGTGTCATGTTCTTACTGAAGATCATATACTTAGTTTTTATGATATTGATACTTATGCCATAATTGTTGCAGGCAATATTTATATTTGTAAGTAATCGTTGTAATTCTTCTACTGTTCTTGCAACTAGTACAGTGTCGTCTGCGTATCGAATATTATTTACAACCTCTCCATTGATTATGATTCCTTCGTTTGTTTGCAAAAGGGTTTCCTGGCAGATGCTTTCACTATAAACATTAAATAGCAGCGGTGACAAAATGCATCCCTGTCGTATTCCTCTACGTATTTCTATTGCTTGTGATATCTCATTTTCTATTTTGATGTTAGCTTTCTGATTCCAATATAGATTGAGAATTATTCGCAGATCTTCATTATCTATGTCCTTTCTTTTAAGAATGTCTTTTAGCTTATCATAGCGTACTCTGTCAAACGCTTTTTCAAAATCGATAAAACATGCATGTACTTCCTGATTAACGTCTAGGCATCTTTGTGTAAGAACATTCAAACCGAAGAGAGCTTCTCGAGTACCTAATCCCTTTCTGAACCCCATCTGTGAATCACTAATATCTGAATCCAACTTTTGATAAACTCGGTTGTGGATGACTTTTAGAAATATCTTTAGTAGATGGCTCATTAAAGATATTGTTCGATGTTCTGAACGAATTCTAAGAATCCGTAAGAATTCTAGGAGCTCTCAAATCTACTTTCCCAATTTAATTTTTTCTTGTGAGTTTTGTTTCAATCCTCTCAGTACTTTCCATAACTCCAAGTTCTTGTACCTCCTATGTATGTTTCAATATTTCAGCAGGTTATTTCCTATTCTTCATTATTTTGTTGTGTTATTTGTTTTTTCACTTCTCCATCTTTTTTGTATATTCTTTATAAACTTCATCGTTGTTTGTAGTCAGCCATTTTCTGTATAGTTGCTTTTTGTCTTCAATTATTCTTTTTGTTGGTTCATTTATTTCATAATAGTGCTGTTTATTTGTTATATATTAATTCACATTCCCTTGGAGAAGAATTTCCCACAGAATTTACATTCTTTTCGAATGCTACTCTTTTTTAAAGAATGTTAAAAACCGTTTATTTAAAATTATCCATTTGCAGAATTTGTTATAACAAAAAAATATTGAGAAGTCACAAATTTTATATCGCTTAAGACTTTCATTTCCATCGTAGAGGTCAAATTTCCAGAAACTAATATATCAAAAGAGACAAACCAAACTAAAACTGAATTCTTCAGCTAGTATTTCACCAAGAAAATGAGGAAAACAAACTAAAAAGGAAAATCCTGGAAACGCGACATATAGTGTCATTATTCAAACGGCGGATTTAACCAGCGTAGCTTAGTCAGAGATGTTTCAAATTGAAATTGTCAGCTTTTCCAACTGGTTCTTAGTTAAGAATTTTGTCGGGGAGACTTAAATATTTTTCTACAGAAATAACGTCATTTTTAAATGAGAAAGACAACGTTTGAAACGTACAGAGACAAAGATGTTGCTACAATTTTAATAATGGCGTAGCAACGAAAGATTAAATGTAATTTATTATGTTATAAAGTATAAGACTTACGGCTGATGTTGGTAATGAAACTTGGTGGAAAGTGGGATAAATATGCAATTTATTTTGAGAAATCTCTACTGATTTTTATGAATTCGAAGAGGGTGCTTTCGCTACAATGTTTTGAATAGAAATGTTACATAAGTATAGGAAACTGAATAAAAAAAAATCTCAGTGAATATGTGAAAATTGTAAGAAACATCACAATAAAATTGTAATGATCCAGTCAATATTCAACAAGAAGCCACAACTAGAATACATCACAAAAATACCAGTTGAAAACCTAAAAGACGACTCAATAATGTACTAGCTCTCAAATTGGTTAAAAAAAAATACTCAACAACTAAAGCTTTATTAGCAGTAATAGAACATATTGTTCACGGTCTTGATGCAGGTGAACCTACTAATTAATTAATGTGTGACCTTACAAAAGCTTTTGATTGTGTGGATATTTAAACACTATTGATAACATTGGAGTGCTATAGAATTTTGACGTGACAACGTCTTAAATTAGGTTGTGGCTCGGAGTCACTCATGAAAAAGTGTAACGCCCGCACACGTCTGTTACGATGAGTCACCGAACGAGAGAGAGGCCCGCCGGACCGGCGAATGCCTTGCGTCTCTCTCCCACTCAAACATGATCGGTCCGCTGCGCGCGCAGCACTAGAGAATTAGGCGCGTTGAATCGGTGCGTGCTTGTGTCTCTGTCTTTCTCGAGCGTTCTTGGCGTTGGAAAACCGAGAAAGCGTCATAATACAAGTTCACACGTGTGGTTAAAGTATCGTCAGCTGTGTCTGTAGTGAAAATGTGGAGTGCTTATATTCGTCATTTACAACAACTACAACAATAAAGGTAAATAATTGTACACTAATATTTCATTATCGTAAACTATGATTGATTGATTAATTGTTAGATTGACACAAAAGTTGAGAAACTGAGTTTATAGGTTATGTCATACTATTGACAAATGTTGATAGTGTTAAGTAAATTATTAGTTTAAATCACTCTGCAATCAATCGTAATTCAGTCGATTGAGAAGAAACAGCGCGTTTCAACTGCAAACAACTATTGTGCAATTTAATAATATTCATATCAATAAATATTCTACCGAGAAAAAGACGTTGTCACGTAAAATCTTCGCCCGTAAAACCGACTTTACAGGCAACCGATTTTTTTTTTTAAAGCCCTTCTCTCTATTCGGATTGCCGAATATAGGCCTCTCCTAATTCTCGCCATTCATGATGTTTTTTTATGTCTTCTTTTATCTGTTTTCTTATTACTCGATTAAGTTCCTTAAATTCTGCAGTGTCTTTTTTGTTTTGTCTCAGAAGATCTTTTCTTTGTTTCAGCATGTTTTGTGATTCTACACTTATTTTGGATTTTCGTTTCCTGTTAGCGGTTGCCGCTTCTGAGCTTGCATTTAGTACTATGGAATAACGGGTACCATATACGACTTTTTGAAATCATATCTTACAGGAAGAACACAGATTGTTGCATTTAATAATCAAGAATCTAATCATCTACCAGTTTTAACCGGCATACCACAAAGATCAATTTTGGGACCTCTGCTATTCTTGACATATATAAATGGATTACCAAGTGCGTTAGAAAACACCAAATGAGTTTTTTTTACAGATGACACAACCTTATTATGTAGAGGTAAAACTCAAGAGGAAATAAGGATGAGGTAAAGGAAATATTAGAAAAATCTAAATCTAAAACTTAAGTTAAACGAGCAGAAAACCCAGACAATAGTATTTATTT
Source organism: Diabrotica undecimpunctata (assembly GCF_040954645.1). Taxonomy (NCBI): domain Eukaryota; kingdom Metazoa; phylum Arthropoda; class Insecta; order Coleoptera; family Chrysomelidae; genus Diabrotica; species Diabrotica undecimpunctata. The sequence continues at coordinate 8,524,072 of NC_092809.1, read as the reverse complement.
CCGATAGATGGGTTAAACCATCTACACCAGTAAAGTTACAAGGTGTTACTATGAATCCAAGGTTGAACTGGTCGCACCATATTGAAGGATTGTGTAAGAAGCTCGCCTCACAGATTTTTGCCATGCGCAGATTGGTTACTTCTGTGAGTCGAGATATTCTTAGGTCAGTTTATTTTGGAATGGTTCATAATATCCTGACATATTGCATAATTCTTTGGGGAACCTCAATCTATGCATATAAAAGTTTCACTTTTTAAAAAGCGGCAATTCGAATTATTGACTCGCGCCAAATGCAAACCCTTGTTTAAAGAGTATAGCATTCTTCCTTTACCTTCAATATATATATTTGAAAGTTTGTTAACTGCTCATAATAATATACAAGATGTAAAAACACATGCAGATCAATATGAGTACAATACAAGAAACAAAAGTCATATCATTATTCCATATTCCAGATTGTGTGTTATACAACTTAATACAATAGATCTGTATAATTGTTTTCTAAACCTGAACAAAAATACAAAGTGATGCTCGAATAAATAAAGTTTAATCGAATAAAAGGTAGATATCGAGCACAGTTTTTATTAAATCTTGCCCGAGTACTTTCGCTCCTAGAGCATCTTCAGGGACATTTCGTCAAAATTAGGCTATCCAAAAATATGGTGAATGTTTTAATATTAACTGATACATTTATACAACACGAGACAAAGAACAAACAGTTTAAAATTACAGTAAAACTTCGATATAACGGACTACTTGGGGGAACGGTGTGTCCGTTAAAGCCGAAAGTCCGTTATATAAAAATATGTTTAAAATAAATCAAAACACTTTTTCTTTAATATATATGTACACTGTATTCAGATATATATATATATATATATATATAAAAAATACAAAATACAAACAAAATTCTATTTAATTGTCTTCAGACATTCGTTGTGAAGTGACGTTGTTGTTGATATCGACGCGCTTACTGTCGGTAATCATGTTTTGAAAAAGGAATCAAGTTTCGTTTGCAATTTTGATGTTTGCTGTTTTTTTTATGACCAACTCTCTAAAATTACGAAAATGCTTAGAATACAGTTGAACTTCGTTATCTGATGAATATAATCAATAAATGCTATTAGAGCGTCGAGATGCGATCTTACCTCTGATAATTTTATTTTGGCAGTATTGTTTTGTCACCTTCTTCGCTAACTTCACTTTCATCCTCACTTTTTAGGTTCATAACTTCATCTGCTATTTCACTTTCCGTCATGATGTTATATCCAGGGTCACCTTCTCTAGCCCAGGGTCACTTTCTTTAGATCTATTTCTAGCCATTGCAAAACATCTTCCTCAGCTACATGTTCTCCTGCATTATTATGTATTGTCCTACAGAAATCAGTAACTTCGAAGACTTCTATATCTTATGCATCTTGGCCATCAAACAAATTCTTCCAACCATTTTTTAATGTTTGTGCTTTCACATCCTCCCATGCTGCAGAAAAATTAAAAATTGTTGATTTTAAATTGTAAGACCTTAAGTTTTGCAAGCTACGCTGTCCTCTTGGATATTCTGCATTATCTCTATCGTGCAATACAACCATTACTTATAGCGTAAAAGTAATAAACATTTCACCTCTGCTGGCCCAATTCTCAATTTCTTCTCTTGAAATTTTCTCACTGAAGGTACAAATTCTTTGAAAAACCAATTTTTGAAAATATCTCGAAATGTGTCCTCTTATGCTAAATTTTATTGAAATTTTTGTAAAATACAGTGGTATGGTACGGGCTAAGCATGTATTAACAGTACGTTTTTATTTTTTTTTCTACATTTGACCGGATTTTTTGTCCGTTATATCCGAAGTCCGTTAAATAGAGGTCCGTTATATCGAGGTTTTACTGTATTATAAATTCGAAGAAGCTACATATTGGGTGACATCAGAGAGAGAATGATTGTTTGACCATCATGGGTGGCTCAATTTATTTTAATTTTTTTTAAGATAATACAAATAGCTTCTATATGATTTTTGAAAGAACCACACCCCAACTCTACCCGACACGAGCAAAAGAGCCTAGATAATTTGTGTATAGAAGTAAATACAGTATACTCCCTCTATAACGAACACGGTTATTACGAGGGTTCGCTTATAACGAGATACTTTAGATGTCCCGTGAAATTTCTATTGAACTATAACCATCTATAGCGAGGCAAATTTGGTTATATCGAGAGAAAATAAGATTAAAAAACGTGTTTTTTACGTTTTTGGTCCGGTCGTGGCTATAAATAAATACCTTTTCATACAGCCCCTCAATAAACTTAACTGCAGCCCGCAATAAACTTCTTTACAATGAATAAATACAACTGTTTCACATCTTTAGAAAATATTATAGAATGATACTGGACCATTTAAAGCAGTTAAAAATGACAGGGCCTGCGTAGCGCAAGCGGTAGGATGCTTGACTCGCAAGCCGGTGGTCCGGGGTTCGAATCCCACCGCCGGCAAGAACATCTAGACATTTTAAAAATGTCTATAGGTCCCAGGTCGACTCAGCCTGAATAAAAATGAGTACCTTGGGTAAAACCAGGGGTAATAATAGACGGTTGAAGCGTAGCACTGGCCATGTTACCTTCCTTGTATACCGTAGGCCCTAGATATAGCAGACTACCCTGCTATACTCCCAAAGCCGCGACAGCGGTATAAAACGGGAGACTATTATTATAAAAATGACAGAGTTCTTAAAATTGCAGAAGCAATAGTTTATACGAACTGAAACCTTGAAAATACGCTTTATACATTATGTAGTTGGAAAAAAATATAAGTACAGATTTTTTGTTCTAACGTTTATCATTGATAATAAAAGTAAACAACTCTTTTATGTTTTAATACATTTCATTGACAATAAAAGTAAATAACTTTTTTTCAAAAACGCCATTCAAAAAATATTTATTATTAGCATCTTATATTGCTCCGAATGGCTTCACTATAGGAAGTTAATAGTTTAGAAAACTACAGATTCATATGTATGCACAAGGCAGTAATATTATTGTCTGATATAAAGGGATCGGCTTATAACGGATCGGAGGTAATTAGTCTGTCATTTCAGTTCTCGTTATAGAGGGAGTCTACTGTAGTATGCTTACGTTACAGTACACGGTTTTGATTTATTTCTTGTTCATTATTGTCGTATTTCTGTACTTTAATTAAATTATATTCCTTTTTATATGTTAACTAGATACAGGACAGTGAAAAAGAGCATTTTTCGATGACGAATACTAAATAAAATGCGATGTTTTAAACATTGGACCTATGGGGAAAATATATAAGCGCCAGAGTATGGCACTCATTTTAATTATTAATTATTACCTAAAATTATCTTTCCATTTTCGAAACCGTTTTACACGCCTTGATATCAACAAAGACCAATCATCATTTTCCACTTTTTCGTCTCGATATAATTTCAAACTTAATTTAAGGCATTTAAGTGGCAATTTTGGCGATTCAACCCGCCGAGCCACACAAAGCATCGGTATACTGCCTGAGTAACGCAAGGACCGAAAGGGAAACGGAAAAAAGTTTTTCCGTTTTTCCTCCTAAAAAAAGTCATTTATTAGGCTGGCTGAATGGGCCGCGGCGTGCCAGGGATGTAACAAAAGGAAAAATTTAAAAATTGTCCTTAAAACTCGAAAAAAAAACTAAAAACATTTAATCGTTGCTTTGCGTTTTATTTAACTATACCCACAGTATATCCGGATAAGGAAAAATTGTGCTATCTAATAAAAAAATGTGATCAACAATACGTAAAGGACAACTCTCTAAACAATTGAAAGGAAAGCCGACCGGTAAAACTTCTATGAAGTTTCTTTATGTTTGAAGGCTTGTAATATACAGATTTAAAGCGTATACAGGATGGAATTAAACTACGTGAATTAAAACTTCACACAGAACTGAATTTAAAAATGCTACAATGTTTTAATGTATATTTGTTCTTATAGCACTTTATAATCATTTATAATAAAATTATACAGGGTGTTTCAAAAAGATATGTCATAAATTAAATCACGCATTCCGGTGACAAAAATAAATTGATTGAATCCAACACCTTAGTACAAAAGTGTACACAAAAAAAGTTACAGCCCTTTGAAGTTACAAAATAAAAATTGTTTTTTGCATTATCTCCTAAACTACTTGACATTTTGTAATAAAAATGGACACGTTACTTTCTTGTTCTGAAAGGATTTTTTATAAAAAAGGAACAACAAAATCTAAGTGCACAGAAAAATTTTAAGGGGAGTGTGCAGCCCTAAATCCGCTTAAACTTTTGAGTACGTTTAAATCAAATGGTCCTTTTCATTAACCTTTAAAAAATTACGTGCAACTAAATAAATGGCTTAAATGAATTAACAAGTACAAAAAATGTCTATAACCTCTATAAATATGATATTACAATAAATGTTCAAAATGACCCCCATTTTCTTCAATACACATTCGATATCGTTTTAATAAGGAAAACCGAATGCGCTGAAAAATCATATTTTTCTGACGAAATTGATTTGCAGCTTCAATTATTCTAACCCTAAACTGTTGTTCGTCCTCTATTGTTACAGAATACACTTTCTCTTTGATAAACCCCCAAAAGCTAAAGTCCATGGGGTTCAGACCTGGACTTCTAGGTGGCCAAGAAATAGGTGCGTCACGAGGTCGTAGGAAGGTCGTGACCCCTTCCAATCCACCGACCAGAATACTGCCTGCAAAGGTATTTCCGGACTTCATTACTGTAATGCGGTGGAGCGCCATCTTGTAGAAACCACATATTTTGCCTTATTGCAATATTCACTTCATCCAAATACTCTTGTAAATCGTTTGCTAAGAACTGCAAATAATTATCACCATTTAAATTGTTGGGAAGAAATACTGGGCTTTATCCACAATTCCGGCACAAACACTAACTTTGAAAGTCCTTTGGTGAATAGTCGTTTTTTTGGCGTGCGAATTTTCGTCGGCCCAAATGTGCTCGTTATGATGGTTTGTTATTCCATTTCTACTGAAGGTAGCCTCGTCGGTAAACAAAATATTTCTAATAAAATTAACATTTCAAGTGTTTTCCATTAACAACCAATCGCAAAATCAAATCCTTTTAGGATAATCTTCAACCAATAACTCTTGAACCGTTGAGAAGTGATAGGGTTTAAGCAGCTGATCCTTCAAAAGCCTCCAAACCCTTACGTGAGGAACATTTAGTTGAGCAGCTATTACCCTTGTACTTGTTCCAGAGACTTCTTCAATGATTTCTAAAATGTCTTCATCAGTTGCATCCATTATTGGACGACCACTATTGCCAGCAACTTGCCGTTGGAATGTATCCGTTTCCCGTAAACGATGATCAATGGTCATAAATAATCGTCTATCGGGTGTATTTCGATTGGGGTATTTGACTGCATTACGCCTTGCGGCTGCTGCACTATTTCCTTGACATTCACCTACGATATTCCGGATAGTTTATTGAAATCATAATTTAATCTGATCCAACTTACCCAAAAGTTAAATGCATATCTGCCATATCCTGAAATGTGTAGGCCATTGTAATATCAAAATTTTTAATATTAATCTTATTCACACAATAAATGATAGCTTCAAATTATTCACTATTATTGATGAAACTGTTTGTTTCATTGAAAATTATTGTATCCGTAGAAACTAATTGAAATTTTATGAAAACTAGGAAAAAACTAGTTTTTCGAAAAAGTGATAAGAGGCAAAAAGTTTTAAAAATAATGTGTTAAACTAATGATGCCATAAAATTCATTTGATTTGAACGTACTCAAAAGTTTGGGGGGATTCAGGGCTGCACACCCCCCTTAAAATTTTTCTGTGCGCTTAGATTTTGTTGGTTCTTTTGTATCAAAAATGCTTTCAGAACAAGAAAGTAACGTGTCCATTTTTATTACAAAATGTCAAGTAGTTTAGGAGATAATGCAAAAAAACAATTTTTATTTTGTAACTTCAAACTGTAACTTTTTTTGTGTACACTTTTGTACTAAGGTAAGTTGGACTCAATCAATTTATTTTTGTCCCCGTAATGCATGATTTAATTTGACATACCTTTTTGAAACACCCTGTATTTTCCAGGTACATCATACATTGAATAAATAAATAACTATTCATAAAACTATTTAAATCCACTTTAATTGTGAACACTCAGTAATATGCCTTCACCAAAAATTATTCTGTATCAGAAATTCTCTTACCTCGAAGTGAAACATACAGATCTATTATACACAAAACAAATTTTATCATTATTCATGTATACCTGTTCATTACAGCCAAGCACGTGTAAGGCAAACTTTAATACAGTACAAACTCTCCCAAGCATAACTAAATAAGTTACAAACTTTAGTAGCTACTGGATATTATTATTAATTTTATAATCACACGAGTTTAACAGTCAACCCAAGTTCGTTAGCTCTATTTTATTCATCACATTCAAATATAAACTATTATTTAGCATAAATATCTTACGCTACTATGTATAAAATATAAAGAAGCGAACCCGTTTCTAATTTGCCTTCCAAAATGTTATTTCGGTTTTGAATTTTCAATTCATGCGGTTGAATGTACGTTGCCACTTTTTGAAATACACTCGCGATCATAAAATCCGGGTCACCTTGAAAATCACCGATATTTCATTTTTAACGAGCTTTATCGTAAATAATAATAACACAAATACAAACTAATGCATGTTTCTGAGAATTGTTGCGGTTTCCTTTGTAACAAAGAATTCCAATAGTGCCAATTTCGCGGTAAAGTGCACACTTCCCAAAATGAACGCTACCTGTAACTCCGCTTGTTTTAAATGTCTCGTTTGTGCTTCGACTTTCTGTTAAAATGCAACGGACAATTGTTTATTATTGCCACCATTAGTGTTTATTAGTGCCATTATTAGTGTTTATTTTTTGACAAAAATGCCTTTGACTGTTGAAACGGCACAAATTGTTGCACTTGTGAAAGACGGTCACACTCAACGGCAAGTCGCAAGAACTGTTGGCGTAAGCCTTTCTACGGTTCAACGAGTGCTTCAACGCTTTCAGGAGGCAAGTTTGCTAACCAGGCGACCTGGCTCTGGACGAAGAACAATGACCACGGCACTAGATGACCGTTTCCTTGTGTTTCAGTCTTTACGAAACCGGACCTCAACAGCGGTTATGCATCAAAATCGTCTAGAGGAAGTACGAAATCGCAATTTTAGTGTTGCAACAGTCAGAAGAAGACTTCGTTCTTCTTGACTATTTTCTCGGGTAATGGCTAGAAGACCGCCACTTCGCCGGGTGCCTCGAGTTGCACGACTAGCTTTTGCTCGACAATACGCGCGTTGGGTAATTAACGATTGTAGCAAAGTGTTATTCTCAGATGAATCCCGTTTCTGACTAACTGGATCCGATGGACGTGTAAGAGTTTGGAGGAGAACCGGTGAACGATTTTCACAAGCTTGCATTGCTCCAAGAATGCCATTTGGTGGAGGGTCGGTCTGCGTCGTCTGCAAGAGGTTATTAGAGCAAGTGGAGGCAATACACAATATTGGTCATTGAAATTTCACTGATTTTTTACCACGTTCTGTATTTTCCATATTTTTTCGTATGTCTGTTTTATCAACAACTTGATTTGTTTTCTGTTTTTTTCAATAAAAACAATAAAAAACCATTTTTTTTTCTTTCAAAACAAACATTGATGAGAAATAAAAAATACATTAGCCAAAAAAAAGGTTATTACTGCACCAGAGGCAAAAATATTGAAGAAACTTGAAATTTTCAAGATGACCCGGATTTTATGATCGCGAGTGTATATTACTAAGCTTACTAAGTCGTCTGTTTATGAGATTTTAAGAGCAGTTTGAACATTTTATAAATACAGACTCAACTAAATATGAGATGATAACCTATGCCTAATAGGAAACGTCCCATAGATGCGATGTGAATTGGTTAATTGTGTAACGATATATGTATTTGAATATATTTGATATATTTAATTTGATTTACTACTTTGATTTGCTACTTTTTTTCTCTACAGTTAATCAAATGCTGAGGCGAGATCATGACGTATATGATGCATGTTTTTTATATCAAATTAAAGCTAATTTTTTCTTAATATGATAATAAGTGTGCCTTAGAAAAAATGGCCGAAAATTAGGGTTGCCAACTATTAAAAACGCGAGGTATCCATAATAAAATAAGAAAAGGATGTCAAAAATCGATGGAAACATTGCTTTGACGTATTTTGCGTATTTTGACGCAAAATACGTCTTTATTAAATATGACAGTTTATTAAATGAAGCATTTGACAAGCAATAAACCGAATCTTTGAAATTATTTGACTGTGTTTTCCCAAACTTATTTAGATAGGTCAAGAATCTTTCTAATCTGAAAACTAATCCAAAAAGAATGGAGCAAGCAAAACCTCAAGAATGGAGATCAAGCATCCTAATATCTCTCTTCAAAAAGGGAGACAAATCGGACCCGGAAAATTACAGAGGAATTAATTTATAAAATACAACACTAAAATTAACAACCAAAGTGATTCGAAATAAACTGAATGAAATTATAACACTAACAGAAGAACAACAAGGTTTTAGGTCGGGAAGATCATGTACCGTCGCTATATTTATAATGAGGCAAGTGTAAGAGAAATCATTAGAATACAACAAATCGGCATATCTGTGTTTCGTGGACCATAAGAAGGCATTTGAGCGATGCAAATTACAGAACGTTATGCACTTATTGTACGCAAAAGAGATACCTTTAAGAATAATCGAAAATATTTACGAAAACAACACAATAAAAGTAAAAGTAGAACAAGAACTAACTGACCCTATTGAAGCTGGCAATTGGATAAGACAGGGAGATTCCCTGAGTCCTCTATTGTTCAACCTGATTATGGATAAAGTAATAAAAATAATAAGAACTAAAAAAAGACACCAAATGGGAAAAAACAACTTAAAATTATCTGCCTTGCAAACGACGCAATACTACTCTCTCAAAGTGATTGAGTTTAAATATCTAGGCATTACATAATTTAGCTAATTCGTCTTCTACTACGGCACTACAATCCAAATTGAGCCTTGGCCTCCTTTATGTTTTGCCTCCACCCTTGCTTGTTTGTGGCTGATCTTCTCCATACAAGGACTCCTAAAAGGGCTTGTGCGTCGCTGTTTACTGTGTCTTCCCAGCGCTTTCTTGGCTTTCCAACCGGTCTCTTTCTGCATTCCCGCATTCAGTGCTCTTTTTAATGGCCTATCCTCTCCCATTCTTATCACATGTCCGGCCCATTGCAATCTTTGTATTCTAAGTCTGACAGTGGTGCTTCCTTATAACGTTGATAAAGCTCGTTGTTATATCGACTTCTGAAGATTCCGTTTTCCCTCACAGGTTCTAGTACTCTCCTTAGTACTTTCTTTTCGAATGTGTCGAGTTTGCTTTTGGATGTTTCTTTCAGGGCCCATGCTTCGCTGCCATAGCATCTATTGGTCGAATTAAGGTTTTGTAGATTCTCATCTTTGTATTTCGGTGGACATTTTTAGACCAAAATATATGGGAGAGGGCAAAATAAGCTCTGTTTGCCTGCGTTATTCTCCTCCGTATTTCTCCATCTTCTAATTCGTCGGCATATATTTTTACTCCCAGATATGTAAACTTTCCAACCGTTTCAATGTCATTTTCATGTATAATGTTTTGTGGGACTATATTAATTTCTTCTCGTCTATATCATTATTTTTGTTTTTTTCTGTGTTACTTTCCAGACCTAGCCTTTTTGCTTGCGTTTTTAACTCTGTGTATGTTTCCTGTGCTCCTGTTGATGTTCTACTCATAATATTAATATCATCGGCATAAGCGGCCAGTTGAATCGTTTGGTTGGTCAGTAGGTTTTCTCGTCCAGTTTGCATTTGCCTAACTGCATACTTCAGTGCCAGGTAAAACAAAGTTGTGGCCAGCCCATCTCCCTGCTTTAGTCCTTGCGAAATTTTGAAAAAGTCTGTCCGGTGGTTTTGTATTCGTACACATGCCCGAGTTTCATCCATTGTGGCTTTAATACGTCTAATTAGCCTGTGTGTTAATGCCAATTCAGCCAATATATTGTAGAGTTTGTTCCTTTTTACTGACTCGTATGACTGTTTGAAGTCTACAAACACGTTGTGAATATCAATGTCATGTTCCCATGATTTACTCAAGATCTAGTTGACTGTAAATATTTGATCCAGTGTCGATATTCCCCGTCAGAATCCCTTCTGATTTTCTCCAATAATATTTTCTGCTAGTGGTTGGAGCCGCTGGTTTATAATATACGTGAGGACTTTATATGCTGTACATAGTAGAAAAATTCCACGGTAGTTTTTCACTGGATTTTGTCTCCTTTTTTTATAGGTCGGGCATACTATACTTTTCTTCCAGTCGTCGGGTATTTTCTCTTCTTGCCACTTGTCTTTGATGAGTGCGTGAATGTGACTTCCTAGGTGGTCGCCACCTACCTTATATAATTCTGCTGGTATTTCGTCAACTCCCGGAGCTTTATTGTTTTTCTGGGCCTTAATAGCTTCGAGAACTTCCTCTATGGTTGGAGCTTCTACTCCACTCTACTTCGTGCTCTTCTACGGAGTTCGTACCCATTTCATCTTCCATGTCTACTTGTGTACCAAGTAGGGTCTGAAAATAATGTTTCCAAGTTTCTGTGAATTTTTCTGTCCCTGTTGACATTTGTAAGTTCCTCTAATATCGTTGTCTTTGAAATTTTCTTGCATTTTTTCATTTTGTCCATTTTCATAGGCTTTTTTTTATTTCTACATATCTTGTCTGCTTTCTGTCTTGCGACATCAAATGATGTTCGTCTTTCCAGTGTTCTTGTTATATACATTTTGTGTGCTTCATTTCTTTCCTCTATTGCTTATCTGCACTCGTCATCGAGTTGAGCTCCTCTTCTCGTCTTTTTTTTTTGTTTCCCAGGGTGGACGCTGCCGCTGTCAGTACTGCTATTTTGATATTATTCCATTTGCTCTCTATAGAGTGCAGTTCTAGCGTTTTTAACTCATTTGCGAGTTCTTCTACGAACTTCTCTTTACATTCCTGAATATTCAGTTTTTCCAGGCCCAGTTTGTTTGTTCTCTGTTGTCGTTTATTTCTTTGTTAACTCTGCATCTAAATTTGGTTTGGAGTAAAAGATGGTGTGATCCATAGCATGCTCCTCGTGTGTTCTCACATTTGAGATACTACTCGCTACCCTTTCGTCTATCAGCATATGGTCTATTTGATTGTTGTGGTTCCATCTGGCGAAATCCATGTCATTTTGGTTATGTCTTTATGTGAAGCATGTGGAACTTATAACCATGTTTTTAGTGGTGGCAAAATTCAAATATCAAAAACTCCCCATTCTCGCTTGTTTCATTGTGCAGTGGGTGTTTTCCTGTTGTGCCATAGAACTGCGGCTCCTTGCCTATTTTAGCATGTATATCACCCATTATAACCTTGCTGAATTATAAATTGCTAAAGAGCAGTAATCATGAGCTTATATCTATTTAATTCTTGCAGAAGTGCGGTTTGAGCTCCTGGTTTATTTAGTGTCCTCATATTCCAGTTTCCAAATATATAGTTCATGTTTCGTAGCTAGAGTCGTTTCCGAGAAAGTTCCGTCCTGTATTTCGAGACAAATGTTCAGTTTTCGTAACAGTGTGTTTTTTTCCGGGAATGGGTTGTCAGCCCATTGCTCAACCTTCCTCCTCTACCCGGGCTTAGGACCAGCAGTGGTGACTCCTGAGCTACTCGATCCACCCATTATTCCCCACAGGCGGAGTGTACAGATTATTTAGCTACGGAAAGCTCGACGAACAGAAGTGAATAGGGCAAATAGAGCCGCATGTTGCCTGAATGAAACAACATGGAAAAATAAAAATATCGGATAAGAAATGAAAGGCACAATTTACAAAACGTCATGAGACCAATAATAACGCGGCAGAAACACGACTTGACACAGAGAGGACAAAAAGGATGTTAGAAACAGCAATATGAAAACACTTAAAAAAATTTATAATAAAACACTATGGGACAGAGCTAGAAGTACAGCATATAAGCCAAATGACAGCAAATAGAGTAGTAAAGACAGCAAGAGTCGGTTTCCCAATAGGAAGACAATCAGTAGGAAGACCACGAAAACGATGGAACGACAACTTACTGTAGGCTCATTGAAAAATAGACACGAGTCATGTCTACCTAAAAAGAAGAAGAAGAAGAAGTATCTTTCTAGTATCGATATATTACCAGATAAATGAATTTTGTAGAATCCCCATTTTCAAATGGAAAATTATTTCCGTTAGTTGATAGGTGAGTACTTAAATTAAGCTCTAGTAATAGACGTAAAACAAATTTCAAGGATAAAAAATTCGTCTACGCCTTTTGGTAGCGGAAATTTCGTAAGACCGGAAAATATTTTTTCCGCTCGGGGCTATCATCTATTTGATGGTAAGATTATTAGTGGGTAGCTCACAGAGAGGAGCCCTGAGCTCAATCTCGGAAAATTGCTGTGTGAGTTAGAACTGGAGCTTACTACGATATGTAATATGTTTACACGTATGAGTTGCGACAGAAAATTGATGGTGTTTTGCTGGTGATTTTTCATTTTGGGCCGGTTAGTATGAAAATGCCGAAGCTTGTGAAATAATTTTGTGTGTTATGTAAGGTATAGCCGGAGAATATATGGGGAGAGTTGACTGATAATAAAGAACAAATAGGGTGATTTTACAAGAGTAATTGAGAACAAAAAGATTTATACAATATAGAGGAAATACAGCACATCACGACTCAAATTTGACGACTATTTTACAGATTAAATAATTTGATATAAAAATATTTTTTTTTACATATTTAAAAAAATTGTTTATTCTTTTTTATTTCTTCTTATTTTTAGTAAAGGTTCATTAACCTCTATTAACTTCTTCTATTCTTCATGCATAAACAATTTGGAATTTAAAAAGTGATAAACTCGACTGTTACTTGATAGAAATTCATTCTATATGACAATAAAACACTGGAAACTTCTGTTTTCAAAACTTTCACAAAATTTATTAAATTTTTTATCACTACAGCGGTTTCAGCAGAAAGCAGAGTGCCTTTGGAAGTCGAAGGCCAAGAATCGTGACATTTGGAGATGCTTCTACTCCAAAACCTCGAATGCCTTCTATTCATAGGTGTAAACAAGAATTAAATAAGTAAGTAATAAAATTAGCCTTTTGGGAATTACCACAAATTATTCATTGCTATGCTTTATGATAGAATAAACAAATAAATAAAGTGGAATAAAATTAGATCTACATTGAATCTGCTCAAAAAATTTTTAATTACAAGTAGATTGTAAATACGTAGAATATTAGGTATTTCTTGTATATACATATATATATATATATATATATATATATATATATATATATATATATATATATATATATACAGTGTGTCCGTTTGGCAAAAGTAGCGATTCACACGGCTTGGAGTAGGTATGAGTCGGTGATAAGATCAATTTTGACTTATGGGTCTCAGGTATGGGGTCTTTTTGAGTACGATGAGGTGGAAATAATCAGAAGATTTTATATAAAAAAAATGTTCTCTTGTCCAAGGTATTGTCCTAACTTTATGTTAGATTTGGAGACAGGTATTGCTAGAGTCAGCCTATATACAATGAACTTACATCAAAAATATGTTAAAAAAATACTAGGATATTCGAGTGATAGGTTGCCAAAATTTCTTTTGAAAGAAATGATAAGAGCAAGGTGTGGCTGGTGGAAAGATTGGATGAGCATGGGAGAAAAATTTGGAATTGAGGTAAGGTGTGAATGGGAATGGACAGAAAGCTGGCCTAGTATGATTGAGAATATGATAGAAAAAAAGAAGGAGGAGATACAGCGTCAGACTAAGAATAGGGCACTCGAATCAAATTTTTGTGGACACTACAAAGAACTGCGAGAAGAAGGAGTAAACATGCATTATCTACTGGAAATGGAAAATTTTGGGGACATTCGATGGCTCTTCAAATTAAGATGTGGAGTTCTATATTTGAATGATCGACCTGGCAGAAATGATGAAAGAAGGTTTTGCTCAATGTGTAATACGAAGTAAAAGGGAAGATGTGATACATTTTTTGGGAAAATGTTCGGTGTTGAGACATATTAGGTTAAAGTGGTTGGGTAGACATGAACTTAGTAGAGTGGAAGTAGTTACAATGATGAGACAGGGAAAGGCTGAGTTAGCAGGTTATTGTAGGGAAGCATGGGCGTATAGGTATGAGTTAGTGAGCCTATTTAATTATTAAATCTATTAGCATGGTGTTATTTCAATAGTATTAAAATATTAAAATTAGTATTAATAATTTGTTTGCGAATAGCTATTATCTTTTTATCTGTCTTGTCTATCTTGACTATCTTGTTATTATTATTATTATATCAACAGCTTTCACCCCCTCTAAGGGACACATTCAATAATTTTAAATGCAATATATACCTTAATGTTATACTTTGTTATTACTGTTTAGTCTAGGGCGAAGTGCTACTTAGTAGAATATACACATTTAGTTTATTACTTACATTTATATGAATATTTACTTAATTTATTTTTTATTAATTTTAATGAACTTGTTAGATGTAATGAGCCTTTGTAATTTTTTGTATATTAATTAGGGAATAATATTAGTTTGCCAACCCTCCTGATGGCATGTGCCAAGGAGAACAAATGTCACTAAAAGAGAAAATTGTATTTTTTTAATGGGAAATAAAAAGACATTATTGATTGATTGATTGATTGATTACAGTGTGTCCGTAAAGTATGGAATAAATTCGATATTTTCTAAAAGCCTTTTAAAAAAAAACACGTCGATTTTTAAGTTTAATGCTCTACATTCTACAACAAAATTTCATTACAAAAGATGATACACATTAAGATGATGACGTCATCGGCTCTTTTTTTAAATGTAACACCCTATATTTAATGACATTTTTAGATCGACAAAAATGAGCTGATTCTAAAAAGTATAATACTCGGGGTCTAAATGCAATTATTTTTAGTAACATTCAATAACAATTAAGTAGTAAAATAATTGTATTATCTCGTGAATGTTCTGTATTATTGCTTAGAATTAATTTAAAGTAGAAATGAATTTGAGTGTAAAGCAAAGAATTGAAATAGTCATGATGATTTGGTATGGAGACAAATCGCGAATTCTGCCTAGGCAGAATTTTACACCCTCTAGGAATTCTTCAAGAGGAAGAGAAGTTGCCTCAATTCAACATTCTTCCAACATGAGAATGATTACTATTCACAAATTTCTGGAGTGGCCATGGGTTCACCTATCTCAGCACCAATGGCAAACTTAGTAATGGAAATATTAGAAACAACAGTCATCTCTAAATTGAAGTACAACATACATTTCTACAAACGATATGTTAATGACTGCTTACTCTGCATTCCGGATCATGAAATCGATCATACTTTTCAAATGTTCAATAATTTCCATAATAACATTCAATTTACTTATGAACTAGAAGAAAACAATAAAATTACTTTTCTTGATTTAAGTTTAGAATATAACAACACTAACCGAATGATAACAACTAACTGGGTTACAAAAGATGTTTGGTCCGGAAGATATCTATATTTTAATACCAACGCACCCATAGCCCATAAAAGAGGGGTTGTGTTCAGTCTTACTGACAGAGCAATTAAACTATCTAGTCCACAATACCATTCCGCAAATTTGAGAAAAGTTAAAGATATTTTAGAAAAAAAATCATTATCCACCAGAATTTTACAACCCTCTTATTAAAAAAAGAAATTATATTATCAATCCAATTACAATACCATACCAAAACAAACCCAAACCATACCTAGCAATAATAATAATAATAATGTCACTAACTGCAACAAATCCTATAAGTATATCCCTACCATACATTAATGGATTTTCTGAACAACTGTCAAAAATGTTTGCAAAGTATAATATTAATATTGGACATAAATCATCAAAAACATCTCAAAAATATTTTTCAAAACTTAAACCTAAAGTTAATAAAGACCATCAATCAAACGTTATTTATAAAATAAATTGTAAAGACTGCAATTCAACATATATTGGACAAACACACCAATACCTACATAGAAGAATTGTTGCATACAAACATAGTGTACAAACCAAGGCATTAAACACAACAGCCCTAGCCAAACGTTCTCTAGAAAATAGCAATTCTTTTGATTTTGAAAATGTACAGATTTTGGAAAAAGAACAAAATTACAACAAAATATGCATATTGGAGATGATTCACATAAAAAAGATCCAAATTCCATCAATAATAAGACTGACATCAAAGATCTTTCCAATATGTATCATAATTTAATAAATTGAGTTGTTTTTTTAAATTCACTATGACAGATATTTAAGATACGACGCCGAACCACTCCTATTTTAAGATATCTGCCAGATGTCATCTGTCAATGTCAGATACCAATTTTTAATCCATGTTAAACTTTAAAAAAGTGTAAACATATAATTCAATTGTTAATAGTTTTATATATATATATATATATATATATATATATATATATATATATATTAGTTTTATATATATATATATATATATATATGTATATAATTAACAAATTTGGAAAAACAATTTCAGTAGGTAATGGAACGGAATATCGACAGATTCATGTACACGGAAAAATACATGCATCAGCTCAAATTTTTGTCCATTTAGAGCTTTGTAAATGACGAGCAACCGATTTTATCCGTCTTTTTTATTTCAACAATTCACAAAAAACTTATTTGCCCAAATCCGATTTAATAGCGTTCTATAATAGAGATGTGTTTTGCCATCCTGAAAATGATCTAGACTTTTGTGATGAATCAACCAAAATACCAATACGTAAGTATTTGTTTATTTTGTAAACAATAAAGAGTACCTTGAAAATACAACGGTAGTATTTAAGAATTCCTCAGACCTCAGACTCTAAAAAAACAGTAAAATATTTACGAATTTCCTGTAGTCGGCTATACCGTAAATCACAAAAAAATCCTTTATAAAAGGTGTTGCGTTTTGCACATACGATGACCTCAATTTAACAATTGGGGTTATCAGAAAGTGAAGAGAAGATATTCTGTTCAATCCCGAACTCGCTGGTTTCCCCCCTTTCGCATTGGGTATGTATATTCGTATAGAAAAATAATCTAGAGTAGACTATATAAACTCTATTTGAAATTAATTAAAGGCAAAGACAAATATACATACGTTAAAATATAATAAAACTATAAAGAGCTACAAATTATTGCGACCTGACAAATATGTTAAAATCAATATTTATTTGTAGCCAAGGATAAATTTACATAAGAAAAGTGTACAGGCGACAATCATTCAAAAGAGTAAAATCTCAGAACTGGTAAAATAAAAACATCGATACATATAAATAATCGGTGGTAAAATGAATCAGCCTTGTTAATAAAGACACACAAAATGCAGTGCAAGACAATTCAATGAAATATATTATAACGTAATATAAATATTAACAAACTCAATTTAAAAGTATACTCGGTAATAAAATACACATTAAATTAATAATAAAATTAATGCAATTAATAAACTCATCACGTAAACGCTGTGAGATACATACAAAAAAAAAAGAATAGTGAAATTATTACAGTCTAAGAAAATATACAAATCTAAGTAAAAGTAATAACTGTCATCCTGGTGCCTTTAGTGGCGAACTAATACGCACCCTGATGCGCATCGCCCCGCCTTTTACACATTTCTTAATTTTCCATTGGCCGAGAGATCCGAAAATGCCATATAAATATTAAAATACTTTTAAATATGCGATTTCTTCGGATCTTGGCATCAGTCGATAGACCACGGCCTTACCTAGTGCACGTATGCTCTAGGAGGTCGCCGGTCGAGGCTCTGCTCCAATTTTGCCACCGCAAACCTTAAGACTCTTTGTAGTCTTCTTCCTGCTCCAAAAACTCGTTTTATTTCCAACGATGATCCTACTGATAGCTCATATAAGAAAATTCACACCAAGTCTTTATCAAGACTTGGTAAAATACCATACATCCAGAAGTTAATATGGATAAATTCTTAGGGTATTTCATACATTATACCTGAAGCCCCTAAGTAGACCGTACAGCAAAGTGTTTAACACCATAGACACCCTCTTGCTGCGACGACATAACGTTTAACCAAACGTAAAATGTTCTCAATAAAGTTCAATTGCGATTGCGGCACAACTGATATAAAGTTCAAAGCAAATATGACATCTATATACCAAGTAAACGTACTTGATATATGCAGCAACGTAATTTTGGCAACAAATAGTATAAGGTGTACTTTACCCCATGAAATGATAGCACCACCGCTATCGCAAAAGACGTCTTTACCGATGCACAGAAACCACACAAAATTGATAATGCAACCTTACTGCAATTGACGACTCTCCCGGTCACAGGACCGATAAGAAGTGTCTCAGGTACTCTTAACCCACACACATGCACATCTGTGTTGGTTTGAAGATAAAATTCGACTATGATTTTGTAGATGGTACCTTATCTCACACACACTGTACACTTAAATTTCGTTTAAATATACTATGGGGAGAATCAAAGCTAACAAAAACTCTGTTAATATTTAATAAATGTTTATATATCGTCGCGAAACTGCAACAAAAGGTATAATATAAAATAATAAAGAACCCTTTCGGGCTACATTACAGATCGTTTTCGAAATGACTATTCCATTATCAGTGCTGTTACTAGGTATACATGAGTGAAGTCACTAAATATACGGGCAAAAACCCTTTAAATGTTGTTAAATTAGTTTGAAATTACATTGTTGCTAATAATATTATGGGATGTTTATGTTTTAAACGAAATTTACTTGTATAAATGCTCAATGCACATTGTGTACCTTCCGTGGGCAATGATAGAAACTCAAACAATTAATGTGCATTATTTACACCCTAAATAATAATAAAAACAGTTTTGATTAACTTTCCTTATTTTCCCTATTTTTTCCATTTTAATTTTTAGTTGCTACTAAAGGATTTTGGTCTAAGCGTATACTCGAACCAGTCTAACTAGTCTAAAGCCATCAGACGGGATATTAGAAAATACAACAACGAGAAAATTATAAAAACTATAGAAGACAACAAAAGCATGAAAGCATTGAGGAGAAAAATGGAAAATGGCAAAAAAGCAATCTTCCAACTTAAAGACAAAAATGGAAATATTATCTCAGATAGACTAAGCATATTACATATAGTGGAAAATTTCTATGAAACATTATATAAAAGTCAAGTGATTCCAGAGCTCATCGAACGACCAATACAAAAGGTACATAATGTAGGATCGGAGGATATACCAGATATATCACGAGAGTAAATTCAACATGCCCTCAAAAATATGAAAAATAATAGAGCTCCGGGGGAAGTCATTGAGACAATTAAACTAGGAGGTCCACTTTTGATGTCCCGAATCCAAACACTTTTTAATCTATGTCTGCATAGTGAAAACATTCCAAGTAAATGGAAGAATTCGGTTACAATCCTCCTCCACAAAAAAGGGGATAAATCAGATCTCGAAAACTATAGGCCAATTAGGTTGCTTAACCACCTATACAAGCTCTTTACTCGAATACTGACAAACAGATTAGAAGCAAAACTCGATTTCTATCAATCAGAAGAATAGGCAGGATTTCGAGCGGGGCACGGAACAAACGACCATTTGCAATGCCTTAAAACTCTAGTTGAAAAGTCTAACGAATATAACAGACCCCTTGCTCTTATCTTTGTCGACTTCCACAAAGCATTTGACACAGTCGCAACAGTTGCTATCTTAAAAGCACTATCAGAATGCAGAATAGATCACAGGTATGCAAATATTATTCGAAATATATACGAAAATGCGACAACAACCATTGCATGACTGAGAAGATAAAAATTGGCAAAGGGGTGCGGCAGGGAGATACGTTGTCGCCAAAACTATTTATAACAGTTATGGAGTACGTATTTAAATGGCTAGAGTGGGAATCAAAGGGTATTAGCATCGATGGAAAGATATTCAATCATCTCAGATATGCCGATGATATTGTTCTCATAACAGACAACTTAGGAGAAGCCAGAGTTATGCTACAACAACTACAGCAAGTAACCCAGAAAGTCGGTTTAAAAATAAACTATGGAAAAACAAAAATGATGACCAATCTCGTACCCAATGAGCTAATAGAAATCGAAAAGTCGCCCATAGAACTTGTGGAAAAATATGTGTATTTGGGTCACGAAATAAGGTTAACGCGAGATAACCAAACATGCGAGCTACTCAGAAGAATAAGTCTGGGTTGGGCTGCATTCGGAAAAATGAGAGACGTATTCAAAACTAATATACCGATCCATTTAAAAAGAAAAGCTTTTAACCAGTGCGTTCTACCAGTCCTCACATACGGAGCAGAAACCTTAACTCTCACAAAAACATCAGCCGAAAAATTGAGAAGGACACAACGAAAGATGGAGAGATCAATGCTTGGAATAAGCTTAAGAAATAGAATAAGAAACGAGGAAGTTCGTAGACGAACCGAAGTGGAAGACATTATCGAACATATTACAAGGCAAAAATGGAGATGGGCAGGACATGTTGCAAGAATGAAAGACGACAGTTGGACAAAAAAATTGCTTGAGTGGAGACCACGGGCTGACAAGCGAAGCCGAGGAAGACCCCCAACGCGATGGACCGACGACCTCAAAAGAATCGTGACCAATTGGATAGCAGAGGCGCAGAACAGAAGCAGATGGAAAAGTCTAGAGGAGGCCTATGTTCAACAATGGACAACTCAGGGCTGATTGATGATGATGATGATGATGTATACTCGAACCAGGACACATTTTAAAAGACATAACAGAGCTTTTATATATTTGTTTAATCAGTAAATATAGTCCAGTCGTTAGAGATTTGACCTCAAAAAATCATAAGATCAAGCTGAATTTTGCTGAGAAGGTCAATTTTGGGATCTCAAAAAAGATTCAGAAAAGTTTACCACTTTAACCCCCCGATTTCTCCCTAAAACGCCCCCTCATAGTGTAGCATTTATATTTTCTTTTGTATGTATTAAAACAAGGAAGAATATTTTCAATGTATTTCTATTTCCTATCGTACATGTTAAAACATGTTAAAACACCGAAATATTTTTTTAATCCTGTTGCATCGTTGGGATTGATAATATAAACATTTCTGGTCTGTGTATAATAATTTTTAATTGCCTTCTTTTGATCGTGAATGCCGCCTGACATTGCGTGTCAAATAAACATCCACTTAGATTGTTCACCAATTTGTTGTATGTGTTGTACCCAATGTGGGCGATTTGTAAAACAGCGTTACAACAATTTAAGAGATCCACATGGTTTCAAGCAAGAACTCGAGTGGCCGAGTTTGTGAAGATTGCAACAAGATAATCCGAGGCCCGAATCCAATCCTCAACTTCCAAAGAATCGTCTATGTTTTCCCTGGTCATTTCAGACCAAATTGTAGCTTGTGGGACGCATTTGTGTTATTTTGCAGTGTTTTGAATCCAGTTTTCATTAAAATAAAAATATTTGCTTTCATGATAAGTATTGTACTAAATAAAATTATAAATTTGATGGATTGGCTAATTGTCATATTTTTAAATGCAATTATTTTTAAATTTAATTAAACAACGCTTTAAGCTACCGGTGATTTTGAATGTCAGGTACGCGTTCGTGATCAATTGTAAATAAAATTTGTATCAGCTCGACGGTAAAAATTTGACATATTTTGATCAGGATTCGATATACTCTTGGTAGTACCTATTTACTTTTTTGTATTTTTAATCAGCACCTCCATAGCAAGCTTGTCTCAAAATATATCGTCTTTTTTTTCCACTTGTTAAAGAATTCGTGTTATTATCGCCATTGTCATCAATGTAATAACCAAAGTTAGTGGCAAAACATCAGAGGCGGACTCCAGGTAAAAATAATAATACAATGATTATAATACTCGTATACTATATACACAGTAGCAAGTACAGATCATTAAAGACTCATACTGCCTATTCTTAATATAATTTTAATTCTAATAATTTTAATTCCTTTAACATTAGCCGTATCTGATTTAACTCTGAGCGGTCAGGTAGAAATTTAAAACGTGTTTATCTATTAATAATGTCAATAATACCATTAATCCTTTAACGACGGAAAACCAAGACGATATATTTTGAGACAAGCTATACCTATTACGGGGTTATAACATTCTTCTTCTTCAAGTGCCCTGTCCGTTGCGAACGTTGGCTATTAACATGGCAATCCTGATCTTGTTTGCGCCGCTTCTGAATAGTTCGACCGATGTGTGCCCGAACCACTTCCTCAGATTTTGGAGCCACGAGTGTCTTCTCCTGCCTGGCCCTCGCTTACTGTCTATTTTTCCCTGGACAATCAATTGCAGTAGACGGTACTTATCGTGTCTCAATATGTGGCCTAGATATTCAAGCTTTCTTTGTTTAATTGTATTCACGATTTCTTTCACCTTTCCGATTCTTTGGATTACCTCTATGTTGGTGACATGTTACATGACAGGTTGGTTATAACATTACCTAACATTATATATAAACAATGCAAACAATTCGGTATCAGATATCCGAAATTTTATGAACAACACATCTCTATTCAATATCAAGCGAAAGTTCTAATTCCAATAAATTCCCCCTTTTGTCGTAACTTAAAAACAGGATTCTTCCGTTTCGCGTCCTGGGAATCCCATAGAATTGACGGTCGACAGCAACCAACTAGATTGATAAAGATAAAACGATACCATTACGTGTCAGGGGAAACAGGAAGCGAATATAATGGCGCCGTTAGGAGTTCCTTCGAATCGGTCATGGCTGTCTCGATACGACATTATTATTTGTTTGCTTTATTTCTCTCTGTACGGTTGGTATTGTTTTAGCTGTGCCGGATTGTTTGAGAAAAGACAGAGAGAAATGTCGGCCGTCACATGGGAACCGGATGTCTTTGCCATTAACAGGGGATGTGAGTGTTAAATGGAGACAATGAAATGACATAAACGAGATAATGATAGCGTTATAACTTTCAATTATATGCAATCAAAAAGACTTTTCAAATTTTAATTTTTTACATCAAGAGTATATTACAGAAAAGTTAAAATACTATAAAATGATAAGTAAAATACAATTATGGATAAAAGTATTACCAATTAGCAAACCTAAAACCAATTGATTAGAAAGATAAAAACCTTTGATACTTATGACTTAATATAAAACATGAGCAACTTTTAAGAGATAAAAAAAATGACATAAGAAATTACTATTAAAATTATTCTTTCAATAAATACTGACAAACAAATAATTTGTGGGCCTTTGTTCTTTGCCAAAATTCTTTGTTGTTCTTTTGTTAACAAACTGCAAAATCACTGTAGTACTAGGCGTTGAGTACTATGATTTTAGAGAAATTTTACTTTAAAAAACTTCTGTTGAAGTGGTATATTTTAAATAATAAAATTAATCCAATCCAAATGAAAAAATTCAAATGATTTATAATAAAGTTCAGAACGTTTTCGGTTAGTTCGATAGTTAGTCCATCTTCAGTGAACTTTTGTAGTACTTGCGTAACTAACAGCAAAACCAAACAGTGGTTATGTTTACATTGAAGAAAACATACTTGAAAGTATTAAATTATACGAAAAAATGCCGATGTAATTGGATTACTCACCGGAAACCATAAGTCCCTACTCTAAATAAAATATTTCTACATTTGAACTTTAGAACTTCATTGAGCCCCATGCTCTTCAATTTAATCATGAATGAAATCATCAAAAGCGTTAACAAAGAAAGAGGATACAGAATAGGAAATAAAGAAATAAAAATATTAATTAATAACTAATACAATATTTAGGTCATATAACACGTGTTGACAGATATCAATTCCTAAAACTAATAATGCAGGGAAAGATTCAGGAACGCGCAGCATAGGGAGAAGAAGAATGTCCTGCCTGAGAAACCTCAGAGAATGGTTTGGATGCAGCTCAACTAAACTATTTCGGGCTGTAGTGTAAAAATTTAGAATAGCAGTAATGATTGCCAACCTTCGTCGCGGAGATGGCACGTAAAGAAGCAAGAACCAACCAGATGTAAAATAGAAATTGATGGTATCAGTATTGAACAAGTACTGGAAATAAAATAATTGGGAATTACACTGTCCAGCTATGGAGACCTGGACAAAGAAGTGAGAGATTAAGTACAAAAAGCAAATAGACTGGCAGGATTCCTTAATAACACTATATGGCGAAACAGACACATTAACACTGAGATGAAGACAAGAATTTATAAAGCCAGTGTAAGACCAATAATGACATATGCCTCAGAAACAAGACTTGACCCAGCCACAACGCAAAGGCTACTGGAAACGGCAGAGATGAGAGTACTGAGAAGAATTACAGGAAATACGCTGAGAGATCGTAAGAGAAGTAAAGATATTAGAAGAAAATGTAACGTACAGTGTATAAATGAATGGACACAAAATAGAAAAAAAGAATGAAATAACCACATAGGCAGAATAAAGGAGACCCCGTCGTCACAATAGCAAGAGATAAGTCACCAATCGGCAAAAAAAGTATCGGACGACCGCGCAAAAGATGGAGTGACAACCTTCCATAGAGGTATTAATCCGCCAATGAACAAGCTGAATTGCTTATTAAGAGGAAGAAGAAGAAGAAGAACTTTAGAACTGAAGTTTGTTAACCTAGTTCCATAATAGATCAATAAGCCGTTATATTTTTGCACCAAGAATTACAATGTTGGCAGGCAGACTGCTGCTAGGGAACCAAGAGATTAGCAATTGCATCGTACCCAAATCTGAATAATAGTTCCTTGTCCAAAAATAACTCCCATAAATCGTTAACAATAAAAATAAAAAAGTAAGAGTCTAAAAAGGATCCAAAAGCCAACAAAATATTTGTAATAAATAATTTCTTAGATTACTAAGAAACTTGAGCAGCATAGGGAGGCGTAGAATGTCATGGCTGCGCAACCTGAGAGAGTGGTACGGATGTACATCAAATCAACTTTTCAGAGCAGCCGTCTCAAAAGTCTGAATAGCTACGATGATTGCCGACCTCCGCCGCTGAGATTGCACTTGAAGAAGAAACTTGAGCTATCTCCGTAATGTTTATCCCAAGTAGAAAAGGGGAGTCTCAGGAACATCAGGAAGCAGAGTGTTGACAACAGTACGATCATACCTCGGAACCTTCTCAAGAGGGAGATTGAGTTGCTAAGTGAATACCTTCCACATCAGTGTCAATCTTCCAATAAAATTTGCTTATAGAGAAGACGTAAAAGCAACAAGTAATACCGAAATTACAATATTGTCGCTAATAATTTCTTCCCAATGCATTCTGAATCCATTTGAAATCAAATAATTGGTTTTAATACATTTTATAGGTTCATTAAGAAACTTTTGAATAAAGTTAGCGTGCGTTTACGTTCAATTTCGGATAGAGTCATTAGACGAAAATATCGATTCCGGGACAATTTAACTTGTTGATAGACAAATGCAGCTGAGGATGAAATTTTCATTTAACGCCCACTTTCGCATTTGCATGTTTCCTTCTCCATCTCATTTCGATTCGCTTTCCGAGATCGTATATACACTGAAACATTTGCCTGTTCAACATATTGAGGTTCTTTTAGTTTGACTACAAACTTCTATATCATTTTTTTATTCGTTTGAGAGTCTAAAATTAAAAATATAAAGCAGACAAGCGAGAAATAAGGTAGATTCTGTCTATGCCGCAAAAAGGTTTCAAGACACTATGATCTGACTTGATTCAACAGCATTGGATCTTAAAATAAAGACCATAAAAGGTCTAGTAATAGCGGCATTTTTGTCAATATTGTAAATTTAATTACACTATACCTATGGTCAATCCTGCTGTCATTCATAGCTTCTATAAGGCTGTCTATTTCGATCGTGTCGAATGCTTTATGAAAATCTATGAAAGTAAGGACAAGAGGTTTGTTGTCTATAGATTTTTCAATGAGTGTCATTACTGTATGAAGGTAATCATTGGTACCATAATTTGAATGGAATCCTGCCTGCTCTCTCGGTTGGTAGAAATCTAATTTTTTCTCCAATCTTATGTCACTAATCTAGTGAAGAGCTTGTATATGTAGTCCAACAGGCTAATGGGTCTATAATTTTCTAGGTCCGTTCTATCTCCTTTTTTATACAAAAGGATTGTTCCATTCTTTGGACACCTCTCTTTGCTACAAACATAGATTAAACAGTTTCCTTAATTTATTTAATAGCATATCTCCTCCATTTACGATAGCTTCTATTACAATTTCATCGTCTCCTGGGGCTTCGTAATTTTTCTAATAAGCTGATCATCTGGTGGAATTAATACTACATATGAAGAATCCGTATTTTTTAGTGTGTATGATATTGTTTGAAATCTGAGAGTTCAAACGTGTTTGGTAAAATTAATCTCGCGCCAACCCATGCCTTGTAACTAAAAGTAGAGAAAGTTGATATTCGTTATAATAATAATAATAATAATAATAATAGCGTTTATTGTCCAACAGAATCCATTTATAGGACAAAATACAATACTAAAGTTAAATGATATATTAATAATTCATAAGTACTAACTAAATAACACATTTTTCGAGTATTTTACCTTAACATAAAGAAACTACTCAATCACCTAGGTAGATCTCAGTAATCCTAGTAAGCTGCTTTAAACTGCAGTGAAATATATCGCAGTAAGCACTTAAGGAATTATAATAGTTGCACATGAGAAATAGAGGAGAATTTAACATAAGATTAGTTCTAGCTTTTGTATTTCTGAACGTAATCGAATTTCTCACTGGATAAGATGGAACGTTAAAATTTATTTGTCGAAGAATATCAGGGCAGTCAATGAGATTATGTAGTAGCTTGTACAGGAATATTAGGGAAGCATTAATTCGTCTAGATTCTAATGATACTACGTTCAAACCGCTACACAACTCACTATTGCTGATGCCCCTCTTGGGATATATGCCGTTAATTTTTAAAGACAAAAATTTTAAAAATTTACGCTGCACCTGCTCTATAAGTTGGATATGTACATCATAAAAAGGTGACCAAATGACAGAGGCATATTCCAGTTTACAGCGTACAAAAGTGTAATAAAGTAAGTTAATTGCCTTAGTATTAGTGAGATTTCGACTATTTCTAATTATGAATCCATAAGATTTAAGTGCTTCTTTAACCTTTAAATTTACATGTTCAACAAAGGTGAGTTTATAATCAAATGTAACTCCAAGGTCTTTAATTTTATTTAAACGTTCAAGTTCATTGCCGTTGATAATATAAGGATGGTATGAATTAGACTGTTTCCTAGAATAACTAACTCCTTTGCACTTATTGGCATTAAGATTCAAATGATTTGCATTACACCATTCATGTACACGATTCAGTTCACTCTGCAAAAAATGACAATCATTAAGGTCGCTTATCAATGAATAAATCTTTAAATCATCGGCATAACATAAACATGGTGCAGAAATTGATTCACACAGATCGTTAATAAATAACAAGAACAATAATGGACCTAGATTAGAACCTTGTGGAACCCCTGAAGAAGCTAGGTACTTTTCCGATTTGTAACCATTATAAGCAACAAACTGCGTTCTATTTGACAAGTAAGACCTCATAAAAGTCACGGCATCCTCAGAAAGACCAAAGAGACACAATTTAGAAAGTAATACGCTGTGGTGAATTCTGTCGAACGCCTTCGTAAAGTCAGTATATACGACGTCAACTTGACTTCTATTATCTAGGGCCGCTGAGATATATTGTGTGACCATTAATAAGTTTGTCAATAGTTTGTTATAAAGGGATCAGGATACTTACAGGTTCATTATAACAGGGAAAGACTTCCAATCAGGACCTCGGATAACATTAATAATGGTAATGGTTTGATACTATGAACTATGGTTTGATATAGTATAATAATATTCTTGACTTACCACAAATTTAGTCAAAAGAAAAAGACTGTTGTTTACCTGAAAAAAAAAATAAATAAATGTTAAATTGAATAACAATGTTGAGAAATTAATATATTAATCATTCTTTTAATGAAGTTTTTAAATATGTTCAATCTCTATAGAAAATTTTTATATCCATAATACGAGGGTGGATTGATATAAAACTAGCCTTTGATAGAAAAAAACAAGTTTTTTGGAATTAAATCGATTTATTACTCAACACAGTCCCCTTTTAGCTCGATACACTTAGTAAGTAAGACGATGTTCCAATTTTTTTATCCCATCCGAATAGTGCTTTTGCTCGAGCTCTTCAAAATAGGCCGAAGTTTCTGCGACGGCTTCATCATTTGTTGCGAAACGGCGCCCTCCGAGCCATCTTTTTAGGTTTGGAAACATGAAAAAATCGGTTTATAAAGTTTTAATCAAAGATTTTATTGGTATTTTCAATTTTTTTTTGTGAAGAATCCACCAATAAGGTATTATTATATAAAAAAAAACACACACATAGAGGCAAAAAGTTAGTTAAGAAATTCAGGGAAACTACAAAGAATAATCCACAGTATTGCAGAAACAAAGAAGGCTTATTTCTAGGAGAAACAACAGAAAAATTAAACAGATGGGCGGAATATTTTAAGAGGAACTTGAGGGAAATGAGAATTTTCAAGAAGATGAAGAAGAGACGTGCGAGGAACAAACTTTGAATGAAGTCGAAGAAATAATAAGAGCCCTAAACAATTCCAAAAGTGCAAGAGAAAGTAGTATCCCAGCTGAGATTTTTAAGGAAGGTGGCGAAGAATTGAAGGAAAGGATATTTCTTCTTCTTCTTAAAGTGCCCTCTCCTCAATGGAGGTTGGCTACTACAATTTTAAACTCTTCTCTATCTTCAGCTGTTCTTATTAGCTGTTCAAAATTTAGCCCTGTCCATTGTCGGATGTTTCTGAGCCACGATAGTCTTTTCCTTCCTGGGCCTCTCTTTCCCTCGATTTTTCCTTTCACTATAAGTTGGGCATATTGGTACTTATTATTTCTCAGTATGTGGCCTAGGTATGATGTTTTTCTAACTTTTACTGTGTTAAAAAGTTCTCTTTCCTTACCTATTCTATGCAGCACTTCTTCGTTTGAGGTATGCGATGTCCATGAAATTTTGAGTATTCTCCGGTAGATCCACATTTCAAAGGCCTCCAATTTATTTACGTTTGATGTTTTAAGGGTCCACGTTTCAACTGCATATAGAAGAGTCGACCAGACGTAGCATTTTCATAAACGTAGTCGAATTTCGAGTTTTATTCGAGAATCACAAAGCAGTTTCACGAAGGATATTTCACTTGACATTAATAACTTTTCATAAAAAAGGAGACAAAACGGAGTGCAAAAACTATAGAGGTAGAAGTAGTCTATAAAATATTAGGAATATTATATTGGGAATATTAGGAAGATCAAATATAAGCACAAACAGGACTATTTTAAATAGCAGGGAACAGTGCATAGCGTACGCGGAAATTTCTGGAAAGAAACCAAACCAAAAAAAAACGCAATATATGGAAATGAGAGAAGACATAACAAATAATAACAACTACATCAAAATGAATGGAGCAGAGACTATCTATAGTTTTGAAAAAGTGTCAGAATTTGAATACTTAACCATAACGAACACGGGAAAAGAAGAAAAAGAAGTAGACAAAAGATCAATGAAGGGAAGCAGGGCGATAGGGTCACTAAATTCATTACTGAAAGCAAAAAACGTGTCAAGATCAGCTAAACTGCGAGTCTACGAGACAGTAATCAGACCCACATGTATGCTAGTGAAACGTGGATTATGAACCAGCAGGAAGAAAAGAAAGTAGAGATCAAGGAAAGAAAGGTGCTTAGAAGAATCTTCGGAGGAATAAAGACCGCAGAGAATATTTGGACAAGACGAACGAATAAAGAAATAATAAGGATGTATGGAAAACCAGCAATCACCGTAAAAATAAGAGCCCAAAGAGCTAGATGACTTGGTCACATTATACGAATGCCAGAGAATCGAAATGTTAAACAATACTGAAGGAGGGAGAAATGGGGGAAAAGAAGAGGACGTCCAAAGAAGAAATGGTTGGAAACAGTAAAGCAAGACTTGTCAGAAATAGACATGAGAAATTTGAGAGAGAAAGCAAAGGAACGAAAAAAATAGAGGGAAATAACCAGGTTTTTAGAAGCCCGGGGCCTACAAATGTCAAAATGGTTATTCTATACTTTCCTAGTAATTGGAGGATTTCTACATGGTTCCTAACGCTCATGTTTATCTACATCATTATCATTATTATCATCCTTTTATTCCGTTTAAAAAAACTCATAACTAATAATTATGGATTGTTTTGTAGGCTAAATAAAATAAAAAAATAAATCAATAAAAGTAAATCATACACAATTTCTAGCAATGTCGCCCTCCTACATATTCTTAACAGTGTTAACATAAACACATGAAGACTTCAAGAATATATCAATGAATGTTCATTAATGAAGAAATTTACACCGATCACAAAATTATTCGATCAATCACAGTTTAAAGTTTTCTTAGTGTGATTTAAAGACGAGATGCTCGAGAGGTGAAATACATGAGACATTTTCGCCTTTAATAAAATTGGGACTTTAATGAGAAACGTGCAAATTTGCACTTCGGCATGAATGACTTCCTTTCCCTGCCGACTCCACCCCGCACAACCGCGCATACACACCGACCGCGCAAACGAAACATTTTCATTGCGAAGGAAAATATGTCTGGGGATTTGGTTGATTAAAGGGTTTTGCGCTATTTATTTGTTTTATGTATATGTGGAAATTAGTATAAGCGATATATATTCCTTTGAGTAGAGGAAATAATGGAACTCTTTGGCTAAAATAAATATTAATATATATTATAACGAATAGCTCTGCTTTATATCGGTGAAAAATGTTCTGTATTCGGCGTTTATAACAAGAAACGTAGCATATGCCATAATATTCGAGTCAGGTAAACATTAATTCTAATTTCAAGCTTAAAATATTTCTTATTATTTGCAATGTGTATTTTAAAATAAAAATAGGTTTAAAAGCTTCTTCTATTAAAATCCACAATCCGAGAGTTACCGAATAAAATATTATTTGTCTGCAAATCACATTTAAATTCACTAAATTATTTTTCAATGATTATAGATATACAAATTAAATTGAAATAATATTTGACTACAAAAAAAATAAATAGGGGAGAGTTGGACAAAACGGGATGGCTAACGTTATTTGACTCATAACTATTTGACTATGCTATTGATATCTACTTCTTTTTAACTGTAACTTCTTCATTGATCACTTCCTATGTTTAAGTAAGGAAAAATAATAAAAAACAAAATTGAAAAAGAGATGACAGATGTTGAAGAACAGAATGGCTTTCGTGCAGGCAGATCCTGTATGGACAGTATATTCTCTCTAAAGCAAGTTATGGAGAAAAGATTAGCCCACAACCTTTCAACTCATATAGTCTTTATAGATCTGACAAAGGCATACGATAGTGTACCACTTTCAATGCTTTGGGTAGCAATGGAAAAACAAGGAATAAGCAAAAAAAATATACAAGCAGTACAACAGCTCTACAAAAATATGACGGCAAACATTAAAACTGGAAATAGATTAACTAGAGAAATTCCTATTAGTAAGGGCCTAAAGCAAGGCTGCTGCATAGCACCTACACTCTTCAAAATATATCTAAATGAGGCACTCTCAGTGTGGAGAAGAAAGTGCTGCAATGTGCATCCCAATCGGACATGATAGATTGTACACGATACACTTCGCTGACGACCAAGCCATTCTAGCTGAAGACGAGAGTCATGTAGGCTACATGCTTAGAAAACTGGAAGATGAGTATACCAAATGGGGCCTCACAATTAATATACAAAAAACTGAGTACTTAGTTGTAGGAGAAAAACCAGAAAGCCTACAAATCGAAATGGGAACTATAAAACCAACAGACAATTTCAAATACTTGGGAGTCCAAATAACATCAAAAGCAGGAAGTAGCGAAGAAATACACTCCAGGATTGGCCAAGCAAGATCAGCCACCAGACAGCTACACGGACTATTATGGAATAAAAAAATAACAAAAGAAAATAAAAGAAGAATCTATAAAACAATAATAGAAAGTATTGGGCTGTACGGCGCCGAACTCTGGGAAATAAACCAAAAAAACAAATCAAAAATTAAGGCCATGGAAATGAACTACTGGAGACGATGTTGCCAGCTCACTAGACTTGATAGGGTGAGAAACGAAGATATTCGGAGAGAAATGGAAATCGATCTAGACATAATAGACACAATCGAAGCCAAAAGACTTAACTGGTATGGACACCTTCAGAGAATGCCTGAAAATAGATGGCCAAAAAAAATAGAAGAATTCACTCCGCCAACTAGAAGAAAACGAGGTAGACCAAGACGATCCTGGAGAGACGATGTCGACGATGCAATGACCGCCAGAGATTTAACAACTGAAGATTGCTTCGACAGAAAACGCTGGAAATTAGGATGCGAGAAGCGGCGCCAGCTGTAGAAGACTCGCTTGTTATATATATATATATATATATATATATATATATATATATATATATATATATATATGTATATATATATATATATATATATATATATATATATATATATATATATATATATGTTTAAGTATAATTACGCCAAAAAAGTTTGACGATAACATTGAAAAAGCCATTTTTTTTAAATGGCATAATATCCCGTGTTGTCTACCTAGTCGGGTAACCGGGATGGTTTTTGAATGTGAATAAAGACGATATGGAAGTTAAATATATTGACTTGAAAAATAAAACATTATTCATATAACATTAATATTAAATAAATTATAGTTTAAAACCAACAAAAATCGCATGAGTATGGCTCACCATCATTCTCTACCCCGGCGCAAGCTTTGTGAGCCCAAAGTCGGCATTGCTCACACATTACCCAACCATCATCTGATTTTGATTTGGGATACAGTTCCGAGCAATAAATGCAAACTTCGTCTTCGTCTTCATCATCTGAACTGCTATCCCTTTTGTTTCTTTCTCTTTTTTCTTTTCTTGGTTTTGGAACATATTTCTTATTCTTTCCAATTTTGTTTTTCTTCCAAATTTAGTTTTGGTTTCTTGATGGGCTTTTTACCTATAGAACTCTCCAGTTCTTCTTTATAAGGTTTTGAGGTTAACGCAGCTGCTTTTCCTCTCCTTTTATCATTAGGGTTAATTTTTCTTTCTGCGTGAGGAAGGGCAACTAGTTCTTTGGGAGTGACTTGAAATTTATTGACAGAGTACAAACAAGAGGGTATTGCATTAGCATAGAACTTGTTGCAAGAAAGAGAAAGGGAATAATATGCCAATTTTCCTTATTTTCAAGCACCTTAGATTTTTGTGGTCTAAAAGTATCTGAAGGAAATGTATTTGGAAAATTGTCATTTTCTGCATCACCATCAACTTGGTTTTGTGATAATGGTAGTATACGAGGTGGAGAGCGCCAATTATTTTCTAAAACGGGACCAATTATCGGATCGTTCATCGGTGTTTCTGTGGTTTTAGCTGGTTCAAACATCCAGTCTTCAAAAATTTCCGGATTGAGAGGTTGAATGCCAGTCTTTCTAAACCAATTCACAGCGGTTTGGACGCTAGCAGCTTTTATATATGAGCTTTCGAAAAGTTTTCCTATTTGAGAGACTGTGATTGGTCGACCTGGATGTTGCTGAATCCATTTTTGAACTTCTGACGTAAAATAAGTGCTAAGTGGTGACATAAAACTGACGTCTACAAGCTGCAATCGAAGAACACTAAACATTACAACACCAATATCTCTAGTTTTCTCTATGACGTCAATATTTGTTGTGTGGGTCGTATGTTCGTCCAAAAGTAAAAGAACAGGATGTTCTTTGGAGGGCTTTGAAAACTTAATAAAATGACTAAACCAATTAGAAAACATTTCTTTTTGCATCCATACTGACGAATCATAGAAAGCTTTACTGTCAGGTGGAGCATCATCTAGCAGCTCAGCTTTTGCTCTGGACCTGGGAAAAATTAAGGTAGGCGGCATAAATACACCAGAAGCACTCATGCAAATTTCCACAGTAACAAGAACACCACGTTCAGCTGAAGATATACACTCAACTTTCAATCATACAATCTTTTCTTTGGCACAGTCATTATACCTGTTTCGTCAACGTTGTAAATCCGTTAGGGTGGTATTTTATATTTTTCAAGCACGCCAGTAATCAAGGGAAAATAATTTTTTATGGCAGGCCTATTAAAACCCATGGCTCTAGCTAGAGATGTTGGCTCAGGGGTACAAAGTTTAACGGTTGGATGTCTTTTTAGAAAGCTGTATAACCAAGCTTTACCGGCCATTTTGTTTGAGCTAACTAAAAAGCCAAACTTCGAAAGTCATTCAAAGTAAAACCAAATATCGGTAAGATAGTTTCGAAACAAATTCAGATTTCTGCTTTAATCTGGAGCCTTCTAAAAATTGCAAGGCATGGCCAGACGATGATAAAGATGTTAATAGAGACATGGGAAATCTAAAATTTGCATTCCACGACATGTCTATTCATCTAAGCAGAAATCCTTAACGAATTTGTTTCTCGTACTCATACAGAGTAGATCCAAATAAAATGAACTATTCTGATGAGACTTATTAAGTCGAGATACGTATCAATAGATACATAGACGCTTTGAACGTGAAATCAAATCTTTTCTGTCTTTTTCATTTTATTCGGATCTACTCTGTATGAGTACCTACGAGAAACAAATTCGTTAAGGATTTCTGCTTAGATGAATAGATATGTCGTGGAATGCAAATTTTAGATTCCCCATGTCTCTATTAACATCTTTATCATCGTATGGCCATGCCTTGCAATTTTTAGAAGGCTCCAGATTAAAGCAGAAATCTGAATTTGTTTCGAAACTATCTTAGGGTTTTTCTATCAGATGTCGCTATTGCGTCCATAACGAAGCCATGTTATTGTTGCTTCCTAATAAGACAGAGAAGATTATTTTTCACGTTAAGAACGGCTATGAATAACTATTCTGATGAGACTTATTAAGTCGAAATACGTATCAATAGATACATAGACGCTTTGAACGTGAAATCAAATCTTTTCTGTCTTTTTCATTTTAAAACCAAATAGTCGTGATTCCATTAACAAAATGTGTTCCGCTAAGTCCTCCCCTTGTTCCGCTGTGAAAACCGATTTGTGACCCTTTCATTGCAAAATTTTCTCGTTCGAGAGTTCCATTTTTAATTTTTTTTACTCTGGCTTCAATAATTGTTGGAGGTACCCCAAAGTCTTTAAAACCCTTAAGATAACCCATTTTTCCTTAAGATATAAGCATCCCTCTCCGATTAAGAATGCTAAGGGGCTACGTATTTAACACGCTATTATGCGGTGTAGAGGCCTGGACTCTCAAGCAGAACAATATAAAAAATATTGAAAGTTTCGAGATGTGGTGTTACCGTCGAATGCTGAAGATAAGTTGGGTTGAAAGAGTTACAAATTTGAAGTAATGCGAAGGATAGGAAAAGACCCAGACATTTTGTCAACGATCAAACGAAGAAAACTCGAATATTTGGGTCACGTGACGAGAGGACATAAATACGCATTACTTTAAAATATAATGCAAGGAAAAATAGAAGGAACACGGAATCCAGGCCGTAGAAGAATGTCATGGCTGCGTAATTTGAAAGAGTGGTTTGGCTGTACCACTAATGAACTCTTTAGGTCAGCTGTAAACAAGGTCAGGATAGCCTTGATGATTTCCAATCTCCGACAGGAGTGGCACAGAAAGAAGAAGATCTTTTAATAACCCTAAAAAAATTAAATTTAATATACCTGTTAAAAAGTATCTACGTTTTGGTTGGACAAAACGGGATAGTATCCAGTTTTACCCAACCACTCGATATCCCATTTCACCCAACTAAACACTGAATAATGTTTTGAAATTTTTTAACAAAAAAAAACAGTTATCATAATCACAAATGTCGCAAAACACACAAATAGACGGTATCTGTAGTGATTAACATCCCCGGTCATTAGATGGCGACGCTTATTTTTAAATTATCGTCGGTATCCCGTTTTACCAGACTATCCTGTTTTAGCCAACTCTCCCCTACTCTAAATAAATTTCATCAATATAATCATCAACAAAAATTAACTGTTTGCCAAAACAAGGTTGCTGCACCAGCAGCAACAGTGAGCTGTAATTAAAATCCTGTTACAGAAGCATCCTTCTCAATGTTTGCTGTATTTATATTCGTTTTAATTATCGCAGAAATACAAAATTTATTTACAAAAGGTACATGTGATTAATCCAAAATGTTCATTACATTTGTTTTAATGTAGGGTAAGCAATAAACTACCATAGATAAAAAATTATGTAGCTTGTTCGTGGCAGCTATGATGCTATTTAGAAATACAATATAAAAAATGTAAAAAACGGCGTACATATACACTTTAGTGTAAAACAAGCGACTCAAAAGCCAGATTTGAGGTTACACCTCCTGTTTCAATGTAAGAAGTATGAAAATAAAAATATGTAATGTGTAAACAATAACTGATATTTCATTATTTGGAAGACGCTTTATAAAAACAATCTGCATTACGAACAGAGTTTCCTAAATATTCATCATTTGAACGAACGCAAGAAAGACGGTTTGAACAGAAATATCATCAATTACAAAAAGGAATTCCTATATTTTTCAGTATTGGATATTACCATCCCCACTCTTAAATTACACTTTCGAATCGATTTCGCATGAATCAGATGACTTTTCTAATAAATTCTTGACGCATTGCTTCTCATTCATCATTAAGCGCAGCTCTCGATTCCATTATGCTCTCTGGTGCATGATTTCTGTCCCGGACCCTTTGTTTAAGCCCATCTCAAACATGCTCTATTTAATTTAAGTCCGGGCTCGATGAAGGAGAATTTATTGTAGGTATACCGATCTCAGTCAAATAGGTGGTGGTGACTCGTGCGGTATGGTATCGTGCATTATCGTGCGTTAAAATAAAGGCATCACCAATAAATCCCGCGTATGGAACCACACGTTCCTCTAAAATGTCTCAGATATAATGATCCGCCATTAAACCTCCCCCACATCCTCCACCAAGCACGAAAACCAACTCGGTTTTCCCATCCATGGAGATGCGTGTCCAAAACATATAAGAACCGCCTCCATATGACACAGTTTCTCGTAAACAATGTTGAGCAAATCGCTCTTCTGGTCTTCTATAGACTCGACGCCTCTTGTAGTTGCCATGTAGGTAGATCCTGCTTTCGTTGGAGAATAATACCTGACTCCATTAAAAATTCTAATAGCCTTTGTTTCTGAACTGCAGTTATCTTGGGACCAGTAGCTGCCTTTTTGGTGTTAGGTTAGCTGCCTTCAGTCTCCTTCTGACTCTCCAAATGCTCGTAACCACACCTCGGACCTCTCTAAGTTCTTCTTTGAGATTCCTCTTCCTCCTAAGTGCCTTCTCTGTTGAGGTTGGCGATCAATATGGCAAATTTCTCTCTGTTCTGGGCTTGATGAATTAATTTATTTCCTCTTGTGTGGGTCCAATCTCTGATGTTTCGCCAAGATTTTTTATTTCGTCCTATGCCCCTTATACCTTCAATCTTGCCTTCTAATATTACCTGGAGCGCATTATGTGTCCTAGATATGACATCTTTCTAATTTTGATAGTATTGACCAGATGAGGGCGTGTGTTCATTGCTCTCAGTGTTTCTTCATTCGTAGTTCTGCTGGTCCAGCTTATTCTTAGCATTCGGCGGTACATCCACATTTTAAATGAATTTAATTTGTTGACGTCATACTGTTTTAATGTCCAGGTCTCACAGCCATATAGTAATAGAGACCACACATAACACTTTATGTTCTCAATCTTATTGAGGCTGGCAGCTTGGAGTTACAGAGCATTTTACGCATATTTATGAAACCAGATCTCGCTATTTCAATGCGTCTTCTAATTTCTTTTGAGTGGTCTAGTTGACTATTTAGTTCTCTGCCCAGGTATATGAAGCTTTGGGAACTCTGAACGGTAATAACATTTATTTGTATGTTAGGTGTAACTTGTTCATGGGGGTTTTTGTGGAATACCAGAATTTTGGTTTTGGAAAAGTTAATGTTCAAGCCCAGCCTGTGACTTTCTTCTGATAATATCTTCATGAATATTTTTAGTTGGTCTTCTGTTTCTGATAATACTACGGTGTCATCGGTATATCTTATATTGTTAATGATGATTCCATTGGCTCTGGCACCTTCAAGGCGATCTTCAAGAGAAGCTCTAATGACGCACTCCTCGTTCTATGTTAATATACTTGGTGTTTCTGTTCTCTGTTCGAACGCATCCTGTGTGGTTCCAGTATGTATTACTTATGATAGCTATGTCGTGTCCATCCAACCCTACTTCTTTTAGCACCTCAATCAATTTTTCGTGTTTGATCGACAAAGCATACATACAGCCGTTTTTGGACCTCAAGATACCTTTCTGCCATCACTGTCAATCCCATAATTGCTTCTCTAGTGCCTGTACCCTTTCTAAAACCATATTGAGAACGACTCAGGTATTCTTCACACTGATTGTGAATTCGGTTATAAATTATTCGCATAAAAATCTTAGCGGCATGACTCATTAGGGACACAGTTCGAGGTCTTCACATTTCCTTGCTTTTTGTTTTTTAGGAAGAAGTATATATGTGGATGATAGCCAGTCATGCGGTATTATGCCATGTTCATATATAATGTTGCAGATGTATGTTAATTTCCTGACAGCATTATCACTTAAAATGTTCGGCTGTTATTAGGTCTTCGCCGGGTGCCTTGTTGTTCTTTACGTCTTTTATTGCCTGCAAAACTTCTTCGGTGAGAATGTCTAATTTTTTATCTGTATCTATTTGTGGGGGTTCTTCTGTTCTCTTATCACCAAACAAATCTTTAAGATATTGCTCCCATATTTCTTTCTGTTTTTCAGGGTCTAATTCCATTTGGTTTTTCTTGTTTGTTACAATCGATAAGTGTTTGGGTTTCCATATTCCAGCTACTTCTTTAACCTTTCTGTGTAGTTCTCTATCTTTATGCTTCATTTGCAAATTTTCTACCTCTTTACATTTTTCTTTCACCCACTCTTCCTTAGCTACATTTATTTTTTTCTCAATTTCCCTGTTGAGTTCTTTGTATCTTGTTAGGTTTTTGTTTTTTACCATCCGTCTCCTCTCCATAATTTGTAATATTTCGTTTGTCATCCATGGTTTTCCAGGTTTACGGTTTTCTTTATCCAGTTTGATGACAAAATGGCTGGTCTGTTTTTAATGTTACAAATAGCACCCAACGTGTGTGTAACTTATTAATTAATAAATATGTAATGTTTCGCCCAGGAAATCTCTGTAAGTATTTTTTGATTCCTTTTTTTGTGTAGTTAGCCCTCCCAGTCCCTCAAATAAAGAAAACTTTATATACGACCTAGCTCTCCAACCAAAACATGAGTAGCCATGCGCAAACGTTTCAGTTTATTTGCTAACCCGGTCTTTAGCCCAGTAATTGTTCAGTTCTCTATTTCAACCCCCTATAAGCAATTCTA
This sequence comes from Diabrotica undecimpunctata, assembly GCF_040954645.1. NCBI lineage: Eukaryota > Metazoa > Arthropoda > Insecta > Coleoptera > Chrysomelidae > Diabrotica > Diabrotica undecimpunctata. The sequence goes on along the minus strand of NC_092809.1, from coordinate 8,484,339 downwards.
TAATGTTACAAGTGACACCCAACGTGGTAGGCAAATTAAATTGCTACAAATTTTGGGCAGTTAAAAAAGAGGAACAACGAATTCATGTGGTGGAAATGAGAATACTTGGATAGATGAGTGGAGTGATAAAAAATGGTAAAATTAAGAATAAGTATATTAGAAGAAGTCTAGGGGTTGCACCAATTGATACCGAAATGAGAGAGCGTAGGTTAAGTTGGTTCGAGCATATTGACCCTTTTTTTGAAAGGAGTTTCCGATCTGGAGGCCGAAAATAACATGTAGTAGTTTCCATTTAAGAGTTGTAATTAATTTCCATTATATATTTATTACAAATGTAAAATTCCAGAAGAAAAAAAACTAAGATGTAGATGTAAAGTAACAATACTTTAGCAATATAATAAAACTTCTCTCTTACAATTGATTTATGCACTAGAAAATCCAAGCAGAGTAAGTAAATATAAAGATAACTGCGTGCCAGAGCAATTCCAAAGTATATAAAATGAGTTTTTTTATATTTTGAATAGTTAATTCAAAATTCCGCGTCATTTAACAATAATCTCCAAACAGATTTTTTTTAAATAACCCTCGTCGTATCGTTAAACCTGATATAAACATTTTTTCTCTTTTATAAAAAGTATGTTTTTCCAATCAACGGTTTTTTTCTTTCCATCGTTAACAAAATTTATACAAAAACCCGTAGTTAACCTAATTTTCGTACATTGTCATAAAGAACCGTATTACAGAATATATAGTACAGATTTTCAAACAGATTTTCCGGGAAAAATTCTAATCTCTTAGTACTCCTGTATTATGGAGAACATAAAACGTAGACGGAGAAACGTATAATTCCGCCAATTCAACCCACACCCTAATGAGAGGGTGTATTTTAGCAGACAAGAGCTCTTTCCACTTCCATTGTCACAGAATTCACCCCTCGGATGAGAGGCAGTAAAAGAAACCGTGGAAAGTTTTCCTGCATCGCATCTTGGGTGTCAAACAAGAATTACACACACGACACGCACGTCATCGAAAGTGGAAAAGGGGAAATATCAGGTCAGGGTTGGTTTAAAGCTAATGCTCGATCGAGAATGTCACTTTATATTGAACAAGTATAATAGTTTGTAAGCCAAGACTTTTTTGCAGATTCTTTCATTATGAACATAAAAAAATTGAAAAAAATTATATATATTAGTATGATCTGCTTTTTCTTACTTTTATATTAATTAACCTTTTATTTATTTAATTTCTTTAATTAATTAGTTTATTAATTATCTAAGTGTCGCAATTGATACATAAAAAAAACAATCTCAGGATGCCATTTTATTATACAAAAAAAAATCAGCTTAGGTTATACTTATCTTTTCTCGGGATACAGTATCTCTTAGTTGTTCCTTATCGGGATAAAATATGAAAAGGAAATAAATAGAAATAACATAAATAAACAAATACAAATATCTTTTATTATTAAAAGAAATAATATGAAAATTTTGAAATATTGGAATCTTTGTTCATATTATGTTTTTGTACTCAAAAAAATATAATTCTGAATATTATAAAAAGAAACTTTTTAAATTTATTAAGCAATATTAATAATTATCCTTTGACGTTAAAAAACTAGATGATATTTGACATGTGAATTAGAAAACTTAAATTAGAAAAATTAATTTTTTTTTAACTTTTATAAAATTTATGGTGTTTTAAAATAGCGATAATTTTTGATCTTCTGATGGTATAGTCTTTTATTTGAAACATACAAAAAATTTCTGTCACAAAAAATTATTGACTGACCTTTTAATTCACACACGACGATGTCTCCTTTCGACCAAAACAGCTCCCCCTTTTTGATTATGTAAGGCTACCAATCAAGGCTTTCTTCGTTCTAAGTATCAACCTATCATCATACCAGCAACTCTTTCTCCAAAACACGAGCAGGCCTCTTTTACCAGTACTCGTTCAACAAAATCCAGAATTTTCTCCTCTCTTTCATATACTAACAATCTCCTGAGACCCAAGTATTTTTTTTTTTACTTGGTGTCGCAAATATTTTTAATAGTTATAGTTCTTGTGACTTACTCACTTGGACTTTATAGAATCAAGGAGGTATTCGACTTCTCAACTTTGACCTATCTCTCTTTCCACCTTTCAGTCACCCACTTCTAACTATTAACACCACTGGCACTTGCTTCTTAACTGACTACACAAAACTTCAACTGCTTCTCTCGGATGACGATGACCTAATAATCTTTTCTACTCCAAACTTTCAAAACATTCATTCTCTTTCATCCCCTTCCAAACTCGCTAACCAATCAGAAAATTCCTATATCCCTTCTCTTATTTTACATCAGAAAAACCCAAACACCGCTTCTAAACAAATTTCTTTGAAAATGATAACTGTTTTATCTTATACTTTCTAAATATAATAACTTCCTAGTAGCTTTGGCCTTTCCAGCGAAACAAAACCAAAGGCTTTTAAAATATAACATCTACAAATACCGGGAAATAATTGTCTATTCACAGTTAAGTATTTACTAATGTTTCTCAGTCCTTCAGGGTAAAACTCATTATGGATAAACCCACTGCTTAAAACCAAGTCAGTCAAGTTTGTGAGCTGTGGTAGTATTAATACTTATAAATTTAATATTTGTTGAAAAAATTTAATTTTGCAAAAATATTACATTTTTTAAAATATATGGTTCAATTTATCAATTGGTATCAATTTAAGTAAGTGTTTTTTGGCTAATTTGTAAAATAATTTAATTAAAAAATTTAAGTTTACAAAAATATCACAGACACATCGAACTTACCGTTTAGAAGTTATAACTAATAGAAATGTTATACAAAATTCACAACTCGTCCTGTATATTGTTAAACAATGGGAGCAGATACTTTTTAATGGTTATTTGTTATTCCCCATAGCGTTCTTCATAAGAGTTAGGAGTATCTACAGTTCTTTATGAATCACTCTGTACAAAAAATAATAATTTTATAACAATATTATTAGAATATAAAATCTATTAGAATAATTAAAACCGTTCACATCTATATAATATTTCTAAATTAACATTAAGGACAATCAAATAAATATATCACAAATTTTCGGATCTTTATTGTCGCCGTTCCCAAAGAAAACGGAGAAGATCGTTTGACTCTCGCTATCTCAAAGGCCTTGTTAAACGATCGCCGCGATTCCTTTTTCGCATCAAAGTAGACGTGTGCGATCGTGAGTATTTGTTAGAAAAGATAGAAAGTAAGCGAGAAATCCCTTTTCGATAAGAAAATGTTTCCTGGGCTAGGGAAACAGCCCATTAAAAATTTTCTGGTCGATCAGAGTAGCAGATAAGAAGCCGATACCGTTGTATGGAATCCTTTGGAACCTTTCTTAATAGTTCTAGCTTTTATACTGATGTATTTCCGGCGAACTTTCGAGCGATCAAATCGACAATGGAGTGGCGGTTGCAGGCGGCTATTTGCGTGTTTGTTGGAATTTTTGCTTGTTGTAAATAACAAATCGAAAGCTAAAATTTCGATAAAACTGCGGTATTATACAAGGATAGTTAATTTTTTTTTTACTTTTTTTCATAAATATGTTGTAATCGGTATAGTTCGAACAGTTTTAACAGTACAGATCTCATTTGATCCTAATACAGTAAACAAATTTCGGAAACGATCCCGTTATCAATAAGCTATTCCAATAATATTAATATGTAGGTATAAAACTAATTAGAAACATATAAATACTCGTAATATTGAGTCAGAAGTAGAATATTCAATTTCTAGTTTAAAAAACCATATCCATGCTACTTTGATGAACTACCTAGAAGAAAAGCATCTATACACAATGAACTCCTTTTACAAAAAAGAAGCCCCAACGAAAATAGACATGGATCAGCCCTAATAGATCCACACAAAAAGAGATCGACTACATACTGTCCACGGAACGATATATCATTAAAGATGTAACAGTTCTTAACAGACTCACAACAGGTAGCGATCACATGATGGTCAGAGCAAAAATTAGTATTGACGGTAACTATGAAATAAAAAGAAAAATAAATAGAAACTGGGATCTAGTAGATAAAAACAAACTAGGGCAATATAAAGAGATATACAAAGATTCAAAGAACAACTTACCCAAAAATTAGACAGTGATGATAAAGATATAGACGAAATATACAACATACTTACAGCAACGATGATTACATCAGGAAAAGAAATAGCAAAAAAGTATCTAAAAAAGAACAACTATATATCAACAGAAACAAAGAAGATTATGGATAAAAGAAGGAAGCAAAACGAAGAAGTCAAAAGGAAATCTATAGAATATGTAGAAATCAATATATATCAATATATTCCTCTATATATACAGTTCATAGATTTCGAAAAGACAGTGTCGAACATTGGGCAGTGAAAAGTTCTTTGATTAACAGCAGAATTGACCACAGATATACGGAACTAATAGCCAATACATATAACGAAGCCAAAACAACAATTAAAGTATATGAAGGAACAAAATCGATACAAATAAATAGAGGCGTGAGACAGGGTGACGCAATATCACCGAAACTTTTCAATCAGGCTCTGGAAGATATTTTTAAAAGATTAGAATGGGAAAAAAAGGTATAAAAATTTGTGGACAACGCTTGAACCATCTAAGGTACGCTGATGGCATCGCATTGATAACCGATAAAAAAGAAGAATTATTTGAAATTATGAAAGAACTGGACGTAGAAGCTGGAAAGATAGGCCTTAATATGAATGACAGCAAGACCAAAATCATAACAAATACAGATAAAGACATCACAATGAGGATCGGACAAGATGAAATAGAACAAGTTCAGGATTATATATATCTGGGTCAAACTATAAAACTTAACAAAGAAAACCAAACAGCAGAGATAAAAAGACAAGTTAGACTGGCATGGGCGGCATTTGGCAAACTAAGCTACATTCTTAAAAACAAAAGAGATCCACAGCATCTTAAGACCAAAGTATAAAATCAATGCGTACTCCCTGTTCTCACTTATGGTTCCCACACGTGGACATTTACAAAAGCAAACATGGACAGAAATATTATCAAACATAAACAAAAATATATTTAGTCTGTAGAAATCATTGTATTTACTTACCATATGATTTTGTTTTGAACCACTCAATATACTCGTAAATATTTGTAACGAGTATCTTTCATTTCTTCCATTATTTTCAACAAAAACATTTATTACTTATTTTTATTTTATTCAATAAAACATTAAATATAGCCGGTACACCTGCTCTCTAAGAATTAAGGTCTCAATCTCTGAAAATTACAGGAAACTGTAGTAGAAGTTCATTCACCTGACGGAATCCACAGGTAGGAAAACCATTTAGGTAAAATTTGGTTACATAATTTTGAAGTTTACAAGCAAAATTTTTATTAAAATATTAAATTCAATTATTTTAAATTTATTAAAATCCAAATAATAATCTTACAAATAAAATATATATATATTTAAAATACATAATATCATATTTTCATAATTTTCATTATTAAAAATATATAACAATTGGCGCTCAATATAATTAATATATATATATATATATATATATATATATATATATATATATATATATATATATATATATATATATATATATAATATATATAAAGTTAGGTCAACTAATAAACTATATTTAAACATATACCATTTCTCTGTTTTACGTCATAAGTTTTCTTCGACATTAAATATGGTAAATCTCATGACAGCTAAGATTTTCCCCCATCAGCCCTTTTACATAATTAAGCACATTGGCGAGTCTACGCTTTTCAAACTCCTTTGTTATGTATTCTGCAAATTCCGTTCCGAAAAAAAGTTGGGATCGCATTTCCTGTGTCAAACAGAACTTGTACACATCAAAAACGTTTGAAAAAAAAAAAAGAAAAGGGTGCGACTTTCCAGCGGGAATAATGAATCAGCCGTGATTACGTATTGGAGTTTTAGTTCTGTGAGGTTTTTCACAGTTCTTTTATAGTATTTTGCGCCCTACAAAGTCACAGCATTAGATCAAAAGGTTTAGTCACGGTTTCTTCAAAAAGACATTTCGTTTCTGATATAGGAGACGACAGCTTGAGGATTGTTTTACTTAAGTTCTTAAAAAGTTGTTGAGAGATGGTAGAAAAACCAAGGGGAATATTTAGGTACTGTGCGTGGGGAAGTCTATTATGTAGGGAGATAATAATTTAAAAATGTAAGAGCAGTAGGAATGAACTCCATAGTTTGTAGTAGAATATAGTATTATATATTATAAAAGTAAAAAGCTAATAATTTCTATTAAAATTATTAAATACTAACATCATATTGGTCCCAGCAAGCAATAAAAATATATTGTTTATTCTATACAGTGCTAGTCAAAAGTCCGTTCCCCCCCACGTATCTTTTGAACGGTTATACTTATAATAGTGAAATTTGGAGGGAGGTAATAAACAGACGTAGGCTTCTTAACTAGTTGACGTAATGTCAAATTGACAGTTGACGTTACAGCGCCACTGTGACAGATAATTTTAAATAGGACCTTATGGGTAGTGATACCTAGTTTGAAAGGTATTGAAAAGACCTATTCAACCATACTATTCATTTGAGTTTAAGTTCATTTTGATGAATAAATTAAATAAATAGTAAAATTGTAGTTTCGAATTTAGTTAATAAATATTAAAACCTCTGGATACTTGTTAAAAAGTTGACGTTTTTCAATTCTCTAATTGTTTTTACGCCAACGTCAACTTTTTAGTTGACCAACAAGTAACCAGAGGCGAACGTTAGAATATTTATTAATTAAATGCGAAACTACAATTATTTTATACTGAATAGGTATTTTCAATACCTTTCAAACGGAGTATCACTTGCCATAAGGTCCCATTTAAAATTATCTGTCACAGTGGCGCTGTAACGTCATTTGTCACAATTACGTCACCTGTTATGACTAGTTGAGAAGCCTAAGTCTGTTTATTACCTCACTCTGGTATATCGGCAAAGTGTATATAAAGAAATTAAGAAAATGATAGAGGGTAAAATAATAGAAAAGTACGATTCGCAATATATTGAAATGATTTCAATATGTTAAGAAGGATAAAACTTAAATGGATTTTTATATGCGTTTGTTGTTCATGAATTTCATGAAGCCATCACAATGTGGGTTCGACTCTGAAATAAAAGAGAGAAAAAGATTAGTAAATTGTTAAATAAATTAATTTTGACTTACCTGGTATAGTGTTAATAATTTCTGAATAGTATAGTTGCCTAGTGTATAGGTGAATCGTCTAAACCTTAAAAAGAACAAAAAAAGAAGAATTCTTAAAAAATATTTAAACATAGAAATTTTAAAAAAACGTCAGAAAATAAACTGTCAAGCAAGTCTGTGGGAGCTAAATTAATAGGGGTTTTGTTAAATAAGAAATTACAATGATGTGGAGATGAAAAGAATAAATTGTATTAGCATTGTAATAGAATAAGTTTTATATCTGAACATTTTTTTTTATAAATTCCCAAATTAGATGTGATTAAAGTGATTATGAGAAATTAATGTGGATTGACAAATGTGTCAGAACAGGACAGTTTTATGGTTTAAAAAAAAAATAGAAGACGAAAAGAAAAAAGAACGTTGGTAGCGGTTAGCAACGGATAATGGGTTTTTTGGGGAGGCCGACGAGGATTTTTCGACGAAGGGGAGCCCTGAAACTGTGGAATAGGTCGGGAGTGTTTTTTTAACTCGTCTAATTAGAATTTTAGTTTTTCCACAGTTTCCACAGCAGAGATATCCAGAATTTGTTCCAGAGAGTAAGAGAAACAATTTGACTTATAAATTATTATTGGAGTACAGAAATGTCATTTAAATTGAGAAAATTAAAATTCATGAATTAACATAATTGCGATAGGCCTTAAAAAAATTGAAAATATTAATGATCATTAAATTAAAAATAGAATAGTACGTACCTTAACTTCCGAAGAGAGGATTGATATTCCAGTTTCACCGATTATTTTGCGAGTAGTTAGTTTTCTTTAAATAAATCAGAACTGTTTTAAAGTAAGGTTGGATAATAATTTTGGGGATCATTTGAAATTTTGATTATATTTGAATGCAAGTTAAAAGTCCGCGGAATAAAGTGTTAATTTTCTTTTTCTTTATAGTTCATTTAAACACTTTATAAATTTGCAATATTTATTTAGTTTTTAGGTACTTGTAGAGAGTCTCCACATTTTGTAATAAATTTTTATTGTCACGACACTAAACCACATTAAGATTTATACGATTCCTATTTTTGTAAATTTTTAAAGGCAACCCAAGTTGCAGACGAATTTTATTCTTTATATTAAATTTGTTCAATATTAATAAATAACGTGCTTCATTTGGGTTAATTTATCAAAAGTCTAAAGTAAATTTTGGTTTAATTTCTTTTTGAACTCTACCAGGAGACTACACAGTCGACGTCACACAGTGACAGATTGCTTAGAACACATAATTGAGCTAGCTGAGGTATATATTAAATTAAACAACGAACCACATATTTTAAAAATTACAACATTTATTATAAATAAAAATAAAATTAATAAAATACAACTTTTTCAATATATCTCCGGTTAGTAATCTCCACTATTTATCCACTAGATTTTCACAGAAAAAACAATAACGGGTTTATCTTTATCACCATCAAACTATGGCAAGTATCCAAATTTTGGCAAGCACTAAGCATATTGGCAATGGCATCTTGAAATTTTTAGGTTTTAAAGCAGAAAATCATTTAAAAATAAAATAAAATCAACTTAAAATATTATTCTATATAAAGCTCTTTGTATGGCTTAATCCAACTACGAGCACAGTAGTTTCAGGCATTTTTTACGAATTTTAAAACACAATTATTCAAGAACGAACTACGAAAACAATAATTGTTTTATTGTTTTTTGTTAATTATTAATCCTTGTCCGTCTATTTTCTACTGTTTCTAAAATGCCGAATATTATCTATACCTTCTAAAATTTCCAACAACAGATTTAAATTTCCCCATCTCATAAAGTCATTAAAGCGATTATATTTTTATAGTATTAGTGTGAAATATGAAGATTTAACAGTACCATTTATAGTCCAGGAAATGAAGCATTTCACCTCGCAATTTTTTCGTCCTGCGTGGATTGACTTGAAATTTTAACAAAAGGTAGGTAATAGCCTAAGGATCAAAATCTATATCGAACCAAAGTGCGCCAAAGCCTTGGGGCTGGTTGCCACCCCATCTCGGGGGTGAAAAACTGATATTTTTCAAGTTATTCGCGATTGAAAGTAACAACTTTTAGACGAAAAAATCGACGTTTTTAATCGATTTTTCGCGAATAACTCGAAAATGGTGCATTTTATCAAAAAAATTGTAGAAAACAAATTTGTAGCTTTTAAAAAGACGAATACAATTCATTTTTTAAAATGTTTTTGCGATATAATAGGAACCGAAATACGGCCTATCAATGTTCAGCGGTTTTCTTCAAATGTAAAATTTGAAAGATTCAAAGTCAAATATCGGGAAAATGATTTATTTTTGAAAGAAAACTCATAGAACCTTTTTTAAAGAGCATAAATAGACCTATCATAAAAAAAAAGACTAGCTCAAAAATTGAGTGAGTTATGATGAAAATAAGGTAAATACCTCATTTTTTTACGAAAAAATCGATGAAAACAACCCCCTAACCAGCCCCATAATTAAAATCGATCTTCACCATTCTGCAATTCTCTTTGTACATGTATTGTTAATACGTCCAAGAAGTTTGACCCATTTAAAATGCTTAGTTTTAGAAAAAGTACAGCTTAAAGCGAGAAACGATTTACAATTTCATATTTTTTACCCTTCTTTTTTTAAATATCCCCGAAAATACTGTACAATGAATATTTGGCGAGATATAGCAGTTTAAAGCATCAATTTACGATCAAGCACCATCTTTTTCGAGCCCTTTAAACTCACCCCATTTAAAAACCAAGGGTTCCAAAAAGATTTAATTCACAGATCCTTGTAGCTCTTAAAAACCTCTACAAAATCGTTTTTGAAGAAATACTCTATCGTTAAAAATGAAGGAAATACGGTAAAAAAACCAATTAATTTTTTTTAATATTATAATTGTTTTACCTATAAATGTAAATATTTTCAACTATTTATGTAAATGTATAAGAATATATGGTGCCTTTTTATGTTGATAAATTTTTTTGAATTTAATTCTACTTTTTTCAATTTATATCTATTAAATTAGTTTATAAAAACTGCGATGTTGTAAAGGGTGATTTTCAAAAGTTGAAAAGTTGCAAAATTTTGGCAAAAAATTGTTTTCACCTATAGCACTCATAACAATTGATTTTTAAGGGTTGAAAATTTATGAAATTGTATTTTAAAGTATAAAAAAATCACTATTTAACTAATCCAAACCAAATTTTACTCATCTTAAGATTTGTAATGTTATTTTACAATTTTTGAAAATTAGGGGTAGTTTTCACCCCTAAGAACAATCAGGGTTCATCGGCATGACATAAACTATAAAGCAGAGGGTGAGTTGAGCTTAAATCCAAATTTTTAGCCAAATCGATCCAAGGCGAAATCATTTTTTTAGAATTAGTAATTTTTTTACATTAATCTCTAACAAGGGTTGCTTTTTAAGGGTTGAAATATGATGGAACTCTATTCAAAAGTATAAAATAATTATTATTTAACTAATTCAAACCAAATCTTACCCATATTCAGGTTTAATATGTTATTTTATAATTTTTGACAATTAGGGGTAGTTTTTACCCCTAAAACCCTTCAGCGCACTTCGGTTCGATATAGATTTTGATCCTTGGGCTACCACCTACCTTCTGTTAAAATTTCAACTCAATCCATGCAGGACGAAAAAATTGCGAGGGTTTAACTTTTTTCGAGCTTCATTTCCTGAACTATTATTTCCATTCAAACTACGAATAATAGATATTTCTATCTGTTATTAAAGGGATTTTCATCTATTGTAAAATACCAAGAACATTTAAATGAATTGTATATAAATATAGGCATCACTTTAGTGCCTTTATTTGCATTTTGCTCCAGTTTATACAAAATATGCAAAAAGTTTACTAGTTCCATTTCAGTAAACACTTTTGTAAATTTCGAAGTACTTTGAAAATTTATTCTTAAAGGAAATGATGTTAATATGAATATCCAACTGTAGTTTTTTTCCTTTTTAAAATACGCAGTCTCCATATAAAAAATAGGAACGATTCAAATGATCCTAAATTTACTCAGACTTCAAAACATAAATATTCCATTGTTATCATCCTCGTGCCGCTCTTTAACTTTTTCGAGTGTACCCAAACCCAGAGTGTCTTATTTTACTTCTGTCAGTTTCTTCTTCGAATTTAAATCCGAAAACGAACAATCTGGTCTAAGTACAGTCGAGAGAAATCAAGGCCCTTTTGTTGAATCAATTTCCCTAAATCTTGGCAAGTCAACCGTTGGTTTATTAATATAAAAAGGCCTTCTCTTTCTAGTTTTGCTTATAGCTTCCAGTCTGATCCAGGCCGCGTATTTTATATATTTTAATAGTATTAAATTTATCTTTTATTTTATATAAGATACATAGGAATCAAATTTACTTATCCACTGAGATTTTTCCATAAGCAGAAGAAGGTAACTTAAAACAGAGAAAAAACGCAACGGAGAAAAGTTTTGTCAAATTCAAAGTATTTCAGTTTTTTTTTTATTTTTAGCCTTATCTTGATGGGATTTTGCACACTGTGTATAAATTTATACATTTTAATTTAGTATAGTAAGTTTTTTAATAAAATTTTGTATTTGACTTATTATACGGGGTTAATCGAAAGGTGGTTTTTTATTCTAACTTTGAAAAATCCTGTGGAATAATTCCGTTTGCGGATTTTCGTTAACCTTGTTTTTCGGTTGCAACCATGTCTTCTAAGTATTATGTGTTTCGTTTCATGTGGAAATATGGATTGGTTCATTTTTAGGAGCGAAATGACTTTTCCACCCACAATTTACGACTTTTCCTATTATTACCATTATCTTTTGTATTAATTTGTAATACCACGATGGGGGCTTTGGTGACTGATATCGAAGGAATATCATATCGACATCCCAGAAGCACTGTATTTAAATAATGATTAAAAGCAACGACATGACCTTGGTTTCAATGAACAATAATAACAATAACAAAACATAAAAAAAACAACTTAAATGTAACTTAACCTAAGTACGTTAATAACAAAGAAAAACTACTAAAAAATAACTTAATACTTTATATTGCCTCCCCTATCCTCTATAACTGCCTGTATACGCCGGCTCATGCTGTCTATGAGGTTGCGAATATATCATCTTGATGGATTTTTTTGCCATTCATCTTCTAGAGCAAAGCGAAGTTTGTTAATTGAGGCTGGTGCGACTTCGCGATCTCTAATATTTCTACCAAGCATGTCCTAAACAAGCTCTATTGGGTTCAGATCTGGCGAACACTCTGGCCAGTCCATTTTATTAATACCCGTTAATTGAGGCTGGTGCGACTTCGCGACCTCTAATATTTCTACCAAGCATGTCCCAAACGTGATCTATTGAGTTCAGATATGGCGAACAAGCTGGCCAGTCCATTTTATTAATAGCAACTTCCTCTAAATATTGTGTGACATAAATTGCAGAGTGGGGTCGCGCATTATCTTGCATTAATAGAAAATCATCGCCGATATATTGAGAAAAGGGTACTACGTGATTCGATAAAATTTCCTCAATATACCGGTGTGCAGTCAACGAACCCTCAATAAATACCAATTCAGAGTGCGCCTCTCGGGATATTCCTGCCCATACCATCTCCGAACACCCTCCAAGGCTAACGCGGGGACTGAAAGCGCACTCCGCAAATTTCTCTCCAGTTCGACGCCATACTCGTTCTCTCCCATCTGATGAGTGAAGACAGCATCATAACTCATCCGTAAAAAGAACATTACTCCATTGTCCTAAATTGCAATGTAAATGTTCCTTAGGAAATTGTAGTCTAGCCACTCTGTGCAGTGGAAGTAATTTGGGCCCAGTTGCTGGTCTGCAATTTTGCAAACCAAATTCATGTAATCTTCGACGAACTGTAAATACACTTGCATTATTGCCTCGAACCTCTTGAAGCTGATTTTTTGTTTGCACCAGTGTTAAATGATGATGCCGCAAAGCATTGACTCATATAAAACGATCATCTAAAGCGGTAGTTTTGCGCTTCCTGCCACTTTCCGCTTTACGCTTGTTTGTTACATTTCGTATAAAACGTTCCACTACCCTTTGGATGGTAGAGCGATGAGTGTGTAGTACTCTAGCCACATATTCATAATTTCGCCCATCTTCAACCAGAGCAACGGCTTTCGCACAATCTTCGACACTAAGAACCATGATCAATCATAGGTAAACAAAATGTAAGTGTCAATATGACATAATGATAAGAGTCACCTAAGCCACCTCGTCGTATTACAAAATACCTCCAAAATAATCATAATTAAAAAAGTCCTAAATTCTGGGTGTCAAATTCATTTGGTTCTAAAAAATGAACCAAGGCATATTTTGACATAAAACAAAAAACACAATGCTTAGGACACATGGTTGAAATCGAAAAATAAGGTTTTACGAAAATTCGCAAACGGAATTATTCCACAGGATGTTTCAAAGTTAGGATAATAAAACCACGTTTTAATTAACCCCTTACAATAAGTCAAATATAACATTTTATCAAAAACTGACTATATCAAATTAAAATTTATAAATTTATATACAGTGTACTAAAAAAATCATCAAAATGGGGCTAAAAATAAAAAAAATTGAAATATTTTCAATTTTACCAAAATTTTCTCTGTTGCGTTTTTTTGCATCTGAGTGTAAATATATCATTTGCGCTAAATATTGACATGGAATAGTTTCTGTACTCATTGAAATACACTGAAAATTTGTAATATTTTGAAATATTTTTGTTTGTTTAACGCCAATAATAATGAATTTCAATGTGTACATAAACCAAACCATTTCAGTATATATTATTTATGTCCTCATTAATTCAACTAAAGTTTCCTCAACCAGCCAATGTTTCAACCCTTGTCGCTTGTTTCGATAGAAATGTTTAGGATTTATTGATTAAGTTTTTAGTAAAAGCAACATACGAATTGTAATCCAAATTTATATCATTATGTGGCAAATAGACTTATGTCTAATTTCATTATAGACACACACACGCACAGACAGTAGGTATATAATATACGAACCTCTTCCCACATCAGTTGGCCCAACGTTAGATTGATAAGTAAATGATATGGGAAGGGGCACATATAAGTGATCATAGAGAACAGGAATGGAATGTATACTACAAGCAGAGCTAGACCAGTGGTCGCCAACCTCTTCAATGTGTTGAGCTACTTCGTTAATTTTGGAATAAACAGCGAGCTACCCACACGGAAGCCACGTAACGCAACGCAAATGAAATAATCCACAGCTAATCTATCATTATATGTATTTATTTTACTGTTTAACTGGTAATACATAATACATAGGTACTAATAATAAACTAATATTACTAGTACGTACTTGTTCATAGCTACATTCCTACCTATCAAACGAAGGTATTTGAAAAATAAACACAAACTTTTATCCAGCCACAACGGCATGTCACGTATGATTTAAAAATAGTTAATAATAACAAAAAAGTAACGCACTATCATAAACATAAACATTGTAAAATAAAAAAGCACGTTCAATGAGAAGGCTCACACTCAGACTCATCGATAATTTTTTTAATGTTTGCAGTATAATTTGATGCAGTCATTCGAATACAATTATCCAAATGTTTATCTGTAAGTCGATTGCGATATTTGTTCTTAATAAACTTCATATTGGAAAAAGAAGATTCACACAAATAGGTTGAACTGAATAATGCTTTCACTTTCAAGGCAACACGGCATAGAACTGAATATTTGTCTTTACTTACAATAAGCCAGATACATTCAGTACTTGAGACTAACGATTTTAAGGCTAAATCATTTTGAAACTCAACGACTTCCATTTCTGTTGCAGCGATGTCTTCGCCAAAGTTCTGCATAACACAAGCTGCAAACTGCTGGATATCAATTTCCATAAAGGGTGAAACAATAAACTGCGCTACTAAAGCCATTTCATTGAAATCCTTAAAACGATTTTTGAAGTTACTCTTCAGGGTAGAAATTATTTCTACATGATATTTGTTGTCATAGGGTTCTAATGGATTTTGAGATATTTTTTCTGAAAGAATAGGAAAATGCTTGGAATCGCTGTTAATTAGGTTTTGTTCCCAAAACTAGAGCTTTTTGATAAATGCTTTTATATCAGAAATCATTTCCGCTAGTTCTTTGTCTCTCCCCTGAAGCTGCAAATTAAGTTAGTTTCATTTCTCTGTAATGTCCACGAGAAAACCAAAATCTCTAAGCCAGTTTGAATTTTCTAGTTCCGGAGTCGGTTCATCGCGTTGTTTGAAAAATTGAACTATGCCAGATAGGACATCATTAGAACGTTTCAGCACCCGTCCTCTACTTAACCATCGGACTTCAGAGTGAAGGAGTAGGTCCCCGTATTGACAGTCAACTTCATCGGTCAAGGTTCTGAACAATCTTTTTTGTAACGCTTGAGCTCTAATCTTGTTCACAATTTTTACCACCAGTTTCATAACGTTGTTTAGTTTCAGGAAATTTCCACATAATGCTTGCTGATGGATAATGCAGTGGTAACAGAGAAATTGCGGAAAAGTTTCATCTTTACGACAAAACGCCACCAGACCCTTATCACAACCCACCATAGCTGGAGCGTCATCGGTTGTCAAGCCTACCATTTTCGATATTGGAATTTTCTCGGAAGAAATAATATTTTTTAAATGAGAAAACAACTCCTGTCCAGTAGTGTGTCCTTTCAGTGGAATGAACTTCAAAAGGTCTTCTTTGTTTATGTTTAATATTATGTTTAATATTATGACAATTAGATTTTTTTGTGGAATTTTCGGAAGCTTCTCTGAATTTTGCAGTTTGTATTTTTTAAATTAAAATCGTTGTGAGAGCTACCAGAATTGCCTCCGCGACCTACCGGTAGCTCGCGAACGACAGGTTGGAGACCACTGAGCTAGACGGTGGTAAAACTTTAAAAACTATTAGAAATTCGGAAATGCTGGAATACGTAAAAGTGCTCATGGTGCCCTTGCGGAAGATTTTCTTTGTTATGCGTTGAAACAAATATGTTAAAGAATTGTGAGAGATGATGGAAAAGCAGGATCCGCGGTTTTGGCATATATAAGGATTAAGACATTAATAGGTAATCTTTTGTATTGTGGACTTCAGTAATTTTAGACTAACCATTCAAAACAAACGCCAGATGCCAGGAGATAAAGGGATTGTTTACAAAATAAGGAGCTAGTAGTCGTTTTAACGGACAAGGGATCAATAATCGTTATATCCAAAAAGGTTACTGGTAAAATATATTAGGCCAAAGTCAAACTAAAGAATTTTTTAAAGCTTCAGAAAACTGAACTCACTCACAAAGTAATCAGATATTCTTACTGGGGAAAAACACATGCAAAATCTGCGAGAGTGCAGAGGAAGCGATCGATATATTATATTTAACTGCATGTAATGTAACTGCATGCGAAACAGGTCTTTTCTGAACTTTCAGAAGAATCTTTTAGGACGAAGAGCGAGCAGAACCTTATTGAGACTCTCTAAAGTTGCTGTCTAATATTGAACATATATGTACATAATGTTCAATTTTTTCACATGCGAAAAATCATGTCATTTTTTCGCTGTATTACTAGCTACCATTCTACCATAATTTTACAATTATTTCTCATTCTCCAACCCTTCCTACTCACATTTTAACCCCACTCCATTAGAAATAGACAGTTGTAAGATAGCAAACAAGAAACTCTCCCTCTTGCCTGTTACCTATCGTTTCGTACAGACGTACGGCTCTCTTGATTGTTGTCTATCGATGAGAACGGACGCTCTCTCTCCCCTGTTGACTGTCGTTTGGTGACACGATGTTCTCTCTACTATTGACTGCCGCTAACTAATTATCTTTCTCCTGCTTTTAGTTACGCGAAAAATACCGCAAATACTGTTTAAAATCGTGTACAGACGCAAAATGTGCTCTATCTCGTGATCTCGGTGTTAGTAGCGCGAAACAGGTGTTCAGAAACCGGTACTCGGACAGCGCGTATGAAAAACAACCGCGAGTGTAAGCCTGTCAATACCGCGAGTGTGTGCAGCAGAAAAATTGGTAAGACTTTGTATAAACTTAATTTGCTATAATCTGTATAACCTTTTACCACATATCCTAATTTATTTGAACTAGCCCTATGTAATACAGTCCTCATTAACTGAAATTATATTCATAATTTCACGTATGTACACCCTTTTTGTACATGTACATTATTGCAAATTGTTGTAGTCTCCACTTTTACTCATAAAAATTGTTTAATGTCAATCTTAAAATTGTTTGAGTTTGACTTCTCAATTATAGGAATCACATTGCATCAAGAGGAGGCGATCGGTTATTAAGTAATATATGCCTGTCTTAATAGAAATTTAGATGTCAATTTAATTTAATGCTAAAAATAAGATTATTAAACCATAATTCTTACGTTAACTACAACTGTTAAATGTAAGTGCAAAATTAAAAATCGAATACCTATAAGTATTAAAATTTGCATTTGTCTATAATTTGTAAAATCTACCAATCTAATTTAAAGAGTCTAATTGACGACACCGAAAAATACTAGCCCTCGCTCTAAATATAAAAAGCCCATCTCCGTTTGCACTTTATAAAAGATGGTTCTGAAGAAGTCCCAAATGAAAAATTAATATGATAAGACTGATGAATTGCTCGCAGTGAGGCTTTTCTAAAGGGTGGATTAACTGCCGAGATATTTAATAACTCTCGATTTGAATTAAAAGGAATGCGTGGAGCAGACGCTCTGTATTAAATTTGTTATTTGAACAGGCTATCAAAAATGAGTTAATTGACTAGAGGTAGCTGTGCGAGAAAGAAATGTTAAGTTGGAAGATTAAAATGAAAAGTTTACTTTTATACTTATAGGTTATTAATTATGTTCAAAAAGGAACTGCAACGTACTACTACTGAAATAAGATAAATCGTCCATATCACAAAATAAAACAAAAGATAATAAAATACACAATCCATTGCAAAATTTAAAAAATTTGCAAATTGCATAATAAATAGTATTGCTTTTTTTTGTAACTTAAAAATAAAATCAAATTGGGTAGCTGCACTACTAATTGGGTAGGAATCAAGATAAGACTCGAACAAAGCCAAATATGTTATTTTGGAAGATGCTAAATTGATTTCTTTAGAAACAGATCTTATTGCATAGCAAGTTGAGGCTAGTTTCTTAACAAATCGATATGAAGGGATCATTTAAGGTTGCTGTCTATAAAAATACCACGAAATTTTACAGAATCAACGATACTGATCTGGCTGTTATTAATAACCAAGGGTTGAGAAGCTCCTTTATAGGATAATGCTACTGTCTTATCCACGTTAAAAGAAAGTAAATTAGAGTCGGACCAGGCTTTTATTTTAAGTAGATTAGAAGTTATAGTTGCATGAAGAATTGCATTAGTAGAGTTCCTCTAGGTGATACTGGTATCAACATCATCATCATCATTGGCTTTTACAACTCTTCGTGAGTTTTTGCCGCGTTTACTATTGCCTTCCATTGATTCCGATCCTGTGCTATTATTTCCCATGGCCTTACTTCCATCTTCTCCAGGTCTTCCCTGACTGCGTCTTTCCACCTTTTTCTAGGCCTTCCTGTCGATCTTCTACCATCTGGTCTTTCCCAAAATACATTGCTAATCAGTCTGTCGTCATCACTCCATACCACGTGGCCTGCCCATCTTAATCTATTGGCTTTTATGTATTTTACGATGTTTCCTTTCCCGAAGAGAGTCTCTATTTCATTGATGTATCTGCTCCTCCATTCATTTGTCACGCTGTCCCTGCAAGGACCATATATAATTCGCAGGATTTTGCGTTCCCATACTAATAGCTTATTGATTTCTTTCTTTCTCAATGTCCATGTTTCACTTCCATATGTCACTGCTGGTCGTATTATGGTTTTGTACATTTGGATTTTGGCACGCCTTGAGAGAAGCTTTGACCTCATTAGATGTTGAATGGCAAAGAATGATTTATTCTCCGCCAGTATTCGTATTTCAACCTCCCGTTCTCCTGTGTTTTCACTGGTAATTGTTGCTCCTAGGTATTTGAATTCTTTGACCACCTCAAGATTATGATCGTTTATGGTAATGTTTTGTCTTATTCGCTGTCGTTCCTTTTTTGATACGACCATGTATTTAGTTTTTTCTTCGTTTATTTTCAGGCCTACGCTTAGTGTTGCTTCTTCAAAGTTTGATACTATATCCTTAACTTCCAGTGTTGTCTGTGCTACTGCATCTACATCATCTGCAAATGCGAGAATAATCTTTGCTCCTCTGGCAGTTATGTCTGGTTTGACTCTGGTATAGATTTTTCGCATTGCATATTCCAATGCTAGGTTAAATAGTCAAGGGGACAGCGGGTCTCCCTGTCTGAGTCCGGTGCTTATGCCGAAAGCCTTTGAAGTTTTGCCTCGTATTCTAATTTGTGTATCTGGTATCAACAGCAAAAAGAAAAAATTTTCCATTCATTTTTAAGTTAGTGATGTCATTTATAAAGATAAGGAAAAGTAAAGGACCCATTACTGAACCTTGTGGTACTTCACAAACAATGCTTTTGTGACTAGAGTCAGTATCATTTGCTCTTAAAAGTTGTTTCGTATTCCTCAAGTAAGATTGGAACCAATTCAAAGAAATAGCTCGAATTCCGTAGAAATTTAGTTCTTTTATCAAAACGTGATTTACGCAATCAAAATCAATAGTCACAAAAAACAGTGGCAGTGTAAAGATTATTGTTTAGTGCTTGGTAAACCTCATGTAGTACAGAACAAATAGCATCACTGGTACATTTATTAGATAAAAAGCCGAACTGACTTTGTGATAAAATGTTGTTTTCAATGAGATAATGCCTCTCAATAATTTTGGATAGGACCGATAGTAAGGCAATAGGTCTATAGTTGCAGACATTCGATTTTTCACCAGCGTTATGAAGAGGAATAATAATTGCTGTCTTTATGCACTTTATGCTGCACTCTTTAAATATACCTCTTTCAAAGAAATAATTAATAAGTAAGACCAGGACTTCCTTTTGGAAGATTTAAGAAAGTTTTTATGGCTAGTCCATTAGCACTACAGGAAGATTTGCTTTTAATACTACTGATTGTTTGGATCAGTTCAAATTTATTAACTGGTCTTATAAAGAATGAATTCGAGAGCTCTTTTGAATTGGGGAGATGAGAAATAAGATCTTGTTTCGAATAGAAAATGTTTGTTCTATTCTATTTCAAAGATCGTTTATTATGGACCAAGTTTCTTTTGCAACATTTTAGAGCTTCCCAGATGATTTCGATAGTATATTTTTTAGCTGTGTTGATAAGTTTTAGAAAGGTTCCTCTATACTTAGAGATATATTCAGTGATACAGACGTTAGTAGTAAATTTCTTGATGTACAGTAGTGAACGCATATTCTTGGCTGATATGCGGATACCTTTGGTAGTCCAGGGTTTGTCATGTTTTGACTTAATTGTAGTTAAAGGACATGCCTTATTAAAAATACAGACAAGCCTATCTAAAAAATCACTGAAATTATAGTTCATGTCCAGAGAGGGAAAGGGCCACCCAGAAGTCAAGTACAAATTTTGGAATTTACGAAAGTTCTGAGCAGAATTTAATCTGAAATTGATTTCGAAAATTTGTTTACGGATTTTAAAGACGATATATTTTGAGACAAGCTATACCATTATGCCACGTTATCCCTGAAAGGTTAAAAATCCTATTATATTTAACTTTTAGTTTACAAATATTTTTTGCGTTAATGCTTAAAACGTGCTCCAAGTTAAAATTTGGAATAATCGAGTTTTTAATGTTACCAACACTATTAAAGTTGCACAAAACAAGCAAAGAGCAAAAACTCTTTTACCCAAATTCCAAATAATTCAACAACCGTTAAAGACGGTGCTCAACTCACTCGCCTCGTTCTGGTTTCGTGGATCTCTCCCTAAAAGGTCTAGTATAAATACACTGAAAATGTCCGCAGTAGGTGTATGAATTTTAATTCGTTTCCCTTTATTACAGGTCACGAATAATTCAACGCCGTCATAAAGAAAAAAAATGAAGAAGAAGAGGGGGAAATGAAAACAAATATTTCCTAATTACATCCAAGACAAACCGAGTATTTGTAGAACAGAAAGGGAAATAATTTGTGAGTCGAGTTCAAAGTAAAAGCAAGCGTTTCCTTTTCATTCGACATTTTGTTTGTTTTCTCTTTGTAAATCATGCTCTGCTGGATTCGAGAAAATTAAGAAGTTTCTCGAAGTGCTAACATGGAATATTGAATAAGTCGCTTATATTTATACGCACTTTAGAGGGTGTGTCGTTTAGATTCATTCTTTTTATCGGATTACATACGTGACGAATAACAAAACAATTTTCAGCGATCAACAGATGAAAATTGTATTGATTTGAAGTCATAATCAACCATTAGAGAAGGCAAAGAGCTCGGGTTAGTTCGAAAAACTATTTCCATAAGATTTTTATGTGTAATCACTTTCGTAAGACATCCCATAATATTGTTCAATAAGTTGTCCACTGCTAAAATTGGTCCTAACTAATTTAACCCTTTAATTACTGACTTACTGAATAATTTTAATGGAAACGCATTGTTGCGTGTCCTTAGATCCTTAGAAAGAGCATATATGTCCCATTAGTGTTGAATGGTGGGATAAATAAATCCCATCAGTAAAGAAACAAACTTTACCCAAAATAAAAAAAGTACATTACACAAAAAAAAAACATTACTTCTAATGAATGATGTGGTAAAAAACGAAGAATAACGTGAGGCCATGATTCGCAAACCGTCAAATTTATCTTGTTCCTTTAGACAATCACTTTTTCAAATACCAACATTTCTAATTTGCTACACAACCACATTTAATGTCCTCGTCTATTTTGTGTACTTCTTCTTCTTCTTCTTCAGATGTAAATCCACTAATGGATGTTAACGATCACATTTTCCATTAATTCTCTATTTCTTGCAATATGTATCAGAGATTGTATGTCGTTAATCCCTGTCCATTGCCTTATGTTTCGAAGCCAGGACATTTTCTTGCGTTCCATTCCTCTCTTGCCTTCAATTTTACCCTCGATTATAAGTTGGAGGAACTGGTATTTTTCATTTCGCATGATGTGACCTAGATACGCCGTTTTCCTTTTCTTGATGGTTTCGAAAAGTTGGCGTTCTTGGTTTATTCTTTTAAGGACATCTATATTTGTGATTTTCGCTGTCCATGGTATTTTTAGGATACGGCGATAGAACCACATTTCGAAAGCTTCTAATCTGTCCACACACGTAGCACTTAGTAAACCTTAGTCTCAGTTGAAGATCGAATTCTGAACAAGTACAAATACATTTTGTGTACAATAGGGTTGATTTATGGCATGCACTTGTCCATAAACCACCCAACGGTTAGAGGGTTCTTTCTGAATGTCTCAAGTCTCAACATTTCGACTTCATCGCCGAAACAGCGAACAGTAAGCACCAGTCCTTTCTTCTGCGCCTCGGATGGCGTCATTGAAACTGTCATGGAAACTATCAATGAAAATGAAAGAAAGTCTGTGCGAAGTTGATCCCAAAAAATTTGACCCCTGGCCAAAAGCTCGTCCGTCAACAGATCTGCTCAGATTTTCTTGAGAGATTACATGAAGAGCCTGAATTAATGGAAAACATCATCACTTACGATGAAACCTGCATATTCAAATACTATGTTGAAACTAAGCGACAATCCATGCACTGGAAAACTCCTGCATCGCCAAGAATGAAAAAAGCAGGGATGTCGAAATTAAAATTTAAATTAATTACTATTTAAATGGGAATAAGCCACAATTAAAGGTTAAAATACGTTTATTGACGTTTCAATTTCCACTTCGGAAATCGTTCTCAAAATACAAACATTAGTAAATTAAACAAATTTTGTTTTTTGTTACTTAGTGAAAAATTCTTACACTTAGACCCATTTGTAGTACTATGAATTCTCCTTGTAGTGTACTATCAAAATTTTTATTAAATATTTTAAAACCAAATGCAAATAAAAATGACACATTTATAAAAAATACACAACATTTTTTAAATAAATTATCAAATATTGAATTTAATTCAAATAATACTTTGTGTGCCATTAGATAAGACTTTAAATATAGTCACGACAAAATTAGAAAGTGATGATACATTGGCAACTAGAACAAGACTAAATATATCAGCTATAATGGAGTTAATAACATTATGTACTGATAATACATACTTTCAACTAAATAATGAATTCTATAAACAAAGTTTTGGACTAGCAATGGGCTCTAGTTTATCTCCATTATTAGCCGATATATTTATGGAAGATTTTGAAACAAATATTATTTCTAAACAAAATTTAAAACCCTCGTATGGTGGAGATATGTAGATGATGTATTCTCAATATGGCCTCATGGATCAGAGTTGTTGGACACATTCCTAAATGATATAAACGATAAAGAAGAGACAATAACATTTACCATGGAAAAGGAATATAATAACACATTACCTTTTCTGGATGTTTTAATCTCTAAGAACGATACTGGATACGAAACTCAGGTGTATAGAAAACCAACACACACCAACAGATATTTAAATTTCAAATAAAATCACAATATTAATATTAAAAAGGGAATTATTAAATCCTTATACGATAGAGCCAAAACTACTTGTTCTAACGAAAATTCGTTCTTGGAGGAAAAACATTTGTTAACATCTGTTTTATTAAAAAATGATTATCCTTTATCGTTTATAAATAAGGAATTTTCAACAATCGATCGAATACACCAAAACAACTTAGAACGAGATCCTACAGCACATGCAAGGAATAATACGAGGAAAATAACAATACCATACATAAAAGGATTATCGGAAAAGCTTAAAAGGATAGGAAATAAATTCAACATTTCAACAACATTCAAAACAACAACGTTGAGATTTATTTTGTCCAAAACCAAACCTAACAATGAACAAGAATGGACAAAGAATTGCATTTATAAAATACCTTGTGAATGCGATCAGTTTTATTTAGGTGAAACATCAAGACCATTAAATGTTAGAATAAGTGAACATCAATCCTATATTAAAAATAGATAATTTGATAGATCTCAAATATGTAAACACGCATGGGATAATGAACATAGGGTTCAATGAAATGATTCAAATATAGTCCTAAAAGAAACGGATGGTAAAAAGAGAAAAATCAAAGAAGCGGCTCTAATTATGCTAAATGAGACCAATTGTGTCGCGAATTCCTCGGCAGAATGTAGTAGGATCTGGTTACCCATATTGAAAGAGGAAGTTATTAAAAGGAAAATACCAGTATTGGTAAGTCAGTAACATGTAGAGAATACATCATTTATGTTTTTTAAATAACAAACATATAAAATCGGAATTTGGTGTTTATTGAAGGTAAACTAAATGCACGATCAAATACTTACCATGTCGGGATAGTATTATGAGGTTTTTTCCTGATTTTTCCCTCATAATTTACTATGGAATCACTAACAGGAGAATTTTACTGTCATCATGGCATGTATTTGTCTTTTCAAAGACGAATTACATGTTATGATCTCTTCTGACGGATATTCTCAAGTTAAAGTTGATTTCATGTAATCGAATGAACTATCTTATAAGTAAAGTCGTCCCAGGAACGCAACTCAAAAATATTGGCAATATCATTTTAAAGTCGTCTACTTTAAAATGTATAAGGTATGTCTAAATTGTCAATATAGATGAGTCAGATAAAATTAAATTATTAGAAGAATTTTTCACTAAGTAACAAAAAATAAAATTTGTTTAATTTACTAATGTTTGTATTTTGAGAACGATTTCCGAAGTGGAAATTGAAACGTCAATAAACGTATTTTAACCTTTAATTGTGGCTTATTCCCATTTAAATAGTAATTAATTTAAAGTGCCATAAGAAAATAGCTTCAGAACAATATTAAAATTTAAAGCCATGTTAATCGTTTTTTTCGACAATAACGGTGACTGAATGGGTCTCAGAGGGTCAAACTGTAGTTCAAACGTACTATTTGAAAGTTTTGGTAATGCTGCGAGAGCGAGTTCGTAAGAAACGGCCGGAGTTGTGGAAAAGCAAGCCGTGGATCTTGCACCAGGATAACGCACCTGCCCATAACGCGCTGTCTGTGAAGCATTATTTAGCCGCTAGAGGCATTCCAGTGCTCGAAAACTCGCCGTACTCGCCTGATTTAGCACCCTGTGACTTTTTCCTGTTTCCGAAGATTAAGTCTGCCTTAAAAGGAATCCGGTTCGAGTCGATGGATGAGGTGAAGAGAAAACAAAAGAAGACTTCCAGCATTGCTTTGACCAATGGAAAAAACGAATGGAACGGTATGTAGCGAGGGAAGGGGAATTGAAGGAGAGCATTCGATTGTAGAATAATTTTTAAAATAACACTCTTTTTCATAATCGGTCTCGTTATTTAATAGTCGGCCCTCCTATTTCTAGGAATTATACAAATTCGTTTAATGACATCAACTTATAAACGATATATGATTAATTTTTTGACGAGCTTTGTATAAAAGTATCACTACTTCAAGTACAAAACATTCGAAAAAAAAATTTGTATTTTCCATGCTATTTATAGATAATCAAAAAAACAGCAAAATTCTTACCCAGGTATTGTAGTAGCACTGTAGATAAATCATACCACTTAGACAAAACATATATATCCACCTTGTATACTGTTTCTTACCTGCTTATGTAACTTGTTTACAAGGCTTGATTTTAGGTATTCACAGCAAAATTTCTATGCCGAAAATAGGTTCATTTAAATGCGAAAGACGCGACGAACTTATTCACTCCTACATAAATGCTCTATTTTACCTTTAGATGCACGGAATGGCGATAAAAATGTTGAATGTTCCGACCGGTAAGACTATTTTCTGTTTTTTCCCTTTTGCCTTATATTAACAAACAAATTGTATGAATATGTTAATGACAAAAGTTAATATAAAAGAACGTTCCACGTTCTAAGTTTGAGGACACACACCTAATTAAAAAAATTATATACAAGGTAATTTTTTCATACTATCTCAAAATATCCCCTATGAGCATTGGTGATTGAGCTGTAAATTCTATAAGAGAAACACCAACTCATAAATGTTTATTTAGGTGCTGGTATAACTTTTATGCGAAAATAAGTTATATGTAAATTTATCAATTAATATAAATACTGTGTGTGTATGCAATCAAATTACGGTACCTGTGATGTTGATCTAAGACTTCTTCTCCCACAGTGCACTGGGGTTGACTCGGGGACAGAATCTCCACAGCCGCGTCATCAGGTTTGCACAAAAATAATACTGGGGTGTTTATCGCGCTGACTTATACAAGACTAAAAACTGAGGTGCGTGTCGTCTCGTAGCTTTGCTCCCTTAAGACTTTTAGGGGGGCGGACTGTACAGGTCCGTATTAATTCACGATTATAGGACATACACACACGTTAATTAAAGAATTAAATATAAAAATAAAATAATAAAAATTATTAATAAAAACTAAGAATATGTGTGGAGGGATGTAACAATTGGGAATGTTTCTTCGACATTGTTAAAATAAGCAATGACTTTTTCCTGTCCATCTTGAATTTGGGAGAGGACAGCTCCTATTGCACTATTGCTGGCATCGGTAACCAAAACAAATTTTGCTGCCTGTCTCGGGTAGCTTAAATTCGGTGCACTAATCAGAGCTATTTGTAGTTACTCGAAAGCTTTTTGACACTCTTCACTCCATGTATATTCTTTGCCTTCTTCTGTTGATTCAAAATGGATTGTATCTGGGTCATCTCCATTCTTGTTCAGAACATCCCTCAGTCGTTCTTGAAGGATATTCTTGGACCCGCTGCAGTCTTCATACCGTTCTTCTAGTTGTTCACGTAACTACATTACTGATCGTTCTGCAAGCCGCATCTTTGGTCAGGCACACACGTTCTTTTTAAATGTCCTTTCTTACAAAGATCACTACCGAACTAGCTTCTAATAACAGCGCTCTCTGGTATATATAGTAAGTACATTATTTCTAGCTACTAACAGCGCTCCAGTATACAGATAACGACATTGTTTTGTTGACCATAGGAATTAAGATTTATTGCAATCCCATCTCTAGAGTATATTTATTATAATGCTCTAAAACTTATTTTTTGGTTATTTTTTAGCCTTAATAGCAGTACAAATAAATAAGTAAATAATAATATAGTTTATATATTATACTTTATATATTATACTTAATATAGTAATATACTTTATTGTTACTGAAAATTGTACAAATTTTATGGACAAATCTTATAACAATAAGACAAGAAAGAAGAAAAAAAAACAGAATAAAAATCGTTTGTACTTTTAAATAAAAAAAATAGAATTCTTCCAAACTTAAATATAAAAAATACTACCTAATTAAGAACCTACAAACTTCGTAAAATGTACCTAACAAAAAATAAAAATTAGGAAAACAGATTAATGAATTAAGGGCTCAACTATTTTACCCCCTTGTGCTAAACAGTAACCAAATCTGTCATACAGATATCTCCTCATATTTTGGAGTAGGGCTGGTATAATGCTTGCAGAGAAATGAAGTATTTTTACCCTTAATTCGACTAGGTTTGTGGCCCTTTCAAACTGATGCCTATAAATGTTTTCTTTTGAGAAAGCCCCAAAAAAAGAAATCGTTAGTCGATCAGGAAACGTTTGATTGAGGAAGTCAATAGTTGCTCTAGAGTTGGGAGCCGAACACCCATCATGTTGGAAATAAACCTCCTGAAAATTAACGTGAAGGCGTCGAACTGCCGAAATGATCTCATTCTGTAAAAGTTGTAAATATTTGGGCCCGTTTAGGTTTCCATCGATAAAAAATGGACCGACAATATGGTAGCCTAACATCCCAGTCCAAACATTTAACTTTTGTGGATGCTGCGTTCGCACTGCAACACTGAGGTGCTTATTTTTTCGAGAATAATACGTTGCAACGGATGGATAGTGTTTTGTACGTAATGAAAATGAAGATTTGTCAGAAAATAAAATATTTTTTAAAAAGTGTACATTTTCATTCTGTTTATCTTACATAAATTCACAAAACTCCATCCGCCTAAAGTTATCTTCCGGAAACAGTTCTTGTGTTGTTTGTATCTTAAAACAGTGATACCCATTCCTTTTGAAAACTCGCTGGACAGTTCGAGCATTCACGTTAACTTCCCTAGCAATTTGTACACTATTGCAGGGTTCATTAGCTTCCACAAAAGCACAAATATCAATATCCCTGTTTTGATGCTCCTCATCGACAGGTCTAACACGTGGTTCATTACCTTCATGACACTTTTTACAACGGTTTACACATCCCGAAATTTGAAAATTTTTAATGGCGTTTTTAACTGTTGTAACACTTGGTGAGGGTCTATTTTCGAAGGCAACAATAAATAAATCAATTACTTCGCGTATCGAATGACACTGAAAGTAGCATGTTACAAGTTGCACTTTTTCTTGGACGGTATACAACGTAATAGGCCTTTTATTAATTATTTGTTTATTCTTTCAGAACTTCGTTTGAAATTTTTTGATGTCAATGTGACAATTAAGTAATTTCGTACCTACTGAACGAAAGAACCATATATTGATTCCTACACTCGATAAAATACAAAGCTTAATTAAAATGATATTGTTTATTTGATTCAAGATCCTCGATCAATGTCTGCACTACGAGCGTCGTTGAGAGACTTGATACATATGTGTATATAAAAAAGAATATTAAGAAGTGATTGGAAAAATGGAATTAGGGATTGTGATCCCTAAAAATCAAGGCATAATTTGTGACCAATCGCTTTGTGACACCCTAGACTGCATAAAGTTCTGCACTAAAAATAATAGTTCCCGAATAAAGTTCATGCATATGGACCAATGCAGTAACAATCGATTATTTTTATAAATATGACTAGATTATAATTGAAATATATTCTGTAACAATGCCAAATGTTTGCGAACAACAGTTTTTAAAAAACAAGATTATAAATATTTACGGAAACCATAAATAATTAACAGTTTCCATTTTCATTAATTTTTATGCAACAAATCCGGTTGACCCATTTTTCTGCTATGATTATTTTTCCATTCAACGGAAAGCCCAACGCTTGCTTTCCTTTTTGCAGTCGATATTTAACTTCATTATTGGTTGCTCGGGTGTAGCACCACAAGACTTGATTAGAAAATTCGCATTAACAATAACCGCTTATTTTATTCAAAATTAAAGGCGACAACTTGAATTTTCGTATACAAATAACTAAAATTCCATTATAATATCGAAAGAGAGCCGATTGAAAACCTATATTACCGAGTTTAATTAAATTTCGTGTACGGATCTACGAAACGATCGCAAAGTTACAATAGAAGACTGTCGCCATTTATGTTTATGAAATTGGCTTCTGGAGAGTTTGCCTCTGGGAAATACCTATCTATATATGAAATCTCCACAACCTCTGAAAGCGCAGATTGTAGGGAATGATGATACTTTTCAGTACAAAATCAACGAATGCATTTTTGTAAACTGTACACTTGGAAAACGAATTAAAAGTTTATTGGGAAGAATTAAACAGTCTTTAATGGAATTTTTAACACGAATATAAGCGTTTTCCGCTTAAGTTCGTTTTATCTCATTTTGGTCTCTAGACTGGCAATTCTTTTATTGCTACAGGAATTGCAAAAACTTATGTTGCTAGGGTGGAATTAAAAGCGAATTACTACACTCGCCAAGAAAAGTATTGCATAATTTTAAACACATAAAAAAGTTTAAAAGTACATATTCTTTTTAGGAGAACTATTCAATATAAGTACATAATAACTAACCATGAGATAGTGACTCTAATGAATTTTCCATTTGAGATTTTGATAGACCTATCCTTCAAAAGCTCACTGTCAAAATATTCATGTTATTCGGATTATTATTTACCGAGTTACAGTGTTTAGAAGTGACGCTACTTTTGTGATTTTTATAAACAATAGATTCAAAGCAATTTCGTGCTGACTTATCACTGTTATTTGATAGGAAAATACCGTCCAAACTGAGCAATGACCCAAAAGGAACTCTCCGCCATCGATTACAACTATGAAACCACAATTATTCCCTAAAACATCGAAAAAATGCTGAAAATTATTATGGAAACTCGCAAAATCAAGTTACAAGAGATAGCTCATACTCTAGAGCTATCAAAGAGTAGCATTTTGACTGCTACTCATAAACATTTGGGTATGAGAAAGCTGTTTTCCAAATGGATGTCGCGTTTTCTCACACCAGAGCAAAAACAACAACGAATTGATGACTCCCAGCGCTGTTTCCATATGTTTAATCAGAATGAGTCAGAGTTTTTGCATCGGTAGATCACAATGAATGAAACATGAATTCGTCACTTCACTCCGGAATCAAATCGGCAGTTATCTGAGTGGACAGCACCAAAGCGACCAAAGAGCAAAAAACCGACGGAAAGGTTATGGCTTCTGTGTTTTGAGACCCATATGAAATTATTTTCATGAGATATGTGAAACAAGGCGAAACAATCAGCAGCGACTACTATATTGGTTTATTGGAGCGTTTGAAGACCGAAATCGCAAAGAAAAGGCCTCATTTGTTCCAAAAAAAAAATTTTTTTTTTCACCAAGACAATGCACCGTGTCACAAGTCGATGAAAACGATTGCAAAATTGCACAAATGGGGCTTTGAATTGCTTCCGCACTCACCGTGTAATCCAAATATGGCCCCCAGCGATCACCACCTTTTTTTCGATCTAAGAAATGCTCAGTGGCAATAAGAATAATTTTTAATTAGGAAGCTTACATTAAAATATAGATTAAGCTTCCTAACTAAACATTATTATTATTAAATCCGTAAAATAGTTTCGAAACACAATTCAGATTTCTGCCTTAATCTGAGCCTTCTAAAAATTGCAAGGCAAAGCAGACGTTGATAAAGATGTTAATAGAGACATGGGGAATCTAAAATTTGCATTCCACGACATGTCTCCTCAACTAAGCAGAAATCCTTAGCGAATTGGTTTCTTGTACTTATACAGAGTAGATCCGAATAAAATGAAAAAGACAGTCAATATTTGATTTCACATACAAAGTGTCTATGTATCTGTTTATACGTATTTCGCCATAATAGGGCTCATCAGAACAGCTATTCATAGGCTTTCTCAACGTGAAAAATAAATCTTTTCTGTCTTTAAGAAGCAACAATAAAATGGCTTCGATATGGACGCAATAGCGACATCATTATTATTATCCAGATTTAGCCATACGGCTCACACTCCCTCTAAGGGGAAAATTCACTCATCCCAGATACCTACGGTATCAATTATTATTATTATTATTAAATAAATCAGAAGCACAGGCATCACTACTCATAAAATACAAAAGGAACTAGCAGTAATACAAAAAACTAAATGGCTACGACACGGAATAAACGAAACAAAAATGCTTAAAATACTCTCTCTCTCTCTCTCTCTCTCTCTCTCTCTCTCTCTTGTCGTTTTCCCATTACTGAGGATCGTAATTTCTTCCAATATTCCTAACAATTTTTCTCCATTGGTCTCTATCTTCAGCTGCTCTGAGAGCTTCCCAGAATTAGATTCCAGCTGAATTCTTAATTTGGTCGGACCATCTAGTTGATGATCGTCCTAATCGTCCTTAAGAAACAATTAATCTCTCCAAACTCTCTCTGTCTCGTCATCTCTGCGAACCACGTGACCGAAAAATTGCAGACATACTGTGGACAGCCTTTTTTTAATCTCGAGTTGATTTAGAATGGAAACGTTTGTCCTATGAGCTGTCCAAGGTATGCGCAGCATTCTTCTCCAGCAGCACATCTCAAAGGCATCAATTTTTTTCGAGCTCGCGTCCGCGAACGATCCAAGTCTCAGCCCCAATAGAAATCTCCAGAATACAAGGAAATTCACCAGTCTCATCTTGATATTTTAAGAGATAGATTGTCTTTCTAAACTTTAGTTAGGCGACTTATCGCATTTTTTGCCATACCAATACGTCTCCAAACTTCTGCTTCAAGTTACCATCGTTAGTTATACTAAACCCGAGATAGACAAAACTGTCCACTATCTGGTATTCCTGTAACATCTAAGTCAGTTAAATAGTGTGGAATCTTTCGACCACCATTATTTTTGTCTTAGCTTTATATTTTCAGACCAACTTTATTGCTTTCGTACTCAACTCTTCGCAGGAGATTAAACATTTCTTGCACATTTGCAGATACTGGAGGACTGGTACAGATTTTTAATAAGTGTCACCAGGTGCATTGGTCTGCCCATTTCTATTAAAATGGATTACAGATTTATCCAGCTTACACAATCAAATGCTTTTTGGTAGTCAATGAAGCATATAATCATAGGTACTTGAAATTCTCTAGACTTTTCAATGAATTGTCTCAGGTTCAGGATTTGTTCCCGTGTACCTTTACCCTTTACAAACCTCGCTTGTTATTGAGGTATTTGGTAATGTAGATAGGTTTTTAATCTGTTTTTGATGATATGCAACAAGATTTTACTAGCATGTGTTATTAGTGACAGTGTGCGGTCGTTTTCACATCTGGTAGTAGTTCCTTTTTTGTGTAGCGGGATATAAATTTATATACCCCAATCAGAGGGTCATTTTCCTAAATTCCAAACAGCGATACAGATAGAATGAATGATATGTAATCCTTTGTTACCTAGTAACTATATATTTCACCTGGTATTGTATCAATGCCTGGGGATTTATTTCTCTTTAGCGATTTAATTGCATCTTTGACTTCAGTGAGTAAGACAGTAGGTTCTCTAGGGTAGTCAGAGGACCACTGATTTTCTGCTGGTACCTCGTTATTTTTATATAGCTCGCCACAGTAGTTTCGCCATGTTTCCAATATTTCGTCAGTGTCGGTCTTTAGATTACCTTCTTTATCTATTACAGAACACGTTTGAGATTTAAATTCTCTGGTAAGGAATTTAATCTTCTGAAATAAATCCCACGGTTCATTATGACAGCCATGTTCCTCTATATCTCTGCATATTTGAGAGATGTAATCAACTTTGTCTTTGCGGCACTGTTTTCTGATTTCTTTCGATAACGCTCTGTATTCATCGTTTGTTCCGTGTCTAGTTATATGGAAATACATTCCAGATAGCACTTTTCCATAGTATGTTTTCTCGCTGTACTTCCCTCGGTAAGAATTTATTAAAACGTTTTTCAAAAAAGAACTTCAAACTAGGGGAAAACTAGGGTGATCTGACGTACACTGCAGAAACACAACCAGACACAGAGAGAGAAAAAAGATGGGACAGAGCTAGAAGTAGATATACAAGGTGGAGAACATCAAGGACTGGGTAAGAAATAAGATAGAACGATCGTTTAAGCCAAATGACAACAAATAGAGAAGTAAAGACAACAAGAGACAGTTCCCCAATAGGAAGACGATCGGTAGGAAGACCGTGTAAACGATGGAACGACAACTTACTGGAGACACATTGAAAACAGACAGTGTCATGTCTACATAAAAAGAAGAATAATAAGAAGAAGATAAAGAAAAATAAGAAGAAAGTCTCATAAATAAATAATAATAAAAAAATTGCTGTTGAAAGGACTGGGGTGTTATTCCTGACATCGCCATTAATATCACAGAGTAGTTTCAAAAATATATCGTTGCAAACAAGCAATATGTTTCACATTGAGTACAAGAAGTAAAATAAAGAGATTGAAACTATTGAATTCTATTCTATTCCAGAATAAAACCAAAAAAAAAATATGTTCGAAAAGTAATTTTGTGATTAAACTGTGGTCGTATGCACAGAGTACAGTTACACGTCGATTTAATATTGCAGTGTTAACCCGTCAAGTGCCGTGTATAATTATTGTGTTGTGAAATCGTAAGTAAAACTCTGTTATTAATAAGTGTTTCCCTGCCTATTTATTCAAATTTAGCTTTAATGTTGGCCAAATATTAAAATAAAACAAAGAAATTACTATTTTTATCAGAATTTCTCTAATTGTAATAATTACGTCATTATTTCAGATATAAAATCTGTATAAAAATCTTAAAATTTCTTAGGAATAATATTCAATCAATTATTTTTGATAATTAAAAAAAGGAAAGGTAATTTAAGTAGGTCCTGTAATTGTTTTCAGGTGCTGTGTTAATCCTAGCCAGGATTAGAACGCAACATGGAGAAGCCAGGACCTAGTAAAAAACGTAAGGTTAAAGATGAAAATCGGCATTTTCAAGAAATTTGGACTGAGAAATACTTTTTTGTATGGTCGCATAACAAAGTCGTTTGTTTAATTTGCAAGAATTCTGTTGCGATTGACAAAGGAATATAATGTAAAAAGGCACTATGAAGCGCAGCATCCTTCTTTTACCAAGTTTACAGGTGAATTAAGAAAACAAAAAATGTTGTCTTTAAAACGGGAGCTTATTGGTCAGCAAGCTATGTTTACAAAACCCATTCAAGATTCAGAAACAGCTACAGAAGTTAGTTATGAGATTTCTCGAATGATAGCAAAGCGAAGTCGCCCCTTCAATGATGGCGATTTTGTAAAAGAATGCATAGAAATTGCCGCTAAGAAAATGTGTCCAGAAGCATCAAAAAAGTTTGAGAAAATTCAACTGAATCGTATGACTATCCAAAGACGAATAATATCTTTGTCAGGTAATATTGCGGAACAATTAATTGAAAAAACTAAGATCATTGAATTTTTTTCATTAGCACTCGACGAATCCACTGATATTAGTTTCACAGCTCAACTTCTCATATTCATACGAGGTGTTACTCAAGATTTTGAAGTCTTAGAAGAGTTATTAGGAATGTGTTCATTGAAAGGTCAAACCAAAGGAGTTGATATACTCAATGTTCTTTTGGATGAGTGTTCAAAAACTGATTTGGACTTATCAAAATTATCGGGAGTTGCGACTGACGGTGCTCCTTCGATGATTGGTGTGAATTCCGGGCTAGTTACTTTGCTGAAAAAGCATCTGCAAGAAAAAAACATAAACGCTGAAGATCTTATGCAGTTTCACTGCATTATACACCAAGAAGCCCTCTGTTCTAAAAAAATTGAATTTCAAAATGTCATGAAAGTGGTAGTTTCGATTGTAAATTTCATAAAATCACGAGGACTCAATCACAGACAATTAAAACAATTCCTTGATGACATCGAAAGCGAATACGGAGATTTACTGTATTATACAGAAGTAAGGTGGCTAAGTCGTGGATTGACACTGGAACGATTTCTAAATTTAATAGAAGAAATTGGAATATTTCTGGCGGAAAAGCAAAGGGATGTCCCGGAACTTAAAAATCCTGATTGGTTGTGTGATTTGGCTTTTTTAGTTGACATTACAAATCATTTGAATGTCTTGAACACACGGCTTCAAGGCAAAAATCAACTGATATCCCAGCTCTACGCTCATGTATCATCCTTTCAATGCAAGCTGACACTTTTCAGATCACAGTTGAATTCTGGAAATTACAATCATTTTACGAATTATAAGAAAATGGCTGAAAAATTCAACAAAACTGCGATTAATTTCAGTTATGTAGAAAAGCTAGATATTTTGATTCAATCTTTTCAAGAAAGATTTTCGGAGTTTAAAAAAGTGAAACCTCTGTTGGACATATTCAGCAATCCTTTCACGATTTCAGTTGAAAATGCGCCAGAGTCAATGCAGTTAGAAATTATCGACATTCAAAACGACCAAGATTTACGCAACAAATTCAACGAAGGAGACTTGATGAACTTTTACCGCTGCATTGATAAAAATATGTACGAAGAGTTGCGCATAAGAAATGTGCCAGCTTCTTTGGTTCTACCTATATATGTGAACAAACTTTTTCAATACTAAATACTAATAAAACAAAAATCGAAACCGCCTTGCAAATGAAAGTTTGGAAGCAGTTTTACGTGTTGCTACAAGTAAATTTGAGCCAAATATAAAAAAGATTGTAAGCACTATGCAGTGCCACGCTTCAAATTAATAAACTATTTTTCAATTTTAATAAATTATTATCAATTCTTTATTGTCTTTAATTACCTATACTTCTGGCGGCCGGCCCGCCATCAGTTCATGATTTGCCCGAGTAGCCCCTAGTCTTAATAAGTCTGTGCATCGCTGCTTTAGCACATAAAAATCTAGTTTCCATAAATTCTGTCTACTGAGGGATTTGGGAAAATCTTAACATTAAGTTACAACGGCGATAAGAAAAATACAGTTTGTAGAATTTAACCGTAACAAGGTTTAATAAAAATAAAAAGTTAACTACGACCAGTAAAAATCGGTACGGGACGTAGATAAAATCGACGACACGAATTCAGACAAGGCGAACAATCTAATTCTCTTAGCGTATAACCCAATTCGCAGTTATTGTCGGGAGCTTCAAATGATAACATTTCTCACACGAGATTTTCTTTTAGCAGCTAAATTGGATCGAACACGCGAGCTTTAATACCGAGCAATTTTCAATAAACAACTGCGAGAATACAATGCAAAGCCTAAAAGCTCGATTTCGATTGCTCGAAACAAAGAGGAGACACATATTATTATAAAAGAACAAAATACACAGAAACCATTAAACTTTATAAACACAGAACGATTTAAATGACTTCAGTTTCTTTTAATGTGAAGAAATATGAACAATT
The DNA here is from genome assembly GCF_040954645.1 of Diabrotica undecimpunctata. NCBI lineage: Eukaryota > Metazoa > Arthropoda > Insecta > Coleoptera > Chrysomelidae > Diabrotica > Diabrotica undecimpunctata. The sequence goes on along the minus strand of NC_092809.1, from coordinate 8,447,397 downwards.
TATATCTTGTTATTGGAGACATTAAATATTAGTTAAGTTACTTTTATTTTATTATATTGAGTAGATTATTATATTTTATATACACTCGCGATCATAAAATCCGGGTCACCTTGAAAATCACCGATATTTCATTTTTAAAGAGCTTTATCGTAAATAATAATAACACAAATACAAACTAATGCATGTTTCTGGGAATTGTTGTCGCCTTAGCGGTTTCCTTTGCAACAAAGAATTTCAATAGTGCCGATTTCGCGGGAAAGCGCACACTTCCCAAAATGTCCGGTACCTGTAACTGCCGCTTGTTTTAAATGTCTCATTTGTGCTTCGACTTTCTGTTCAAACGTTTATTATTGCCACCATTAGTGTCTATTAGTGCCATTATTAGTGTTTATTATTGTTTATTTTTTGCCAAAAATACCCTTGACTGTCGTTGAAACGGCACAAATTGTTGCGCTTGTGAAAGACGGCCACACTCAACGGCAAGTCGCAAGAACTGTTGCTGTAAGCCTTTCTTCGGTTCAACGAGTGCTTCTACGCTTTCAGGAGAAGGGTTTGCTATCCACACAACCTGGCTCTGGACGAAGAAGAATGACCACAGTACGAGATGACCGTTTTCTTGTATTTCAGGCTTTACGAAAACGGACCTCAACTGCGATTATGCATCGAAATCGTCTACAGGAAGTACGAAATCGCAATGTTAGCGCTGCAACAGTCAGGAGAAGACTTCGCTCTTTTGGACTATCATCTCGGGTAACGGCTACAGGACCGCCACGTCGCCTGGCGCATCGAGTTGCACGACAAGCTTTTGCTCGACAATACGCTCAATGGGGAATTAACGATTGGAGCAAAGAGTTATTCTTAGATGAATCCCGTTTCGGCCTAACTAGATCCGATGGACGTGTAAGAGTTTGGAAGAGAACCGGTGAATGATTTTCACAAGCTTGCATTGCTCCAAGAATGCCATTTGGTGGAGGCTCGGTCATGGCTTGGGGAGGTGTATCTTCCGACTTCCGCACAGAATTACCCTTCATCGAAAATGGATCCTTAACTGCACGAAGGGACATTACGGAGATTCTGGAAGAACAAGGTATGCATACCATGACAAGGCTTGGAGAAAACACACGGTTTTTATGCAGAGCAACGCTCGAACGCACGTTGCCACGATCAGTATGCAATACTTGGACGAGGTTGGAATTACGAGATTACCCTGACCAGCTAGGTCTCCGGACCTGAATCCTATCGAACATATCTGGGACGATTTGAAAAAACGTATTCAACCCCTAACATCTCCTCCTAACAACGGACAGGAGCTTAAGGATCTGTTAGTGAAAGAGTGGAATAACATACCACAACATGCAATCCAGAGGTCATTAGAGCAAGTGTAGGCAATACACGATATTGGTCATTGAAATTTCACTGACATTTTACCACGTTCTGTATTTTCCATTTTTTTCGTATGCCTGTTTTATCAACAATTTGGTTTGTTTTCTGCTTTTTCAATAAAAACAATAAAAAACCATTTTTTTCTTTCAAAACAAACATTGATGACAAATAAAAAATACGTTAGCCTAAAAAAAAGGTTATTACTGCACCAGAGGCAAAAATATTCCAGAAACTTGAAATTTTCAAGGTGACCCGGATTTTATGGTCGCGAGTGTATTAAGTTATATTCAAACAATTACTTAGCGGAGAACTGTATGAAGTTAGTTCATCTTCTTCTTAGAGTGCCTTCTTCATTTCTGAAGGTCGGAACGATTGTCACAAATCTTTCTCTATTGAAATAGAAATAGCAAAAAGCTTTATTCTCAGGATTCACAAGTTACACACAAAAATATAAATTGTCAATAGAGAGAATGGTGTCAATCACAATTTATAATGGTTGCTGTAACAACCTACACTTCATATAAAAGTAATATTAAAATATACTAATAATAACAGTGACATTTAGATTCAGATAAGAACCCTCAGTCTCCCTGCAGGTCAGCTTGAAGGTATTCTTCCACTTTGTACGGTTCAAGGTGTATGAGCAACTGTCGAACAGACTTTCTATATTTATTTATGTCAGTTTCTATTTTGATACTGTAACGCAGTTTATTAAAGAATTTAATACAGGCATATTCTGTGGTTTTCTCAGATGCTGTTAGTATATGTATTTGTAATTAACTGATGGATTCGACCGTTACTTGATGGAAATTCATTTTATGTAACAATAAAACTCTGAAAACTTTGTTTTCAAAACTTCCACAAAATTGATTTTAAATTCTTATCACTACAGCTGTTTCGGCTGATTGCCTTTCTCAGGTGATCTGTTTTTGGCATGGGTTTACACTTTATAGTCTCTAATGAAATAGGTTGAGGAGGGGAGAAATGTTTGTTTCAAGCTGGTCATTCAGAATTATATATGTGTTTTTTAATTTGTTGATTTCCATAGATTCTAACAAAGATAGCTTAAGGCCTTTATTTTGAATGTGGAGAATTTTAAATTCGTCGTTAAAAGAATGATTATGATCTAGAAGGTGAAGTGCGTATGTAGAATCTGTTTTTCTATCATTGAAAGCCCTTTTATGTTCTGCTATTCGTTTATTAAAATTTCTACCAGTTTGACCAATGTAAGTTTTTGGGTAGTCGCCACATTTAAGTTTGTACACACCACTGTGTAAGTGTTTTTATGTTGGCAATTGTTGTTTTTAATATATTTGCCTAGGTTGTTATTTGTTCTGAAAGCTGGTGTTATTCCTTTCTTTTTTATGTGTTTGGCTATTTTTGTTGATATTTTGCCTGTATATGTAATAGAGTTTACTACAATCAAACAGCCAAAATCAAAATAGAAGACCAGTTAACTGATAAAATTGCAATAAAACGTGGAGTACGACAGGGCTGTATTTTGTCTCCATTGTTGTTCAATATTTATTCTGAATGGGTACTTAAGGAAGCTTTAGACGGTTGTGCGAAAGGAATACTAATAAACGGTGAATGGTTGAATAACATTAGATATGCAGATGACACTATAGTTTTTGCCGATAATCTGAATGACTTACAGATATTAACAAATCGCATAACAGAAGTCGGCAACAGATACGGACTAGCTCTTAACATAAAGAAAACCAAATTTATGACAATTAGTAAAAAACCAATACTAAACGCTCAACTGACAATCAACCAACAGAACATCGAAAGAGTCGAGCAATATACATATCTAGGCACCAATTTAAATAGCCAATGGGACCACTCAACAGAAATTAAACAGCGAATAATAAAAGCAAAAGCAGCATTCGTTAGAATGAGAACCATTTTCAACAGTCGAGACGTATCATTAAAAACAAAATGCCGTCTATTGAACTGCTACATATTCACAGTTCTGCTCTACGGAATGGAAGCGTGGACACTGATTGTTGCATCTATGAATCGGCTCGAAGCTTTCGAAATGTGGTGTTATAGGCGCATCTTACGTATATCCTGGGTTGACAGAGTTACTAATGTGGAGGTCCTGCGTAGAATGGGGGAAGAATGTGAAATTCTCATGACCGTCAAAACTAAAAAGTTGGAATATCTAGGACATGTAATGAGAAATCAAGAACGTTACGGCCTTCTTCAGCTGATTCTCTAAGGGAAAGTAAATGGTAAGAGAGGACCGGGAAGAAGACGCATTTCCTGGCTTCAAAATTTGCGAAAGTGGTATGACACGACTACCACTGAACTGTTCCGCGCTGCAATAAACAAAGTGAAGATAGCCGTGATGATCGCCAACATCCGGAACGGATAGGCACTTTAAGAAGAAGATGTAATCGAGCTGAAGGTACTGGGTTTTTTCTTTGGTGGTGGAAATACTAAGAAAACAAAGTTTTCAGTGTTTTATTGTTACATATGTATTTGTATATTATTATAGTTTATGAGATTGTTTCGTGTATTAGTATTATAGTTTGTTATGTGTTTCAAGAATTTATGCCTATTTTAAAAAATGAAAAGTAAGCATTCATATATGTATGCTCCAGCCATTGTTAATATGTTTAGCTTTTCGAAATTACCTCTACATGACTCCCTGTATTTCAAGTTAAGTAGAGTTCTGATTGCTCTTTTTTGTAATTTAAAAAGCTGTTCAGCGTTCAGTGTTACCACTTCCCCCAGAAAACTATTCCAAATCGCATCACAGAATGAAAATTTGAAAAATATACAACTCGTTTACATTTTTCGTCCAAATAATTTGCTGTTATTCTAAAAGAGTAGCAGATAGATGCTAACCTGTTACAGATCTCATTTATATGTACTCCAAAATCTAAATTTTGGTCAATATGTACCCCCAGAAATTTTTCTCTGTTCAGTATGAGTTTATTCATATTGAGCCATCTCTGTGCTTTATCTAATCTATTATTAGAGATATTCGATAAATTATTTAAGGATGACCCTATAGTTAAAATGTTAATATCATCTGCAAATTCCACAATAAGAGTATTCTGATTGTTATCTGTAATATCTAAAGCTAAATCATTTACCTAAAAAATAAAGAGGACCCATAATACTTCCTTGAGGAATTCCCACCGAAATGAGACCTTTATCAGAGAAGCAATTTCTTCCCTCGTACTCAAATTTTACTTTCTGTTTTCTGTTTGATAGATATGATTTTATCCAATTATAGCCTGGTCCTCTAATGTAAAGCTTTTCCATTAGTATTTTTTGATTTACAGTATCAAATGCCTTTGATAGATCTAAAAATATGCCCATGGATATATCTTTGTTTTCATAACCCTCATTTATCTTTGTTATAAAATCATAAATGGCAGTCTCTATAGATTTTCCCTTAAGGTACCCATGTTGTGCATGGCATAACAGTCCCTCACTATAGAAAAAACTAAGAAGCCTAACACACATGACTGTTTCAAAAACCTTAGAGAATGATGGTAAGAGGCTTATCGGACGATAATTTTCTAGTCCAGTCGTCAGAGAATTGACCCCTAAAAATCATACGAACAAGCTGAATTTTGCAGAGAATATTAATTTTGGGACTCCAAAAAATATGCAAAAAACTTAAACCACTTTTACCTCCGGGCTTCTCCCTAAATCCCCCTCGCAGTGGGGTAAAAACGCAAAACAATCGATTGACTAAGAATCTGCACACCGCAGAAAAAAATGTTTCTTGTTTGATTTGGTCGCGTAGAAGAATAATCACACAAAATAAACTCTCCTTTATTTTCTATTATACATTTAGCATACATTAGATTTTATCTATCACTGTCAACTTTTTTTTATGAGTCTTTTTAAATAACTCTCACGAATTTGTCTTTGATAATGAGTGGCTGAAGTTACTCTACTGTATTATGCTATTGTTGGAATACTACTCGTATTCAATTATCAAACTGTCATCGTCAAAATCAGAAGCCAGAAGGTCATCGAGAAAATATAATCACAAAAAACCAAGCATCCCTTTCATTTTTTAAGCGTCTATGTAGCAACAGATATAAAATAATCACGACTCGTATGTTTTATGGGTTTATGATTTCTGATTTCTCGTATTTGTTTTCCGTCAAAAAGTCTGTTCGGCAAAAAATGAGTGACATGTTTGGGGGCTATTCATATCTCTCAACCAAATATCGATTTCATATCGGTCACCATCAATAAAATACACATGTTTATACGCATTTTTCTCATTTTGAGCAAGTAAATATGTCAAAAATCCCAAGACGGGGCTGTAACCTGAAGGATATTTTCGTTAAAACATAAATTATATGAAAACCGATTGGACAACATTTTTTGATTTTAAACTCTGATTTTAAACTGAAAACTGTAAATGTATATGAAAACATAATATTGGAGATTAATTATCAGTAGAATATACTTATATATATAGTGTTTATTTGATTTAGTGGTATTACTATTATTATAAAATTAATGGATTTTCTAAACAAATGTCGAAAATGTGGATCCAAGTTGAAAAGATACAAATTAAAAAGGCGAGATAAGATAAAATGCAAGGAGAATTTAAAAGAAGTCGTAGGAGGAAGTCGTGATGGCTTTGAAGAAATGCCTCCCCATACGTATGTTAACTATTTATTTAAAGCAGTTATTTAATTTTATCGTCTATAATGATAGTACTGCCAAAAGTTCATGCTTCATGTGGGACGAGTCTATTACAAAAAGGAGTGGAAACGAGATAGCTTCCACTGTAATAAGGTGGTTAAAAAATTTACCTTCTACAACAGAAGAGGTAACATTTTGGTCAGACTATTACTCTGGCCAAAACCGATTTTTTTTTAATTTTTTATTTATATGTGGACTGTCCATAACACCTCAGTAGTTATAATTCATCATAAATATTTACCAAAGGGGCATACACACAACGGAGCAGACACAATACTTGCACTGATTGAGAGGAAGAAGAAAAGACTGCCTACTATGAGTATATATTTCTGTATCTCATGAATGGGCCCAGTTTATAAGGACCTGCAGTTCTTCACTCACTCACTCAAAGTCGAAAGAGACCACCCTGGCATTATGTTATATAAAACAACATTTTTCCAGGACAATTTTAAAACTGTCAATTTTAAAAGGAAAATGAGAAGTTTTCTCGATGGTCTCCTAACAAAGATATTGGACCAAGTAAATAATGAAAAATCAATTCCAATTGATAGTTCAAAATATAACCACCTAATGGAGTTGCTAGAATGGTTACCTTCGATTTACCATTCCTTCTATAAATCTATAAAAACAACAAAAAATAAAGTTGTCGTTAACGAAGACAATTCTTCATGTTCCGAAGATGATTAACTGCTTTGTAATTTAAGTTTTATATTATTTTTATAATGTTAAGTTCTGATTATTTTTTTCCTAATAAAATCATACCAAAAGAGCTGTTGTCCTGTTTTTTGTTAATATACAGGGTGTTTCAAAAAAAAGTAAAAAAAACATTTTACGCATTTTTTTACGATTTTGCCGAAACTACTGGCAACATTGTAATGAAATTTTATACGAATATGTTTTGGAAGCTGATACATCCCATGAATTTTTTTTTATATCTGAGTCTCATAGAGGGCGCTAGTTACACGGATCGTACCAAGTATTAGTCAATATAACTTTTTTAAGAGTATAATTATTAATCAAAATTTCAAGTAAACTTAAACATCATTCAATTTTACACGAAAAAGGTACTCTTGATAAAACTCGATACTGTGTACCGTTTTCGGAATATTTTGATTTGAAAATTATGAAGTAATAGTTGATGCTGGTATAAAATAGTTAGTAATTAAACAAAACTCACAAGAAGAAAATTAATGACTAAGAACATAAAATAAAATTCAATTACAGTAAGTGTTCAAAATGCCCTCCGTTTACGCGAATATATAAGTCTTTCTTTTTTCTAAAGATTCCATTAACCTTCTAAACGGTAGGGGATCAGCTATGATGACATTAAATTGACGATGAATTCTTTCTTCCAATTCTTGGCGTGAATTTACCTCTGTAGCATAGACTTTTTCCTTAATATACGACCAAACTGCGTAGTCCAAAGGGATAAAATCGCATGACCGAGGAGGCCAATGGATCGGAGCTTCTGCACCTCTACCAATCCATCGATTCGGAAAATGATTACTCAACCAATTACGACACCTTATATCAAAGTGTGGTGGAGCTCCATCGTGCATAAAAAATAAAGATCTTCGCTCGTTTAGCGTTAAATCTTCTAATATCTCGAATAAGGAATTGTTTAAAAAATCAAGATACATATCACCATTTAAATTCCCAGGTAGAATATGATAACCTATTAATTTGTTACCTAAAGTTGCTGCCCAAACATTAACTTTAAATGAGTATTGGTAATGTGATACCCTTTAGACTCGTGGATTCTCATCACACCAGTAGTGTGCATTATGGGAGTTAAACATACCTTGTCGCGTAAAGGTGGCCTCGTCCGTAAAAAGAATGCATTTTAAAAAATTTGGATTGTGGGCTGTCCTTTGTTGCAATGTTTCACAAAAATCCATTCTAACCGGTAGATCATCTGGCAAGAGCTCTTAGACTTGTCTGTAATGATAAGGATGTAATTGCTGTTCTTTCAATATCCGCCAAGTACTTGAAGAAGAAGTATTTGTTTGTCTTGCTATATTCCTTACGCTAACTGTTGGATCTTGATCAAGTAAATTTAAAATATTATTTTCTTTATTAATTGTTCTTGTTGTTCTTGGTCTACCAGAATTTATTTTATTTGGTCTCACATTCCCAGTTTCTCGACAACGTCGTTCAACGGCTCTAAATGTTTTTTTACTTGGTAAGTTTCTTCTAGGAAACTTTTCTGCATAACGTGTCACAGCTGCACTAGAACATCCTAAACATTCGCCTAAGGTTAATAACATGTCAGTGTATTCAACATTTGAGTACATTTTGATTTGATTTTACAAATATCAAGGTTTCAAAACTCTAATTATTGTCGATTTATCGTCATAACAATCAATAAATGTCAGATTTCCATGGCACACTTGTAGAAAATAGAGGTATACCTATTAGAACTTTATCATTACTACTACCAGCATAAAACAAATTCATGGGATGTATCAGCTTCCAAAACATATTCGTATAAAATTTCATTACAATGTTGCCAGTAGTTTCGGCAAAATCGTAAAAAATGCGTAAAATTTTTTTTTCTTCAACGTCCTGTATCCTGAAAACGGATGGCGTTACAAAAATTTTTCCAATTATTTTTCAGTTTTTTACCTACCCTAGAGACGGGGTTACCTTTTTTGAAACACCCTGTAGTACCATAGAACAAAAAAAGGTAGTAGTCCCAAATTATTTATTATTTCAATACAAAACAACTTAACGCCGATTATGTTACTGTAAAATAAAATACAAAGCATGCTTTACCACTTTCTTTAAAAACATAAAGCTGCAACATCATTTGATGATTTTAAAGGCATTTTAAATTATGGTGTACAAATTAAGACTACTAATTTTGATCTACTGCAAAACAAAGTGAAAGTGACTTCCGAATTCTAACGAACAGATATATAAATGGAAATTATATACACAAGTATATTTATCTTGCACCAATCTAATCTCAAAAAGGAGGAATGGAGTAAGGGAATGCAATAAAAACAGTTTCCATTTATTTTATCAAGTGAGAGGCTTTTCTCACTTCTGAATGTCACTTTCTTTCGAACTTCCATTCAAGATCAAAACGGTTTCAGGTCTGTTGTTCGTCACAGTTAATGGATCCCTTTCACATGGATCTTAGCTTATTATTAGAAATAAATGCTCAGAACTGCCCAAAAGGTTGACAAAAAACATAAGAAAAAGGAAGCGATAGTAAAGAGCTATGTGGAATATCTCTAAATAAGAAAAATATTTATTAGTATAAAAGAATTTTAAAAAAGAATTAAAAATAAAATGAATAGTGTATCTTTTGTCAACTTTCAGTTATCTATCACTTTAATACAAACTTAATAAAAACAAAACAAAATAAAAATCAGGATTATTTGTACAAAAAATTAGGTTTATATACTTTAAAATATGATTTTTCTTGCTAGTAGCATTCTGTGAGATGCAAGGCGCATGCCTGAGGATTGTCACTGGCAAATGTGAACGCGCGCTACCGCTACGGCCATGCCAGTAGCTTGCAGAGAATTGTCAGATTTGTTGTGTTGGCGATAAAAATTAATCGTTTTATTTTTAAACTTGTTTAATAACTTGTTTATAGAGAATTAGACTGTCTTTCAGAACAAAAATTCAGTAGTCGTGGCCATGGCTTGTTTTTGGTTTTCTAAACATGCACCAAAAAATGTAAAACCGGTGGAATTCTTTTTTTCCCATAACAGGTCATAGCTATCTTCTATCAGATTGACTATTTGGAGTCTCAGAAAAGTTTATGAGAAAAAAGGAGGTGGTTTACAAACCATCAGAGTACATTGATATTATAGCCGAATATTCGAAAGTAGTAAAGGTTGGTGGGGCTGATAACAATGCAGAACCCGAGTGAGTTTGTGAACACATCGAAGATGTTTAAAAATACGATATTCTAAACTGTGTATCTAATACAGTCAAAGCAAGTTTGATTTACAAAACAAATACTAATTAGTTTTAAAGAGTTAAACATCATAGCGCTGTAAAATATATTTTCCGTCGACCATCCATTTATGATCAATTTTAACACCCTCAAAATCATTGATTAATGACCCCTATTAATGAATGATTTTCTATTAATGAACGATTTTATTATAGGCAACACAACATACATTGCTTGCATAAATTAATTGAACCACATTTAACGCTCTGTGATTGGCAGTTACCTGTGGTGTAGGCAACCAAACATACCTATTTATATTCCCACTAACAAATTATTTAAAATGAAGTAGCCGCTGTAAGTACTGTCTGTCATTGTATGTCATTATTTATCGTTAAGTAAATAAAAATTTAAACTAAGATATTTTTATTTCTGAAAAGTATGGTCGACGGAAAAGTTTTGTAACGAACTCGTGAATTAAAATGGCGCTCGCGCGTTAATATATCTCAATTGTTAATCGCCCTTATTAATACACTTGTTGGTTAAATAACTATTAATGATTCGTTAAAAATTTGAAATAAAATAATTTATATAATGTTTTTATTTCTAACCCACAAAAAGCAAAACAATATAAATCACCTTATTTTTCTTCGTTCTAGTTTTTAATTTAAGGTTAAAATATAAATAAAGCAAAGTTCAAATATTTTGCATCATAACTAACATTATCCAAGAGATTTTGGTGCAAAACTCACAGATAACCACATTTTGATACAAAACTCACATTGTCTTGAATTTTAAATTAAATGTACAAAACAATCTTCATTAAATATACCCATAAAGTTTAGGCAAACAGTTTCTATTATAACGAAGTTGTTATACAAAAAAAATTGAAGCATTATACCATGGCCTTCAATAGTTAACAGTTTTTCTCATTTTTCCGAATGTTGAGAAACGTGGAGAATGTGAATTTTACATCCATACAATTCTGGACAAATAGTGGGAGTATTATGCAATGTCATCTATCGGTTCGGCAGTGTATCTACTGAAAAGACCTAATTTTAGTCGAAACGATTCGGGAAATTGTTTTTTTGTTATGTTATTTGTTAATAAGCATGTCCGGCCCACCTAAAAAAATACATTTGAACTTGAAAAAATATACCCTCAGGGAGCATATCATGTGGCCACTAAAAAATGTCAACTCCTCTTCTTTATTAATTAACAGGGTGATTTGTGTAATTGACCATTTATTTCATTTTACTGTAGTGTTTATACGGCTCATTTGATTTTTTTAATTTTTGCATGATACAGTACACTACTATCAAGCATTCGACTGGTATTAGCTAAACTAAAAAATTCCAGGATTGGCTTTGGAAAAATTAATTTAGGTATTCGTATTAAATATTATACCCTGTATAAATTTTTTGCATTTTTTTTAAAATGCAATAAGTGATTTTCAAACTACATAAATAGCCAATGAAAACGACATATGCGACAATGTTGTCGCACTTTTATTAAATTTTTAGTGAACGATCAAATCTTACCAAAAATAGAACAACCATAATGAAGTATCAAATTATAAGGTATTAATTTAAACAAATGTTATAAATTTCAAACATTTTAATTAAAATGAGTTCCTACAACATAATCTAATACGTAGAAAATTAACATCTTTACTGTCACTTTGTATTATCTCTACGATAGAATCATTTGTTTTTCAATTTTAAATTTTTACTCATAGATCGTATTGGGGCATTATTTTCGATAAATAATAAATTAAATTGATTAAAAAGTCAAACCTCTTGTATGTGTTAGTTTTTGTTGATTGTAAATGATTAAAATTTTATGTCAAATAATAATACATTGCATCAACTGTACTAAATAAAAATAAATCTAAAAAAGTTTAAAATGAAGGTTGGCGTTGACCGTTTGACGTTTCTTGATATTTTATACCCATTGTCATTATTGTCATTATCAATTGTTACTTATGTGTACAAGAATACATATTTCCTCTGTCATATCTACGTTAAGTACATTGTGTTAGTTTTGGTAGAGCTTTTGTTACTTTCGTTCAAAATGCCACATCAGTTTTCGACCACAGAATATGCAGACATAATATTTGTTTATGGATTCTGTAATGGGAATGGTAGGGCTGCTAGTAGAGAATATCGCAGGAGATTTCCTAATCGTCGAACTCCCAGTCATCCAACATTTGGGTCAGTTTTTAATTATTTGCGAGAAAATGGCACTTTTCCTAGTGGAACAACAGAGCGACATGTAGATGAAGCGCAGGAAGATGACATTATGGACGCCGTTACTATGAAGAGCTACAATAAGCACTAGACAAGTAAGTCGAGAACTCAATGTTACTCAATCAAAAGTAAGTAGAGTCTTACAAAAAAATTATCTATACCCATATCACATTCAAATGGTTCAGCGACTACATGCTGGAGATGAGATCGATAGGTTGGAATTTTGTAGATGGATTAACAATAATCGACCAACGCTATACAGGACACTATTTACAGATGAAGCCCAATTTACCAGAGACGGGATAAATAATTCACGAAATTCACATGTGTGGGCAGAAGAAAATCCCCATGCTATTCGAGAACGTCGTTCTCAGTTAAGGTTTTCGGTTAACGTGTGGATTGGTGTCATAAATAACCAATTAGTAGGTCCTCACTTTTTTGATGGTCCTTTAACAGGGCAGGTCTATTTGAACTTTCTACAAAATATTTTGCCGAATTTGCTTGCCAACGCGAACGTTGCTATCCGAGGGATGTATTTTCAGCATGATGGGGCACCCCCACACTTTTTACTGGCAGTGAGACAACATCTCAATAATGTTTATGGCAACAGGTGGATAGGACGTGCAGGTCCTATTTCGTGGCCTTCAAGATCCCCTGATTTCAATCCTGTTGATTACCATATTTGGGGACGATTGAAGCAACTGGTTTACGCAGTGAATATTAATAACCGACAACAATTAATTGATAGAATTATACATTGCTGTAATACTATTAGAAACGATCCCCAGAGTATCCGTAATTCAATACATCAATTAACAATTCGGCAACAAAAATGTGTACAGGCTGCAGGGTTCCATTTCGAAAATCTATTTTGAATTATTTTTATTTTGTTACCATTATTGTATCTTTTCCAGTTCTAATTTATGGGTTTATCATAACTATGTACATATTTTTAGTTTTTTTTTAAACTGTTCTTCGTTATTGTTAGTAGTTACGTTTTTTGTTGTGCAGTGACTCAGTTTATCATTTCAATTAAAATGTTTGAAATTTATAACATTTGTTTAAATTAATTACCTTATAATTTGATACTTCATTATGGTTGTTTTATTTTTGGTAAGATTTGGTCGTTCACAAAAAATTTAATGAAAGTGCGACAACATTGTCGCATATGTCGTTTTCATTGGCTATTTATGTAGTTTGAAAATCACTTATTGCATTTTAAAAAAAATATATACAGGGTGTAATATTTAATACGAATCCCTAAATTAATTTTTCCAAAGCCAGTCCTGGAATTTTTTAGTTTAGCTAATACCAGTCGAATGCTTGATAGTAGGGTACTGTATCATGCAAAAATTAAAAAAATCAAATGAGCCGTATAAACACTACAGTAAAATGAAATAAATGGTCAATTACACAAATCACCCTGTTAATTAATAAAGAAGAGGAGTTGACATTTTTTAGTGGCCACATGATATGCTCCCTGAGGGACTCTACATATGGTAGAAGTATGTAAAGTTCCTCATGACTCACCCTGTATAGAATCGAATAAAAAAAGATTGGCACAGTAGAGATGAAAAAAATTGTCGATATGTTCCGTTTCTAAGCGTCTTTTTAGGGCTAAACCACTCGCCTATAAGAAATAGCTGCTTGTCAGAGATTTACCACCCACTTCTAATACTAAACGAAGTTTAAATGTAATTTTCTTTGTAATCATTGTAAAAATGTTTGCAACAACTCCAAAGTTTCCGCGGTATTTTACATGCTGTAAAATCTGGATGAAAAACCTCGGTTTCTACATTATGAAGTCCCGGTTAATTAGTAAAGGCATACATATCCTCCCCTATTGTTATGCAGACACCCGCTCCTCTATCCCATCTGGACTTAATTGCAATTGTACCAGTCAACTAAGACCGACTTGTCATTATCACGACTCCATTTATACGTAGCCGTCACACCCCACACATTCGCAGACGGAATTCACCCCTTAATGAAAGGATAAATTTTCTTGCAGACTGAATCGATTTCCAGCCCCGGACAGGGTCTTGTTTGTTAACCTTTACCACTAATATGGTTTCAAGGAGCTATAAAATGAGTTTGTACAAGTACGGTATACCTACTCGATCAACGTATTAGGAAATAAGCAAAAGGAACGTATCGTATGTTTTAATAATGGGGACAAGAAAGGGATTTCAATTGGTCAACGACGGGATAAGGGCACAAAATATCCAATAGTGGTTTTACGATACACATCCAAATCATTTAGCAAAAAATTTGTTTTTAGTTTACATTAACCGATTCAACCGTACTTGTTATTAGCAGACGGAATTAGAAGATTACTTACGACTTACGAGAAAACAGGTTAAAATAGTTATAAAATTAGATTTATGCAAATATGCAAAATGCATATATTGCATATTTTGCATATTATATATGTGGATATTGCATATTTATACAAAAAATTTCATAAAATGCATAAACGTCAGCTTATTTCGAGTTGCAGATTTTAAATAATATTTATCAACCGTAGATAATGGTATGACTAAGAACTAGAAATTCCAATGTTCATTTCATTTCAATATTTCAGTCTTCAATATTACCGATAGTTTCTACTTCTTCTTCTTCAGATGCCATCTCCACTACGGAGGTTGGCAATCATCACAGCTATTTTAATTTTTGAGGCAGTAGCTCTAAATAGTTGTTTTGAGCTGCATCCAAACCATTCTCTCAGGTGCTTAAGCAATGAAATTCATCTTCTTCCGATGCTTCTTCTGCCATCTATCTTTCCTTGCATTATGAGTCGCAGGATGCCATACTTCTCGCCCCGCATCACATGTCCGAGATACTGTAGCTTTCTTTCTTTAATTGTAAGTTCAACTTCCTTCTCTTTACCTATTCTTCACAGTACTTCATTGTTCGTAACTCTATCTACCCAGGAAACCCTCATAATTCTTCTATAGG
Organism: Diabrotica undecimpunctata; assembly: GCF_040954645.1. Classification (NCBI taxonomy): domain Eukaryota; kingdom Metazoa; phylum Arthropoda; class Insecta; order Coleoptera; family Chrysomelidae; genus Diabrotica; species Diabrotica undecimpunctata. The sequence continues at coordinate 8,432,208 of NC_092809.1, read as the reverse complement.
TCCACATTTCAAAGACGTTGAGTCGTCTCATTGTGTCCAGATTTAACGTCCATGTTTCCACTCCATAGTATAGTACACTGTATACGTAACATTTTGTTGGGCGTACTTTAAGAACTAATGTTAAATCTTTGCCACATAGGACTTTTTTCATTTTCATAAAATTAGAACGTGCTTTTTCGATTCTGACTTTGATTTCTGCAGTGTAGTCATTATTTTCTGTTATAAGTGTTCCTAGGTAAGTGTACTTTTTTACTCTTTCGATCTGCTGTCCCTCTACTATCAAGATTTCATTAGTATTATGGTTGTTTTAACAAATTTTCATAAACTTCGTCTATTACATTACTATTTTACTTATGAGTTTTTCCAGGTCTTGTAAACTATCGGCTACTATTACTGTATCATCTGCATCTCAACTATCAGTTGCATCTGCAACTAAGACTCCATTTACTCTTATGCCGACTGTTTCATCTTCCAGAGTTTCTCGAATTACCTCTTCAGAATAAGCGTTAAATAATAGAGGTGATAGTATGCAGCCTTGCCTGACTCCTCTCTTTATTTCCATTTCTTCAGATGTCTCTTTTTCAATTCGTACTATTGCTCGCTGATTGTAATAAATTTTTGTTATTAGCCTTAAATCTCTTTCATCTAGATTTTTATTTTTTAGAATTTCCATGAGTCAGTAATGTTTTACTTTATCAAACGCTTTATTGTAGTCTATAAAACAGACGTAAAGAGGACGGTTAACATCCAAACATCTCTGCGTCAGCACGTTGAAGGAGAATAGTGCCTCTCTGGTACCCATACCATTGCGGAACCCATATTGTATGTCACTAATATCCAGGTCCAGTTTAGAGTGAATTCTGGCGTGGATAATTGTCAACAGAATTTTCAAGGTATGTGACATTAAGCTTATGGTTCGATAGTCACTGCACTCTTTGGCATTCACTTTCTTTGGCAAACACACAAATGCTGATGTCAACATTTCTCTCGAGATGATTCCCGTAGTATAGATAGCGTTGAACAGTTCTACCATTATGTCCACGCTTTTCTCGTTGACCAACTTTAATAGCTCGCTTGGTAATTCATCTAAACCAGCAGATTTATTGGTTTTCATTGAGTTTAATTCTGACTAACCTCTGATTTGGTTATCTCTGGGCCTACATCTCCCGTTTGGCTATCTACAGATGTACTAGCTTCTCTCTGGTCATGAAATAATTCCTCGATGTACTCTTTCCATCGTCGTAGTTTTTGTTCTGTCTCCAATATAATATTTCCATTTTTGTCGAGCAATATATTCGAGGTTCTTCTACTTCCTACTCCGGCTAGTTCTTTGACTTTTTTATGTAGATTAAAGTTGTCATATCTGTTTTGAAGTTCTTCTATTTCTTTACATTTTTCAGAGAAGTAGGTTTCTTTAGCCTCCCTAATTTTTCTTCTTATTTGGTTTTGAAGCTGTTTATAGCGGATCGTATTGATCGTATTGATAGTTCCTACAGATACTACCTAATATTCTTGGTTTTATTGTAGCAGGTAACCAATTATAATCCCGTAATAAAAGGGTGTTTCAAAATTTTATTGCGTCTGGTATGAATAGAATTGTCCTTTTGGAAATCATTTTGTTCTCGAAAATGAAAGTGAAAACGTAAGCATCGTCAGTCGAGCTTGGTTAATTTTAATGCCGAATGATGGTGTCGCTACTTGGATTAAACCTTACAAATTACAAAGAGTTTCTTTGAAATAAATTGAAAAAAATTTACAATTTACAATTGTAAAGCGAAAGAACTCTAAAGAGAAACCATGTCAACTCGTTGTACTCGTCAGTAGTAGATAATAGAAAAACTAATACTAGTGAGAATTACTTCTACGTGTGTGTTAACGAAACCACCAATTCGTCAGGAAGATATATCGCTCATTTAATGATTGGTGTTTTATTCGACCAGATCTTGCCAAAATTCTATTTAATACCTTCGCTCATCTGCCACGAGCCCTCATTGTGCTACTCCCTACGCTTATGGTATTAATAAAACCAGAAGTAAAACAAGCTACCTGAGGACGACACGTGCCAATTCTATTCTGTAAGTAGTGAAACACGTGCCCATTTTAGAAACAGTTCATTCTGGTATCGGAGAAGAAACTGATGACTTCTTAAATAAATATTATATTCAAATCCGAGATCGTAAAAAAGAATAAACTGAGCGCTCAAGATGATGCGCTTCCAGAATTACTCAGCTTTCAGCTAGAAAAGGTTAGAAAAATGTACGATTATATTAAGAGATTAAAACAGGACTTAATAGACTGTGAAAAACTATTGGTTAGAAAACTGAAAGACTTGGAAACTAAATATCAATTAGTCAAAATACTATCCCTCAGTTTTAACTGGGAGAATTCATCGTATAAATGGGCTATAGAATATTTTAAAAAATACCAGTTGGAATTATCTGATTAATAAAAATGCTACAATGCGGAATAGTTATATAGTAATTTATCAAAACTAAAAGACAGTCTCATATATTACTTGGGTTACGACAGCCCATTAAGGTAGGTGTGAATATGACAAATGATTAACGCCTTATCTGTAATATCTCGATTGCCCTACATTCTTTATATCCATCTACTTCAGAATCTACTCCATTCTATTGCAGGGTTAAATGAATACAAATATACATATAAAATAATATAGATTAAAAAAATTCTAAACTAAATTTAAATAAAACACTCGCTGCTCGCAACAAAAATCATTTATAAACAATCGACATGCATAAGAGCCCTCTGGAACGTTTCAAAATTTATTTGAAATTCAAATAGAATTTATAACCCAGAAATCAAAGGTAATTAACGATAAACAAACATCAATACAAAGTTTCCTAAAATTGTGTTGGTCGAATTCCTTTAAATGTTGTGGAATTTTGCCGCAATTCCATGCAAACAACTCCCAAATGTATTGACATGTTCCAATAAAGAATATATTAGCGGTACTTTCAACAAATTGCCGATATGCTGGTCTTTCTTTATGTTGTATTTCTTTCTTAGATTTTTTCAGGAATCAATTTAATTTTTTTATAATATACATAGTCCTACCATCAATATTGATACAAGTGGAAACGCGGCTTCTATGGGTGAGAAGCTGAACGCAGTTAAAAGTTATGTTGACATTACTGACTTTTGACATGTAAAAATTTGGATTTCCAAAAGAATCCCTCTGGGGTACTACCTCAGAGAGTGTACCTATCTTCGTCGAATAGGTTCATAATAAAATTTTCCCATTCTTCCAACTTCAAATATTTACTTTACCATTTTCATCATGTACGAGTAGCAGTGTAATGTTTCTCTTATTGAAGAAACAAGCCGCTTCTTTCACTTTTTTATGTACATATATTAAACGTATTGTACCTCTTTTCGAACTGTTTGTATACTTTTATAAAGTTTTTCATCGTTTTTTGCTAGTCGACGTTGTTCCATCAAGTCCAGTATTCCGTCACGTCATTTGTCATCAAAACTACTGCAGAATTTAATTGGTTATCACGAAAAGACATGGAAAAACACAGAAACTTAAAATAGAAACTATTTTCTAAACACCAGTTCATTGGTATTTTGTAAATTACACTATTTTACCAGATTATTCGAGCCAAATTATACTTTGCATTTCCTAAATATGCTTTTAACTCCCTGACTGCATGATATCCTTTATATTCGAACTTTAGAACGGAAACTTTTATATAATTGGAAAAACTTTTATTCGACTGTCATCAAACTTGCAAATGCATAATACAAAGTTTTAAAGTTTTCTCTAATGCTGTTCTACTTTTATTTATGGATCTTGACTATAGTGTGTCCCATATGATTTCTATTTGTTTCCGATGGGTTTATTGCAAATATTTTAGTTTTGTACGCATCCTGTCGATATAATAAAAAAAGAGAAAATAAACAATAAAGTAGTGGTAGTAATGATACTTTTTTGCAGGTTACTAATCTAACTTGAATCCTCAATAAAATTCAGAAACGAGCAGTTTTAACTATATTTCATTGTTAGTTAGATGGCGCCAGTAACTAAGTTGGTTTGAACATAAATTTTGAAAAGACACTTCTTCTTCTCATTGCGCCGTCTCCTTTCGAAGGTTGGCGATCCAAATGGCAATTGTAGTTTTGGAAACTGCTGCGCGAAAGATCTCTGCGGATGAGCGGTCGAACCATCTCCTCAGGTTTTTCAGCCACGAGTTCTAGCGTCTTCCTACTGATCTTTTACCCTGTACTTTTCCTTCCAGTATAACTTGAAGTAATTCATATCTTTCGCCTCTCAACACATGACCCAAGTATTGCATTTTCCTCTCTTTGATTATTTTTAGTAATTCTTTTTGTTTACACATGCGACGAAGTACCTAACATTAGTAACTCTTTGTACCCATAGAATCTTCAACATTCGTGTGTATATATACATCTCAAAGGCATCTATTCTTTTTTCTATTTCAGAGTCCATTGTCCAACTTTCAATACTTTCAACTGAAAAGACACAATACATGAAAAATCTAGTACCAAGCGAAAATCCAAAAGTCGACTGCAACAAAATAAGAGGTTATGAAATCCAAATTGCTAGGGCAACCAAAATGCTGAACTGCAAGAAGAATCACTTTAGCATGGGCGCATATGGAGTTCTATCAGACATGTTCAAGAGCAACAAGCCAAATTATCTAAAAAGAAGACGTTCGACCAATGTGTGCTTCCAATCATGATTTACGACGCCGAAATACTTTCCTTATCCCAGGCTACAGCAAGCAAACACAGAATAGTCCAAAGACGAATAGAACACTTACTACTTGGATTGACTCTCAGAGACAGAGTTAGAAACGAAGAAATAAGAAGATCAGGCGTCACATATGTCATAGAAAGTATAGCATGGCTGAAGTGGAACTGGGCGGGCCATTACCGGACAGCGCTGCCAGAAGTTTAAACCTCTTTCTTACCCTGTCTAGGGTGTTTTGTATGTCGGTTTTCCAGTTGAGAGTCCTGCTAAAATGAATTCCCAAATAGGAAACCGAGTTTCTGAGAAGGTATTTTCCTAGCAAGGTTATTCGGCCATGAACATCGCGACAGTTGGAAGATTTGAATAATATAAGTTGTGTTTTGGAGGCGTTTATAGTCACTCTCCATTTATTGCACCACCTAATGACTCAATCTAGATAGTTTTGCGCTCTTTCGAATACAGACATTTGTCCACGCTCTCTATGTGGCCCTGACGTGAGGAGAGCAGTGTCCTCAGCATACCGATTTATACTGAGGGCGGGGGATGTCACTGTTGTAGACTGTGTATAGTATTGGAGTAAGAATTGAGCCCTAGGGGAACTCAAGCTGGTGGAGTAAAGGGCGAGGATAAAATGTTGCCAACTTTGATTCGGATCGTCCGATTCAAGAGATAGAAATTTATTAGTTTAATGAAAGTTGTGGGCAATTCAGCAAGGTGAAGTTTTTCGACCAGACATATGTGTCAGACCTGATCGAATGCCTTCTGGACGTCTAGGAAGATGCCTATGACGTGTTTCCTTTCGTTAATTGATTGTGAAATGAAAGTTGTTGCTTCAACCAATGCATTTTGCGTAGAATGTCCAGCCCTGAATCCGAATTGGTAATTAGGAATGGCAAAGTGAACGTCTACGAATTCTAAGAGTCTTTCCTTAAGGATCCTATCGTGGACTTTACCTAGGGTGCTCAGTAGAGAAATGGGTATATACGATTCAGGGTTGGTTAGGGGTTTCCCTTGTTTGAGAATCATGACTGTGCTGGCCACTTTCCATGGGATTTGAAAGTAGCTCAGCGTAAGACATGCATTGATTATGTTGGTGAGCAACGGGATTATATTCTCTGGAAGATTTTTGATGTATCTTCTGTGGATATCATCTGGGCCAGGAGATGTGTGTTTTTGAAGACTTCGGCCTTGTCTTGTGGATTACTAAGAACGACGTTATTGACTATGAGATGTGAACGTGGTTGACTTGTTTGCTTGGTTAGGGTCTCGGAATCTTTTATACTCTCTGATCATTTTACGTTTTACTTTGATTTGTCCGATGATTTTGGGTGGGAGAGCTGGAGTATATAGATTATATCGTGTTATTGGAATGGCTAGGGATGTAGCTTTTTGAAGAAGCTTTTCAATTTTGGAAATCCCTTTGATATGTTCTAGGAAAAGTTCCCAATTTGCTTTACGATAATCTTGCCTGTAAAGGAGCCATCCTACTTATAGCTGAAGGAGAGTTGAAGTCAGTTTTGACTAGAAGTGGGAGGTGGTCAGAGGTTATTGAATCTCCAATGAAACATTCATCGTTGAACCTATCTAGCATTCTGTTCGTGCTAAGATATGCTAATATAATACTAACGTATAGTTTACAAGTAAAACAAGAAAAAGTAGTTGATGTTTACGCAGATTATTTAAATTTTAAAAATGCAGAAAACATAACATGAAGGTTTTCGCTCGTCACCAGTAGCACCTAATGCACCACTTTCTTGTTTTTTAATAAATAGGAATGAATCGGATATCAATAATATCCGCTACGCCGATGACACTGTGTTACTAGCAACCAGCCTAAACGATCTGCAGGCCTTACTAGACCGAGTGCGAACTGTGAGCGTAACATACGGACTGAACCTTAATATTAAGAAAACTAAATTCATGGTTGTCAGCCGTACAAATTTAGATCCCGGGGCACTAATGGCAGGGAGCGAAGAGATCCAGAGAGTCGACAGATTCACTTACCTCGGAACTACCCTCAACGTACAATGGGACTACGCTCAAGAGATTAGATCCAGAATTGAAATGGCACGGTCTACATTTATTAAGTTGAGATCCTTGCTGTGCTGCAGTGATCTCAGTTTGGGAACCAAGATGCGAATAGTGAGGTGCTACGTTCTTCCAGTGTTACTGTATGGAGTTGAAGCCTGGACACTGACGCAAGCCACTGAAAAACGAATCGAAGCCTTCGAGATGTGGATATACAGAAGGATACTAAAAATATCTTATGTGGACCATGTCACCAACGTTGAGGTCCTACAGCGCATGACAAAAGAAAAAGAAGTGCTTAATTTAATTAAACAACGCAAGCTTGAGTACCTCGGCCACGTGATGCGGAACGAAGAAAAATATCGAATTCTTCAACTTGTTATGCAGGGTAAAGTATTTGGCAGAAGAGGACCGGGACGCAGTCGTATCTCGTGGTTGAAAAATCTCCGACAATGGTTTGGGATGACCTCAGCGGAGCTGTTTCGCAGAGCAGTCAACAAAACCATGATAGCCTTGATGATCGCCAACATCCGGAACGGATAAGGCACTGAAGAAAAAGAAGAAGGAATGAATACAAATTATAGAATCGTTATATATTGTTTAATAAAATCTAGTCGGTATAATATATTCTACATCTTGACAATTTAAGTTATTTCTCAAACCATGATATCTAATCCTTTGTTAATTGATTCGAAATGCATATTCAGTGCTCGGATATGGTGTAATGAAAATTCGCTATTATCACGTTTCACGGAATCTGCCACGGAACACAGAACACAAAACCTAGTCATCTTAATGCAATTCATTAGTTCTGTGCCATACCGTAGCAGCTCGGGGCGATTTCGTGATAGTAATTTTATTTGTTATTTCCTCGATGCGAATTGTCGAGACCGTCTACAATAATGGCGATGTCGGTGATTTTTATTTTGCTCATTAACGGCAAAAATGATAGAACCGGAGGAAAATGGATAATTGGATCGCCTGATTTGTTGATATAATAGGACGCGCATCTAGCTATGACTTATTACGAAGAATGCAGTGTACATAATATACAACGTGAGCAATTAATTGGAACTACCAAAAAAATATCGAATTTACGTTCAGTTTAAGAAAAATGCCCAAATCATCATATTTTAAATTTAACTTTGGGCGCAAAATCCGTACTAATTTAATTTAATAACTAATTTATCAAAATAAATTAAATCTTTTAGGTTTCCTAAATTATATTCTTCTTTTTCTTCAATCAAGTAATATGTTTAGCGATATGTTGATACTTGTTCGGACATAAAACTCTTTTTAAAGAGCGTACACTTCTTATTGTTTTCGTTTTGTAATTTAGTAAAATCAGATAATTAGATCATCGGAACCGGACGCATACAACCCGTATGCGTCCACTGCTGGGCATAGGTCTCCCTCAGCTCTTTCCATCTGTCTCTGTCTTGTGCGGCTTGCATCCAGTTAATGCTCACACACTTCAGGTCATCAGCCCATCTGGTTGGTGGGCGTCCTCTGCTCCGTATTGCTTCTTGTCTTAATCTCCACTCGTCAATACGTTTTGTGTATCCGTTGTATGATAATCTGGCGACGTGTCTTGCCCAATTCCATTTGTTATTGTTCTTTATTTAATGTGATAATTTAATTCCTTACTAATTTGGATGCTAACAGCTATATCAGATGATGTTGAGGCCAGTTTTGCGTAGAGGTCTTTGCCTGTTATAATAATATAGGATGGTAACCAGATTAGAGTAAAATCCACAAGGAAACTAAGTTCCTGTGTTTGGCTGTATACCATATATTAAAAATTTTGAATAAAATCCTTTATAAAAAGGTATATAAAAAACCCAGTTGGGCTATGTTAAATTGGCAAAACGTTTTCGGAATAAGTATTCCATCATCAGTACCCTAAAAGTATTTAACCACTTAATTAAAAAAGAATTGAAATAATTTAAGTTTTGACTAAGGTTAGTGTAAAATGTGGTTAATACTTACAAGTTAATACATGGATGTAGCCACTAAATATGGGGTTACAAACCCTTTAAAAATTGCTAATTTAAATTTAGTTTACATAATGTCTGTTTTACAATTTAGATGGTAAAGTTACCGTTGGATTGGTAACATGGTGACATATGACTCTGCAATAAGTTGCAAGTCCTGAGACGGTATGTCTACGAGGACTTCAATAAAGCAACTGATTAAAATGACAATCTTAGCAGGTTATGACGGAAGTTGTGACAGAGCTGTCAGTGTAACTATATATGTCTATTTAAGACAAAAGCCAACGTTATTTAAAAATTGTGAATGAATTGAAATAAAATAAAATTATAACAGTATCAACCATCAATGTTATTGTTGTGAATTATGTATGTAAGATAAAGTTATGGTGAGAAAATTATGTGATTAAAGTTAGGCAACCAACTATACAGTGTCAAGTGGTGAGATGAAAAGATTCTAATATAAGGCCCTTTATGTTTTAATAACATCTGGTACCTGGAAAATGGAAACTAGACACAGGTGGACAGTTGGGTTCTTGAAAAGTATAGGAATTAATATGTTTGATATGTGAGAATGTTATTCAATGAATGAAATAAAACTATTGTAGTATAAGATAGATGTAAAAAATTGACTTATAACTCAATTATATTAGGCCCTGTATGTCAAAAAACAACATTTGGTACCTGGAAAATGTAGAATTTCTTGAGTTGCAAGTTCATAAATGTAATATCTGATTGGGTGTTAACAAACTGAGTTATGTATTTATATTTTAAGTGTTTACAGGTATCTGAAATGGACAAAAAATTGATGGTTGGAAGTGGTTTTATAATGTGCTGGTCATAAAGTACTCAACTTATAACTTGAGAAAAGGCCCTATCTGTTATAAAGCAACACTAGGTACATAAGGAAAATAAAAGATTAAGTTATAAGTTGGTGGGTTGAATGAACTATTGGTCTATATTGAATATATTAGTAAACTGAAATTGTTGTTGGTGGCTCTGTAGAATTTGAGTAAAGAGGATAAAAATTAAGGTGTTTTTTAGAGAGAATTGTGATAAACGGATAGACTACGGAAGGCTGAGGTCCCAGAGAACCGAAGCCAAACCCTGAGGGAATTGTGTAGAGAAGTAAAATAAGAATTTAATAGTCAGGAAGGGGTGGGGGGATGACGGGTGATCTGATCTGAATTTGGAAATGACGAAAAAGAGGAATGTAAAGTATTGGTTATAGTGGTTAAGAAATGAAATTTGGTTTGAAAAGAAAAGAGTGTGATAAATGGAGAGTAAAGTGTATTGGAAGAAAATTTATTAGAATTGACTAAGGAGGATGGTAGACTATTAATGAATATGGATTTTTTATTAAAAATCCATATTCATTAATAGTCTACCATCCTCCTTAGTCAATTCTAATAAATTTTCTTCCAATACACTTTACTCTCCATTTATCACACTCTTTTCTTTTCAAACCAAATTTCATTTCTTAACCACTATAACCAATACTTTACATTCCTCTTTTTCGTCATTTCCAAATTCAGATCAGATCACCCGTCATCCCCCCACCCCTTCCTGACTATTAAATTCTTATTTTACTTCTCTACACAATTCCCTCAGGGTTTGGCTTCGGTTCTCTGGGACCTCAGCCTTCCGTAGTCTATCCGTTTATCACAATTCTCTCTAAAAAACACCTTAATTTTTATCCTCTTTACTCAAATTCTACAGAGCCACCAACAACAATTTCAGTTTACTAATATATTCAATATAGACCAATAGTTCATTCAACCCACCAACTTATAACTTAATCTTTTATTTTCCTTATGTACCTAGTGTTGCTTTATAACAGATAGGGCCTTTTCTCAAGTTATAAGTTGAGTACTTTATGACCAGCACATTATAAAACCACTTCCAACCATCAATTTTTTGTCCATTTCAGATACCTGTAAACACTTAAAATATAAATACATAACTCAGTTTGTTAACACCCAATCAGATATTACATTTATGAACTTGCAACTCAAGAAATTCTACATTTTCCAGGTACCAAATGTTGTTTTTTGACATACAGGGCCTAATATAATTGAGTTATAAGTCAATTTTTTACATCTATCTTATACTACAATAGTTTTATTTCATTCATTGAATAACATTCTCACATATCAAACATATTAATTCCTATACTTTTCAAGAACCCAACTGTCCACCTGTGTCTAGTTTCCATTTTCCAGGTACCAGATGTTATTAAAACATAAAGGGCCTTATATTAGAATCTTTTCATCTCACCACTTGACACTGTATAGTTGGTTGCCTAACTTTAATCACATAATTTTCTCACCATAACTTTATCTTACATACATAATTCACAACAATAACATTGATGGTTGATACTGTTATAATTTTATTTTATTTCAATTCATTCACAATTTTTAAATAACGTTGGCTTTTGTCTTAAATAGACATATATAGTTACACTGACAGCTCTGTCACAACTTCCGTCATAACCTGCTAAGATTGTCATTTTAATCAGTTGCTTTATTGAAGTCCTCGTAGACATACCGTCTCAGGACTTGCAACTTATTGCAGAGTCATATGTCACCATGTTACCAATCCAACGGTAACTTTACCATCTAAATTGTAAAACAGACATTATGTAAACTAAATTTAAATTAGCAATTTTTAAAGGGTTTGTAACCCCATATTTAGTGGCTACATCCATGTATTAACTTGTAAGTATTAACCACATTTTACACTAACCTTAGTCAAAACTTAAATTATTTCAATTCTTTTTTAATTAAGTGGTTAAATACTTTTAGGGTACTGATGATGGAATACTTATTCCGAAAACGTTTTGCCAATTTAACATAGCCCAACTGGGTTTTTTATATACCTTTTTATAAAGGATTTTATTCAAGATTAGAGTAACTGTTACATTTTGGGAAAAGATAAGTTGGTAATGACCATGGATTTTTTGGACGATATGATGATAAATGACATTTTGGATAGATTAGGTTGAGACTAGAGAGTCTGTGCACATAGAAAAATACTTATTTATTGATGAAATGTATTTGATTGCTTAAAGTATGCTGAATAATTCGCCAATATGAACGCTGCAAAAAGAAAGGTTCAATGATGACGTGATCAGAGTATGTGACCTTGTAACATAACAGCCTACTCCTGTGTTACTTTTTGAAGCATCAGTGTAATCATAGAGTGACAGGTCAGGACACTGAGGAGTAGGCAGATTGAGATCTTAGTGCCGTTTGACGGTTCTTGTATTTATACAGAACAAGATACTAGTACGTCACGAGTGAGGGGAGTAGGCAGATTGAGACCCCGAACTCGAACGGAACCGTATCCTTCTTGAAAATGGCTCCAAAATGGGTGCCGAAACGTCCAGCTTTAAATTCTCAACGCGAATCTTCCCGAGAACTCAGTAATTTTCATATATATATATATATATATATATATATATATATATATATATATATATATATATATATATGAAAGTAAAAGATTGCATTTCATTTCAATCGGAACTCCACCATTGCTCTACAAGTGTTTCGAGTTATTCAACTCATCTAGTAAGAGGCCTCTAGTAAGAGGCTTTGAATTTGCGGTTCACCTAAAGAGAGGTCTCTGGACTTCTTGTTACTTCGTATATATATATATATATATATCTTATATATATATATATATATATATATATATATATATATATATATATTATATATATATATATCTGGTATGTCTCCTTGCTTGTGTAACAAAATAATGACTGCATTGTTCCATTGAGAAGGAGTTTTTCCTTGGTAGATGCATTCAGTGAAAAGCTTGGCCAAAACCTGGATAATTTTATTTCCATCTAGTTTGATCGCTTCGATCACTACTCCGTTATCGAGAGGGGATTTGTTATTTTTAATTTCTAAAAATGCCGCTTTCATTTCGTATGTAGTTATTTCTGGTATTAATTCTTATCCCTGGTTTGTGACTTTGGGCAGGGGCTGATCTTGCCTTTTGTCGGTGCTCTCATACATTTCGCGATAAAAGAATTCGACAACCTCAAGGATTTTGGTTCTATCAGTAGTAATGTTTCCATCTTTGCTTTTTATTTTGTACATATTTTTGTTTCCTATGTTGTTCGTATTTCGTCTCAAAACTTTTAAACTTTTGTTTTCTTGAATTATTTTAGTTATTTCTCTTGTATTGTTTTCTCTTACGTCTTTTCAGATTGACCGGTGGATATCTTTATTTAATTTCTTCATTGCTGTGTAGTTGAGCCGTATTTTTCCGTCAGCTGTCTTCTTTTACCTATTAGCCCTTTGGTATTTTGGCTTAATTTTTCTGTATGGGTCAGAACGGCCGGGCAGCACTCCCTTTTGTTATGCCATCATTTGCTTGATCTACATCTTCTATTTCATCTTGCAAGTTTTGTATATGTCTGGTTAGTGTAGCTTCATAAAAGTCGTTATTTTCTGGGCGAATCCATTCATTTTTTCTTGTTTTTAGGATCATCTTTTTTCTTTCCAATTTGACATTTAATTTTTAGTATCTTAGCTTGGATTAATCTGTGCTCGCTTCCTATTGAAAATTTGTTGAGTACTTCGATGTCTTTTATTATTTCTTTTCTGTTTGTTATTATATAATCTATTTTATTTTTGACACTGCCACCTGGGCTGATCCATGTCCATTTGCGCTAAGGCTTTTTAAAGAAAAAAGAGTTCATCATGGATAAATTTACATGGTGTAAGAAGTTCAACAATCTTTGCCCTCGTACATTTCTTTCGCCATATACATATTTACCCATTGCTAATTCTGCATCATCTTGTCCATAATTATTATGTAATATGGTGGTGTGGCATGTAAGGCTGTTTCTAGGTCCTCATAAAATTCTTCAATTTCTTCATCCGAGTGGGTAGTCGTTGGAGCATTGTCTGGATTACCTTAAGGTTATATCTTGCATTTAGTTTGAAGATGAGATATACAATCCTGGGGCTTATCATCATCATCAGCCTCTCTCAATCCACTGCTGGACATAGGCCTCCCTTGTTTGTCTCCAAAGTGTTCTATCTTGTGCTTGCTGTATCCAGTTTTTTGTTGTCTTTCGTAAGTCGTCATGCCATCGTGTTGGCGGTTTTCCTCTGCTACGTTTATAGGCTCTTGGTCTCCATTCAACTAGTTTGCGAGTCCATCTTCCGTCCTTCATTCTGGCAACGTGTCCAGCCCATTTCCATTTTAAGTTACAGCTTCTTTCAATGGCGTCTATGACTTTAGTCTTAGCTCGTAGATCTTTGTTTCTAATCCTGTCTCGCAGAGTAGCCCCTATCATTGATCGCTCCATTCTTCTCTGCGCTACTCTTAGTGTTTGTGCGTTTTTCTTTGTGAGCGATAAAGTTTCTGCACCATAGGTCATCACCGGTAGCACGCACTGGTCGAAAACTTTTTTCTTCATATTAGTGGGGATGTCACTCTTAAAAACGTTCCTAAGAGCTCCGTATGCTGTCCATTCTTGTATTATTCTTCTGGATACTTCGGTTGTTTGATTGTCCTTACTTATCTTAATTTCGTGACCCAGATATATATATATATATATATATATATATATATATATATATATATATATATATATATATATATATATATATATATATATATATATTATCTACCAGTTCTATTTCTTCATTTTGTATTTCAAGGTGTTTACTTGGTACTAAGTTCGTCATATATTTTGTTTTTGTTATATTCATTTTTAAACCTCTTTTATGACAGGCTGTACTAAGTTCTTCCAACATTTTCTTTATTTGTCCCAAATCGTCTGCAATCAGGACTAAATCGTCTGCGTAGCTTAGGTGGTGTAGCATCTCTCCGTCCACATTTATTCCTTTATCACCCCATTCGAGGGTTTTGATCGCTTTTTCTAGAACGATATGAAAAGTTTAGGTGACAACGTGTCACCTTGTCGGCTATCTCTTTGGATTTTTATTTGGTTGCTGTTGGCGTGTAGTTGTATCGAGCTTGTCGCATTTTTATATATGGGGCTTATGCTGATAATTTATTAATAGTAAAATCGGCTATAAAAGTCGAAATGGTAAAAAATCAATTTCTTTCGAAGTTTTTGATTTATTTTCAAATATATTTTGTGTGACATATAATCCTGTAGATTACAGCATTTTTAATAGTAAACCAAATCGATCCACGATAATTCAAGAAATATATCTTGCAAATTTCATCGAAATTCTCGAAACTATATTCCATAATAAATACCTATAGAGACCCATACTATATGCCCCAAATTCTTGGCGTTAATGCAATCCACAAATGTAAATTATTCGTACTAAAATGCATAGAGAAATAGTTATTTAGTATCTCATGACTCGGCACAATTTGGGAGAGCTGCGATGGTGATGTTCCCTAACTAAAACTCTTGTGAAGGTCAACAAAGACGCCTTTTTAAAAAATTATGTAGATTTTAATAAATGGAATTCTGTTTTTGATTTTTTGGTTGTAAAGTTCTAAATAAAATATTCAAAAAATAAAATCCAAGCAGTAGAAATGAAACATTTTCGAAGAATTAAGACAAAAAATAAGGATAAGGGACGAATGTGGGGCAAAAGTAATTACCCGATTATTTTCGCTGTTCTTTTTTTTTATGAAAAACTTTGGTTATGTTTTTGGATTTTTTTTTATAGAATCCATTACAATTTATTCGATCAAGTCGAGAAAATGATTTCAGCCAAGTGGCCGCCATGACCATACGGACCTGTTTTATGTAATTTTCAATTATTCTTTCCAGAACTTCTCTCGCTAGGAATGCAATAGGTTTTCGCATTCCTAGCGAATATTCTCCTTAGGTTTTCAAGAGTCTGCGACTTGTTGACGAAAGCCCGCAATTTCTAAAAACCCCCATAAAAAAGTCTAGAATGGTAAATCAGGTGATCTAGCCGGCCAGTGCAAATCACCAAAACGAGAGATTAAGCAACCCGGAAAAGCTTCCAGAATATCTGTTGTAGCTGGAGCAGTGTGAACTGTTGCACGGTCGTCTTGGAACCACATATTCTCCAGTTCCAATTCATCCAATTGAGGAAAAATAAATTCCAGCGTAAACAGCACACCACGCAGTAACTTTGAGCGGGTGTAATGGCTCTACGTGGGTGATATACGGATTGTTGATACCCCAGAAACGATAATTATATTTATTCACTGGCGGTCGGCAGCTAACAGCTGATGCTGATGTCTCCACTTTGTAAGAGAATATCTTCAAATCCGGTATCAAAATTTGTTTAAACAGAAACTAGAATCAATGTGTAAAGCTAACGATCATCTAAGACTTCAAAAAGAGGTCTAATAGTCTTATAAATATGTGCATATTTTATAATTGTTTTAAAAATTTTAATCACCGCTACGATTTTTATTTGATACAGAAACTTGCACAAATGGTATTATAGAAGGAAAAATTGAAGACATAGTAGATTTACTTATATTTTTCTGATTTTATATTTTTCAATCAATGAAAGCCTCAAAACTGTATGAAAACAAGCTTTATGAGCAAATAAACAAAAGAATATTATCGAATCTCCATTTTACATCTGATATTAATTAGAGTGCCCTTTAAAGTGGTAGCTCTCTTCGTGGATTTTCACTAACAAAGGAGGAAAACCAAATTCATTATTCTGGTATTAACCCAATTACAGCCCTTTATTAAAAACCCTCTAAAACACTCCGGAAAGTACAATCTGATTTTAAACCAGCATTTTCACTCTCCGAAGTCGAAGAAAAAAATAGAACTACAACTTTCGTAATGGGATCCACTTTCCCTTTATACAGACTCTCAATCGAGCAATTTAAGTTTTCAAATTATAAAAATTACCGAGGCAATTAGTACATTTTCATTAAGTCCATTTAGAAGAAAATCGATTTTCTGGCTAAAAACCCTAAGCCTTAGTTATAAAGGACAAAGGACATTTTCATTTTTTCAATAATATTCCAGATAATATTGAAAGAGCTTATTTTGATTTTTTAGTATAATATTTATGAGGGTATAACCATCAAATTCCCGCACACTTAAACACACACAATTATCATTTATACTTCATCAGGTCGATATTTCGTTGTTTTCTATGTTTTGTTGATTTTAAGGATACAGGGATTAGGATCAAAATGGCTAAATATAACAGCATATCCAATTACAGCTTATTCTCGAAGCTTAAAAAACAGACACCACTTCTAAATCAGAGTCATCTCATTTACCAACTTTTTTGTCTCGATTGTGATGAGCAGTATATAGGACAAACATCGCAGTGGTCAAAACAAAGAATAATACAGCACAAAAGTGATTGCAAAACAGATAATGCACAATGCAATTGTGACAGCAGTGACGCCATCAATAATTTTTTCTTAACCAAACTACGAATGATTGATGTTTTTATTTACAGAAAATTTAATGGTTGAATCCGACACAGAAGAAAAAAACGAGAACGAAGAGGAAGAGTAGTACCTGTGCCTAACTTAAGTGAGACTTTTGCAGCTTTAAAAACAGTTTCTAGATTTCTTTCTTTGTGAGATACAGCGGTGGATGTACGAGATGAAACTAAGAGAAATATTTTTTCTTTGGAAAAAACATTACAGTTAATTAAGTACATAAAAAGGACACGAAAATCTATTAAGGATTATTTTAAAAGTAAGAATGTCCAAGAATAAAATGAAAACTAATAAAGTTTAATATCTTTCTTTTTGTTAATAATTATTTGTCCTCATAATACAACTATATACAAAGGCTATCGGTTATAAAGGCGATAAAGTGACGGACCTTTTAATAACGTAATAAACGATTTCTACTGTATACAACTTTAATTTTTCATTAACCTATACGAGGGTTGCCGTTTTAGTTTTGCATATCACGACAAAAAATATATAGGCTTAAAGCACCTACTTTATTGCTTATCAAAATATGTCCCACCAAGATCGATACACTTTTGCATACGTTATTGCAAAACGGTTATTCCAGTCTTCAGTTGAAACCTGCAAAATCGCTGTCTTAAAGGCATTGATGGCTTCTTCTGGCGACTGGAATTGATACCCACGCATTGAATTCTTGATCTTTAGGAACCTCAAGAAGTCGTTGGGACATAGATCGGGGCTATAGGGTGGATGGTTTAACAATTTGATGTTTTGAAGCTCCAATGAGGGTTCCAACGGGAAACCAACTTCATAACACTCAGTTCTTTATATAGGATTTTGAATCGAGGTTTTTAAAATGCTCAAAGATGCCTGTATCTTCCGATATGGTACACGGCAGTCATCCTTAATTACGTGACATCAATGTTTTACTGTGTGGCTGCTGTTTTGGGTAGACCTGGCCTGGACTCGTGGCTGAGACTAGGGCGACCACGTTGAAATTTGCAATACCAACGGGAAATAGATGACTGATGTGATGTTTCATTCCCAAACACAGAAACCATTTCAGCGAGACATTGCTGTTAGGATAATCCACTCCGAAGTTTAAGACGAGACGGATTCATACTTGAGAGACTGAGCTAGGCGAAGCATAGACGATAAGCTCCCATAGTTGATTGAGGTATTATTTTATAATAGTATTTCAATTCTCTTTGGTAGTCTTATCGTTACAATTTCTCAGTAATTTGCTTTATAACGAATATTGCATCTGTGCACGATCTTCCCCTACGAAAACCCTGTTGTTCATCTGCTAAAATTTTAGTTGTAAGTTTTAGGTAGTATTACTTAGTATTTAACAAGTTTATACCTCTGTAGTTTTCTGGCTGTTTTTATCTCCTTGTTTAAATAGTAGAATTAGTTCACTCGTTCTCCATTCTTCTTTTATTTTATTGTGTTTTATAATTTTATTAATTTATGTTGTTAATTGTTCTGTCATTTCTGCTCAACAATATTTCAGTAATTCGTTGGTATCCCTTCTTTACCTGTTGCTTTCCTGTTCTTCAGCTTTTCAAGTATTTTCCGAACTTCCTGTACATTTTTATTAAGTTCTTCATTTGTGGTAATTTCTGGTGTTTCCAGTTCTAGCGTCGTTTGTTCTTCCTCTGCATATAGCTTTTTTAGGTAGTCAATCCACGTATCCTTTTCTATGTGTTTTGGTTCTATTAGTTCCTTTACCTCCGTTTTTTGACCTCTTATGAAGCGCCACATTTCCTTTTGCAGACCGTAAAAATCATGTTCCATTTCTCTGGCCCAGATATATAATATACAAAGTTCAAAATAGCTACAATGATAAACAAACTTGGAGACGGAAAAGAGACGTAGAAAAAAATATCATTATAATTATAGAACCTCAGATATTATACAGGGTGAGTCATGAGGAACTTTACATACTTCTACCATATGTAGAGTCCCTCAGGGAGCATATCATGTGGCCACTAAAGAATGTCAACTCCTCTTCTTTATTAATTAACAGGGTGATTTGTGTAATTGACCATTTATTTCATTTTACTGTAGTGTTTATACGGCTCATTTGATTTTTTTAATTTTTGCATGATACAGTACACTACTATCAAGCATTCGACTGGTATTAGCTAAACTAAAAAATTCCAGGACTGGCTTTGGAAAAATTAATTTAGGGATTCGTATTAAATATTATACCCCGTATAAATTTTTTTTAAAATGCAATAAGTGATTTTCAAACTACATAAATAGCCAATGAAAACGACATATGCGACAATGTTGTCGCACTTTTATTAAATTTTTAGTGAACGATCAAATCTTACCAAAAATAGAACAACCATAATGAAGTATCAAATTATAAGGTAATTAATTTAAACAAATGTTATAAATTTCAAACATTTTAATTGAAATGATAAACTGAGTCATTGCACAACAAAAAACAGTAACTACTAACAATAACGAAGCACAATTTAAAAAAAAACTAAAAATATGTACATAGTTATGATAAACCCATAAATTAGAACTGGAAAAGATACAATAATGGTAACAAAATAAAAATAATTCAAAATAGATTTTCGAAATGGAACCCTGCAGCCTGTATACATTTTTGTTGCCGAATTGTTAATTGACGTATTGAATTACGGATACTCTGGGGATCGTTTCTAATAGTATTACAACAATGTATAATTCTATCAATTAATTGTTGTCGGTTATTAATATTCACTGCGTAAACTAGTTGCTTCAATCGTCCCCAAATATGGTAATTCTTGAAGGCCACGAAATAGGACCTGCACGTCCTATCCTTCTGTTGCCATAAACATTATTGAGATGTTGTCTCACTGCCAGTAAAAAGTGTGGGGGTACCCCATCATGCTGAAAATACATCCCTCGGATAGCAACGTTCGCGTTGGCAAGCAAATTCGGCAAAATATTTTGTAGAAAGTTCAAATAGACCTGCCCTGTTAAAGGACCATCAAAAAAGTGAGGACCTACTAATTGGTTATTTATGACACCAATCCACACGTCAGCCGAAAACCTTAACTGAGAACGACGTTCTCGAATAGCATGGGGATTTTCTTCTGCCCACACATGTGAATTTCGTGAATTATTTATCCCGTCTCTGGTAAATTGGGCTTCATCTGTAAATAGTGTCCTGTATAGCGTTGGTCGATTATTGTTAATCCATCTACAAAATTCCAACCTATCGATCTCATCTCCAGCATGTAGTCGCTGAACCATTTGAATGTGATATGGGTATAGATTATTTTTTTGTAAGACTACTTACTTTTGATTGAGTAACATTAAGTTCTCGACTTACTTGTCTAGTGCTTATTGTAGGGTTCATAGTAACGGCGTCCATAATGTCATCTTCCTGCGCTTCATCTACATGTCGCTGTGTTGTTCCACTAGGAAAAGTGCCATTTTCTCGCAAATAATTAAAAACTGACCCAAATGTTGGATGACTGGGAGTTCGACGATTAGGAAATCTCCTGCGATATTCTCTACTAGCAGCCCTACTATTCCCATTACAGAATCCATAAACAAATATTATGTCTGCATATTCTGTGGTCGAAAACTGATGTGGCATTTTGAACGAAAGTAACAAAAGCTCTACCAAAACTAACACAATGTACTTAACGTAGATATGACAGAAGAAATATGTATTCTTGTACACATAAATAACAATTGATAATGACAATAATGACAATGGGTATAAAATATCAAGAAACGTCAAACGGTCAACGCCAACCTTCATTTTAAACTTTTTTAGATTTATTTTTATTTAGTACAGTTGATGCAATGTATTATTATTTGACATAAAATTTTAATCATTTACAATCAACAAAAACTAACACATACAAGAGGTTTGACTTTTTAATCAATTTAATTTATTATTTATCGAAAATAATGCCCCAATACGATCTATGAGTAAAAATTTAAAATTGAAAAACAATTGATTCTATCGTAGAGATAATACAAAGTGACAGTAAAGATGTTAATTTTCTATCTATTAGATTATGTTGTAGGAACTCATTTTAATTAAAATGTTTGAAATTTATAATATTTGTTTAAATTAATACCTTATAATTTGATACTTCATTATGGTTGTTCTATTTTTGGTAAGATTTGATCGTTCACTAAAAATTTAATAAAAGTGCGACAACATTGTCGCATATGTCGTTTTCATTGGCTATTTATGTAGTTTGAAAATCACTTATTGCATTTTAAAAAAAATTTATACGGGGTATAATATTTAATACGAATCCCTAAATTAATTTTTCCAAAGCCAGTCCTCGAATGCTTGATAGTAGTGTACTGTATCATGCAAAAATTAAAAAAATCAAATGAGCCGTATAAACACTACAGTAAAATGAAATAAATGGTCAATTACACAAATCACCCTGTTAATTAATAAAGAAGAGGAGTTGACATTTTTTAGTGGCCACATGATATGCTCCCTGAGGGACTCTACATATGGTAGAAGTATGTAAAGTTCCTCATGACTCACCCTGTATTTTTCTATAAGACAGAAACTTAAAGCTATTGACTAACTACTTATATAATGAGGAATACCTCATAAACCAGGACTTTTAAGCACCCAGTGAGTTTCCAAACATCCCTTTGTACCTGACCATACGGTCAATTAATGTTTAATACAACCATAT